>NC_142311.1:33862500-35062500 GCF_054855325.1 Carica papaya
CAGATATTGTACACAAATAGGGTCTCCCTCCAACCATAAATCCTCCCAAAATCTGATTCTGTACCCCATCCCTACCTTCCAGCTGATGCTCCTCTGAAAATGAGTTTTGCCTTTACTGATATTCTTCCACAAACCTCTCCCATGTGCCCTGGAGTTCAACCTTGTGAACCACCCATTTTCATCCATATCACACTTAAGTGCTGCCACTCTTCTCCATAAAGCATCTTACTCCAACAGAAATCTCCATAGATGGTTTGGGGATTCACATTTCTTAAGATGTAGAAAGCAGTTGTTATCCAAGCCTAAAAAGAGAGAAATGTGACAGTTTTTGAGTAAGCAGTTGTCCAAACCCACCTGGGAATTCACTCCAAGCCTAAAAAGGTGGATGCCGAACAAATAGGGAATTATGTTGGAGTGAAATTTGATCAAGCAATGTTGGCCAAGATAAAATCATTGTCTATGGTAATGTTATTCAGAGTAGAAACATAACAACTTACACAGTTAAAGAAGACTTGATCTTCCAGTCTACCTGAAGAGGGTTTTAGATGTCTTAAACTGGCTGGATCCTTGAAATAAGTCTATCAGATCTGGGAATTTTGAGCTCATCTGAGTTGGATTCTACTCTTTCTTTTTTCTGAAATGCCGAGTTGGATTCTATTCAATTGTCTATCTATGTTTCAATTGTAGGATTGGGTAAATGCCAGGACGTTAAGATGTCTGATTCTCTTTTATAGTTTGATATTTATGATTATTAATCAATTACAGGTAACAGCAAGTTGGTACCCCGAAGATTCAACAACTGATGTCCTTGAGGATGCTCCTTTTTTTTACCCAACTGAAGAGGTTTCCTCGCGTAACTTGTATTATTGATTGCTGTGAATTAAAATCTCTCTCTCTATACATCCAATCATATATATGTTTTGTTTGACATGGTTTATTCTTACTGGTGAATGTTTTGATTTCTCAAGGGGCCTGAATCTTAATGCAGGAATTTAGTGACACTCTTGCATATATTGCAAGCATTCGTTCCAGAGTGGAGCCCTATGGATTGTGCCGTATTGTTCCTCCTCCCTCTTGGCAGCCACCATGCTGTCTTAAGGAAAACAACATATGGAAGAGTTCTAAATTCATTACCCAAATTCAATGGGCTGATGGGCTCCAACATCAATACTCGTCGAGCAAAATGGGTAATTTTTCTGAAATTAGTTCCATTAAGAGAAAAAGAAGCTTCAGTACAGGATTTGAGCAAGGGATTGATGGTATACATCCTCTGACTGATGAAGCGGGTTCCTCTAATATTGAGGGATTTAAACCAAAAACTGGTCCAGAGTTTACACTTGAAAGTTTCAAGAAATATGCAGATGATTTCAAGGCCCAATACTTCAGCATGAGGGCTAAGGTTTCAGGTGGTGATAAAACTTTTGTATTTCAAAACAATTTGGAGCCATCGGTAAACGAAATTGAGGCTGAATATAAACGAATTGTTGAGAATCCAAGTGAAGAATTTGAGGTATGGTGGATAAAAGATGTATCGGGCTTCTGACTTGTTTTCTATTGTTTTATTTGATGGCTTATATCTTTGATTCATTATGTCGGTGTTGTCTCAGGTGCTTTATGGTAACAATGTGGATACTGGAGTTTTTGGCAGTGGATTTCCATCAATATCCAATCTGTCGGAAACATCTGACTATCATAAATATCTAGAATCAGGCTGGAACTTAAATAATACACCAAAGCTTCCTGGTTCTCTTCTTTCCTTAGAAGATGCTAAGATTTCAAATTTGTTAGTGCCTCATCTGCAAATAGGGATGTGCTTTTCATCCTTATCTTGGGTAAGAACACAATCCTTTGTTGCTTGGAAACTTTATATTCAATTATGTTCTTTTAGAAAGATGGGAAACTTTATGGTTCTTCTTTGTATCTCATATGTCGGCCTAAATTATCAACTGCATGTGCGTGCCAATGAACCATAAAGAAATAGAAGCCTGCATCTTGAATGTTTTTCCTCCTGTGCAGAATGAATAATGAATGAAGATGGCCATGTCTCTTTTCTAGACCTAATTCATCTTTTGTAATCAATTTTGGAAACAGAGAGTTGAGGAGCACCACTTATACTTACTCTCTTATATGCATTTGGGTGCACCTAAAATATGGTATGCTACCCCTGGAAGATACAATACTAACTTTGAGGCCACCATCAGGAAGTTCGTCCCAAATTTGTTAGCAGATCAGCCTGGCTTGGATCATAAGCTGGTAAGCAATCATATGGTTTAATGCAAGAATAAGGTTACTGTGCAGTATCATATTTGGCCCTGCTGTAATTATAAATTTCTAAAATGAGCCCTTTGGCAAGGATGTTTCTTAAACCTTTCAGGGGTCTTATGCTCTTGGTTAAAGTGAAGGGGTCTTATGCTGTAGAAGACAATCTGCAAATTTTACTGCATGCTGTGATTAAAAATTGTTTCACTGATTATATACAATATAGAAATTAGCTTAAAATAATATCATTAAGAAATATTTATATAGAAATGTCTGTTATTAATAATGGAGTCTAATTATCATTTTTATAACCACCACTTTAGACATAGGCAACTATATTCTTGGAGGTTGTCAAAATGCCCAACAGCTACATGCCTAAATAGGGTATAAAAATAAGCTGATGTAAGAACATAAAATAATATAAATATGCAAAGTATTTTACAGAAAAATCAAGTTAATGACCGATCTAGCATGCCCTGCTTTATCTTCAATACTTGCAAAATGTTATTGCTTTGCATCTAGAGGAAAGGAGGGAAAAAAAGATCAGTCACTAGGGAGATTCCCTGCTTTAGCTTCAATAGATAAGTGTATAAATGTGTTAAATTCAACTCCTATTTGTAACTCCATATGCTTCAGCAGGTTTTCCCAGCCGTAAAATGCATCAGTTTTACTTTCATGGTAGAAAGCTCTAATATATTTCTTAGATTCTGTAACATTTTATTGAATATTTGATCAAATGCTTAACAAATTTCGGAGGGTAGGATTCTTTGCTCTCCTTCTCCATAATGTGAGATCTAATATCTGTTTAGGTTATATATGACAAATAACTGATGTTTGAAACAGGGTAAGAAACTTTCTTCTGAAGGTGTACCTGTTTATCGTTGCATCCAGTATCCTGGGGAGTTTGTTCTTATTTTCCCAGGAGCGTACCATTCAGAGTTTGATTCTGGTTTTAATTGTGTTGAGATGGTAAATTTTGCTCCCGTTGATTGGTTGTTTCACGGGCAAAATGCTGTTGAGCTCTATTCTGTACAGGGGAAGAAAACCTCAATTTCCAATGATAAATTGTTGCTAGGTGTGGCTAGGGAAGCTGTGAGGGAACAATGGGAGTTATTACTATTAAGGAAGAACATGTCAAATAATTTAAGATGGAAGGATGCTTGCGGGAAGGATAGCATCTTAGCAAAAGCACTTAAGGTGAGCTCCTTGATTTCTTTTCATCAACAACCTTCCGTAAGTATGTTTGAGTTCTCAAAATTGTTTGGAACATGGAGCTTCTATTTGCAGGTTTTTTTTTTTGTTTATTTGTTCAGTTCTCATTTGATTATGCTTCTGTTTTCCCATTTAGCATGTGGAGCGTTCTATTTTGGACTTGGAGCAACTGGCAAGAAAGAATTTTCTAATAGTTCCTTCATGTTTTTCTTTGCATAGTCACGTATCACAATCGAAGAAAAAAGGAGGAACTATCTTTGCAATATTACACAATCGCGGAGCATGGACAAAAATTTTGATGCTACAAGCAAACGTGAATGCAGCATATGTTTCTATGATTTACACCTGTCTGCAGCTCATTGTGTATGTTCTCCTGACAGATATTCATGTTTGCGTCATGCAAAGCAACTCTGTTCCTGTGCTTGGAGTGAGAAGATTTTTCTATTCCGTTATGGAATTAGTGAGTTAAATGTTCTTCTTGAAGCTTTGGGAGGGAAATTTAGTGCTATCTATAGATGGGCTAGAGAAGATCTCAAGTTGGCTGTCCGTTGCTTTACTTCTAAGGATGGATTACAATCGAAATATTGCCAAGAAGAACTAAAACAGAAAGAAGACAAGCGCCAAGATGCTCCATCAGCGAGTGGCACTGGGAAGAATACTGCTGCTAGCATCAAGGCAGAAATGAAGGCTCGAGTGCAGCAAGCAACAGCATTGAGTAAACATAAAAGCAACAAGGAAATAGTTGTATCTCCAAGTCGGACAATGGACTATGCATCAATGATGAGGAGTGGGACAACTTCCAGTCCTTCAAATGAAACTATAAGCATTTCAAGTTCCTCAGAATCCGAAGACTCTTCGGATCCTGACTTTCAATATGGTGAAAACTTCTCATTGTCCGAGACTTAGGCTTCTCATCCGGGAACTCAAGCCACGTCATCTCATCCTTCACACACTACTTTACAAAAAAAATGTGGCTGGATTCTCTGAGTTGATTCCCAAATAGGTTCCTTGGAGCTGTTCTGCTTCCAAGAAACCAATATCAAGGCAAAGAAAAAAGAAAAAAATCCTTGCATCTGCTTTCCAAGTGAGGATTTTTTTTTTAAGGAACTTTTCAAGTGATGACTGGTGTACATTACCTACGTGTAATTCCACAAATTGCATCTTCATGTTTAAATTTTCTGCTTTATTTAGCTCTTAACTTTTAGTTGTAACATGGGAAATCATCCAAGTAAACTAGCAGTTACAAAGGTAAAGTAGCAGATTTTGTTGAAATCAACCATATTTTCCAATTATTTCTTTAAAGAAATGCAAAATCTCTAAGATGAAGTTGATATCTTTGTTTGAATGAACCAGTAGATTCAGATGCATTACTTTCTGGAGAGGACATATAACGACAATGCATGCACACAACCCATTGCTCTAAAGAAATGGTAGCCCCACTATGGTAACATGATAGGCAGCAAGAAAAAAAATAGAGAGATGACCACATAATGTAACACTTAAAAAGGTTGAACATTGCCATTGCCGATGAAAAAGGTATAAAGGCTCAAATTGCTCTTAAAGAATGAGAGTATATTCGCACACAAAACTCATGAAGATAAATAAAGGATCATATAAGAAAGCACTGTTAATTGTTGAACTTCTTATTTCAACAGATACAAAAGAATTGATCTACCATTACTAGCAACTAATACCTGGAATATGATGTAGGTTCACAGATCAGAGACCGGCTGAAACTAATCCATGCAATGTTACAATACCAATTAAGATGTTTTCATTATTTATCACAGGCAAAAACTGTACAGCAGAAGGTGGTGACTCCATCTTCTGCATTGCTTCCACTGCCATTGCATCTGGACCAATCGTCCTCGGATTCCTGACAACATACATTACCAGATTGATGTTCAGTAATTTGCAGAAGGTGCAAAAATGAATGTTTCAATCATATGGGTTTACAGATCTGACTTCACCTGTTACACATTTCTCCCACTGTGAGCTTGAAAATGGCTTCTCCACTAGCCTTGAGCGTTCGACGAAGATCCCCATCAGTGAATGTTCCGATCAGGTGATACTCTTCGTCTATGACAAGCAAGCATCCACATCCTTTGCTGGTAAGCTCTACCAGCTGATCCATTATCAAATCTCCTTCCCTGCACACTGGAAGTTCATCCTGCTTCTTCATCACGTCTTTTACCTACACCCAATTCATTTCTATTAATTTGCAATTTTTGAAGAACAAGCCTTTTCTCTTCATGATAATTTCCTTCACTGCTAATCATGAGCATGAATCGTTCCACTAATGCAGAGATATATAAATACTAGATTTCATTATATCATCACGATTTCCTACATTTAAAACCCAACAACGATCAAGAACCAGAAACAAATTATCCAAACCCTCCTGAATTTATCGAAATCAAACCTACATTTCAACCCAAAAGAAGGAAAAATGTTCAATTGATCCTTTTTTTTATTAAAAGAAAAGGAAATACAAAGATGGCAAACCTTGAAAATCAGGCTCTTGCCGATCCGCCCGGCAGGATGATTGGCGGCGTACTCCTCCTTGGTGAGATTGCGAGCGGTCATGAGAGCAATAGCAACCGTGTCTCCAAACACCATTTGGATAGCAGTGGAGGTGACAGGAGCGAGATCGAATGGACAAAGTTCCCTCTGGAGAGGAAGGTGAACATTCATGTCGCAGAGAGAGGCGAGAGCATTGCCGACGACTGACGTGACGGAGATAATAAAAGCGCCTTTCGCCTTCGCGCAGGGAAGAAGACGGAGCAGCTCCTCGGTATTCCCGGACTTGCTGAAGAGAACGAGGATATCAGCCGGTCCAAGAATCCCGATGTCGCCATGGAGCGCATCAACAGGGGAGAGAAACGAGGATCGAATGCCTAGAGAAACAAGAGTCTGGGAGATCTTGTTTGAAACGAAGCCGGACTTTCCGACGCCGGAGAAGAAGATTGTGCCGGAGGAATTGAGGAGAATACGAGTAAATGCAAGCGTTTGGGTGAGGTCAAGGTTCTGGAAGAAGTAGTTGAGGTGGCTTTGTTGAGCTCTGAATAGCTTCAAAAGACTGGCCTCAGAAATCTCTGCTTCTCCTCCTCCTCCTCCGCCATTGATAAGAGTTGTTTTTGGCAATGGGAGATCAAGCGATGGCGGAAGAGATCCCATTGTTACTTGGTGGTTGATTGTTGGTTTGCTTTCCTTGGATTTATCAATGGAGATCCGCCTGGTTTTGCTGTGATTGATTGGAATTTCTGTTTGGATGATTTTGTCGGTGGGGTAATTTGGCGGCAGTAATTCTGCGAAAATCTAGGCTGTGTTTGTTCTTCTTTTTGACGATCCAGGCTCTGTTTCTTTACAGTTTATTCATATATATATATATATATATATATATATATATATATATTTGTCTAAATGCTAAATTGACTACTTAAATATCTTTATTACATTACATGTAATATGATATTTGACGTATAAATAATATTTTAATATTTAATTATTTTTAATATTAAAATTAAAAACATCAAAAAGTAAAATTAAAAAAATAAAAAAAACTATTTTTTTCAGCTTTAATAAAATTGCAACTTATTTTTTAAATTTTATGTTTTTAATTTTTTATTATATTAAAAATAGTTAAATATTAAAATATTATTTATAAGTAATATATCACCGAACATTACAGTGTGAAATATTTGAATTATTCAATTTATGAAGTCTCATATGTTGTTTGAACCATATCATATTTATAGGGATTTTCAGCTGATTTGAAGAAGCAGAAGAACATTTTGATTTTGTACATGGAAGAAGCAAATCAAGAAACGAGAGTTTTGATTGATTGTGATTCATCGATACGTAGACGAGAAAGGAAGAGTATTATCATTTAAATGGTTATGGAAGTGCCTTGTTTTCAAAAGCAAACCAGGAAGAAGACGCACTGTTCTGGTTCGAAACTGATATAAGCCTATAGCAAAATGTTCATTCAATCAGTGAGCTTCAGATGATGGGGATTATCTTCTTTCTTTTTGTATCAAGTCGATGACGAAGCAATATAAATAAGCTCGGGATTGTAAATCTGGCAATTATAAACCTGTAGCAAAGTGTTCATGCGATTAGTGAGCTTTGGATGATGTGAGATTATCTTCTTTCTATTTGTATCAAGTCGATGGGAAAGCAATATAAATAAACTAGGGGTTGTAAATATGGCAATTCAAAGGGGGAAGGTTAGGTAAGGAAAGAGAGGAAAATGTGAAGTGATAGTTGGTCACGTTAGCTCTGGTGTTAGGTGAGATGAGTCGCCATTAGTACTTGTCCCTCCTCTCTACTAATCCACCAAATTCCCTCATATAATCTTCGCTCTTCCTCTTTCTTCATCAACTAAACTTCCGTGCGATCTGTCACTGTAAGTTCTATTCGCTTTTGGTTTCGGTTCTAATGCTCTAGAAATCTACTCTTCTAATGCTTTTCTTGGAATTACATCAAATTTTCCCTTCAATTTCACTCTTTCGTTGGGATTGTAACGCATTATCACTCGATTAATTGAATAGCTTTTTGAGCTGTCTTGTCAACTGGAAAAAATGGCTGAACAATTTCCCAACCCCTCTGACCAGGTATTCGTCTTTCTTTTCTTTTGTATTTACCATCTACCTTGTTAAACTGTAAAGAGTGCTGATGCTCTGAATTTCTCAAACATGGTTATCGCCTCGATTAATTTACAGGTTGTTCTGGGAGAAGAAGTAGGGCGTGTGAGATTGATAACCCTCAACCGTCCTCGTCAGTTGAATGTCATCTCATCCGATGTGGTATCTTCATTATATTTTGCTCGTATTGAATTGGATTCAGCTTTAAGTTGAACATATTGTTTTTTTTTTCAGCTCTAGTTACTTCAATTCCCATTCATTTTATACACTAGTTCTTCATGTAATCTGACAAATTATGAAGCCTTATCTTGAATCTGTCTGCAATCTACTCTAAAAAGGGAGCAGTTAGTTCAAATGTAAAAATTATATGATGTAATTTAGATTAGGTCTAATGATTTAGTGAATGAATAAAATGGGAATGTATTTAGAATTGAACTAATTGGCAGTCCATGTAATCAGGTATCCTTGCTAGCAGAATATCTGGAGAAATGGGAGAAAGATGATGTTGCTGAGCTTATATTAATTAAGGTCAGTTGTAATACCTACTGAATTTTCGACCTAGCAATATTGATCTTTGCAAATGTTTTACTTTTATGAAAAATCTTCTATTGATGCATAGGTTTCAGGTTTAACTCGATCATAGACATTAGAAATTATTTTATATGACAGTTATAATTTACATAGCATCCACTTTTTAATTACTGAAAGAAATAACCAAAAGTGGCCAGTAGAGTGTGTGAAGTCATTTATGAGCGACAAATAATAATGAAAAGAGAAAGAATATAACAGTATACCCGTGAACAAAATAACTCCATTTATAGACCTTCTACATCTCCGTTTGCTGCTAATGTTTATTCAGGGAGCTGGCCGTGCTTTTTCTGCTGGAGGGGATCTACGAATGTTCTATGATGGCAGGAAAACAAGTAAATGCAAGCAACTTGAAAGCAATTCTCAGTTTTCTTTCCTAATCCTGTGAAGTGTGAACTTTAATCCTGTACACAACCTAGAATTTGCACTTTCTGGCATGGATGCTCATCATTTATTTCAAAAAATTAATTTGATATACTATTATTATAAGTGTTACTATTACTATACAATAATAAATATAACTAAGATACTCATAAAGTTTTGCTTTATCAGAGGATTCCTGCCTTGAAGTGGTTTATAGAATGTACTGGCTTTGCTATCACATTCATACCTACAAGAAGACCTTGGTACGTTTTTATGTTCTCATATGACGAACATGTGGAATCAAGATCTTCATTTCTACCCCTCAGATGTGCATTACGTTGACAATTGCAAATGGATTGCTTTTGTGATTGACAGATTTCGCTAGTCCATGGAATTTCAATGGGAGGTGGCGCAGCGTTGATGGTTCCAATGAAGTTCTCAGTTGTCACAGAGAAGACTGTGAGTGTTTGTTAGTTATTTTAAATGCTACCATGCATAGATGCTGATATCTATTGAAAAGACTATGATTTTATCTGGTATATTTAGAACAAATCTTATTGTTCTTTATGATGCTTTTATTAGGTTTTTGCAACTCCAGAAGCAAGTATTGGATTTCATACTGATTGCAGTTTCTCATACATCCTTTCCCATCTCCCTGGGCATTTAGGTAAGCATTGTAAAAGTAGATAGATGAAAGCAAAAGGGTATTTGGTAAATTACACAAACATTTAATGTAGCTGATTTTTTTTTGAAGAGCTGTGAAACATATGTGCGAAAAGGATGAAGGAGAATTTTCTTTCATCCTATTTCACATTCAAATGATGATATGAAAATTTTGTGCAGGGGAATATTTGGCACTAACTGGGGCCAGGTTGAATGGTAAGGAATTGATTGCAGCAGGCCTAGCAACCCATTTTGTCCCCTCTGAGGTGAGTTCGAATTTCACCTGGAATCATGGGTTCATGATATCCACTGTTTGGACATGTAACGTAATTTATACAGAGATATATTTAAAAATGCGCAAAGAAACTAGAAAGCTAGATCTAACTAAAACGTCAAAGGTACTAAATTACAAAAATGGCTGAACCCATCTGAGAAAAATGAGCTGTTTTTGCATAGATACGCAAAATTTTGTAAATCATTACTATCGTAAATAACTCAAGTCAGAGTATAAACAAACATGTAAACTAATTTAATAATGTGTTGAGGTCTCGACTATACGAGCAGAGCAGTTTAGTTGTGATCCATGTCGTATTGGGCTTCTCAAAACTCTTTCAAGGTTTTACATACCGCTTAATGTGGGTTCATGTTTCGGAGAGATTATATAGGATGAGAGAAGTTTGTCACTTTGTTTCATTCTCACTTTCTCTAGTCTTGACTTTCAAATGTACATCTTCATATTTGAATTTAATCTTTTCCTGTACAATTTCTTTAAGTGGATCAAACACTCTACAACGGTCAGTGAAATATATCTTCACACAAACTCATATTTTTTTATGTTAATCTATTAGGTTTTGCAAGCAATATAAGTTTTGAACGTAAAAAGGCAGACTTCGGGAACACAGGTTGCTGAAGCATTACACAGCAGAATAAGAATGAATCACAAAGATAAAACCTTAGTTTTGATAACATACAAACGAAAGTTTCTTTCTTTACTCGCCAAATCTCTGGACATGCATTTCATGGGACACTTGTGGTTTTGAGTTAATCTGCTATGCTTAGTTAAGGTCAGACTCAGATATCTACCTGCTCCAAAGCAGCTTGTTTTCTTATTTTTTTCATATATAATATTTTTGTTTTTAAAAATTTAATATATATGTGTGGATATGTTTCTGTGTACCCACTTGTACCTATGGAATAAGAGGTTTGGCATACTAATGTATTTTCTTTTCTGTATAACAGAAAATGCCCGAGCTAGAAAAGAGTCTCATGAGCTTAAATTCTCACAGTGAAAGTGCAGTCAAATCTGCAATCGAGGAATCCTCCGTGGAAGTGCAGATAGATGAAGAAAGCATATTGAACAAGTAACAATCCTGAATTATTTAGCATCATAAATATTTCTCACTATCTTTTGTGCAAGTGCATTATTAGGTACTGTGCCAATTAGGCTTTTGCCACTGCCCTGATCTAGGTTGGCAAAATGTAACCAAAAGAGAGTTTCCTTTTCAGTAGGTTATTAACTTTTTGTGGAAAATATTGTAACTGTTATTATATATTAGAAAGAAACTATATATAGACATTTATAATGATCCCTATGCAAACAGAAGAAAAACTATGAATAGGGAAAAACTTCACAAAAAAGACCTAGACTAGAAAATAATTATATAGGAAGTATATACTTTTTTGCAATACTTCCCCTCAAGCTGGCACATAGTTATCAGACATACTAAGCTTGTTAAAAATGAAGTTAACATGAGCTCTTCCTAATAATACGTAAGCTAGTTGGTCTGTTGACTTCACATTGAATAGTTCAGATGACATTCCGTAGAAGCTTTCTTTTGATAAAATGATAATCAACCTAAATGTGTTCAGTTCTTTCCTGAAAAAATGGGTTAAAAGCAATATGGACTATTGCTTAGCTATTATATAGTAACTATGGGTTGTGATTATGAAAAACTAAGCTTGCGAAGTTGATGTCTTAACCAAATCAACTCATAGATTATATGAGCTATCGTAATATTCTAACTCAGCACTAGATTTGGATACAGACTTGTCCTTGCTCTTTCAAGACACTATCTTGTCATCCATAAAGACACAACAACCCATGGTGGATCTATGATCAGAAGCTGAAGTAGCACAATGAGCATTGGTTCTGATCAAAATATGTCCATGATTTTTATAGAGTATCCATGGCCTAGTGCGCCTCTAAAATATTGCAATGTCCACTCAACAACCTCCCAATAACTAGTTCAAGTAGAGTCCATAAATTGACTTACATCATTGTAGTGAATGAAATGATTAGATACCTCAAAATGAGATAATTCAGATTTTCCAACTTCCTTCCTAAATGCACCAGGGTCCTCAATGATTCACCCTCATTTCTAACATCCCTGTCTTGTCAGAAGATAAAGAACATATTTGCTTGGTGACAAATAAATTCCCAATTTTGATCTAGCTACCTGGATGCCCAAATAGTACTATAAGGCCTCAAATCTTTAGTTCGAAAAGTATTTTTTAAGACAAGTTTTTTTCAATAGCATCACTTTTGATAACAATATCATCAAATATATACAAAGAGTAACAATAGTTTAGTTGTAGCTTGACGACATAAAACATAATGGTCAACTTTACTTTGATGCAAATCAAGCTCATCATAACTTTACCGAAATTCCAAACCAAGTTCTTGGAGACTGTTTTAACCCATACAAAGACATTTTCAATTGAAAAACTAAATTGAACTCCCCCGGGAATAAATCCTAAAGGTTGCTCCATGTATTTTGTCTCTCTAAGGCACCATGTAAGAAAGCATTCTAGCGTCCAACCAAAGGTGGGTTTGCTTATAAAGAAATAAGCACTTAAAGTCGAAGTGATCCAAGTTGAGAACAATTTTCAGAATAATTTACACTATAAGCTTGAGTATAGCCTTTGACCAGCAATCAGTCTTGAGACGATTAATGAACCCTTTCCGATGAAGTTCAACATTGATAACCCAATAATAGAACTCTTGGGAGGAAGATTGAGCAAACCCCAAATATCATTCATCTTCAATGCAGACATTTTTTTTCAAATACTCAATACAGATATTTTTGCTTTCTGTAAGGCCGCTGAAGTTCTACCAGAGGCGTCCACGCCCTGTAATGGTGACCTCGTGAGACACTACTGGGTTTGCAGCAAATTGGCCTCACTACTTAGTTAACTAGGTGCTTAATCAATAATCTTAGAGTAGTTAGATTTTGTGCTTGCTACTGTACTGCCTCGGGCAGATCTGCTTTCCTGCTTTTCTTTTATCGTCTTTTGTCTTATACTGTGATGAAATCAGTAGAAAAGGAAGGGAATGTATGCAGAAGGTCCTATGATGAAACTTATGAAATGTCTCTAATCAAATTCCTCAATCTTTCAGATATTCTTTGTCTTTATTCTCTTCTCTTTTCTCTCCTACTTCTTCCTTTCTTCTCCTATCTCCTTCCTACCCTCTCTTGTCCTTTGTTCTCTCTGTTAACCCTAAAAATGTTTCCATCAGACTCCTTGACTGAGTACATGTCTAAAAATGACACTTTCCTTGTCTGTCTCCAACCAAGATGAAAAAGGGCTTTGATAAGAAACTTAGAAATGGAGACTGAGAATAACAAAAAGTTCTACCACTTGACAGGTTCAGTCTTATAGAGGTTCATTCTTGACCCAGTTCATTTGACAGGTTCAGTCTTAGAAATGTTTCCCACCGGCTTTGGGGTTTGGCTTGTAGTCTTATGGAGGTCAACTGGGTTATGGCAGGTTCAGTCAAAGAGGCAATATGGACCTATAGAGGCATACATGGGGGTAAAAGATATAACAAGAATTTAGGCATTATCCCGCTGGCTATGTTATAAATTTATGAGAACAAAGAACTAGAAAAGTCTTTTTGGGGTATGGAATAGTCTTTTGATAGGATTAAGGATACGTAGTTCCAAATCCTATGTTTTTCTATCAAGGGTCATTCTCTTTACAGTAGTGAGGATTTATAGACTTGATTGATATGTTGATAGATTTTAAAAGTTTTGTATGTAGGTTACACCCCCTTGGTGCTCATTAGTACTACACTTTTATTTTTTTTAAAAAAAGGATATTTATAGTAGAAAACAACTATAAAGGAAATATATACTATATTTTAACTATTTCACTGGGGTTCTGTAACCTGCAGGCAGTCAATAATTGATGAGTGCTTTTCCAAGGACAGTGTTACTGACATTTTACAATCATTTGTGAGTTTTCTTCTTTCCTTCTTGCCTATCTTGTACTGCTCTGCATTTTTCTGTCAAGAGGACAAAAGTATGTTGTTTATGTTTCTCTTTCCTCCGGTCATAGTTGAACTGTATAAAGTTTACTCTGCTTTTCAGGAAGCTGAAGCAAGGAAAGAAGGAAATGGATGGATAGGTCCGGTGCTAAAGGGGCTGAAAAGATCATCCCCAACAGGATTGAAAACAACACTAAGATCGGTATTGGTTACTAATGATTAATGAACTATCCAAACGGCACTTCTCATCTATGCTTATTTGCCCCTAAAGAGCACGGTGTTAACTTATATGGAACATGGTATAATAGTAACAGATGTGCTCCACCTTCACTTGACCTTAACCTCTACCTCTACCTCGATCTCAACTGGCCAACACCATCTCTGTCTCTTGAATTTATCAACTGGAATTGAGTTTTAATTGTCCATAGCAACTTATTCTTGGATTCATGCATTTAGTTGAAGTGAATCATTTTAACCTGTTCAGATTCGCGAAGGTAGGAAGCAAACACTGTCTGAATGTCTGAAGAAGGAATTTAGGCTCACAATGAACATACTAAGAATGGCAATATCTCCAGATGTCTATGAGGTACTCACTAGAGCTACGCACTGAAAGGAACTGAAAAACAACTTCAGTTTATTAATGATGTTTTTCCTCTGAGATGAAATTCTCATTTGTTTCACCATAGGGTATTAGAGCTCTAACCATTGACAAGGACAATTCTCCGAAGGTACTCTCTCTCGCTCTCTCTCTCTCTCTCTTACCAAATCTGCTTGGCTCTACCTGAACTTGATTACAGTATTTGTGTACCTAAACGTATGATTATATTAGCTGATTATTTCTGTTATCTGATATCTGATAGAATTAGTAATCAGTGGTAGTTGTAAGAAGAGAGATGAAAATAGACCACTTTGCTTAGTTGGCTATTAGTAGTTTGGGCAGGACTTTCCATGAATAAAAGCCTCTGAAAGGCAGAAGGCTGATAATGATCAATAACAGAGAATGAATAAAGATTTGACTCCTCTCTCTTGGTCTCTCTTCTTCACTTCATTTCTCCTCTCTGTTTCCATCTTCTTCTGCTTTCTTTTATTCTACGGAAATATCACACAATAGACAGTTTTAACTTGATGGGACTCATGGCAGCATCCTCCCTGTCACTGAGCTTTATCATCTCTCCTCCTGTCTATCTAATTTACCAGTTTGGAACTTGATATATAATAAACTTACTAATTTTGTCATCTCTCCCTCTCTAGCTAATTTACTAGTCTGGAATTTGATATATAATAAACTTCTTATCTATCTTTCATCTCTCCTAACCATACAATTATTTCAGTGGGATCCACCAACTCTGGACAGTGTAGAGGATGAGAAAGTAAACTTGGTATTTCAGCCCTTTGAGGAGGCTTTGGAGCTTCAAGTTCCAGATAAAGAAGAATGCAGGTTTGTGAGTCTTCAGAGAATAACTTGAGTAGCTATGTAAAATTTTTGCAAAAATATCTGTCACTCAAAGCCAAGAAAATGATTTATTTGTCTTTTCTTGACTCATGCAGGTGGGATGGTAAATATGAGACTAGCGCTTATGCAACATCAGCAATGAAAGATTAGCAAACTCTTAACTTCTTATCTACTACTGCCCGATCATCTTATATTGTAAGCATGAAGTGCCATACAATTCGTTTTGGTATGGCTTGTGGGAGCAGATTTTAGTTGATCGGTTATGGTCTGTTTTTCTAGTGAATGTTTATATCCATATAATAAAATCATAGATGCGCATGGTTCACAAGCTTCATATCTCCCAACCGTGAGATATGAACTGCATCATCATTAAAAAGTCACGTTAAACATAAGCATTTTGGGGAAGAAAAGGTTTTCTATTGTGTCTAAGTTTAATACTCTTTGGTATAATATAGTAAGTTGACCTTGTGACGGTAAGAGGGGAGGATTGACACAACTAACTCATTTTCTGCACCTTCATACAAAAAGCAGCATATAGTATCGCTAAGCGTGAAAGCAGTCTCGAAACCTTCATAGAGAAATTGATCTCAAAATCCATGGTTGTGGGGGTAGCTTGTCTCTGTAGGACACTAAACTGAACTATCACATGATGTTCTGAACCCAACTCACGTGGTAATCGGAGAATGGTTTCAATTGATACTAGTAGTTGATTCAGTTATTATTCTCATATTAAGATGAGTAATGGTATGACAAGAATTGACAATAATGGAGTTACTATCTTATTATTGTAAGGTGAGTAATGACATGAATTACGAACTTATGCTAGCAGAGAGTAATGGTCGATGCTTTGATTAATGATAAAGATAAAGATAAAGAGAAAGTCATAATTTTAGGGGATTAATGGTTACCATCTCTCCGATAGGATTGAATCTTAATATCATTTGATTCTTAATAGATGGATTTGTTGTTTATCTGATTTATCTACCAAGAAATAGACTATATCCATCGACTTTTCAACAAACTACCTTTCATACTATTTATTTATCAAAATGTGAAGTTTTATCTATCCACTAAAGAATAGACTGAAAATTTCCTCTATCTAATATTTTTAATTTATTAGATTTTTTTTCCTCCTGATACTTTACTATTTACTTTCTTTTTACTTATTGTTTACCTTATTATTTAGTGGTATTAATATCCTCTAAACTTGAGACTAGTCTTTTATGGAAGATGATTTTTTTTTTCCTATTTTTAACACGTGATATCTTATAGGAAGATATTATTTCCTTCTCACTGTAAAGAGATTAAATAGTAAGGTCTTTTGTCTTGTGATATTCTTTGAAACTCCCTTTTAAGAAATTCTATCATCTACTTTTTTAAAAATTTTAAATTATTTAAACTATTCACAATACATGCAATCTACAGTAAAATATTATTTATTCTTTATGATAAATAACTTGCATACATACAAATAACTAGTAGAGTAAATAATCAAACAAGAGATAGATAATAAAAAGTATTATAATATATTTTTGAGATTTATGCTTCACTTATAGAACTTTATGAGTAAGTTGATTTTTTATCTGTTATTATATGTTATGAAATGACTTTTTTTATGGGTGTTATGGAATGAATTACTCCAATAATTGGTTAATGGTTGGGGTTAAAATTAACTGTCGACGTCTTATTTATCACTTTTATGTCATTTTCTTTGTTTATCACATAATAATTTCGATAAAAAAAAATACTTTTAATTTTTGCTTTCAACTTTTTATTCATCAGTTATATTGCATAAGTTATGATAAAAGTTATATTACCTTGATGTTCCAACTCCTAGGCCTTAAAGACAAGGGCCACTTGAGGAGGTTCTTTTGGATCTTCACTAGAATGTGGGTTGGACAAGTGTTAAGTGGAGTATATACCACCAGCTCTTTCTACCTACAAAATTTAGCTTTGTCTAAGTGGATCTATATGTTGATACCTTTTGGGACTACTTTAAGAGATTCAATGTATTATTCCTGCTATAACTTTTACTAAAGGTGCCCTTAGTTTCATCATTGCAAACTACCTTTACCTCATCCTTTTAAGGATAGTGGTAATTTTTATACTTTTGTCTAATTTATCAAACATAAATAGTTCTTTCTAATTGTGTAATGCAAGTATGTCAATCCTCATTCCTCGTTTGAGAAATGCCAAGTAGGCCAGTGCAAAATTGCTTTGGCTAAAAGTACATGGAATTTGTCCCCTATACAAATAAATATATAATAATTTATATTTGACCATACAATTAACATGGTTAGTCAGTCTATGGCTCCCCCAAGCAAAGAATAGTTGGCAGCTAGGAATAAGATAATCTTGTATATGTATGATTTCAATGATATATGATTGGTTATTAAAGTATAAGAGGTATGAAGACACGAATAAACAAAAAAAAAGCATAAATCAGAGTTGTATAGGAGGATGTCCTTGATCACCCTAAAATCTCAAATTTGTGAGTTGTTATATAACAATGTTAGTGAGTGGTGTTTAGTTTTGTAGGGGTTGTTTTTTCCAATCAAAATGAACATTTTAACTTTCTAACGGTCCTACTTCGACATTACATTGGATATATTTGCATTTGTCATCTCAAGGTATTTTAGTATGTTGGATTTAGGTATTTTTCTAATTAGGTGGGTGGTAAGGGATAGGTGTCTAATTTATTGTGGGTGTTTTTATGTGATGTGTGATAGGAATAAGGGTATCCTATGGAGCCTTAGTTAGAAGTGTGGTGCTTTCATTATATCATTTTCAGTTATATAGAAACTCATATCTACCATGGTTTATATCATGTGACTAAGCTAGTTTGTAACAGAATTTTGCTCCTTTATTTAAAAAATGTTTTATCTTACCATACTTCGACATGTGCATAAAATAATTAGTGCAGCCCTCTTTTAATCATTTTTTTTTTAATTTAGGATACTTAAACTCATAGAAATTAGTTTGGTGATCGTCTCACTTCAAAGGTTTAATTTTTTTTTTGTTTATATTGTTATGTTTGTCTGTTCCTACTAAATATTGATAATTGTGAGACAATTACCATGGATGGCCTTGAGTCTACTAATGTGAAACATTTACCCTTGTAATGACTTTTTAAGTCCTAAACTTGTTATTTATGATTTTTATTATGTCTCTACGTCGCCAATCACATGTTGATGATATGTAGTACCATGTTTCAAGTTTTGACTTTATTCATTTCTCATCTGGTGGTGATATAAGTATGTCTCTAAGATCTCTTACTACCATGTTTTGCCTTTGTGCCTTATCATTTGAGGGTTCCATTCTATCTACCTACAATAGAATCATTCTAAAAAGTATATTTTGGAGTTAAATCTATCAATGTACTTCTTTACATGTGAAGTAATTTTATAAAAAATATAATATTTTTAATTGCTTACATTGTTAGAATATAAATAATTGATTTGACCATTTTCTATTAACTTCAAGTTTTTAAATAATTACTCTAATCAATTATTTAAGATTTTATCAAATTTAGAGATATAGTATTCAAATTCTGATAGTTATTTCTATTTTTTTTAAAAAAAATACAATTTTCACAAAGTTTATAGATTTGTGCTTAATCCACATTTTGAACGTAATTGACTCGTGTGCATTCATAGATATATTAGAGTATAAAATGATTAGTTGGATTAACTTAAACTTTTAATAGTCGTAGTAAAACTCTTTATATTTTTCAAAAAAATATACATTTTAAAAACATTTAGCTTGTCTGAAATTTTGTAACAATCTAAATTTTACCCTTGCAACAATACAATCAATCTAATTCCTAAAATAGCATTGAATCTTTATCCATTGTATGAGCATGAGTGTAAAACATTAGTTTCATTAAACCGGTTTGCATTTGGAGATTGATCGATCACCTTATTATTTAGGGAAAAAATTAGTCAATGGAATTTTGTTTAGGTAAAATTATTAAAAGGTATTTCTCTATTATTACACTTACTCTGAAAATAAATTAATAAAAACCTATACTATAGGTTAGTACTATATATATATATATATATTGAATATGGATAGTGAAGTGTATGACACCAAGCGAAAACCTAGATAAGCCATAAATAAGCAGGAAAAATCACAAAAACCTCATGAATCAAAAATTACAGGAGTTACTATGTTTGCTTTTGGCCCCCAATGATCAAGGCAATAGGCATCATGATTTGAGATGTCCCCCAACAAGTCCTATGAAAGTGTTAAATTAATTCCTAGAATTAGAACGATCTCGAAATATTAATACGTTAATTTGATCTCTAACTGTATATATCTTTCATCTTTTTAAGTATTAATTATATTTATCTGTTAATTTTTTAATATAAAAAAATATTATATTTAAATTTTTCTTATCTGTCATTGTTATCTCATTTAAAAAAAACTAGTTGTCAAGAATATTTTTTTTGCCTAAAGACATAATGCGCTTGTTGAAACTTAGACCAATTTAATTACTGTAACTCTATCAATATACTAATAAGTTAAATTTTTATACTCATTAAGTCAAGTATTGTAGGCCGGTAACTACGAGCTCATAGTATACCCTCCCTTTGAAAATTATTAATCTATTAATTTGATCTCCAACTTTTATCATCTTTTAAGTATTGATTATATTTTTATATTAGTTTTTCTATTAATAAAAAAAAAAGTGGGTCATATTGTAAATTTATTGTAAGTATCTCCAACTAAAAGAAAATTTATTGTCACAGAACGTTCGGTATACTAAAAAAAACATAATAAAATTTACGGAAACTTAACTAAACTTGATCACGGTAACCTTACTAATATAATATAATAATGTTTAGTCACTTATTTATTCTGTAAATAATATTAAAATGTGAAAGGGAAAAGTGCATTAATCCCCTCCTTGCAAGGTATCACCTAAAAAAGAACAAAGGAATAGTTTGGGATTTGTATGGTCGACTATCATTTTCTCTCAACGTCCAAACTTAAATTCATTCTGAGCGTGAAAAGAAACAGTGTGCGGATCATTACTGAAACAAACAAAAAAGAAAAAAGAAACGTAGAATCTATGAATATATACATATTCATTATATAGATGTTACCTATGTAGCTACATATAGCTGTAAACCTGCAACAAGCGGTCACCATCTCATGAATTTAAGCGCCGAATAGAAAAGTTCAGAGAAGCAAAGAGCATTGAATGAAAGGTTTTACATCGTTGTTGTTAATTATTGTGACACCAAACCATAGCAGTGCAAACTTTAAGAATTGTGTATATATATATATGTGTGTGTGTGTGTGTGTGTGGGTGTAAATGTGTGTGTATATATATACTGTAGTTGGCATGTGGGAAAGCCTAGAAGCGACAGACCTCCATGTATATATAATGAGTACATAAGATTTGTATATTTATTCTACCAAGGCCCTCTCCCTCACCCACTTGGATTCATTTTAATTTGAGATCAATGGAGACGCCAGCTTTTACTTCTTCTCCTCCATAAATTCAAGATTATACTCATCATGATGTTCGAAGCTGACAACATGAGTAATGTCGCTGCACGTACAATGACCCACCAAAGAGAAACCAGAATAAGTTAAAAAAGGGGAAATGAGAAGAAGAAGAAGAAGAAGAAGAGAAAAGAAAGAACAAAATTAAACCATATGATTATTGGGTATATACAGATATATATATATAAGCATTGTATGGCATGTTTCTTTTATATAGTTGAAAATTCCTAGGATATTCACAGCTTCTTACAGAGTTGTTCCATGTCTAGTTATTCCCCAAGTACCCAATAGGAAATAAATTATATGGACCCTTCCATAACATGCAGATCATATACAGATACATATTTGGCAGCTTGTATTAAAGTTATTCAGATTTACATGTGAAATGTGCAGAATTGAACAAGAGCAGTCTCTCTTGTTGGTTGGATGAATTTATTATGATATGATTAGTTAATCGTTGGCTTGATCGAACAATTGCCTATTATTTTCGAAAGATGTTCAAATGAAATTTAACTTTATGACCTCAAAGCTGCTTTGCCTTATATTTTTCAATGGTATCCCGCAAATTTATCTGTGCGCAAGGCATGCATAATGAACTCCTTGAACCCTCGTATTCGCGTTATGAATTCAAGATGTCGTATTTAAAAAAGATGTGTATGAGTTAGAACTTTATGATTCAATTATGTATATTTTCAATTGATTTATATTCGTTTGAACATTCATAAGTTCTTCTACGTTTGTGCTCATGTGTTTTTTGAACATTCAAACATTTCATTTAAATATGAAGGAATTTATTAGCATAAAAAAAAATTTTACAAATTTAATTTAAGTTAAGTTTTTATAGTGATTGGTTTAATTTATTATTTAAAAAGTAATGGAAGTTTTTCTTAATGTAATATATCTTTACGTACAAAAAAATTCATAAATTCAAATGAGTCGTGGTTTTATTTATATTATAATATAAATATAATTTTTATTGTATCATAACTAACGTATATGTATCAACTGATTAATAAATGTATACGAAAAAAATAAAGAACCAAAGCTATAATCTCAAATATAAATTGAAATATGAGTAGTCACTTGGTCAAAACAGTTTGATTTATATATATATATATATATGTTTTTTATTTGTTAAGTTCTAGTCTAAAAGAAATAGAGAATCCAAAAGGAAGATGTAATAAGAAATGGAGAAAGTGTACAATTTGAATATAAAGAACTAAAGAAAAAATTGATTACAATAAATAATTAAATATAAAGATGATAAAGATAAATTACAATAAACTAAAATACATTGGAGGAACATATATATATATATATATATGTACATACAGTACTGGAGAAAATAAGGTAAGTTATTGTTTCCTTGATATTCCCAAAGGATAAACAGTTTCCTTTCTTGTAAGCACTTAGTAGCCCAGCCAAACAGCCCCTTCAATTATATATACATATATAATATATAAATATATATATATATATATATATATATAAAACTTACAAGAGGATCATGATTTTGGAGGAGTGGGTCCTCTTTACAGAATCTTAATAATCTTACATGACCACAGCCACAGTTGACATGACTTGTCCCTTCTCATTTTCTTCCATCCTATATATATATATATATATGTGTGTGTATGTACATTCGAAAATCATATATTATTATTTATTTAAAAATAATATTAATTATAAAATAAATTTTTAATAAAATTAATTGATAATTTTTACTTTAAAAAAAAAATCTCTTTTTGTGATCTTAAGTGTCTGCTGGGTCCGAGTCAAATCTAACCGCTAATAGTGGACTTAAGTGGGTCCCACAGTCAAACTTCAACGTCTAGGATTTTGACAAGTGTCAAAAGACTAAAACCGGAAAATAAAATTTCTATTTAAAAATTTTAATTATTTATTGAAACAGAAAAGTTAAGGGGCTGTGATAAATGATGGTGACGCGACAGCGATCTTGTACGGTGCACATCCGCCGAGATCAGGTGGATAATACGATGAGATGCTGCCACGTGGTACTTGCATGTGAGGGGCGGTCCGATTTTCTTTAATTAAAAATTAAAATAAACTTGGTTTAGAGCGACGAGTATTGAGTGTATGCATACTGTAGCCAACATGGATTGACAGTTGTGCACGTGAGACTTGCACGATCGGTGGGTCCCACATTTTGTACGGGCCCCACCAAAATTTTGGATTATTTTTTAAAAAAATTATATTAAATTCCGATTAAGCGTAGAACGCGGGATTCTCGTACGAGGGATTTGGATGTCTCGTGTATCGCCCTTTAATTGGCAACTTGCATGGACATATTTACGTACTACAATTTTTATATTATATGTTTTGTTGATGGTATATTGTATTAATATATAAGCTATCTATATATGATATTATATATATATATATATTTGTCTACCACATTCGTGTGATTTAGTCTTCTTCAAAAATAAATTAACTTTGGCTCGTGCAATTATTTGAGTCTTAACTTATAATAGAAATGTAAGTTTTCATTCTTACACAACATAAAATTTTCATAATACGTACAAAAACATAAATATTTCTCTTTCTGTGTGATATATATATATATATATTTACACATAAGATATGGTAATTTATTAATAGTTTTAATATACTTTTGATTTTTTTATTTTAATTCATAATTTTTGAGAATGTACCACTTAAGATTTAATTTTTTTTTTCTTTAAAAATTTGGTGAGGGTAATTTCATTGCATTAGTTTAATGTCATAAAGAGCAAGAAATGACAAAATTTTTTGGGTTTTAAATTTACCAAGTAGGGTTATACGTGTAAATTATTGTGCATAAAAAACGATCAAATTAATTGGGTTTGATTAAAAAGTGATTTAATACGGTTAAGAATACTTCATTTTTATGTGTAAAGAGTAAATCTATACTTTTTTAATTTTGTAATGGATCAAATTAGAAATATAAAAATTTATATGCAGAGTTTGTCTATAAATAAGCAGTTACGGTCCCCAGTTTACACACATAATTTTTTTATTCTGATATTTTATCACAAAAAAAAAAATAGATAGAGTAAGAGAACTCAAAATATTACGTGTTAATTTAGAAGATCTATCGCATAATGTATAGATTTATTTCGTTATGAATTCAATTACGTTTTTGTTACAAATTTAATTTCTTTGATTTGACATGAGTATGATTATTTAAATTTTAAATATAGTTTTGAAATCCTTACAAAAATAATTTAATTCTATAAATTATAAGAAAGTAACAATCATTATATTCAAGACCGAGTGCACTCTTAATTTTAATATTTTATTATTTAACATGTATAAATTAATTTATATATTTAAATTACTATGATTGAATTAAATTTGCCAATGCATTCAATTTCTAAAAAAGTAAAATATAATTAAATACATCAAAAAAATAAAGATACCTAACTTAAATTAGATCTAAGATTGATTTTGATTATAAGTAATTTTTTATTCCTCGTACGTGACTCTTTGGTAATTAGGATTGTTTCACTATTAGATGTAAGTCAAAATTTTGAGGTTTGTGATTAAATCAAAACCCAAGTTCTCACAAAATAAAATTTGATATTAAGGCATAGAACACTAGAGGTAAAATCATATATATATATATATATATATATATATAATTTGATACTACGAGGATCTATTATGTGAAATCAAGTTAGAAGAGAATGAAATTAATGACAATAACACTATGTGAAATCTAGTTTGCACTCAAAAGAGTAAAATCGGTAAAGAGACTAACCATTCTTTGATTGTGTGATTATTACTTTCATTTCTATAGAAAAGAGTGAGATTAAGTTAAATTGTGAATTTTTATGTGTCTTTATTAAAAAAAATCATATTATAATTAACGTATATATATATATATATTATGTAGTCAATGAAATATATAAATTTTTATTAAAAAAATTAGTAAAAAGAAAATTCGTTTAACCGGTATCACCGAGGGGTGGGTGTGTGCATAGCTTTTTGGCGTGTGACTGTTGTGAACCTTACCCATGGATACGGCTTTAGCCAGACGTAGTAAAGCGATAAGAACTGTGAACTGTAAATTGTGTACTACAAACTGTGAATTGTAAACTAAATTATAACGCATTCACATGGTATTTAAGATCCTTACTGCCTTCTTTGATACCAACGGAAACGGTATCACGCGGTGAAACTATTTTTAATAAAATATAAATTGACATAAATAAAGAAAAAGTCATGAGTAAAGTTTATGATACTGACATACTGAATTAATATCTACTAAACTATTTACTGTTTAAATTACGATACTGAATATTGAATTATGTCATTTGTGAAATTTTTTATGCTCTAAGTTAATACTGAAATAAGAAATTCTAAATGTTTACTGAATAAACTGATTTAGAAGATTTAATGATTGAGTGTGTGCATGTCTTTGTTATGGACACTGCCCATTTTCTTTACTGAGTCCGTGAAACTCACCCTAATTCACACCCCCCAATGTAGATTAGTCCAGATCAAGAGTAATTTTAAGATTGAAGGAAGATTTTAAAGAACCTTTAGTGACATTAAGAGTTCGTCTTGTAAAGTCAGTTTAATTATATTATTATGATATAATGTAAGAATCTTATAAGTCTCATGACTTATAATTTTGTATAAAAGATGATTGAATCTTAAGTTTTTGCTCATTGTTGTGTAAATTTATCAGGTTGTGTGTAGAATAGCGCTCACTTCTCAACAGAAAAAGTAAATCGTTACAATTGGTATCAGAGCCCACATTCCTCAGAATCATCCCTTATATCATAAGGTTTAGAATTCTTATAAAGTTTAGAGTCAAAAGAAATTAGATAATACACACCTTAGGAGATGTTAGGAACTTCCTCCAAAACGTCCACAGATGTGAAGAAGTATGACTATAGTCCCCAAAGCCTGAAAAGATAAAAGTTACAAGAATTAGAATGTGATGAATCTAGAGATCCAAGAATTAGGGCTTCACTCTAAAGCTAACTAGAGATGGCGAATAAGTAATAACCATAATATATCATATTACATGAAACGATATAAAGCTTAAATACTACCAAAAGAGATTAATTATTCAGAGCAAGTGAAAAAAAAAATTAAGGAATACCATGAGTTTTCCTCAAGCTAGGAGATGAGTTTTAAAATAGGAAGATTCCCCAAAGCAAGAAGGAAATCCCTCGAATGGGAGAACAACCTTTAGTGAGAGAAAAATCTCTTAAGTGGAAAAAAACTCCCAAGTAAGTGGGTCTTGAAAAAGTCCCCTTATGTAATTAGATAATTACTGCAATATTCTAAAAGTTTAAAGGGATAAAAACCTTCTCTCACCCTTGAGGCCAACTATCTTTACCTTAGGAAGTGTCTCGTTCTTGGACAATGTTGATATGTTCCCAATCATTCATTTTAAATAATGTGACAATATGTTCAAAGAGGTAGTTCAAGTTATAGTTTGAAGACTTGTTTAGATGCACTTTCAAACCAATACAAGACATTTGGGCTTAAGCATTTGCTATCATTATATTTGTTTATGACAGTTATGTTATCTAGTCCATTGTTGAATCATGTCTTTCAAGTTTTCTTCATTAATGTTTATTGATACACCCATTTTTCTTTATAGTCATTTACGATGATTCTTATCCTTCCTAACCAACTATATCCAATCACCCAACTAATTCTTGGTTTGTAAAGAGATGTTAAATGTAAGATTGTAATTAGTAATATGAGTTATAAATTTGTTATGTTGTGAAATAACATACCAAGGAGTTTATTATTGTTGATAACGTCATGGTCTGCACTAGAATCATGATATACTAGAAAGTTTAGAGGTCTGGACCATTCTTTAATTTTAGAGAGCTTTGACCCCACCTATTTACTATATTTACATATCACATAAATATTATTTGAGCTTTCATCATAGAGAATATTCTCCCAAGTTGAGAAAGCTTTTAGCTTCCTATTTTCGCAACCTGTGTTTTTTGAAATACATAGGTTTTTAATGCTTCAATATTGCTATCTTCAGCAATAACTACTATTGGAGATATTTTGGTCAGTTAGTAATTTACTTCCAATTGATTCCTTATGAGATAGAAGAGTTTTTCCTAAATTCATTAGAGACCAAGAATGAAAGACATCTTAAAACAAGTAGACTCAAAATGAAGCATTTTTGGGAAACCAAATAATTATTTGGTACTTTGATAAAATACAAAATTTATTATGAACCTTCTTTAGGAAGAACAAATACCTTAGCTGCTCCAAATCCTTATTGAGATGTCATATGGGAGTAATAATGCTGCTTCAAAAACCCTTAAGTATTAAATCATCATTTACTTAATGGACAAAAAAATTTTATATCAGATGATTGAGTACGTCTAATTAGAACTCTTCTTTCTGAAAGTCCTTATCCATCCTAAAGTAAATTTTTATGGGAGAAAATGATATCTTAAGAACATTTTTTAATCACAAGTCATTAATAATATAACAATAACTCATAATATAATTCTCTTATGCCAAAAGGTAACCCAAAAATGATGCAATACACCTGTATAAACTTTCAAAGTAAACATTATTCAGAGTGGTGTAGCGAAAGTGTGGTATGGATCCATAAACCACCACACATGAAAGATTTCTCTATAAACCATCTAAGAATCACTATAAGAGAACTAAGCATAATAGAAACCCTATGATCAACCCTACTACTGCTGCAGACTGACTCCAATACGAGAGTACCCGATCTCCCTACTCTCTCATCTAGAAAAGACCTTAAATTTTCTCAACCATTAATAGAGGTATGCTCGATAAATATGAACAGAATTAACCAAACCTTCATTAGTCATTAGTTGTGACGATATTTTCTAATAACAAAACCATTTGTGTGAATAACATTCGTATATTGTTTGTAAATTCTTAAATTAGAATATAAAATTTGTACACTATATAAATATAACAAGATGGATCGTAAAAGTAGACACTCTAAAATTAAAATTTAAACACATGAAGAAATTATTTTCAAGTCAACAAAGACTAAATGAGAATATGACAAACCCACGAGTCATATCTTAGTGTCATACTTAAGAATAACCACTTGCGACATTGGGAAACGAAAGGTTGAGCACTTAACCATAAAAGGAATGGAATAGGTAGATAATATAATCAAATTTAGCTAGGCCATTATATGACCCCCTCTATCAAGGACTCTTAATAATTTTCAGTAAGAAGTAGGAACTTCATAATTGCTTACTTAAAAGGACTTTAAAAAAAATCTGATCAAGTATTGAGGTGCCTTGGGGATCATTCAAACCTTGATGGGGTAGAAGTACAATTTGACTCAATTAAGAATAACTTAGTTAGGCACCAGACGCGTTGAGTAAAGAGGAGGAAGTTTCGGTACTAAAAAATTTTTAAAATTTCCAAATATAATTTTTAGAAATCATATAACAAATGATTTTCACTTAAAACATAGGAAATTTGAGGAAAGGTAAACATACCATAGTATTGGAATATTCAGGTAATTAAGAACTCATCCTTGTGAAGAATAGAGAATGATGAATATATTAGAAATTTTTAGTCTTTGACGAAATTAGAGAAACTATACGAGTTAGTTAAAGAATAATCTAAGTAGACATCATGTCATCAAATATGAAAGGGAAAAAGTCTTAAAAACTATAACACCTTACAAAATTCACAAGCCAAGATTTGGAAGTTATGAAATCCTAAGTTCTTAAGAATAACTCGAGTGTTTCAGTATTAATACCTTCTATTAAATTCAATAGGTGGTATATTCCAAATAACCACATATTAAGTTCTCAAAAGTTGAAAAATAATAATTCAATTCAAACATGTGAAATTGGGGGATGTTAGTGAACTTCGAGGATTACTATAGCCCTGGATGGCATTGTTAAAGCTAGAGTAAATGTCCGAAAAAAAATTAAATTTATAAGACAAACTCTTAGAAACTGTATCTTACTTATGGAAGTTATAAAAAAATTGACCACGAACTAAAGAGATCCCACCAGTAAAAATATTATAACAAAACCATTAGGTTAAAGAGGAAACTTAAAAATGATTAAGGATGTCTTCAAGCACTTGGTCACTAAAAATTTGGAGGACCAAATTTATTTTAAAGGGGAGGAGATTGTAACAACTCAACCCGACAGAAATAAATCTAACCCATCTACTTCTTAAAAGCAGAAAAAGCTAAAATGATACCATTTTGATATGAAAAAAGGAAAAAGAGAATGAGGTGAAAATGACATCATTTTGAGAGCATCAAAACAACACTATTTTGGTGATAAAAAAAGAAAAAACATAGGGCAACTAGAGGCGTGCTCGCCTCTAGCTGTCGAAGAAGATGAAGAAGAAGTCGGGACTTGCATGCTGAAAAAGAAAGAAGAAGAGGCGTGCAGGGTTCTCCATCCTCTCGCCTATTAAAGGAAAAAAGAGAAAAAAATCAGAAAATAGAGAGAAACATAATCAAACGAGTAGAGAGAGAGAGAGAGTGAGTTGTAAAAAGAGAAAAAACAGGAAAAAAAAGATAGAGAGAGAGAGATATATAGAGAAAAAAAACGGGAGGTAACATATTAAACCAACGGTGAGGCGAGTTTGGTGGCATGCTGTACGGCAGGAGACCCATAGCTAGAAGGTCGGAGATAATTAACACATGACTGGGTGCAGAGAAGAGGGTGAACCGCGACAGTGGCCAGGCGTGGTTCCACGCATCCACACATTTCTTCGGTGCGATTTTGCTATATCCGAGCCAAATGTGCATGCGCGGATTGTTCTGTAATGATTTTTGACAGAAGCATGGCGGTGCATGGGTGGTTATGGTGGTGCATGCCAGTTTCGATGGCCGCGCATGTGGTGGCAAGTGACATTCTAGCAGTGGAACGTGGCGACTTCAGTGAGCAGAATCGCGTGCCCAAGGTAAAACTAGTTTTTGTTGGGTTTGTTTTTAAAAATCTCTCATCGTTTAATATGTATGTTATGTATTTACGGACGAGAAAATTAACCAAGTGGCAATGAAAATTTAAAGGAGGCCGTAGACTCGAACTAGTAGGAATTTTGACATATTTTTTCCTATCAGACTTTAGGTAAGAGATTAGGTTAGTCTCATTCAGAGGCCCCTGTGTTTTTATAAAATCTTGTTTTCCATTAAAATGAATTGTTTACAGACTTTACAAGCTGTTTAAGTTTTTTACCATGAGTTCTGCAAACTCATCATATTTGCGTGTGTGCAATTGTATATGATTAGAAACCTATATGATGTTGTGTATGACATATAATTATGTATTTATATTGTTATTTGTACATATATGCAGATTTTATGCATCTTAGTTATCGAGTTATAAGTATATGTGATGCATATATATATATATATATGTATAAGTGTAGGTTATGTAAAATATGTATGTATGAGTGAACAACTTGCATGTTTCTGCTTATAGAATACATATATGTCTTATATAAATATACAAGTATATTCATGTTATATATGTTGAGTGTTTATATATACTTATTTGAGTTGATAACTGTGCGTATAAAGTGTATATATTGTGTTTATTGTGTAAGTTTGTTGATATAATATATATATATATATATATATGATATATAAGTAGGTGCATGTCAGAGTAGGTCATCTAATCGTGAACCTGATTAGTAAAAGAATAATATAAGAATTTTTAAAAGACGAAAAAATTTATTTTACCAGTATCACCGAGGGGTGGGTGTGTGTGTAGCCTTTTGGCGTGTGACTGTAGTGAACCCTACCCGTATATATAACTTTAGCCAAATGTGACGAAGTGATAAGGACTGCGAACTATAAACTGTGTACTACAAACTGTGAACTGAATTGTAATGTATTCACATGGTAGAGGGGATCCTTACTGCCCTCGTTGATACCGGTTGAAATAGGATGGCGCGATGAAACTATTTTTAATAAGGTATAAACTAATACGAATGAATAGGAAGTTATGAGTAAAGTTTATGATACTGAAATATTGAATTAATATCTACTGAACTACTTACTACTTAAATTACGATATGAATACTGGATTATGTTATTTATATAACTGTTTATGACTTGAGTTAATACTGAAATGACGAATTCAGAATATTTACTAAATAAACTGATTTAGAAGATTTGATTATTAAGTGTGTGCATGTCTTTGTTATGCGCACTGCCCATTTTTCTTACGAATACGTGAAACTCACCTTAATTCACACCCCTCAATGCAAATTAGTCCAGATCAAGAGTAAATTCAATGTCGAAAGAAGACTTTAAAGAACTTTTAGTGACAGTAAGGGTTCATCTTGTAAAGTTTGTTTAATATATTATAGCGATATAGTGTAAAGAATTTTATAAGGTTCATGACTTATAATTTCGTATAAGAGATGATTGAATCTTAAATTTTCGTTCATTGCTATATAAATTTATTAGGTTATGTACGTGGAGTAGCGCACATTTCTTAACGAAAAAAGCAAGTCGTTACATGGAAGGTTAATTCGATTCGAACTCACAACTCACAATCTCTTATAAAGAAATAAAAAACTTAATTAATTGTTGGTAACAGAGAGCGTGTGAAAAGTGAGTCTTTCGTTAGGTATATTTATATAAATATATATATATATATGTTTAAGCTGTCAATTACTTGTAAAGTAGATAGTGAGAATCACAATAAAGAGAAAAAGAAGAAAAAAGAAAGGATCACACGCAAATGAATCTGACCTCTGCCACTAACTGTGAGTTTTAATTTCTGAGTGGAAGAATTATGAACTTTATATATCCTTCTTTTCTTCTTCTTCTTTTTTTAATTCTGTATTTGCAAGATTAAAAAATTAATTTTTAAAAAATAAATTAATTAAAATTCATAATTTAAAATACCCAATATATAATAATTTAATAATTTTGTAACAAATAATAATAAGATTATTATTATTATTATATGATAGTAGAATTATTAAATAATATCATATTTATTTAAGTTTTAGTTCATAATTAATATATGTGAAAAAAATATTATTAAATAATACTATCACGTTATCATATATAGTACCACCCTTAATATATATATATATATATGTATATGTGTCATGTGTGTGCATGGGGAAGGTAACTTCTGGGAGGAATTGCTGCAAATTTTGGCTTCCAGCTATTGCTTTGCCTGAGTTGTACAGATGGCAGTGTTATATATACGGATTATTTCTTATATCTATATATATATATATATAACTTTTTCATCCAAAAAAAAAAAAAAAAGAAGCCATACAATGCAATACGTACATAATCCAATTTATTTCCGAGTTATTTACTTGTCGGACCGTGTATATTAATATATATATATATATATAATATATATACATATCTATATTATATGTATATACCATAGTAGTCGAAATTAAATTTTCAATTAAAATTCCGAATTACCTAAGTTTGTTTCCTACATTCAAATCATTGAGTTTTTCTTTATATAATATGTAATGTTATTATTGTTATTCCATAGTATCTTAGTATATAGTTTAATTTTTTATTTAGTAAATATACATATGATTTGTTATTCTATGCAAATGGAGTTCATCGGACTCTATGTTCACTCAATGCTCACTAGCACCGCGACATTATGATCACTGAGATTCTTGATATGTCTACTAATTTAACCTCTTATACAATTTCTTTCGTGTTCTTTTGCATCTGAAGTTGAATGATTTTTTTGTCGCCTACTAAACTCGAAAAGTTTAAAAGATCAATACAAATAAATACGGAGATCAATAGATAGTTATTTAGAATTAAACTCGTGCTTGGTTTTTTAGAAAATATAAAAAAAGAAAACTTTTAAATTTTATATAAAAAAAAATACTCAATTATCGTTCATTAATAAAAAAAAGTATTTTCTCATTTTTTTAAATACACAGAGTCGAGTTCTGTTTTTCTCTCTAACTCTTTTTTTTTTTTTTTCTCTCTTCAAATTCATTAATTTTTCAGCTTAAACTGAAATTTGAATTGTGATTATTCACAAAATCAACACTTATAGTCAATTATCTTCTAAAATCGAAAGGAAAAGAACAAGAAAAACAAAAATTATCCCTTCAATCTCTTTCTCGATTTATGTTACCTAAATACACATATTTATAGACATATTTCAAAGATAATCGAGTGGACGCTAACATGGTCGCACATGTCAATCACACGTGCGCGTTTTTAATAAAGTTCAAACAACTATTTATCATGCTTAATTTAAACAAAATATTTCAAGATCGATGAATTAAATATATACATTTCAATTTGAGAAAATGAAGAATTAATTTAAGTTATATAAATTTTATTATAAGATCCAAGTTCATGCCTTCCATTAATAAATGTAAGAAAGGTGTTGTACACAAAGTTGGCACGAACATTAAAATTGAGAAACAGCAATCAATTTCTGGGGACATCTCAAAGAACTCAGAATTTTTTCTTTTTGAAATTGAATTTATTCAGGAAGAAATAATTAACTCCGGCAACAACCTTCCAAATGTACAAAAATCTGCCATAAGACAAGGATTCCCAAACTTCCACGTCCCGCCATCTTCATATAATTTCTCTCTCACCTTCACACACACACACACACACACATATATATACACACACACATTTGTAATTATTGTATAACCTAAGCTTTCGAATGACTTGCAAAAAGTTTATAAATATTATTCATAACTTAATAGTGTACAAAAAGTTTCTTGTAACATCCCACATGGATTAAAGTTCATCAGGACAAAATTCTAACAGTATCATTTTATTTATATGGATCCAGCAAAATTTTGAACCCATCATCGATCTATCGATAAAATTTTATTCGTAAGAATTTAATGGTCAATTAGTCGTCGTTAAGAGAAATTAGTTGAAGTAATGTATTTTATAGAAGTATAACTATTTTTTATTTATTAAGATTTTGTCTGAGACAAATCTAAAAATGTAATAGAAATTTTGTGTGAGACAAATTTAGAATGATAATAAAAAATGATTATATATATGATTTCATGTAGGCATGGAACAATGTGACATCGCGTATAATTTAATTATGCTAAATTACATGCATTTCATATACGTAAATATATTATATTTACCAACCAATAGTTAACTGAATAGTTGATACGTTCTTCACTTTATAAGAAGTTATGGGTTTGCGTCAAATTGTATTTTTATATATCATCATTTAGAGATTGTTTTTTATTGTATAATAATTGATATTTATGTATCAGTTATTAATGAATGTTTGAAGTTCTACTTAATAAACTAAATTAATAACATCATCCGGACAATTAATGTCTATTGGTATTACAAAACGAGAGCGTTGATAGTTGGAGGGGAGACATTACTATCGGACTATTACTTATTTTAACTTTTATCAAGTCAATTAAGTTCTTAAAATTTATAATCAGATGACTCATATTTTATCGGACGACAAATAGCGTGCACATTACTAGCACAAATATAGTCTTTCAAAACCCACCTCATTTCTTAATCTCTCCTTTGAGCATGACATCATTTAATGAATGAATATGACATCATTTAAGATTTCAAACATGAATAAGAATAAAAATATGAACAGAAATTTGAATGAAAATAATATTATAATTTCAAGTTAATCACATATTCAATATTAACATATTTTTACTGTTCCTTTATTTACATGTGGTGGTAATACAAATCTATAGTTTTGAATTTATAACATGAGCAAAGTTGATAAGATTACATACATATATATATATATATATATATAAAACTATAACTTCTGTATACTAAATAATTGAATTTTAAGAAATGAATGAAAAAAAAAATGAACTTGAACTAAGCTTAATGTAAATTTAACCATGGTGGATATAGTATATCAAATAATTGGGTGAGTAAAATTTCAGAAGTTTAATTTAAGATAGTGTAACAAAGTAAAGAAATGATTACACACAAAACAAATGGAAAAAGAATGTGCATGTGGGTGTTGACTGGATTAACTATAAACATATATATATATATATATGTGTATGTATGTATATGCTATGTATGTAGTGATTAAGGAGAGATTCTTGAGAGGCAGACAAGTGGACTCATCAATTAACTTAAGGGTAAGCTAGGCCCATCCATACAAGTTGGTGTCGGGAGACTTTTAGCGAAAAGAAATGATGATGATCATGATAATAATCATTCTCATGAATCAATATATGTGGATGATATAGTTTCAATATAAATTCTTATTCAATACGCTATATATATATGTGTGTGTGTGTGTGTGTGTGTGTGTGTGATATAAGCTGGAGCCTGTAAGCAATATATGACTTCGCTTCAAACAATATATGACAACCATATTGTCCCATCATTAAACTCCGCAAAAACATCCTAATCACTCAAAATAATTTCACTAATGCATGCATAAACATGATATCCAGATTCTGGTGTGTGCATATATCTATATATATATATATATATATATATATGCACACACACGCGCAAACGCACATAGCTCTCTGCATTTATCATAGCCATACGTTGGTATACATGTATGTATATTTGAGCTGGTAACTGGAGGATGTGATGATACACACATATAGATCGAGTCATAAACAATGATGTATATAAGATTATTTCATAATATTCTAAGACAAGGCCAAAGGGCAATTCATGACACTATCATATAATGCATGCAGATAGATACATATAGTTTTATACAGCTACTAATGCTGAAGAGGGTGCTTATTTTTTGTAGAGACTACTTAGTTCAAGTTAATTAAATCAAGGATTGAACAAATTCATGCATTCATTAATTAAGTGGTATATATATATATATATATTAAATATAATATAGTAAAAGTAATATCTAAATGAAAATATACATGAAAGTAAATAATCTTTTGTGGAAGAAGAGAGGAACTTTATGATCAAAAGCATTTACATATATACAAACACATATGACTAATAACTTTGAGCGGAATTGCTAATGTGGAAACATTAGATCGACTGCATATATGGAATGTACAATAAGTCCTGTAAAATTCATATGTATTAACGTATAAAAAACTATATATATGTGTGTGTGTGTGTGTAAAATCTTATGAATGACAGTAGGACGATGACATTAAATCAGTTGAAGCCTGCAGGAAGGCATCACCGGCGAGCTGACCTATACATACATATATATATATATATATATGTTTTATAGAAAGAACTAATAAAGTCAAACAGACACCATTGATGAATATGAAAGGAACCCCTAACTAACGTACATAAACATAAAACGTCGCCACCAATCATACATCGTCATTATGTACATGGATGTACATACATACAATTTTCATTGACCATGGCGTATCAAAATCGCTATATGGATATGCCTGAATGAGTAATGACATGAAACAGATCGTGTCTTATACATGTCAAAGTGCTATATGTATCTACATATACATATATGTATATAAGAAATTTAACACCCAAAAATAATAGAATCCTTAAAGATTGAAAGAAGTTTCTCTAGTATATATCTATACCCTACAATGGATCACCACTTTTTCACCTCAAACACACAAAAACAGATATATATATTTATATATATAATATAAAAGATTGGTTAATTTGAGTTGCTGTCTTAAGCTACATGTATATATATAGATATAATAGTAAGGAAATCCAATGAGGATTATGAGCAAAGATGAACCAATGAGAGAGCAGCTGTCGGCCAGATTAATTAAGAAAAGTTTCTCTCGAACTCTCCATAATTAGGAGCCTTTTTGTCACCCTAAAACTCATCTTGCCATCAATAATGGCAAAATTTTGGATGTAAACTACTTGTCTCCATATCTAATTATTTTAATTACAACAAAATTTAGTGGTAGCTCAACTTCACTTTGATTTGGGAATCTAAGGAGACCCAGATGTTTGAATTTTCTTGATGCGCCTATACATGTATACATACACACATGTATATAAATATACGACTTAACTATTACATATATATACATATACAGTGCCCTCTCCTCTCTCTCTCTCTCTCTCTCTCTCTCTCTCTCTCTCTGGTGCATCTGAAACTGATATGACTAATGAGAGAGAAATGGCAGAAGAAACTTTTCCAAGTATATTATATTATATATAGATACATGGATTCAATTGTGATTGATTTAGGTTAAACTAATTAATCCATAAAGAAACTTAACTACAATATTGTCTGCCATTTCGATTTTGGTATCCCCTAATTCCCCTCAAATGAAATGACACCACTAATGGAAATAAACAATTAAATTAAGTAGAGCTTATGCACGTGCCTGTATGAATACTTATTAATTATTTAGCTTATTATAAAATAAAATTAAATAAGGTAGCTAGTAATTAAGTAAAGCATAATTAAGATTAAGCCTTAAATCAAGGTGTTGCCTTTCTCCCTTCACTCTTAAACACCCAGTACCATACTAGTTCAAGACAATTTAAGCAATGAAAGTGGCAACACAGCCTGCAACGATATACCAAGTATATATATATATATATATCTGACATATAACTTAATATATACAACTATATATCAACTTTAATTGTCATGTATAGTTCTTTCACAAGTATGAATTGAATTGCCAACACCCATTAAAAAGAATCTGAAGAAGATCAAAAAGCAATTATATAATACATATTAAGTGCATATATATATATATATATAGAGAGAGAGAGAGAGAAAAAGAGAGAATGAAGAGACATGATCTGCAAATTTATAGATGAATATTAAAAGTACACATAAAAGAAAAGAGAGTTTCCCGTAGATGAGAACTGGAAGTGCAATCACTCTAAACAACCCCTTCAGTACCAGTCCCACTAATGGTAAAACTTTCACTCTTTGCTTCCAAATCAGATGAGATCTAAGCAAAACTACACAATACCAGCACAAAACAAAACGTAAACTAACCCTACCCTACTCAGAGATGGATACATCAAAACCACAACATATATATATATATATATATATTGGTTACAGAGAGAGATTTTCTTAACCTGAACTGGGTGGTGGTGGTGGGTGCAGAGCAGCTTGAATTTGTTGAGAGGCGCCGGTTGACCGCTTACGCTTCTTCTTCTCGTAGCTAATCCCTCTTGCTTTTGATTGCAAATCACGAACCTCTCGGAGGTAAAGCCTCACAGCTCGTGCACCAAACGGGTTGGCTTCGGGTTTCCCTCCGTTTTCCTCGAAGGCAGCTCGGAGCCGGCCGATGAGTGCGTCGAGGCTGCCCCAGGCTTGGCGGAGAGGGCAGGGACAGGGGGCCGGTGGGTTCGGATGGCCGTAGAAAGGACAGATTGGAGTGTGCACCTTAGTTTTTCCGAATTGGTCGAGATAACGAAGGAATTCAAGAACATGGGCACCACTGCATCGGGAAAGAGAGAGTGGTGGTCTGTGGTTTTTCAGGTACTGACCAAAAGTGTTCCAGTCTCGGCGCTTCTGGTTCTCGTAGCGGCTGGAGGTTGAAGATGATGGGGAAGATGAAGATGCAAGTGAGTTGATGCTGCTCGTGTTGGTTTCTGAGTGGTTTTTGCCCATTTCTGGGATCGAATCCATTGCTGGGTTCTTCAGTGACATATATATATATAGATGATTATATCGTCTTCTTCCTCGCGATTGTACTTCTAGGGTTTGCTTTTTTCTCTAATCTTAAAACTCTTTTGCGGATGACCCAAGTAAGAAAGCCAGTGAACAGCAAGATAAAGAGTTGGAATTAAAGGTTTAGTTGGTTTTTCTCGTTTTTTTTTTTTTTGTTCTCTGGAAGCAAATCAAACAGAGATGTTACTGTTGATGAAAGAACAAGACTAGAAAAGGAAAGAGAAGAGATACCCAGTGATTACTACCAGAGAATTTCCATGTTTGAAAGGAAAGAGAGAAAGATAAAAAGCCAGAAACGGAGGAAGACAAGGAAATGATGAAAATATATATTTTATAAAAGTGTATGCATGTGTTTGATATATAATAGAAGAGAGAAGAAGAAAGAGATGTATAGTGATGAGATTGATGGGAGAGTAAGATCAGAGACTTACTGTTTTTCTGTTTGGAGTTTTTCTTGTTTGAGGAATACTAGAAAAGCTTTAAATCACATTGAAGCTAATCACTAATCACTTCCTTTTTTTGATCTTTCTGAAAATGCTTCCAAAATCATTGAAGTAATTTCCTAAAAAAGGGGGAACAAGTTAAGCTTTTTTCCTCTAATTGTGTGATCTTGGTGAGGAGGATGATGATGATGATGATGATGATCAAAACGCAGTCGTTTAAACAAGAAAAGAAAGAGAGTTTGTGGAAATGGTAAAGGATTAGGGCAGGCAATAGGTTGAGATGGAGACAGCAAAAGCTTTTCAAACCTTCAAAAATGTTTAATACCATGATTGTTAATTTCTTCAACCTCTGCCACTAAATCATAATTCAACCACACACTGCCTAATTTCTCCTTCAAATTACCATAATACCCCTCCGTACATACACTTTTACTATAATACCCCTCTGTATATTTTTTCATATACTAAGATTTCATAACATAGTGAATATATCGAGTTTATTTTTTTAACATATTTCAAATCGGATTTGATCAAATTTAAGAATAAATTATCTATCTAAAACTTTTAATATAATATATATAAATATAATTCGAGTTCAGTTCGAATCAATATAAATTTGGTTTAATTGAAAATAAAATAAATTGATTCAGGTTGAATCAAATTATTTTTTTAATATATCTCAAATTGAATTTAATCAAATTTAAAAATAAATAACTTATCTAGACCCGATATAATTATATATAATTTATTTTTATTTTTAATGTAATATATCGAGATATAATTCGAATATAGTTCAAATAAATAGAAATTCAATTTAATTAAAAATAAAATAAATTTGGCCAACATGTGCCTTCAATTTAGAGTGAATTGATGTTAATTTTATATATTTAAAGTCAAGTTAGGTTAATATTAATGTATATAATCAAATGAATCATTTTTAATCATCTAAATTATTAATTCATATCATATTAAAATTAAAATATTTATTTTTATTCATGGGTTTTTATTTAATGTATGCTTTTAATTATACAAAAAATAGTACCAAATATATAATAATAAATAATAGAATATAAAATAGAGAAAGACAGCCCCTCGATTTTTAAAAAACCCTATGTACTATATACATACTATTTTATTTTATTTTTTTTAATTATTATTATAACTACAATGTGGTTGAAGAAAATTAAAAAAGCCAACATCCAAGTACTTTGAATTATATATGTATATGTATGCATACATATATATATATACACATATATGTATATGTATATTGCCCAGCATTTCTTTTAGGAAACATGAAATATGATGTTTGTACCCTTATATCTCACATAGATACTTTAGGTAAGTATATAGAATTATTTCAAGGCTTATTAAATTAATAATTTAATATTTAAAAAAGTAATAATTTTAAGACATAATTCCCAAATTCAAACTGTAATAATATTATTACCAAATTAAACATGGTAAATTTAAAAATTATGAATCAGAAAAAAAAAATTACCTTTGAATTGGGTAAAAATTTTCTTTTAAGAAGAAGAAAATTTGAATATAGAATTGATTTATAGATATTCAAATTTGTGTTATATATTTCATTCTCGTTCACAATCCATTGAATTGAAATTTTGAATTAATAAATTACCCAGAAACAAACACATTAGAAATTTGCTTGCACTCTCTTCCATTTCTTTGTAATTGAGTTCGATATACTCGAAATCTCGTGTAACATGTTCTACTTGAATCGGATTGAACTGGATGGATCCAATGCACTACAAACTCAGGTTTAATAACTGAATTGCACGATTCGATTCTATCCGTGCAATTCACTACTGATTCGTCTACGATTCTTGATAAATTACATTCCACTTATACATTTCGAATTATTTGGTATAACCCAAGGGTCCATTACAGATTTCTCAACGAGGCGATCATCGAATCACTTGTTTAGAGATATGGAAGAGGAATGAAGAAAACCCTCAAGGTGACATATTTTGCACAACAGAAAAATATGTATCATAATACAATTTCAGAGTTTGAATGCACCAGTCTATAATCTATATATGTACAATAAATATACAATACTATGCGACAAACAATGGCAGCTTAAGTTAAAATCAACGAAAGAAAAAAGTGAATTCACTCTCAATCTAAGGCAAACTATGTTCTTTCGCGAAATCAAATCCTACTGAGCACATTAAAATTGTTTCTCTCCTCTCGTGGTATGAAGGGAAAAAAAAATTATATGCTACAAGAAACCAAAAGAAGAAAAAAATCCGCGAAAAATACTAGAGGAGAGCAACTTACACTACAACGAATACCAAATATACGAAAAAGGTAGATGAAATGTCTGAATTATTTGCCCTTTCCCATGGCTCCTCTCTGATTTCGGAAGTGACTGAGAAGTTGCTGCGCCTGCATGGTATATGTCAGTAACATAACAGCCCTTTTGATAATCCTCAGTGTTACGCTGTGTAAGTTGAAACTTAAACTTCAAGCAACCAGGCACATAATGGTTTTACATGACTCCGTTAGGGTTAAATTGGTCAAGATCATATTGAGAGATGTCATCAAAGAACGAAATCAATCATGATATTCTTTTTCCGCATAATGATAGTTGATTTAGACAAAAAAAAAAAAATGAAAGTGCCAAAAGCAGAAAAGAAGAAAGTAATTAGTAGCCTACCTTTTCTTTTGCTCTTGGGGTGCCAGATTGAGACAAGGCAACAAGGGGAGGTACAGCACCTTCTTGCAAAACAAGGGTACAGAATTTCGGACTATTTACACAGAGTTGCAGTAGTATCGATGCAGAATTTTCTTTCCCCCTCTGAGATCCTGATTCAATAACTTCAACTAGCAACGGAATGCCCCCTTCCCGGACAATTGCCAAGCGCCCTTCCTCAATTGTGGAAAGGTTTGTAAGAAGAGCAACAGCTTTGTCTACCATCCCAGTAGCAGAATCCATCAAGTCCATAAGATACTTCACAGCTCCTGCTTGAACTATTCGAGCCTTGTTTTCATGGAAGATTGATAGGTTAAACAAAGCAGTAACAGCATCTTTTTTGCCTCTTAACGTTCCTCTGCCTAGAAGGTGAACCAAAGCTTTGACTGCACCAGAACGGCCAATCTTTGCTTTGTATTCTTCTAAAACAGATAGACTAAACAAAGCTGCTGCAGAATTTTCTTTGGCTCCATCATTTCCTGACTTCAAAACATGAATAAGCGGCTCTATTGCTCCTGCCTCTGCAATCATGGCCTTATTATCGTCATTAATTGATAAATTCAAAAGAGCTGTGACAGCATGCTCTTGGGTTAGTTTCACCTCTGAATATAACAACGAAAGTAATGGTGCAATGGCACCACTTTGGCCTATAATAATGCGATTCTCCATGTTGTGCTTCGCAAGAAGCCGTAATTCTGCTGCAGCCGTAGTTTGTGCTTCATTTGATTGGCTCATAAGGTCTTCCACCAATTTCTTGACATGGGAATTTGTGGTTAAATCATCAGACCTTGATTTAGCAAATGTAAAGGACTTTGCTCCTTTGTTGTCATGGTGTCCGTTACTTGCAACATCTAGTTTTGTTTTGGAAGTGTGGAACTGTTTTTCTGATAGCAAAGGCGAAAATCCCAATTCTTTATTTGATGGAGAAGCAGCGGAACATCTAGATATAATCTCTACTGACAATTCACTCACATTTTCATGCTTCTTGGGCATCCTTGATGCCTCATTTGACATCGAATGCACATACTCGATACATGACATGGCACTAGAGGCTGATTCACTCCGGCTATGAGTATATGACTGCTCAGGCGAAGAGCAGTCATTCTTTTCGATATCCTTGCTTCGGCTTTCATTATATTCCCCATCTAATCTAATCAAGGCATCAACTTTCAGCTTCTCAAATCCATTTGCAGCTTCAGAAGATGACCTTGATCCAGAACTGCTTCTGGGCAAAGAACAACGAAAACTATCTGTATGGACAAAATGATGAGAAGATACACCATTGGATAGGGATGAATCAGGAACAGAATTATCACATTCAGAACTAGTTGAAAGATGCATATTGTTTTCCTCACACCAGTTTGCTATCATAGCTTTGACAGTGTAATTGGGAATGAGATTTGTGTGTGCAAGAACTTGATGGGTCTTCGGACAAATGGTCAACCCATGATCAAGCCACTTTTGGATGGAAGCCCTGTCATACGTTTGACCAGAGGCCAGAATGACAGGATCCAACATGAGTTCCAACGATAATGGGCAGCGGAAGTATGGAGGAATCAGGATGCTACTTTTGGCATCAAAAGCCTCCATTTTGAGCATGCAATCGCGTATATAGGAGACAAGATCCACAATTTGGTTCTTTTCATCTAAATCTCCTTTCGATCTACTGGCTTGAGCATTAATCCTCTCCTTTTCAACAGCCATACTTTCTTTCAACAGTTCTTGATTTGAGGTCAAACCAAGTAATTGAGTCAGTTTTACAAGCTGATCAGCGCAAGGAACAATATCTTCCCTTAGACATCTAAGAGCATCCTCTATATGTTCTGATACCCTTTCCTGCTTCAGACACTTGAGCTCCTGTATGCAGTGCTGAAACAGTTTACCATACATTAGTCTCACTAGTCATGCTCAACCTTACAACAGAGAATCCTGCCAATCACATGAATTCTTGGAAAAGGGAATCACCAAGAAATAAAACTGAATAAGATGTCTGGCATCAAGAGCAATTTCATCATATAAAGAATGAAGAATGCAATGGATCAAATCGATTTCACATACTTGAACACGTGTTACACTAGAAGTTGATGAAGATGACTGCAGCAATCTAAATAATATAAGACAAATCTCAAGCGATGATCTTTGAATTTTCATCAACAGAGGCTCACTCTGCAGAACCTGGAGACATAATATTAAAAGAAAAAAACTAAAATCATAACCTGAAGAAACCTGCCTAACAGAAAGGAAGAAAAGAAGTATATATATAGCATAGATTAGAAGGTCTCTCACTTCCCATTTCATGTACGCATTTGAGATATATGTCACGAAGTATCAAGAGGGTTCATTAAATCCTCCCTAGAATACAGAGGATGACCCCTTAACAAAAAATTGAGGATTTGGAACCATCTGTTCTTAAAAATTTAATGATGGATTTTTATTCTCCCTTGTGAACATATGGATTAAAAAGATACTAACATAAATTGAAGATGAAATTGAACACAGTATGAACTACTATTTTTATCAAAATCTGCATACCATTTAAATTGTATTACTATTTCTTTTCTAGAGAATTGATATTTGCAACAAAAAAGTCACTATGGGTCTTTTTCCTTATTTCACAAGGCTTTGCATAAAATCAATTGCTTACACTGCAAATCTTGCTTATCTTCGGAGACCAGTTCTCTACGAATTCACGTGCCTCATTAACAGCCATATCTAGGTTTTCACACTCTTTATATAGGATAACATCTGAAGGTATCTTGGATTCAACAACTTCATCAAGGACTGATTTCAAGAGTTTCAAGACAACAGCCATACTCTTGTAGTCCATTTGAAGAGCTGTAACTTTTATAGTCTGACAAGAGACAAGATGAACAAATCGAGAAATACTGTTGATGAGGCATCGGATAGGCACTACATCCATCTTGCCTGCTTCAAATAAAGCATCTGAAAACATAAATTTCACTGGGAAAGAAAGAAGAAGAAATAAGTATGAAGTATTTTCCAATTTTCCTTAGTGCCCTTGACAAACACTGAAAACCCTGATCAAAATAAATTTAAAAATAGTATAGAAGTTACTATTTAAAAAAAAAACAAAAGAAAAAAGAAATATTCCACACTGAGAAAAGTGGATTGAGACCAAATCCTGATATAGATACAACTTAGCATATCCCTATATCCAATTTCCAAAAGACTCATACAGCAGAAAGATTGACTTTGATATATCCTTTGAAAAAACAGCTTTCCGGAAAACATTAAAGTAGGAAGATCCTTTTGGAATGAATCTTTTCCAAGTCATTCCTTGGCACTTTCCCAGTTGACTTCTGCCTCCATAAACTGTGTAAACCCGTTTGACCAGATTCATATTTGAAAATCGATTTTTTACAACGTATTTTATGCAAGAAAGGTTCAGACAGCCATAGCCATTAGGCTTGGTGAACATTCAAGAAGTCCATGAATAAACTGAGATTTTAAACAAAAAAAGAAAAGGAAAATATGGGTCTTGATCTTGCATTATTTGAGAACTAAAAGAGGAAAACAAAACAAACACCGCCGAGTGATTTAGTGAACAGAGCTTTCCATTTGGGGAAACCGAAGCATCACGAGATCCATGATTACCCTTTCTCTTCAAATTGTTGAGAAACAATATTTATGTTTTTTTAACCTTTTTACCCAAAAAAAAAAATACAATAGCCTCAATTATGTATTGAAAAATAAACCTATCAATCAAATTCCAGAAACTAATAATTAAGTAAATCACAACCCAACAAAATCATTAGGAAAACCCAGAAGTCTAAAAGGGTGAATCTAAAACAAAAACAAACAATAAGATCATCTAGTCTTCAAACATTTAACAGACAAAAGCTAAAACCTTTATCATCAAAACTATACTCACATACCTCTCTATTCAAGGGGTTAAGCATGTGGGTTAAGGCAAAAGCAGATCTTGATTAACATTTCATGTGTCATCTCTTCTCTCCCCCACCCCACCCCCCCCAACTGATCAAGATTCATTCTTGAACAAGCTGCGTAAACCTTCCTGCTCTCTTCTTTCCTTACAAAGCTGCATGAGAGAGAGAGAGAGAGAGAGAGAGAGAGAGAGAGAGAGAGAGAGAGTGGGTGTTACAGGAGAGCTAAGAACAAAACTGAGTAAAGGAGTTAAAAAGGTGGGACCTTGTTAGGTTTGTGTGCCTAAAACTTAATTAAGTAATAATTAATAGATTAGAACAGAGTAGAAAGACAAAAACATTAATTAACACTGAATAGATTTCATTAGATTAAAAAATTAGGTTTAAGAAAACAAGAAATTAACATTAATTAGTTCAGGTAATGAAGATCATCCATCATATCCAACAATATTACAGAGAGTACCATGATTGAGTTTCAGCATGTGATTTCATTCACTTACTTTTGCTTTTCTTTTCTTTTTTCTCCATGCTTCTAGATGAGTCTTTGACCCTTTCTTCTCTTTTATTTTTATATGTAATAAAGTGAAATTTTATATAAAATCATGTTTAAAATTGTAGTATAATATATTCTATACATATATTTAAACCGATGTAGTTAAATATTATTTATTTAATTAAATTATTAATATTTTTCTCTTTTATGAGAGAAGTCATGAGATTCTAACCAAGTGTGTTAATTAATATATATACATATATATATATTATTACTAATATATCTACATAATTTTAACCACATATATTATTTCTTTAAAATATAAAATATGTAATATATTATTATTATTATTATTATTATTATTATTATTGTGAATCAAATTATAATTAGTAATATATCATTAACAATTATAACAATTTACATGAGTTAGATTTTTGAAATTATATTAATGAATTTTCAATAAAAATTATAATTATTTTTGGTAAGATGATTAGGAAAAGGAAAGCAAAATAGCAAAAATCAACTTAAAAATAAAGAAGATATAATTATAAAATTAAGGGATGATAATTGACAATTACAATTAATTAATATTAACACGTAATAATACATAATATTACAACTAAAATATCATTGGAAATGGATTTAGTTCTTAATTATAAATTCAAATAATATATATATTTTTTTTTTGAAAATTAAATATCATGTGATCTAATTTCGTAATTATGTTGTATAAAATTATGATGGTCTATAGAATCTTGTAATATAAATATTATAATTTTTAGGGTTTTGTTTTGGGTCACAGAAATATTACTTCATATATATATATATATATATATATATATATATTTTAACTGTTGTGTTTCCAGATTGGAAGGCAAGAACAGAGTGAGGTAAGTAGTGGTTTCCCTTATGGGGGCATAAACTTTGACAGAACACCTAGTTGGTGTGAATAAATTTTAGGTAGGGTTAGTGGGCCTCATTTTACAGCTGAAAGAGGGATTGCCCTGTCAAAGCTAATGACCAATATACATATATTACATATATATATATGTATACACACACACACGTACACATATTTTCCTTTATAATACTTGGGTATGAGAATAAAAAATTGAAGAGAATTTAACCTAAACACATAATAAGATGGATTCGTTTTTATGGTATTTAGTACTTTGATTTCATCTAACACTGAAAATTTAAAATTGATGTAAATTTTGGTATATACAAAAGCCATAGCTTCCCGGCAGAGTTTGCAAAATAAAATCCAAGTAATATACCAATCAAGAATCTGCAAGAATGTCGATTAGAAAGAAAGAAACAGAATCTAATAACAGATTATCTACTACTATTTCCAAAAAAGAAAAATTTTGAAGATGGCAAAAGAGCTACACTTTGAATCCAAAATTTCACTGAACGTTTAACAGGAAGATGATTCAGACAAAAAAAATCTGTCGAAGTTTAAAGAAAAGAAAAAGAAAAGGTGCATCACAACCTATATCAGTATGTATGCTGTTGATAGTTCTCTGTCTTCCCGCAACATCAATCAGACAGAGGTAGCACTTAGCAAGTCTACCAGCTCACTCTTCTTCATCTTTGAAAACCCTTTCGCGCCACGAGACTTTGCAAGAGCCCTCAGTTCTGGGAGCTTTAATGCATTTAGATCTCCATCTTCAATCCGATGTTCTTCCTTTTCATCTTCATCTTCATCATTATCACCATCACCAAAATCTGAAGAGACAATATCTGGTACAGCTACCGCAATATCCTCATCTTGATAAATGGACTCAGGCTCCAGCTCTGGCTCTGGCTCTGCTTCAGGTTCTGACTCCAGCCCAAGCGCCACCTCAGGCTGTGGGTCAGCAACAGGCTTGTATGTAGGCTCACGGTGTGTTTCGACCTGATTTTTCTTTCTCCTCACGCTTGTATTGGAATATGATACAGTGTTGAGAGCACTCTCGCTGGAATAAACAGACTGATATCTAGATTGTGGAACTGGCGACCTCCGCTGGAAATTTGATGCTGGTCTGGTTAATGGAGAGGAATTATTATGTTCTTGGACTTCATCCCTCACTTTGCTCCTTGAATCAAAGAAACTCGTGTTCTTATCTTCACTGTATTTTCCGTTCAGTTCTCCATGGTCTGAATTGAAATCTTGGCTGCTGTAAGTGCTGCTTTGTCTCTTTCCCTGTTCAACAGAGTGCTTCCTCAATAACTTAAGCAGGGAATCCACTGTTTCACTTGCTTTGCCTTGTCCTTGGGAGGTCTCAATCTTCCTATCCTCCTTAGCAGCTGCTCGCTCTCGAAGTTGAGCCTGAACTTTCCTGAAAAGTTCAACAATTTCTTTCTCTCTGGGTCCAGGGGCAGCAGTAGCTTGAAATTTAGGGGAATTTGAGAGGGAGAATAATGGCCCATTTTTTGAAGGTAGTATCTCAGAATCATCAAGACTATCAAAGCTATCTCTCTCTTCATTTTGTCTGTTTCTGCCTCGGAACCCATGTTTACTTTGACGTGAGAAATCTGGATTTCTCCTATTACCCCCAGAAGTTGCTTTACACACAAAAGAGACTCTCCTAGAATCACATTTTAAAGATCCGATCTTTACTTGTAAATGTATTTTGCAATCAACACGAGAGAGGCAAGGAGGTAAAACCACTGTCCTTCCAGAAATCCCATAAAATGAGAGGCATCTGCCCTCTGATCGTCCACAACCTACAATACAACCAGCACAAAGGCACAAAAATCAATAACCACAATGAAGAAATTAAGATAAGAAAAATATACTAACTGACACCTATCTGGCAATCTTATTCTGCAGCCGCATTTGTTAAATGTGTAAAGAATGTTATAAATAAAACAGGGGGGCGGGAAGACAGAGAGGTTAGTTGTCCTTGCTTTGGTACAGATGCTTCTAAACATAGGAGAAAGAAAAAGAATTATAATGCATCAAAAGCTGACCAACAAAACACCCAAGAAGAAAAGGAAAAATTAAAATGACTTATTTTGTCCAATATCAGTGGTTAAAGTAACAAACTCATGACTAATTGCACAATAGGAAGTATGAGGTTCGTATCTGTCATTTCATTAAAATCTCATTATATAGTAAATTAATGTATGCACATATAGTGAAAAAAAGTTTAAGACCTTTGAACAAATGAAATACAAAGCAAAAACTTCCAATCCAACATAAGGGTTTGTTACTTAACACTGTTACCCTAAGGTTGTCCGTTTACTATAATTTTGTCCTTCCTTTTCCCACAAGCCTCAAGTATACTGTCTTTCTATTAATGAAAAGCAAAAAGAAAGTGGAAAAGAAAAGCATTGACTTCCAGTCCAACTTAAGGATCTGGTTGCCACTACTCAGGACCTCCAGCTGTCTAGCCTATTCTCTTGAATCTCCTCGAAAGATTATGTACATTCGGTGGTCTTTTTTCACCTTTACTTTTCACAAAAGCCAAAGTGCACTTTACAGTAGTCCTCAGACTTTATAAAATTTTTGCTAACTGAAAATTTGAACCTTAATGTAAAAGATTAACATGCATCTAGAAAATTAATTTGTCATCCCTGCCACCACAACCCCTTTCTTCACTTCTAACATCACCAAGCCATTTTCCACCTCAGTATCAGGACTATTTTTGCATGGGCAAATATTAGAAACAGGTGGCAGTGATAAAAATACCATGAAAAAATCACATTCAATGAAGTAACAGGCAACAATGTAAAAATTTCACCTTCATGGATGCTTGCAAGGAAAACAAAGTTCAAATGGTTCACCAAAATTAATCAGCTTATCTGTCAAATTAATTAACTATCTAAATGCTCGTGAATTAGATCAAACCTCCTAACACTATACTGCATTTGAAGGACAAATCCAATTAGATATCCAGTTTCATAATTAATCCAGTCTTAGCATGAGAAAAAAGTAAGAGCATACAACCAAGTAGCAATCATGGTACACAATAACTCTCACTATCACTGACCAAGCATCCTCCTTCGAGTCGTCCCAGGACTGTCAACAAATTCAGATATAGCTTGTATCACAATTAGCCAAGCTCAAACACAGACCGGCTCACTTCAAGCTTGATTGAAGCTATGGAAATCATGCTTGAACTTATGCTCCACTTAATTTCATCAAACTTGGTCAGTTCAAGTTAAACTCATACTTATCAACGAACCAACCTCAAAAAGCTTTCTAGGAAACCCGCCTTAATTTAACATGGATACTTCAAACACGTAAAAAGCATCTAGATCAGCGAGCTACAAACACATAAAAAGCAAGCTAAGTTTTTCAAACCCATCCATCCATCCAGCGCATCTACCAAAGGGAAAAGAAGCTCTAACCAGCTTTTTCAAGGGCTGCTCAAAAATTCCATAAGTTTCTTTACGCTCCTAATTTATAATCCCGCGGGCCGAGAAACATGAGCATTTCATCAAACAACTTGCGGGCAACATTAAAAGAATCATAGCTACAGCCACAAAAAGCGTTTTACAGATAAATAAATAAACCCAAGGAATAATGTAAACAAATAAATAAATAAATAATCACGCTTCTTTCAAGTACAAGAACCAAATATATAGAATGAAAATGGAATGTCGAAGAACTCAAAACATAGAAATTCCATTAGCACGTTAATATAAGCCGAGTACAAATTTGTTTTTTTAAAAAAAAAAAAAGAAAAAGCACCATTAGCTGTCCAGAAAAGCTAAAGAAATGAGAAGATATTGAAGTTCAAGAACGGACTATCCAATAACAAATTTCCAAGCTAGCTCGAATCAGGCAACAAAGTTTCTTTCCTTTTACCACAGCTTCCGGGAAAAAAAGAAAAAACAGATCACAAACAAACACAAAAAACACCAAAGAGGAAAAGCAAAAGAAGAAATGAGAATCAGAGTAGATAAATTACCAGAAACGTTGTTCGGAAGAAGATGTATAGCGTGCGACATTACAGTGCAAGCTTCAAGTGAGAGGCCACTGGCGCCTTTGCATTCTACGACTTCTGCGTTGCGAACTCGGAGTTCGTGTTATATACGAATCGATAAGGGATTCGCTCGGTAATATTTGATTTGTTTAATGGCAATAGCGGGTTCAAATTTCAGCGTAGGGTTTTCTATTTGGCAAATTGCATTTTGCACCATAAAAGTTTCTAAATTGTATAAAAACCCTCATAATTCTCAAAATTACACAAAAAAATATTATTTTTTACAAATTATGATACACTTTGTTTTATTTTTTACTCTTTGAAAAATTCTGTTCATTTCCCCCTTTTCTAAATAATATATTTTATTAATATTCTAAATTTATCCAATTATCACTTAAAACACACAAAAAAAAAAATCAATTAATAATTAAAAAAATGAACAAAACAGTTAAAATATATATATATGTAATATTTTTATTATGTTCTTAGAAAATATAATATTTTTCTTCATGCAACCAAAAGGCCTTTTCCATATCCCAAATGTTAATTACGAACTTTGGACAAGTTAAGAGTGTATAGAGTTATCACAACATATATATGTATGTAATATTTGGGTAATTATATAAATTGTAAGACTCTAATGTAATGTAAATTGCTAAAATAAATCTAGTATTTAAGACTTATAGAGAAAAATATGCAGCACATATTGTACCATATTTGTCCATATCTGCTAATAAGTACTTGTACAATATACATCCTACAAGTACTTATTAATGTCATAGAAGTTACCAGTGCTGATTGACGTTCAAATTTTTTCGAACTTCAAAAGTTAAAGGTTAAAATTAATCTTAACGTAGAATTACTTGATAAAAATATTTGATTTGGCATAGTGTATTTTTTTAATCATGAATTTAACTTATTTAAATACTTTCTAAGTATTTAGATATACTTTGTTTATTATTATTATTTTTTTTTTTGGTGTTGCTGTTACTATTTTTGTTATTATTATTATTATTATATATAGTTCTTACATATAAATTTATAAGCACTAATATGTACTCTGATGTTTTTAATCGCCAAAGGGTAATATTTAAAGAATAAAAATATAATTTAACAGTTAAAAATTTAGTTTTTATAACTAATATTGTTAAGGAACATTCTCTTCAAAAACAAATGAGGATCCAACTCCAGGATTTTACCTCTGAGGAATCATGCCGACTGACTCTTTCCACCCTGCTGCTTTGAAGAAATATATTCATATAGTTTTACACTTACAAATGATTCTTATGATACTTGTGCCAAATTCTCCAGCCCATCAACCGTTCCAAAATAATGTTTAAAAAGCTACATAAAACTCAAAATTCAACACAGCCTGCTGCCTAATCGTCAACTGAAACAAGAGCCGAGTTTTACCCTTTCTGTCAACATAACAATAAGCAACCACCCTCCCGAAATCGACTATTCTAAATATCATGTCTTTTATTTTTCTCTCGTGCCAGAAAGAAAAACTGCAGGAGATTGTGCACGTTATGGGGGAAAAAAAAAAAGAAAAGAAAGAATACATACAAGCTGAAATGAGTCAGATCTTTATGCAGGCATAGTTTATGCTTTGTGATTCTTTGTCATCTCATCAACGTCCAGTTCTACTTCCAGTACTGGAGAATCCCTACGCATGCTGGAATAACTGGTAAAGCAATATCAAATTTTCAGGTTATAATTCCCGTAAAACGAAAAATTGTTAGATTGGAGCCAAATATCTAACCTGTTCTGCACAGGACCATGATCTACAGCTGTCCGCAGACAATATATAACTCTGCCGACTATGTTTGACATGAGAACCGGACCAAATGTTCTACTATCATTAGCCTCCTGTGATTATAGATGACCATCAGAAAGAAAAATAAAAGAAAATAAGATATTCAAGGTTCTTGCTGTGCGTTTGAGAATTGGGTATGGGTCATTTCAGACCAATAGTACATTATCCTGACCTTATATAGACTTGTTGCCACATTAAAAAGTGTGCAATCAGCAGCATAAAAGAAAGCAATTGTGTATTGAGGGGGTGCAATTACCCGCAGATGTCACGTAAAACGTCCATAATGATATATCTCAAATAGCAAAGAAGACTATGTACCTTAGGTTTCAACTTCTCATTGTCAGCCAACACCCAGCACTGATCCTTCTCAAGAATGAAGGGTTCCTCTTTTTCATCCTTAGATACCATTTCATACCCTTCAGTAGCTGCCAATCTTCTAACCAGAAAGCTACTCAAGTTCTGGGGGTCCTTCAGTACCACAACATCTCCAACAAAAACACGTCTGGTCAAGAATCAGAACATGTCAACTTGAGCAACGACAAGAACCAAAAAATGAACCAGAAGAAAAGTCTGAAACAAGATACTAAAGGTTCTTCTCTAACCCAAATAAAAGTTAAAGAAGAAACTAGAAATCATACAGGGTGGACAGAGTGAATAGCATAGATAAGACTATTAACATTCAGTTTTAAAACCTTTGAGAAGGTTCTGAAAATCATCTTATACTTTGACAATTTCTACCATGTAGTTCATGCATATCTAAAGGACCTCTTGTAAAAAAATAAACAATTAGCTATGTAAGTTGCACTTAAAGAAATATTTTTTAGAGGAAAAATACACTTTCCTCCGTAATAATAGTAACAATTACCTTCAGAAAAAAAATCTACAAGTTTCCACACCTTTATTACTCTCTGAAAATATTCAGATATTTCATAGTTTTTTTCCCCCCAAAATCTCTAAATCCTCATTCATATCTTCTTCTAAAAGCATCGGTAAAAGAAATGGACTCATAAACCACAAAACTAGACAACGATTAAAATGAAGCATAAACAAGGGAAAATAATAGTTTTAGAAGAACAAAAACAACTATACGGGAGGAACAAATATCTTAGAGAGTGGAGCAGGTTGATTAAGAGTGGAATTTCCTAAAGTCCTATTACACAATTTATCGCAAGAAATCCCGTAATTGATTATTTCCCATGGAAATAAATCTGGAAGAGAAAACCATCACCCAACATTGTGTTTATTTTTTAGAGGACTGTTAAACCAACAGCCACATGACATGGATATTTCGAGAAATTTTCAGTAAGGTTTAAAGCAATTGTTGCGTCTTGTCAACATGCAGCTATATATATTTAAACACTAGACAGCCTCTTTTTCTCTGAAAAACATTATGATTGGTTAGTCAACCTTCCAAAAATTAGAAGATATAAGAGAGGTACAAAAGATTAGAAAATAAGCAGGTTGACAACTTCTTCAATAAAGTGTCTGTGGGGGATACCACACTTTTTCATACTTAATAGAAATGCAATGCTGAAAAATCACGCCAAGGACATATCAAACTAACCCAGTCCAACAGCTATTGCTGACTTTTGACAGCACTTTTATTAGCTTTAAGAGAACTAAAACAACCAATAAGCTCAGAGAACCAATCTCGCCGATGTGGGAGGTTTTCACATCATTGAAAGCGACAAATGCAGGAAAAATATCTTTATCCAAAGAAAAATATTCATCTTTTTCATGTAAAAAATAAATATTATTAGAGGGGAATAGAAAGATATAATAGAGTACACATCCTCCCAATAAAAAGAGGGGAAAAAAAAGAAATGGATAATGGCCTGGGCAACAAAAGAAAATATAAAATTGTCAGCCCACCTCTATGTATAGTAGATAAAGAAATATCTTTATAAAGGCCATGCATCTTAGCTAAAAAGATGTTGAAAAGGTCAAAGTATCCCAAGGAAACAAATAGTAAGAGAAATATCCTCGGGTTCCCTGCAGCCACAACCCAGCAAGCAATGCCTCCTTAAATATCCTTGCATTCCTCTGCATCCACAACCCAGCAAACACCGGCCCCTTCCACAACAATTTATCCTCTTTCTTCTTCCGAACAACACATAAAAACTAGGTAATAGAACCCTCAAGGTTTGCAGGAAAACCCAACAAATACAAGAAATATCAAATTAACAAGCACTAAGTCTCCAAGCCAACAAAAGGTTGTGGGATAAAATTGTGAAAACATGATTCAGCCTGGAGCAAAATCATTAGTATCAAGGTTTTTAAGAACCACAACCCAAAGAAACCTTAACCTTAGAGGGAGCAAAAATCTTCCAAAACATTGTCTAACCGGCGTGATTATGTATACAAGAGTTAATGGTTTAAAAAGACAATGACAAATTTGCCCAAAAAAATATTCAAGGACGCTAAATACCAACGCTATGATAAGGACTTCAAGAAAAAATGATAAATTCATGTCAAGTCAAAGAGAGCATATCCAATCCAAATATATAAGTCAAAGAGAGCATATCAACAGCTTCACACTAATATAACGAATATATTACGAGACGATGAACCATCAGTTCAATCTGGGAAAAAAAATGAGAAAGAGAAAAGACATGAGAGATCATCAGCTTGGACAGTGTAGTAGAAGATAAAAATGTTAAAGCTACAGGAAAAATTATAGACAAGGGAGATGACCTGTGTATAAGTGATAGGTTATCCCAAAATGGTGCACATAACAAGCAAGTCTTCTTAAACTAATATATCTTTTCATGGAAAAAAGAAGTATTATTAGAAAGAAAAACAAATTACAAGCATAGACTAGTTATCTTCCCAATAAAGAAAGAGAAATGAAAAGAAAAAGAGAAAAGCCGACAATGCTCAATAGATAATGGTTGGCCCAATCCCTATTCTTACAAAGCTTTCAAATATCTAATGGATCTGTTCATTAATTGCTTATTCATGATCAGAAAAGATCAGACTTGTTGCTAACCACAATATCGACTTAATAATTGCTTCCTTTAAACTTTTTGGAAGGTGAAGTTACCTAACTACCTCCTATCAAACTTCCAAAATTATTTCACCTTATCATATTACTTTTTGACAATAATCAACATATAAACTCTTCTGAACAACCAGCACGACTGATAAGCCTAAGGCCCCAAAGCTTGAGTTCGGAAAATTCATTAAATTAGATAACAGCAATAATTAACACAAAGGATAATGCTAAATCATTCAATAGAAACTCAGGGATAAGCAAGCGTATACATACATCTAAACCTTTCCCCATTTTTCCTTATCTTTTTTCCAACAATTGCGTGAATGATGACTGTATTTTACTTGTACCAGAATGGAAGATAAAAAGGGCAGCCAAATCAATATTCTCAACTGAAGCATATAACATGAAAATACTGTTCCTCATACAGCCAAATGAAATTGACATTTGAAAACAATTTACACAAGTCAGAAAGTAAATCCAGCAGCATTAGAGGGCTAATTTCAATCTTCATAAATGCTTATGAAAACCAGGTAAAAAAATGTGAATTAAATACAATATTCGTCTCACAGTTATACAAGTTCAAGTTTATAAAATAACAGGTTTAAATTTGATATCCAGCTATCACCAATGATGTTGATACCAACGAATAGACCAGTGTTTGACAATAGTTGCATAATTTTAGATCAATAATAACATTTTTCCCAGTCATGACCAGGACTTTGAAAATTATCAACTTGAACTATCTTAGTACGCCAACTCTTCTTATCAAAAAATATTAAAGACAAGTCTATGGTACCTCCCCCCATTGAGAGGCACCAGTACCTATCAGATTTGGTTAAATTTTGTTACTATTTTAATGATCACTTGTTACTATTGGCTCTTGACATCATGCCAATTGGCTGGTAATAACTTAAAAGTTAGATAATAACAAATTATAGCTAAAATGATAATATAGTACAGCCAAAAAATGTGAGGTACGAGTAACTCCAACTTGCTGGAGGTAGAAAAGTCCAATATGCAAACTTAACAAAAGCACTTCTATTTAAAGATATATATATATATATGATCCATATATAGATAGAGAGAGAGAGAGGTCATATTACGTTGGATCTGCAGCTGGTATCTTTCTGACAAGTAAAGTACCTCCCTGTCCTCCTATTGTAGGGTCCATTTCCTGTCCTTTAGCCCAGTGTAAGTAAGTCAACTTTCCCTGGAATAGATTCTTCCATACTACATCACCTACTTCTCGGTCACTGATTTGACCTCCCTTATAGCTCTGTTATCAAATGCACAGTGAGATAGATATATTAAGGGCAATGCATGCACTTTTACAGCTATGAATACCGTAAATGGGAAAATATTTGCAGCAGAAGAAACAATCAACAAAAAAGGTATCATAAACAAGTACACAGCATCCTTTCAATTCAACAGTCCTACTACCAACTGAAGTGCTAAATACATTGAAATAGGAACTTTCAGCACAAACCAAAGAATTTATGACGCCAGATAAAGGCTCCCACTTCACGGGATAAAAGTTTATTCGAGTAAAATCACTCAACTATGGAGTGCTTTTTTGCTAGTTGGTCCCAGTCCGATGCTGCAAAATAAATTCATGGTGAGATCCAGAGTTTCTTTTAGTTTTAGTCTTAAGACTTTCAAAAGTCATTTTGTTGACAATTTTTCAGATTAGGTTACCCACAATTATCTTAAACAGCATTTCCTAGTACATTTTTACAATTTGAAACTTATTGATTTTATTACTTATTCTATTCTCCTTGGTTCCATTCCAACAATGAAACTTCAAAAAAAAAAAAGAAAAGAAAGTGATAAATAATGCTTGAGGGGGGGGGAGGAAGGCACTTTTATGATCAGTGCAACTATTTTTTCTTTCCTACCACTTTTCTCCAAGATCCAAATGAACAGTTTAAAAAACTAGAAACAGCAATCCTTAAATTGCCAATCAAGCATATCAAGGCAAACTAAAATATCTCAAAGGGGGTGAGATAAAAGCCAAAAGAGAAAACAACAAATGTCAATAATAAGTTGATGTAGGATAAAGCAAGAATAATTTGTCTATTTAGGAATTGGGGTAAATGTAGAAATTCTTAGATATCACTCCTAAGTATTGAAATAGATTTAACAGAAATTAACAAGTAGTCAGACATAGAATCCCTTAAGCATCAAACCTAAAAGTTGGCTATTTCTTGAGCATAAGCTAAAGACATCATTGCATCACACAATCAAAATATAGAGCTAACTCTCGAAAATAATTTACTGACACAGTTTATTTAAAAGTAAGTTCACAGAGATATTTATAATGCTTGAAATGAATAATAATCTCATTATAATTATAGATTTTTTTTTCCAGTAAAGGAAGAAATATTATTAAATCAGGAGAAAGATGATATAAATGAAACTGAGAAGATAAGACATCCTCCCAGCAAAAAACACAACACAAAAGGACAAAATAAAGAAAATTAATACAGAATGAAAAGCAATAGAGAAAAGATGCCCAATCCTTGCACAAAGACGATAAAAGCATCCCTAAAAAGAAACCATGAGTGTTTGCCCAAAGAGAGGCAAAAAAATTACTCTATTCCAAATTGCTTTGACTCAATGGAAATAGATGTTTAAAAATACTATCTTTTCATGAAAGAGGAAATATTATTAGATAGAGAAAAGAGATACAACAGTAGAAGATAAGAAATCCTCCTACATTAAGAAAAGAAGCAAAAAAGAAGTAATTAATGACAACCAAAGGCCTAAGATCGCTACAAACGTCAAGATCACTATTTTCTGAGGCACCAATGTAGGGCCAAACAGTTGATAATGCTCGAGGCGATTGAGGATAAGGAGGTGATGACAATGCAAATGATGACCCTATCAAGAAAACTAAAACTAATGAAGACATGAGGGAGATTTAATTACAGGCTCTAGAAGGGCATGTATAAGCAAGTGAAGCTATGGAGGTTTATGAAAGAATGGTCAGAATAACAGTGCCTAATTCTTGGCAGATACTAAATAAATGAATAGTCAAAGAAAGAGTTATAGTGTATAACCCTGATGGATCCAACAACCAAATTTTGGTGTCAGGCTGAGAAGGAAGGTATATGGTTCTAAGAGAGAATAGATTTTGCACTTCAAGGGTTTCCCTAACCAATAGGTTATGGATGAAATGGAAATTCCAGGCAATGCTCCCCTCAACTAAAACACGCATCATACAACCTAGGTATTAAGAGAAATCTTACACATAATTTATTATCTCATGCCTCACCTCAAAAGTGATTTTTATTTCCTACTACGAAGTTCATCCACTGACAAGACTGTTCAAGGGAGTTTGACCATCAACTCTCGATTCAAGTCTGATAATAAACCATCAAAATACTTTCTTGAAGTAACAGAGCATACTTTCAAGAAGAGAAACATTGTTCTTCTCTCAAAGAAAATTCAAGAAGAGAATTAAGATTTTCTTTGGGGGTTCACTACCAACACTGTAAGCAAAACTTCATAAAATTACCTAACACAAATCATCATCCCAACATCTAAGCAAACATTAAGGGTATCTTCAGCAAAATAAAATATTTTTGCATAATTCATTTGGAAATGTATATTTAATTTAACCATGAGAGAATAACAAATTTAACTACAAATGAATCTAATTTTGAATTCATTTCAAGTTAAATTTCTAACCTCTTTGATTTGAATTTTCATCCTCTCTCGTAGTTTAACAAATTATTGATTATCAATTCACAAAAATAGTTCATTTCTTTGAAACGTACCCTAAATTCATAGGTAAACTAAAATGAGCATAATTTGCAGTCTCAAAAGTCATCCATTTGGACACTTCATTTTAGGTTAACATCTTTCGTAGTAGCTGTCCAAGAAACAACTGTGTATAACATTCCTCAATTAAATATCGAAGCTAGAACCTAAAACATGACCTTCCCTCTTTTCTCAACTGCTTGAACTTGAGCTTAGAGCTGCATTTCTCATCTAATCTACCAGAGAAGTTTTGACTCCAACAAAGAATATTCGGAGATGCATTATGCAAAATTGTTATCCAACCCTACTAAAAACTGATATATATTTCTCGATTTGTGATAAAATAGGTAGACATTTTTATATAGATAGCATATTTGTCTATCAAAATCCAGACCTGGATAAATCCGATTAGAGATCATTTAAGAAAGGAGAACATAAGGTCTTTACTGCCAACTCAAACCCAATCTATTACTACCATATGAACAAGCTGACAGCAATTTTAGAACGCTAACCTACAAAAGCACATCATCAACTACGATGTTATGGGGAGGAGAGAAAGCCTCCAATACTATACTTGTAGTCACTTGTGTTGCTTGAAATCAAAATAATAACGCAAATTTAAAGTACTTCCTCAGTTAGTTCCTCCCTAATCGCATTGAAATACAAATGCAAGGCACCATAACCCCAACACACAAATATCGGGAATCCCAAACAAATCTCGGCATGGAACAAACGCCTCTTAAATAACCTAAAATGTAAAAATTCTACAAATCTATTCGCAGAAGGGAAGAAATCCATAAACGACAGAAGCACGATCAGATGAACTCTTAACCAGAAAGAAAAAAAAAATGGGAAAGGGGACAAGCAAGGATCAACAGGATACTGATAATTAAACGAGTAGAGAGAGATGGAGGGAGGAACCTTCCAGCTGAGAGAGACGGAGTATTCGAACTTGTGAGCTATGTACCGGCACCAAGTCGAGAGGGAAACCATTGGCAGCTCGGGAGTTTGGGCTGTGCTACGTTGTTCTTCACAGTGCGCATTTTCAGATTATCCCCGACCTGTTTAAAACCCTTTTTTCCAACTAATTAATGGCTTAAATTTCTATTCTCTCTTTTTTTGTATGTTACATTTTTTTCAGTAATTATTAGACGTGAATTACAATTTTAATTAGGTAAATTATATTATATTTTATATAATTTGATATATCATATAAAAATTACCTCTATTTTCAATATCTAAATAAAAACACCATATAATTTTAATTATTATGCATTTTCAATATATTTGTAATTTTATGATACAAAAATATGTAAAAAAAAAATGTATCTAATGTGTACAAATATATAGCCAACATTATAGAATATGATAGATGGTCAATATAGCTACTACAAGTAAATAAATAAATATTGATATTCCTTTCTAAATTTTATGTGTGAGTACGTAAAAATTAAATACATATATGATCACTTAAATATTTTAGTATGCTTTTATATATTCTATGTGTTCACATTTACATATGGTTGTATATATATTTATAGTAGTTGACATGCATATATGTAGAAAATAGATCTAATACATACATAAATGGTCTCTGAATATATCCTTTTTTATTTATGTAGTATAATATTTTATCACTAACATAAATGCCAATGAAGATAAACTATTGACCAAATATGCTAACATTCATTGTTAAGAAAATATGATGTACGCAGTTACTTATAACATATAGTTGGAGTATGATATAAAATTCAAACCTAAGAGCATGCAACTCCATAGGGGATCATTTGTGTGTCTATGACAACGTATTTATTTTATTTTTGATTATAAAGAGAGTCAAAAGTTTAAAAGGATTAAAAGTTCTTCAAATATATCATGGGTTAATAAACTCTCATAACATCATTCGTGATAAACAATTGGAGATCACCTGACACACGAGCAGGCAGATGAATACCAAGTTACAACAAAAAACCAAAATTCGCCAACTGATTAATGCATTTATTAATTTTGCGATATGCATGCCGAACTTTGACAATATTTTTCTTTTTTCTTTGAAGCTTTTTGTGCATGGTCACATATTTGTTGTATAATTGTGTTATTTCAAGGTAGTCCCTACCAGTTTTTCTACTATGAGTAACGATATTTGATAGAATTCTTAGTGGGTATTTGGATAGTTATAATTTGTATTATGAATTATAAAAATATTGTTTAAATAGTCATTTGTTAAAAAAAAAAATTAGTTAAAAATTATTTAATATTTACTATAAATAGTTGTAAAAATTATTGCGAGTTAAAAAAGTTATATGTTTAATGAAATTAATTTTTGAGATTTCACACATAAATTTTAATAACAAAATCATTATATAAAAGCATATATTCTACCTTTTATTGTTTAAATCTGTAATTTCAAAAATATATTTTGATTTTGACTTTTCCCATAATCAATTTAAATTTTATCAATTTAATTGTAAAAATATTTTTCAAAAATAAAAGTTAAAGCTATTACTTTAATATTTACTAAATCGGCTATAGTAGAAAGACCATTTTACTAACATGTTATCATGATAATATATATATATATATATTTTTTATCTATATGCAATATGGTTGGCAAATTTGAACTTATTGATTTAATTAGAATCTCTTTTCTATTAATCATACTCATGTTCAATATAATTTTTTATAATTAAATAGACTAAACTATATTAGATATAGTTTATATGAGAGTGATGAATCTTTACTCGTATTCACTCATCTCTATTAGAGATAGGTCATACTTATAAATACCTTTACATGGTGCATGATTGTCTATAGGCTAGTTTGTCCAAAAGACAAAATCATTATTTGAAATAATACTAGCTTCTTGAAGAAAATTATGTATTTTTTTAAAATTAGTATAAATTATTAAAGAGATTATTATATAAAATATCATATCTCATTTATTTATAACTAGTTTAAAAGCATTTTTTTTTTAATATTGTAATTTTCGGTTGAGAACACCCTATAACCAATGCTAGATGAATGATCCAGATTTTTCTAATTTTGTGACCCTATTTTATTTATGGAGCTAATGTCTCCACATGTTTCTATGCTCTTTTATCGCATGACGTGAATTAGTACATTAAAAATAATATAGTAAATGACATAAATCAGTATATTAAATTGATTATATAGAATTAAACTATGTTATAGAGTTTATAATATATATTTAACATTTTGATGGTAATATCACATAAGTGGGTTCGAGATTATGATTAAGTTAAATAGCATCATTGTCTTATATAATATCTAAAATTAATATTGTTATTTAAACAAGATAATGTTATCCTTATATACGAGCATACTCTGTAAAAGTTAAGGAAACAAAATCATGCGTAAAGCCCATGACATTTTCTCCAACTAATTACAGTAGGTAAATATCAAAGTTGCTAGTACATGAAATTCAAAGTTTAGAAAAATGCGTACATCAAAAGTTAATGTTTATCAACTTCTCATTTCTTATTGGCTAACCATGGAGAGACTTACTATTATCTCATATAGGGGGAATCATTTTCATAAGTTCCATTCACGTTTTTAATAAGGTGGTCCATATTTGCCTAAGTTATATTTGAGTTTTCTGGTAGTTCTATGAATTTTTTACCTCTTTCTATTTCCTCATACTTACAGATGACTCGTTGAAGTTCATCGTGGAGATTCAATGCCTCAAAAAGCATGTTCTCATCATCAGTAGTGCTTTCGATAAACATTTGAATCACAGGTTGTGCTTGCTTGCATTGCATCAGCATGCTCACAGTTAGGTCATCCTGTAATCACATGTAAATTTTCTTAATATCATGAAAGAAAAAAGCACTTCATTATCCCCAACAGCACATTGCGAATGGAACACCAAAAACAAGAATAACAGTTGTGCTAAATGTTCAAGTCAATAAACAAAATATAAGATATAGTATATATAACTTTTATATGTAAAAATAAGATCGTTACCTTTAAAGACTTTGAGTTTGTTTCGGTATTCAACATGTTAGAGAATAACTCAACGTTGTTTCCAGTCGCAACAATAAATTCCTTTTTTTCTTCGGTTGATAGATTTCCAAAATTAAACGCAAAAGTGTTACTATCTGCTTTAAGTATTTCTCTATCAAAAGCGAGATATGTTTCAGGAGCAGATATAGGTTGTTGATGAATATATGACTCCAAGGTATATTGCATCGGGTGTGAACTTCCATCTTCTATTCGTGATGATTCATTCGTTTCTTTCAAGTTCTGCATGAATCATGAAAGAGAGTTCCAAGGTATACTTAGTTGTAGATTTTTCTTTTTGAAAAACTCACTACCGTATAATTCAATTTCTTATTAAAGTTGTTAACCATCCCCTCTGATGAGTGTGTATTTTAGTTATGTTTAACTTTTCAAAGCTATAAAGTAGTAAACTTTAAACCACGATGAGACATACTGAAATTTCTCATTAAGTTTATATATGTTTGAAGTATGAGAAGGAACTTGATAAAAATAATAATGGAAAGAAAAACATATGAAGGTCTTACTATATAAGTTTGGCGGAATACTGGCAGATAGGCAAGATCCTCTGATTGCCCCCAAGCTCTAATTAACTGCAAAGCCTTGTTCTTATTGACATGATTTGTTTGCGGGTTGTTAATCATCTTTACCATTTCTTCCAATATCTTAGCAGATGCTACCTCAAAAGATACCTTGTTACAATTCGTAGTGCATGCTTCCAGTAAATCAAGACTTAGCCTCTGACTCACTACATTTTTACCACAAATCTTTTTCTTTATGGCCCTGACAACCTCGGTCTCGCTAAACTCCTTGCTATTGATCATGACACATATCCGCATGTTCATGCCCCAGTTTGGCTCTTCCAAAGTCTCAAAAGTGGCTTCATTAACCAACTTTGATTCTAGACTTGGGGTTTGCAAAATCTCCTTCATTTTTCCACTTAGAATTCTACCCATTTGAGCTCCGTTTGTCTTTAATCGCTCTCGCCATTCATTTAGCTTCAACTTGTCCATTTCCTTCAGTAAATTCTTTACCAATAATTTATTAGAAAAAAAATATAAATTATGATCAACTTAAATACCTTTTATAGAGTAATACATAAAATAACAGAGAAATGAATACTATTCTTAATTAACATTGTTAATATATATTGTCATATTAAGAGAAACATAAAATGAAACCCGTTAACTTTGAATAAATTTAGCAAGCAAAATGAACAAAATTGAAATTCTAAAAATTTATGAAATAATAGAAAAAAAACAAGTAGTTTATGTAAATGTGGAGATGGATAAACTTACATGATAATAAAAGAACCAAATAATAGAACAAATTTAAAGTGAAGTACCTGGATGTTTTGAGCAATTAAGTTTCAAATCGAAGTTTTTGAATCTCCAACTTAAAGATCTAAAACTTTCAGATTGAATTAGTCTTCTTCAATTTGTTAGAAAATAAGGCAACGGGAGCGGGAGAGCGAAAAAGTTGTTGGTTGAAGACATACATGAACTATTTTTAGGGGTCTTGATGGGCATTATGAGTATTTTAATAACTTAGTCAAACTTTATCGTCATACAACTTGTATACGAATAAATGATTTACTATAAAAATCTGATTTTTGTTTTTTAATGTTGGAGGAAAGATAAATCCATTATTGTTATTGTATTAAAAAAATAGTATTCCGCTTTATATATTACTTTAGACTATTTTAATTAAGGGTATTTAATATTGTCTATTTATTATCGTCGATTTTTGCATTTAATAATATGTAAAATATGTTTTATTTGAATATTAATAAGATTATAAATGAAAAATCTAACAAACAATTATTATTATTATAATTATTAAGTAGTTTAAAAATAAAATTGAAACTCAAAAAATAAACATTCATTTCATTATTTATAAAATTATTTTGATTATTTTTATTTCTTTTTTTTAAATAAAAATACTTTTTTATAGAGTAATTCTTATTCTTTTACTTTTTAACATTGATATAAAGTAATTAATATACTGTTTTATTGAAAAAAAAAATTAAGTCGTGTCTTTTTATGTTTATATAAGTATTTAGTTATTATATTTTTATTAATAATAAGTATTTATATCTCATTAATTTTTATTTATTTTATTAATTTTCATAATTTTCTCTTATGAACAAAAAAATATTATTATTTTAATTAATAATAACTTAATAATGAATAAAAATATTATGAATAAAATCAGTTCGTAGTTGGACCAGAGGCCAGCCCAAAACAGGAGAGCGTCCGCAATACTCTTTCATTTTTATTCAACTCACAGCTTGAGTTCGAAATACTGAACTCACAGTCTTGACTTCCCCCCCATCTCTTCCATTTTTCCTCTCGACAGAAAACATCTTTTCCCGCCAAATTCCCATACTACTCTTCAGAAATCCCCAAATCTACCGTATATCCCCGGAAAAGCCTTGCAGTTAGCTGGAAAATTCTGTCATTTTCCCGAGTATCTCCGCCTTCCGCGTATCTGAAAACCCTAATTTTGCAAAATTTGGCTCCAGCTTACCTTATACACAGCGAGAAGGTCCGGAGAAACCCTAAATCATGCCGTCTCTAATCGGGCCTTCGGGCAAAATCATGCGATTAGAAATGGAGAATTTCAAGTCGTATAAGGGGCTGCAGACAATCGGGCCGTTCTCTGACTTCACGGCGATAATCGGACCTAACGGGGCGGGTAAGTCGAACCTGATGGACGCCATAAGTTTCGTACTCGGAGTGCGAACGGGGCAGCTCCGTGGGGCGCAGCTGAAGGACCTCATCTACGCCTATGACGACCGCGAGAAGGAGCAAAAGGGCCGCAGGGCCTTCGTGCGACTCGTCTATCAATTGGGAAACGGGTCGGAGCTCCATTTTACCCGCACTATCACTAGCTCTGGCGCGAGTGAATACCGGCTTGATGGCAAGGTTGTCAACTGGGACGAGTACAATGGCAGGCTCCGCTCTCTTGGCATCCTCGTTAAGGCTCGCAATTTCCTTGTCTTTCAGGTCATTCCCTTTTCTAACATTGTGGTTTATGCAGTTTTTGCTACATTCTTTTTTCGGTTTCTGTCTCGGATTGTATGGTATACTCAATGCTGTATTACTTTTGTTACCTTTAGAAACATCTTATCTCGGGAACTAACTTTAAGGAGTTTAACATGTAAACATGTTAAAATGCAAGTACAGTTGCTTGTTTACCAAGTTGTTAGATTTATCTTTGGAGCGTTTGCTATGTGTGCGGCTGCTAGGAAGCACTGTTACTTTCTCAACATGGATATTCCTCTATGGGAAAATGACCAAAAAATCATTTACTTTATTTTTCAAGCTATAAATGGGTGGTTATAAGGTTAAGCTTATAAATTTCTTTTAAGTGAAAAGTATCTTTGAATAGTTTATTTTTGTTCCATTTATAAACTTTACACATATAATAAGTATTTGTTAAAGAGTGCCTATAAGTTAATGGTGATTGTTAAAAAGGACGCGCGAAGGAAAATTTATTGATCTTTTATAGGAATATTTGGTAAAAAGATGAAGTAGCTTTTATTACATGGCTTAAAGTCAAAATAGGTAGTTGTTTTAGTTTTTTTTCTTCTTATTATAAGCCATAGATTTGCAAAATAAATCGGCTAAAATAGATTGTTTTTTAAGGGTCTAACCAGCTTAACTGACACCCCAATCAAACAACCTTTAAGACGAGGGAACTTCAAGTGCCTAGTTGGTCTAGGTTTTTGTTGTCACATTTATAGTGGCTTTAGGATGTTACTCCAAAATTTCAACCTAATATGAAGAAAAAACTTAAAACTTTAAAATTTTAAATGAATGGGTGCTTTAGCTGACAGGTTTTCTTAATTTTACTTTGCCCTGCAAATAAAAAAAATGATTTCTTTCTAAATTTGTATCAGTAACACTTTGAGGAATAGGTGTTTACCAGACATTAAATGAATTTTTTTTTTTCAGAAGTTCATATTTTATACATGTTTTTGCTTCAGCTTACTCTTAAGGCATAAGCCGAAGCTAAATCAAATAGGCACTAAATATAGTCCGTGTCAGTATGTATGTGTTCTAACAGTATGTCTGTATGTATGTGTTTTAAGTTCTGATGTCAATAGTTTCAAATAATTTTATCAAAGTAAATTACCTAATAAAACACAGTAATAAGGATAGTTCTTTTGGGACTCTAGTTTGCTGAGGACACAATCTAGATCCCCAAGATTTGGATCCCGACCGAGCTCTAAAATATATTTAAAAACCAGGAGACTTTGATGCTTTTTGGACATTGATTCATAGAAAAAGAAGACGGTTTGTTCCTTCTCTTTTTAAAACATTAATGGAATAAAACTTTTTTAGGAAAGTGAGTAGGGTCAATTAATAGACAAAATAAATAGACAATATATGACTATTGACATAATGATAAGGAGGGAAAAATCTATGGTGAATGGATGCTATCTTTGTAAGAGAGAAGTGGAAATCCTGCAATCATATTATATTATGGTAGCCTTCTGTGTACAAGTTATTGACTATGGTTTATGAATTACTGGGGATTAACTGGGTTATTGCTGGTTCAGTTAGAGATAAGATTTGGGCATGGGGGAGAATTAGTAAGGGGAGGAAGTTGTGGGTCTCATTCTGCTTTGTTTAGGATGATACGGAAAGAGAGAGATAATAGAACTTTTGAGAGGGTGGAAAAGGAGATATGGTTATAGTATTTGAGATCCATGTTTATTTAGAAAAAAGGTATTTGAGATCCGTGTTTTTTGGGTACCCTATTCATACCATAGAGGATTTTAGGAATGTTATAGACATGCTTACTGGTTTGTAAATAATTTCGTACATGAGTGGCACCCAATTGGTGCTTGTGAATTAATACTATTATTTTTATTTTAAAAAAAGTTTCCTTGGTAATGCATTTCTTTTTGGGGAAATAGTGGAACAATTAGGAGAATATAAAAGAGAGATTGGTGTTCTGTTAGTCAGAATTTTCCCTGTAGAAAATCCGTATGGAAGGTTCCAGCTACCTACAAGTTAAAGGTTTTTGTTTGGTCTGTGATTTTGATAGGCTTTATACTAACAATATCCTTTGAATTTGGGACCTTGTTACCCGGGACTTTGTGATATGTAATAGAGATGTGAGACTCACGACAATCTATTCATTGTGATGAGGCTTGGAGAATGTGAAACATGTTTTTGATATCTTTGCTCTTTTATTGGGTTTCACCATAGATCTTTTCTTTTGAAAAGAAAAAAGTATATATTCAAGAAGCACGAAGAGGTGCAATTCATATACGGAAGAAATTACAAGTTTTTCTAAACATCTATAGTCCCTCAAATCATCACTGGAATAAAGCAGTTGACTATTGATTAAAAAAACTCAGAGCTCGGAGTTATAAATCTTTAAAACTATCAAGACTGAAAACTGTACCTTCAAAAGCTTTCTGTTCATCTTGTTCCAAGTGACCCAAAAGGTACTTGAAAGAACATTGAGTCATTTTTCTGTTTGGTTCTCCTGTGTCCAACAATGAAGAGTGAGGTCAAGATTCTTTCTTGTGGGGCTATTTTGGCCAGAATGTGGAAGAGTTGGGTGGAGAGAAATGCAAGAATTTCTCGAAAACTACAATTCACCTTTTATGATTTTTGTTTGGAAAAAATGATTTTTGTCCAAAAAAGTCAGTTTTTGACTTTTGTTAGAGCGAAGTTCAATGGATGTTTTAAGGACATTTCTTTATCAACCTTTAATATAGACTGGCTTGCAAATTCTTTCTCCTATTTAGCTAGCCTTTCTCTATATTAATTTCTTTTGGATTTTTCTTTTTGTGGAGGATACCTAATCATTTGCATTTCTATCTTCTTTCTCTCGGTAAATTTTCTTTCCTATAATAAAAAAGAAAATGGAGAATAAGGAATAAAGATGACTAATTACAAGTTTGACATTTTCATTTTTTATGTAAAATATTTAAATAATATTAATGATAACATAATTATGTGAACGATCAAGTCTATTGTTATCTACGTAAAACCAAATAAAATATAAATAGTTACAAGCACAACATGAAAAATGAAAAGTAGTTGAAATACTTGTTGGAATAGCAAAGTTATTTAATAAGAATATAAAGCAACAATATAGTCTGCCCCTCTTGCACCCTAAATTAGTCAATTGACACACTTCATTTCCATAGCGGTGCCTGTACCAAGACCAACAGTCTTTTTTTTTTTTTTTTTAACTTTGAAATAAAAAGTATACCAAGTATATTAAATCATTGGCACCAAGGGGATGCTATCCATTCACAAAAATATTTGCAAATCAGTGATTATATCTATAATATTCCCAAAATCTTCCTCCTATTAGTATCATATCGTCAAATCAAAGATCCCATATAATGTAACCATCTATCACTAACCTAAGTTATCTTTACTTCAATCCCTTCAAAAGCTCTATGGTTTCTCTCTTTCTATACCACCCAAAATATAGTTAATGGAATAAGATTTACAATTTTTCTCCCCTTATTGGTTTCCTCCCAATCCTACAATTCATCCCTAAACCGACCCTGCTATGACCCAGCTTATACCCAACAATTCATGAACCACAGTCCATATATTATTTACCACCAGACACCAGAAAAAAAAGTATGGTTACATGACTCTGCTTCATTCTTGCAAAGAAAGCATCCATTCACCAGAATTCTTCTCTTTCTTATTAGTTTATCAATAGTCAAAATGCATTCTTCCCCCCACCCAAGGAAAAAAAGCAATTTTAGGAGAAGCATTCACCTTCGTGTCTGCTTAGCTGAAAATCTGGCCTCCCCATCCACAACATTTCTAAACGAGGTAACTATAATATGATTTGGCTGTGAATGCCCCTTTCTTAAGTTTCGAAAGTGGCTAATCCCTGTTCTCATTCAAATTCACTGTAGCAAGTAAATGGAGCAAAGCCTCATACTCTTCTATTTCCCAATATTAAGATTTCTACTCACATTAATAATCCACTCCTTGCTTCTCTCACCAACTCTGTAAGCCTCCTCAACAGTAATGTTCTTGAAGCATGCAATGGCATTGTACCAAGACCTACATTCTGGGTAACTATGATATGGATGTCTCTGCCTATCTCCAATTCTCCTGATCCTTCAATGTCCATTAATTTTTTCCAATCTGGCCTATAATACATATACACATAAAAATTGTAGATTGAGAAGGGTATGTGACAAGTTAGTGCTAAAAAAAGAGAGTTGAAAAGGATGCATGTGCATAAACCATGCAGTATATTGGCTTGTACGATGCAAAAGCATTGAGTTAAGCAGAAAGAAGACAAGAATGAAGAAAAATTAGTTGCAATTTCGAGAGGTAGAGATGGTTAAGTAAAATGTAAGGGAAAAGGTTATATCAGCCTAGGCCCTGCATGCTCAATCAACTTGTAGTCATCATGGAAGCAGTTATAGCAGGAAAAAGGAAAGTTAAAGTGGTCTTGTTATTAACCAGATTCATGTAATGTGGAGCATTAACTATTTTTCTCTTTCCGTTTTATTTTTCTAACAATGTACTTGTGTGTGTAAGACTATAAGCATATCCTGTTTCTGCCAATTATATACCGTATTGCCTTTGACTGTTCTGGGCTTTAATTTTTCAAATTAAAAGATGAAATTTAAATTGTGAAACATGTTTACTTCACAGTTTTAAAAATATTTCCTTTCAATTTGATGTAAAAATGAATCTTTTTCCTATCTTATATACTTAATGCTTTTATTAAATGAATTGCCGTCATGCCGTATTAAAATATGTGTAGATATCATGATATATAAGCATCCGCTATCAACATATTCTTATTTAGATGCATGTCATGTTGTGCAAGTATCGTGTATCACCGTACTTGCTTCGTAGATGTGTGTTATATTTATTTTATTCTTCTTTGGGAAGAAAAAGATTAGATACTTGATTAAAAGCTGCAACGCAGGGCTATTTGCAGCCTTGTCCAAATTTACAAGGCTTGCAACTCTCTCAAAGGCAGTAAATAAATGAGATCACTTAAATTAACCCCATTTTGAATTGGATGACTCTTAGGGAAAACAGAGAGGGTTCTGGACCAATGATACTTAATGGAAGAGAAGAAGAGGAAAAAATTCTAAAAATATTTGCCATTTTATATCCTTCAAAATGTCCCTCAAAAATAGAAAGAGAAATGAGCGAGATGGGTTTCCTTTTAGGTCTTGCCGCCACAATATCATTGCGAGCCTATAATTTCATCCCCAACTGAGCTACTCAAGACCTAGCTAATAATATGAAGAAAAAGAGCTGACTCCTGAGGCTTTCTAACTTCAGGGCACGAAGGAAGAAGATGGTTAGGGAATTGAGACTCTTTTAGGCATAAGAAACAGCCATTCATCAAGGTTCTTCCTTGTCTCATCAGCGCATCTGGAGAGAATACTTCTTGTTCTGCCTTCCAAGTAAAAAATGCAGTACAAGGAGCAGCTTTTCTTCCAACCTTTTTTTTGAGGGGGACGATCTACCATAGGATCAGCTAGTGAGTAGTAATAGAAGGATTTATGGAGAACCTGCCATACTTGGCAAGATTCTGCACGTGGCCATTGTTCCTTGGGCGATGATTTTAACTGATTCCAAAGTAGTTAAGTGAAAGGTTCAGTAGCACCATGAGTAGCATATTGCAGAACAGTACCAATGCACCAGCTACTCCCATCATATGAGATATGTTTGATGTCCAATTATGAAGCCCCTGGAAAAGGAGGATGAATTGAAATATAGCTGCTGCACCAAAATTAGGTGCAAGGAACTGGCCAGATTGGCCTAATGGGTAAATCAAGAATACAGAAACAAAAACGGCAATTGGACTAGAGAATATGGTTGCAACATAAGGTCATTGGCCTCCCAATCATCATGTTTTCAAGAAGAGGAGACCCCCTTGGAATCAACTACTATACTTGTAACATCCGAAGAAAAAAAGAGGAAAAAACTTGGAAATCTTAAAAGGAAATAAGAAATCAACAGTCCAGATCTCATCCTGTAATGGACGGCTACGATCTAATTTCATCTACTATATAAAAGGCACTTTTTTTTACACAAAAAGGAAGAAACCCTAAGAGAGAGAGAGGCTGTCGACGGATGAAGAGGAAGGCAGAGAGAGAGAAGAGCAGAATGGGGAGTGAGAATCGAGCGATCGAATTAAGAGAGGGCGAGCAAAGGTCAGTGCTGCAACGGACGCTTACTAAAGTAAGACAAATTTAGATTCCAAACACTGAATTTGAATCTGTATTCTAAATTCCTTGTCTTGGATAGGGTGTATGGGAAAGCAGGGGATTGGAAAACTAAAGAGATGGGGACTCTGGTGGCTGTTGAGGGATTGGGAGATTTTATGGATACACATGTAAATAGGTAGACGGGAATGGGGGAATACTGGCTGAACGAAGATTGGGGACGTAATTTGGGAATGATCCTAACTAAGTCTGAACACGGATCATGGGCTGATGAATTTTAGGGATGATCTGTTTTATTGGTAGGGAGAAACGTATTTAAATTTGACTGAGGAAAAGGGTCCAGAGGGAGTGAGGAGAGAACGAGAAGAGAAAGGGTGTGCGGTGTGTCGAATAAAGAGAAAGAAAACGATAGGGAACAGAATGAGGGAGAGAAGAACGATCTACGGGTAAGGAGAGTTTAAAACTGACAAAGAGGAAAACCCAAGCTGGGTAAATGGGAGGGGTTGGAAATAAAATAGATGGGTTAATCTGGGTGCTGATTCTTACTGATCTTGGTGGGTAGAGCAAGTGAGTGTAAGTATGGGGTCAATTGATGACAGTAACAAGCTGGGTAAATTGTTTATTCTTGCGCACATTCATCTCTCTGTGTTTATTATTTTCTGCTGTATGCTGTACAATATTGTGGGTGTTGTGTGAGTGGCCTGATGAGGGTTGTATGGTATGTGTCTGCTCTGATATTGCAATGATAATGGAATTGTGTAGAATTGTGAAATGTGTATGCATTTGCAGGAAATATTGGTAAGGGGACCGTGAAACAGGTGGGAATTTCCATTTAAATTTTTTCTGGTTATTGATGCTGAGTGCAGGTTGTGAGTTTCAGAGGGTGAAGGGTGAATGAAGGTGCTGAGTTCTGGAATTATGGGTTATGGTAGAGAGCTGGTCTGGAGAGCATTTTCTGGTTGGGTGACATATCTTAAATCGGGGCTGTATGGAGGGAAAAGTGGACTCGGTGGGGACTTGGGAGTGAGCATAAAATCGGCAGTGAATTAAAGGGGAATGATGTATGGGGGGTTGAAGGAGTATTCCGGGAAAACAAGAGGAGTGGAAACTAGGGTATTGTGGGGTTAGACTGACCTGAAGGGCAGAATAAATTTTAACGTGTTCTGTTAGTGTAATGGCAGTGTGAGGCAAACCGAGAACGGGTGCAGTGTGATGGTTTGGAGTGAGGAGAATTAGAGAGGAAGATTGGGTAGAGGTGTTATGGAAATATAGACAGAGAGGATAGTTACTGTATGGTGAGAAATAACGAGAAACTTGAATTAGAATTTCATAAAAATGCCTGCAGTATTCAGTAGTGAATGTGGTGGACCGTTTGAGTTGAGAGAGCCTTTGATAGATTCTGGAGACTTAACAGGAAGGGTGGGCAGTAGGCTGTCAGGGGTGAGGGAACGGTTAGGGAGTTCTGGAGACCTGGCAGAAGGTAAGACAGTGAGTTATCGGGAGTGAGGGAGTGTTGGGAGAAATTCCTGGTACTGTATTTAGAGTAAGAGGCGGGGGCAGCAAGTTGAAAAAGAGTATACAGAGGGTGTTCGAGCCTAGGAATTATATTGTATTCAATACCTTGTTTTGAATTCTAAATTTGACTTACTAGGCATATGTAGGCTCATTATTGTTTTCATTTTCAGATATGGTGAAGCAGGAACCCGAACAGGAATTGCCATTAGCGGATCCCAATACCTAGGAGAGGCAGAACATTATAAGAGAGATCCATGGGAACTGACACACACATACACACATGAATAACTTAGTTTTGAGAGTTTAGTTTGCTTGTAATAGAATTACTTTTAACCCATTCCTAATAGTATTGAATGTGACCATTTGGTGATTCATGCGGATACCTCGACTATATCTTGTACTCACACTATGAAATGAGAATCTGTTTTTCTTAGTATCGAGGATGGATGACCCGATACCTCTTTAAAATATGGTTATGGGGCGTTACAGTACCTGTATCAACAAAGAATTCCATCACTATACACCACAAGGCAGTTCCAACTCTTGCCTTCTTGAACATGTTAGCACTGCAAATATCAAGAAAAACATTCTTTAAAGGCCCATCAGCACACAGGTGGCCAAAACAAAAGTGAAGTATCTTCCATTGCCGATATTAAACTTTCTGAGGCTCATAAGAGTTGTCCAATCGTGCAATCATATCTTGCAGTGGTGCCCGATGGTTTAGTATGTGGACTATGGTCTATGGCCTTTTGACATTGAACTGGGTTATTGTGGGTTCTGTAAGAGATGATCTTTGGGCGTGGGTGGGCTTATGTATAAACTAACTGACCTGCTTCTAATTCCTATATCTATTTTCTGGGTGGTATTGAAAGAGAGAAATACTAGAGCTTTTGATGGAATTGAGAAGGATTTTGTTAATATTAGGGATAGATAGATTCACACTTTTGGGTATATGATTTTGGGTCATGACATTAATGGTTTAGATGATTTTGGGAATGTCTTAGACCAGTTGATTGAAATGTAAATACTTTTGTGTATGGATAGTACCCCCTTGGTACTATTGTTTATAATATACTTCTCTATACTTTTATTTCAAAAGAAAAAATAGTTGTCCAATCTTGCCAATCGATCTTCATGGGCTAGAGCTCTAAGATAGAATAATCTTTGGCTGTATCTATAGCATTATAGTAATTATTATTCTGCTGTTACTATGGCATTTAGCTCTCTTAGTTTTCTGTCTCTTTTAGCTCCAATGTTTTGTCATTTTATTAGCAGGGCCTTTTTAATACATTTTATTAGCAGGTTGATGAATGGTTCCCAGGTTTGAATAGATAATGAGGATTTTACCATCTAACTAGGTCTCTAATTCTTCTTTCATTTGTCTGAACCTTCAAACTCCTTGGATTTGCTTATGTTTTGTAATATTATGAAAATATCACAAATTTTACTAGATTGGTGCTTCCCTATAGGGTGATGTGGAGTCCATTGCGTCTAAAAATCCCAAGGAACTCACGGTGCTTCTCGAGCAGATTTCTGGCTCTGAAGAGCTCAAGAGAGATTATGAGGATCTGGAAGAAAAAAAGGCTAGAGCTGAAGAAAGTGCAGCACTTGCATATCAGAAGAAGAAAACAGTAGTGATGGAGAGAAAGCAGAAGAAAGAACAGAAAGAAGAAGCAGAGAAGCATCTTCGATTGCAGGACCAATTGGTATGGATTTTAATTTTTAATATGAAGTGCGAAATGAGTTTTGGTGTGCCTTCTTTAGATACATGGTTCATTTTCTCATCATGAACTTCCCCTGTCCTCTCTGCTCCTTGCTCCCTTTGCAGAAATCGTTGAAGAAAGAACACTACTTATGGCAATTGTTTAACATTGAGAAAGATATTACAAAGGCAAATGAGGATGTTGATAATGAAAAGAAGAGCCGTGAAGATGTCATGCGAGAACTAGAGAATTTTGAACGTGAAGCAAGTAAGAAGAAGAAAGAACAAGCCAAGTATCTGAAAGAGATTGCACTATGCGAAAAGAAAATTGCTGAGAGAAGCAGTAGACTTGACAGAAGTGTAAGTATTTTATGTCTTCTGAAAGCTGTCAATGGCTGTAATATTTATATTTTTCAGGAACTTATATTTTTAGTCTAAGTTCGAAGTTACTGACATGTCTCTCTGTAAGGTGGTTATTGTTTTTACTTAGTTTTTAGTCTTCATTATTTTGTAAATTACCTGAATTTGACAGAAAATGAGAGCTTATGGTTTAGTTTTCCCCCTTTCTCCTCCTGCATACAGCAACCTGAGCTTTTGAAGTTAAAAGAGGAAATGTCTCGGATAAAATCAAAAATTGAGAGCAGTCGAAAGGAGATTGATAGAAGGAAAAAAGAAAGAGGGAAACATGCTGATGAGGTGAAAAAGCTGAGAAAAGGAATACAGGATTTGACAGCTAAATTGGAAGATTTGAATGAGAAAAGTCGAGATGATGGTGGAAAACTTCCATTGCTTGATAGTCAACTGGAAGAATATTTTCGAATGTAAGCCTTTTATAGCTTTGGACATATTTTAAGAAATTTTTGCCTTTGTTGAGGAATTGGATGAATGTCTCCAACCATATATTTTCAAGAGATGTTCAGTTGTGTTTTTGAAAAAGTTTTGTTCCTAAAAAAAATTTGCTGTTACTTCAACATGGTTTATTGGTGCTTTAGGAGCATGCTTCTGGCCTTTTTTTTCAAAAAAAAAAAAAATTTGTTCGTTGAGAATAAAAAATATTTGTTCTGTGCTTCACAGATGTTGGGGTGTGATGATTTCTTGACCCTCTAGGGGGTGTGTTTGGTACCTTCAGGTCTGTTGAGTCTTCTCTTAGGATACTCTTGGAGTATATTTTTTTCCCTATCTATGTAGCCATTTTCCTTCCTTCATCAATACAATTTCTTATTCTACAAAGATAGTAGATGTTGAGCATTATCAGAAACTTTCACTTTTTGAGATCAGTCATGAGCAAACAAATATTTCTGAAAATTTGTCAACTATCTGAATGTGCGATGTATTCATGTTTTATGTGTGATACTTAAAGAACCATCTTTAATTGTGATGCTTAAAGGATACTGGTTGTTGTTCCAAGTTAATTATATGTTATTTGATCTGAATTCTTACATGGAATGTTTAAGATATTGCTAGGTTTATTCAAAATCTCTCAGTAGGCAAATAAATCCCAATTTGTCCTACAACAGGTTCTTCTGCCACTCGAGTAACCACAATTACATTTTGACAACATTCCAAAATGTACACTTGTCCAACAGAAAGGTCCAATTGGTTCTTGTAAACATGAATGGTAGAATAAGCAGGCACTATGGTGGTACTGCAAATTATAATTTTCCCTATAAAAACTGTTGTTCCTATTAGTGTAATTGAAACTGTTGCTTTTAGGTAGATTATCTTATTGGCTTCATTGAACACCACGGTGCATGCTTTTTCTAAGGGGGATGTCTTTGTTTATCATGCAAAGGGATTGGGACTCTTGTATCGGTGTTCCTCTACTTTTCTTGCTTCCGGTTCCTTTTCCTTTATCTTTTTAGGAGGATGTTTTTCCTCTTTATTATGATTGCTTGTAAATCTTTTAACTATTTAATATCTGTTGGGTCAATAACAATTTACCTAGTTATTATCTAAAAAAAAAATTACCTGATTAGAGTGTCCTTACTTTTCCTAACTGTTGTTAAGCAGCGTCTTAATTTATCACTGAAACATTGTTGTCTCAGAAAAGAGGATGCTGGAATGAAAACTGCTAAGCTGCGAGATGAGAAAGAAGTTTTGGATAGGCAACAACATGCTGATATTGAAGCGCAGAAGAATTTGGAAGAAAATCTCCAGCAGTTGAGTAATAGAGAGCATGAACTGGATGTGCAAGAAAACCAAATGCGTTCGCGGCTAAAGAAGATTCTTGATTCTTCTGCAGAACACAAGGATGAGCTCACAAATCTGAAAAAAGAATTGCGAATGATGCAAGATAAACATCGAGATTCCAGGTTAGTTAGTTCTTGGTTTCCTTTTCTTAGAGTTTACTTGCTTTCTTTTATTTGTCTATGTGTTTGCTAATGTATATTTATTCTGTTGAGAAATTTCATTGCTTAATTGCAAGATTAAAAAAGAAAGCTGCACTCATCCGGAGAAAGCAACCTTTTGTTTTTTCCTCTTCCTTTTTCCTTTTGTAACTGTTGAATGATAATTTGCAGGAATAGCTACGAAAATTTGAAGACTAAAATCCGTGAAGTTGAGAACCAATTGCGTGAACTGAAAGCTGATAGATATGAAAATGAGAGGGATACTAGATTGTCTCAAGCTGTTGACACTCTGAAGCGTCTCTTTAAAGGGGTTCATGGCCGCATGACCGATCTGTGTAGACCAACTAGGAAGAAGTACAACCTTGCAGTTACTGTTGCTATGGGTAAATTTATGGATGCAGTAGTAGTTGAGGATGAAAATACTGGAAAGGAATGCATTAAGGTATTACTAATGTACCAATTTGCTGTCTTCTATTGATTTAGCAAAGAAATTGCTGTCTTCTAATATTGAGTTTTAAGTAGTTAAAATATATGCTCCAATTTAAGTTCAAATATATGCCATGCAAAGCTTATAATGATATGCTCCATAAATTTCTTAGCTAGAGATATCATTTTTTTTTGAGATAAAAGTGAGTAATAATATTAAATAGAGTGCCAAGGGGGCGAACCTTTGTACATTAGCTAGAGATATCATGGTCAGCAGACTTGATAGTTCTCTGCACACATCACCAAAACAGCACATATTCCTAGAAAATATGGAGATGTTAATGTTAGCCACTTGTTTGGATAATTAAAGGATTATGGCATATTGGTAAGAAAAATGGGAAAATATCTTCAGAGTCACCTGAAAGCTGAAAATAGCAATTACCCATCAACTACTGCTCCCTGTTAATGCTGTTAAGAATTTTACTAGAATATTTTTTACAAGTAAGCTGGCATAGTTGTCAAATATTTTTTCTTTGTTAATGCTCTATGCTTGAAGTTCCAATGCTGTCAGTACAAAATGTATGACATAATGATAGAGGCTTTACTTATTTCTGTTTGTCTTCGCTTCTGCTGTTTAACTTGATATCCAGTTCAAAATAAACACTAAAATTTCTCTACTCGAATGGAATAAATTACATTATTCTTTTTGATTAATTTTTGTTGAGAGTATCCATATCTCATCTCTCTTATAATATTATGGGTTGTATGGAAGGAGAGCAATAAGAGAGCTTTTGAAGAAAAAGAAGAGGATTTGGGTAGAGTAAGAGCTCGATGGCTCCAGGTGTTGGTTTTTTGGTATTGGCGCACCGCATTCTTTCTGTTGATGAATTTGAGGATTTTATTGACATACTAATTGAATTGTAAATAATTTTGTACATGGTGGCACACCCTTGGTGCTATGATTTAATTATACATATACTTTTTGTTTTTAAAAAATCAATAGCTCATACCATGGTTAAAAAACAACAGCTTCAGCAAGCAACTCACCATGCAAGAGTTGGTTATGTCCCCCTCAATGACAATGAGGGTGGGGGATCAAACTTTACAAGCCCCTTTGGGGCTATAGAAAAAAAAAAGAAACAATAGATTCAGCTATGAATATTAAAGCCTGCATAATTTCAGCCCAGGCAAAAGGTACCATATATTTGTTCGGTATGTCCAACAGTATAGTCAGTGTTTGAGTAGTTAAGTTCTGTAATACATTTATTTATTACTGTTAAACGTGACTGATGTCATTTAAAATTTCTTATATGTTATGACTTGTGTTAATGAATAAAAATTGCTCTCATGCAGTATCTGAAAGAGCAAAGGCTTCCTCCGCAGACTTTTATACCTCTTCAATCAGTGCGTGTGAAGCCTATTATTGAAAGGTTGCGTACTTTGGGCGGTACAGCAATGTTAATCTTTGATGTAATTCAATATCCTTTTCAAAACATTGAGTAGCTTGCCTCTTGAGGGTGGGTTGAATTTTTGTATATCCTGCATTGCATGAACTTTTTACATGAATCAAACCTATCTAAAGATTTTGCTTTATATATATGCTATATTTTTGCAAAGACAGGTAAGAGTTTCTACTATTTATTAGACAAAGTGTCTCATTCCTGTGTTCTCAGGCTATCTTTGCGTGTGTCTTGTGTTTGATCCCTGTGTTAGAGGCCTTGCTCCAATCTTCATCCTTGAATAGAAAATTTTGTTGTTTGTCTCTCCTAAGAAGCTCCTACTGGTTGAGGAAGTCCTACAATGTGGTCCTAGTAGTGAACACTAATGCTTCTCTTTCTGCCTCTTTAACCTAGAGATCTGCTGGTTGTTCAATTCACTATCTAATTTCTTCTAAATAAATGGTTTAAAACCATGCTGATGCAACTTTTATGGTGATTGCTTTTAGAAGTTGCATAACACCTACTGTTTTCGTCCCAATTGCATACTTTGGTTACCCTACCTTCAAAGTTGCAACCTTTTTCAGAGTGTCTATTTTGATCATCATTTTGGTAGTTCATGTTTAGTGCTCATGCTGCTGGTTATTCCGTTTCCGTTTAATATTTCAAGTGTTTTGTTTCTACCACTTGTTGTAAACATGTTGTTAGTCCTTTTCAGTCTCTTAGTTGCTTATCATCTTGTTACTTGTGCAGTTGAAAATTCAACTCCATCCTGCTACATTGTTGGTGGTTCGTCATGAACATTTTATTTTCGTATCTTCATCTTTAAACATTTGTGACAGCCGTTTTTTTTATAAATGTTCAGTACCTTTTAGGATTTGATGCTTGATGCCTACATTCTTTTTGTCCATTTCCATTCATATTCCTTCCACTTCTTTCTTTGTTGCTTTCCCAAAGTGAGTTATGTTGTTTTCTTTCATCCTAGCTATTTCTTGGCATGTTTGAGTGGGTTCTGATGCATTTGGTTTTCGTTGGTGGGAATTCTATTCACCTTGGACATGTTTTTGCACATTTGTGGAATGTCAGGGCAATAGAATGTCAGATCATATGCGTGAAGAATCTTTCAAGGGTTGACTTCTTTGGATTATTTGGAAAACTATATGGTCTCTTAAATATTTGAGAATTATTTTGAAAATGAAAACATGTGTTCTACTCAAGTCTTCAGTGAGATCTTTTGTCATTCTCGGAAGCTATGATTGTAGAGTTTACAGGAAATTATTTCCTAGATTTTTGCGTAATCTAGGTCTTAGTGGAACTGCTTTAATGATAGTTATATTCCTTTCTTTTTTCTGTGATTGCATGTGGCCCCTACATTTGATCTCATCCTTTACTCCCACCTTGAATTCCTTTCTGGTACGTTTGGGACTTTGTGAAATTCATTTGAAAATTCACTCTTATTTTAACTATAAAAGGATATAAATTTCTTACAAAATAATAAAAATTGACATCCTTTGACAATAATAAGTTGAATAGAGATGATATTTCAATATCCTTCAAAATCTTGGAATTTTCTTAGAAGGCATTTTTGAAAGAATTTGCATCATTCCACTGTTAAAATACGTGTTCGATTGCTAAACTAATTCCATAACATAAGTTTATTCTTTCAAAGATAGCCTAGAGGTGAGAATTCATTTCCCACTTTAATTAATAGGAATTTAGTTACTCCTTCAAAAAATTTAAGGTGGGTTTAGGGGTGAAATCAAGTAGATAAATTATATTCATGTCAAAACTAGCATTAATATTAGAAGCAGGAGTTAAACTGGAAATGGACTAGAATTTAAACCAAAATGAACGTTTAGTATTTTAGTATGGTGACCTTTATGGATGCTTTTGCTCACTTGTATCACAAACCCAAAAAGTTGGAAAAAGAAAAAACCAACTATGACTTGAAAGGAAATGCTTGATGCTCTTAGGCCTTAACTTTTCCACATTTGATCCTGCTTTGGAGAGGGCAATCCTTTTTGCTGTCGGGAACACTCTAGTATGTGATGATCTTGATGAAGCCAAGGTTCTTAGCTGGAGTGGAGAAAGATTTAAAGGTAAATTTTTCTTTATAAATCATCATTGTCACTATATTGGTTTATAACTAATCTAGTGTTTTATGTGCTTTTCTTAGTTGTAACTGTTGATGGGATACTACTCACAAAGTCCGGCACAATGACCGGTGGTACAAGTGGTGGGATGGAAGCAAAATCTAACAAATGGGATGATAAAAAAATTGAGGGTTGGTTGTGTACTTTATGGTTTCAGGGCTTTCTGTTTTTGCCTTAGTGCTTACTGTTTCTTTTGTATAGGGCTTAAGAAAAAGAAGGAAGAGTATGAAGCACAACTGGAAAAGCTTGGATCAATTAGGGAGATGCAGCTTAAGGAATCTGAAATGTCTGGGAAAATTAGTGGACTTGAAAAGAAGATTCAGTATGCTGAGATTGAAAAGGTATTTAACTGGCAATATTGGTGATCATCCTCTTTAACCTTACAGGATAAGATCATTTCAATATGCATACTCTTCCCACAGGATTTATGAAACTTAAATGTGGAATTAAGTGGCTAACATTGGTAATCTTCTCTTTGATCCTTGTGCCTTTTATAAGGTGAAATTATTACAGTGTGTGTAGCTTCTATGGTTTTCTGAAACTGAAATGTGGATATGTCAGAACCTTTTTTATTCGGGTTTCATGCCCTTGCTCACTTGAGCTCTGGTTTTTTTTCCCCATTTTTGTTCTCTTATGGATAGTGGAAGTTCAGTAAATTAGCGTGTGTTATGCTTTCTTTCACTGGGGGGCTGATCAATTTCATGCCTATCCTGTCTGGTTGTATATTGGCACTTTCTGTTAGCTATATCCTTCATGAAGGGAAAAGGATAGGTGAAATGATCTTCTTCCTGAAATATGTGACCATTTTTAGTTTTTGTAGAAATGTTTTGGAAGTAATTTTTTGTTGGGAACAAAAGTGAGTTTGAACTGCTTGTCTGGGCAAGTAATTTCAGTAAGATAACCACAATAAATCACTTTAGAAGATGTTAAAGAAAGAAAACTTATTCAGTCGAGTTAGGCTACCAAGTGATGGATTATATTATTTGCTTATGGATATATAACCACAATAAATCACTTTAGACAAGATGTTAAAGAAAGAAAACTTATTCAGACAAGTTAGGCTACCAAGTAATGGATTATATTATCTACTCATGGATATAATCTATGGTTAGACAAGGATGCGTAGTTAGAAAATGTAACATTGTTGCATGATTGATAAAGCATGGTGGTGATTGGAAGAAAAGACGGAGGACAAAGCAGATTTTGGGGCCAAGGCCCAAGATGTATTGATGTCCTTGCAATGGAGAGACACATTAACAGATTTCACAGTCTGTTGCAGATTTTCTTTCTTAATTTTTACAAGATGGACACAGTAGATAGTTTGATTATCTTTTTAATTCAGATATTTTACTATTAGCTATTCCCTGTTTATGGTGCACCTCTGATAAAATTGTAACCTATAAATATTGTTGCAGCGTAGTATTGAGGACAAACTTGCGAACTTGAATCAGGAGAAAAGGAATATTAAAGGAGAAATTGATCGCATAAATCCTGAACTTTATAAGGTGATTCTCTGTGCTTCTTTTATTCCTTGTTTTTCACATTTGGCTGTAGTTCTAACTTTTGATATTTATCATCAATTGGCTCTAATTGCTATTGATGGCAATTGCAGATAAGAGAATTTGTTGATAAGAGGAACACTGATATCAGGAAGCTGGAGAAGAGGATAAATGAGATTGTTGACCGTGTCTACAGAGATTTTAGTCGGTCTGTGGGGGTGACAAACATTCGCGAGTATGAAGAAAACCAGCTCAAGGCTGCCCAAGAGACAGCTGAAGAAAGACTTAACTTGAGTAACCAGCTGGCAAAGTTGAAATACCAGTATGTTCTCTCCTCCCATTTTGTGTTTTTCTTCTGAACTATCTAGCATTACCATTCGATCTTGTAGGATTCTAGGTGAGGAAGTGATAGTGATGTGAGATTCTATGTAATCTTAGATTTGGTGGACTCCTATTATGGGGATTCTTGATTATCAATAATCAGATCCTCAAAAATTTCCTCCCAAATTCTGTTCTTGTCTTACTGTATTAAGGATAAAAAGTTAGGTTTCTTGGTGTAGTCCTATATGTTGTTGCATTGTTCTTTATCATAATACAATAAATTAATTCTGAGAAATAATATTAAAAATTTACATGGTACCAGAGTAACGCACCGTAAAAAAATGCCATCTCTGAAAACCGAACCAAATCTCATATCCAAGTATGACAAGTCCACCTCTTCATCTGAGGTTACCTCCAATCTTGAAAGAGTAATGATCGGGAATTTTCATGGAGGACTAGAAGGACAATCTATCCTTGTCACTAACCACAAACTTCTACCTTCAGTGGTCTCAGTCCATGATGATGTACATTTGTGGAGAAGGAAAAGATGAGCAACTTACAGGCGAAGTGACATTCCCAGACAAAAACATTCCAACTTCAGGGTCTGAAAAACCGAAAATCACAGCCATATAATGGCTAATCAACTACATGAACAATGAGCTAGGAGAAAATTTTCTCTTATTTGGGACAGTAAAGGAAATATGGGATGCTATCTAAGAAACTTACTCAACTTCTGAAAATACTTTATAACTATTTGAAATGGAAGCCAGACTACATGACTCACATCAAGATGACCTCACTATTACTTAATACTTTGACACTCTCACCCAGTAGTGGTAAGAACTGGACATGTTCGAGACTCACACCTGGAAGTGTCCTGAAGACACAAACTTGTACAAGAAAATAGTAGAATAGAAGATCTTAATTTCTTATTCCGTTTCAACAAAAACTTAAATGAGGTGAGAGGAAGAGTGATGGAAACCAAGCCTCTTCCGAGTATTAGTGAAACAGTCTCCAAAGTTAGTCAAGAAGAGAGCAGGAAAAAGGTAATGATGGAACTCAAGACCCAAACTTCGAGTTGGAGGGATCAGCCTTGATGACCCGAGCATCCCGCTTAAATCATGCCAATGAAAACCGAAAGAAGGAAGTCATTCTTGGTGTCATTGCTGGAAAAAACTAGGACGCTTAAGGGAAAACTGTTGGAAGATTCACGGTGAACCCATTGATTGGAAGCATACACTCAGCGATAAAGACAACCGCGGCCTATGCTGCTTCCACAAGAAAAAAACTATCCTCTAAACAAAGTCCCTTCAGTTAAGAGCAGCTAGAGGCACTCTAGAAACTCCTCAACCAGAACACTCCATCAGTTCCATGCTCCCTCTCTGGGAATTGGATTGATAACCCAGAAAGGTAACAATCTCACTATCTTGTTTGCTAATACAAAATCTCACACTTGGAGGACTCTGTTGCTTCAGATCATATGACTGAAAATGTTAAACTAATCCATTAATACAGTCCCAACAAGGAAAACTACAATGTTAGAATTGCTGATGGTTCCCTCTCCAAGGTTTTAGGCTCGTAGATAGTGAGAATTACTAAAGATTTGACTCTAAATTTGGTTTCATATGTTCTCAATTTGGGTTGCAATCTCCTCTCTATTAGTAAATTGACCAGTAACTGCAACTGGGAAGCTAAATTCTTTCCGTTCATGTATCAATTTAAGGAACAGAGAAGAAAATTACCAATGCTTGCTGCAACTGGGAAGCTAAATTCTTTCCGTTCATGTATCAATTTAAGGAACAGAGAAGAAAATTACCAATGCTTGGATATGTTCTGGACTCTACCTCCTTAAAGAAGATCCTTTTCTCAGAAAGCAAACCCAAAATGCTAGTATGTTCTGTAAGAGCTTGTTAGACTTCTCTTCCAATAAGGATAGTGAGGTTATGTTCTGGGAATCAGCATTGCAATGCCTCCAGCATTTTTTGCCACCCTAACTGGGATTGGGAAGAGGGAAAGATAGTGTATAGGCAGGTTAGACAGTAATTTTGATGAGAGTGAACCTGCCCCCTTTAGATGAAATATCCCTCTTCCAACCAAATCTGGCCACCACTGGCTCCCACCTTTCTCTAATTGGTGCCTCTAGGGAAGGGGCTAGACATGGCAGACTTAGCTTACGTTTTGGGTTGGAAGGTGGCTAGTGTCCCTCTAAGGAGTGAGCTTTTGAAGTTTCAGGTCTTAAGCAAGTCATAGCTGTTAATCCTGATTGAAATGCAATCTGAGTGAAAGCTCTCACCTTAGAGAATTGTTATTATCTAGAGAGGTGAAGGAAAAGTTAAGTTATGTTTAGTATGTGTATGGGCAAGTTGATAAAAGCAAGATCTACATGTATACGTGTGGAGGTGTAGAGGCACCATATTCTGTAATCAAGGTTTGAGGAATGGTAGAAAGATCTCAAAGGAGATATCGAAGATATCAAATTTAAAGATCTCGAAGAAGAAAGAGATTCCAGGAAATATGACTGTCATTACAACTCAAAAAAGACACAATGGGAAATTAATATCCATTGGGAAGTCTATAAAGGTGCACCAAACGAGAAGCTAGCGAAGTTTTCTTTTTTACATATACATTAAAGTTCTTACATCTCTCTATATATAACCTGATGAAGGATTCTTATGGCGTATTTCTTCAGTTACCTAGCAATTTACTTTAATTACATGGTCCCATGACTTTTTCATTTTATTTTTAAATTCTAGGTTGGAGTATGAACAGAAACGGGATGTGGAGTCACGAATTAAGAAGCTGGAAACCTCTCTAAGTTCTTTGGAGAATGACTTACGACAGGTGCAGAAGAAGGAGGTTGACATCAAGTCAGCAACAGAAGAAGCTACTGGTGAGATCAATCAATGGAAGGAGGAAATGCAAGGTATAATTGGTTCCACGTTTCTATTGGAAGTTTAGTTGTTTGGCAAATTGTTCTTATATCTATTTTAATTATGGTTTGTCTCTCATTCTGCTTTGCTGTATTTTCTTTACCTAATCTTAATATAATCTTCTTTTTCTATCGGGAAAAAAAAATTATGGCTCGTCTATTGTTAACTATTGGTATTTTAGTTTGATTCTGTATTATCTTTAAGACGTGCTTTCTTTTTCCTTCTCTTCATGAATGGTAACATACTAGAAAAACATGGAATGTTATACAGGAAAAGGTGTCACATGATGTTGACCTCAACCTATGGAGACTTCTGTCATGGTCTTAGGATTCAGATCTAGTCATGGTTATGTTGAAATAAGTAGAATTAGGGTTTAAAGGTCATACAGAGAACCATCTCTCGAGTTAGGTACTCTAAAATTTCTTTTTTATTTTTGATAAATTCTTCATTCATAATTTTATTAATGAGATAGGTTGCATGTATAGGGGGGAATATTGATACTAGTTTCCCAATGTTGCAGGATTTGACTGATTTCTATTATGGCCCAATTTTCTATTTTATTTTATTCCTAAATAACTCAAATTTCTGTTTTATTTTGTTCCTAAATAACACTTTGGATAACTCAAGTTTCCTGTCTTGTCTTCTTCCCAAATACCTTTTAAATAGAAACCTGAGCGAAAACCAACCCACCATGCCTTTCTACTGTTAAGTTATTGACTATGACAACTTCCCTTATATTTCCCTCAACTGGTTTTTAGTCATCACCCCCCTTTTTGCATTTTTCCAGCATGGAAGTTGAAATCAGAAGAGTGTGAGAAGAAAATCCAGGAATGGAAGAGGCAGGCTTCTCAAGCGGCAACAAGCATATCAAAGCTTAATCGACTAATACATTCTAAGGTGTCAAATTTTTATGTCATATTCCCCTATTTATCTGCCTTCATGCTTATTATTGAACATGACAATTATGATAAAGCATTGTTATTAACATCTTATATCTGATTCTATAGGAGACACAAATTGAGCAGCTGATAACACAGAAACAGGAAATATTGGAGAAATGTGATTTGGAGCACATTAACCTTCCTATTATATCAGATTCAATGGAGATCGACAATTCTGCCGGAGGCCCATTCTTCGACTTTAGTCAGTTGAACAGATCTCTCCTACAGGAACGGAGATCATCTGATCGTGAAAAGATTGAGATGGATTTTAAGCAAAAAATGGATGCTTTAGTATCAGAAATTGAAAAAACGGCTCCTAATCTAAAGGCACTTGATCAATACGAGGCTTTACTAGAAAAGGAACGAGTTGTTACTGAAGAGTTTGAAAAAGCCAGGAAAGAGGATAAGCTAGCTGCAGATGCGTTTAACACAGTCAAACAGAAGAGGTGCTATTAATTATAGGACTGCAACTGGCCTCTCTTATAATAACCTGCAATCTCTTATTAGTTAAGATAGTAACAAAGTTTGGCTGGGTTGAATAAAATGAAAAGAGTGACTATTATGCTAGGAATATTATTTGTTTCTGTTTTAACTTTACAATTTAATCAGCTAGCTTCTTTTTAGCCGTGGATGAGGGGATGGATGGGGTAAACTAATAAATTTAATTGATTTCTTTTCCTTCAGTACGAAAGCTGTATTTTTTGTTTTCTTTTTTGGATATTGACTGACTTCACTTTTGTTTGCAGGTATGATTTATTTATGGAAGCTTTCAACCATATTTCTAGTAACATCGACAAAATCTACAAACAATTAACAAAGAGCAATACACATCCTTTGGGTGGAACGGCATATCTGAACTTGGAAAATGAGGATGATCCATTTCTACATGGCATCAAGTTTACAGCCATGCCACCAACGAAGCGTTTTCGTGATATGGAGCAGTTATCTGGTGGAGAAAAGACTGTTGCAGCACTTGCATTACTCTTTTCCATTCACAGGTATCCCTATGGCATTTTCTTTTATTTGCAAGGCATGAACTTTGACAAACATTGTGACATCTATCAGCTATTTTCCTAACATGTTAAGTTGGCATTGTGTTATTAATACTTTATGGCATATACAGAGCTGAGACATGTTTCCCTTTCTTGCTCCCTTCAATTGCCAACTTCTTTTTTTGCTTTAATTCTTCTGTACCTAGGTTGTTATGGAACGTTTATGGATATCCCAAGATAAGCATCTTAGGTTGCTCTTGAGCTTGTGGTCTGACAGTTCTTTTTTTTTTTTGGAAAAAAATTATAAATGGTTCAGCTATAGACCATCGCCATTTTTTATATTGGATGAAGTTGATGCTGCATTGGATAATCTAAATGTTGCTAAAGTAGCTGGATTCATCCGTGGCAAGTCATGCAGTGGAGCCAGGAGTAGTCAGGATGCTGATGGCAGTAATGGCTTTCAAAGTATTGTAATATCACTGAAGGACAGCTTTTATGATAAAGCTGAGGCATTGGTTGGGGTTTACAGGGATTCAGAAAGAAGGTGAGTGTTTCTACCTATTTTCTTTTCCACTACCAGACAATTGAAACTGAGGTGTTTAGTCATCTGACATCAAAATGGTTCTCTCTACTATCTGCAGCTGCTCAAGAACTCTGACATTTGACCTGACTCGATATCGGGAGTCATGGTGATCCAACTGCATGTGGTAACGATTAGCTATTATTTCTGTATATACTCATTGTAAATATGTTCACATAAAAATAGGCATAGGGTGGTGGCTTGATGTTGGATTCTTTATGCTCGTTCAGGGATGTGCTATGTATGTGAACAAATTGGAGAGATTTTTATATATTTGACTTGGAGTATATTGGAAGTATATTGGAAAGTCTGGGGCTATCCTTTTCCTAAAAGCTTGTACTAAATTTTATAGATTAGATAGAGAAACATGGGAAATTAATCAATGCAAAAAAGTGACAGGGAAATGGATAAACTAGCCATTTAGTTTCTTGCATTGTTAAAAAACATGTTGGTCAAAATTTAAAGTTATAAGAACACAAAACGGATTTGATCTCTGTATACCTCATCTGACATGAATGATTGTCTTCAGGAACAATAAGATCCACTATTAACAAGTTCTAATGAACTGCAAAACAAGTTCAGCGGACATACGCCATCTATCAGATTCCATGTTTTCTCAACAGCTTTTTAAGCTATATATATATATACATGTATGTATACATATGTGTTCTAGCATCTTACTGCATTGTGCAAACCGTGTAGAGATAGGGAGGTGAGAAGATCTGTGACATTGTAAGAACCATTGAGTCTGATCTCTGTTGGACCAAATGCTATTTCTCCATTCAACATGGTTGTGGAGGTGCCATCAGTGACAGCGAAGAACTTGAAGCTAGGTGTCTGCAAACATGCAAGGCCATGACTTTTCGATGAGCAAAGCTAAAAGACACGAAAGCTTCGGTTACTGGCTCTGGGCGGTGAGAATGAAGGGGAGAGATTTGAGAACAGAAGTAGCTGCTAATTCCTAAATTCACATTTATATACTTTACTCATTACATACAAAAATGTCTTCAACCACAATTTTGAGCGCCATAGATTTGTGACACTAAAAGCGCAATTGGTAACTTGAAATAGAAACGGGAGATAGTAATAAGTTCTCAAGGCTTCCCAGTGTTACCCACCTGACCAAATTTCTTAAATCTGCTCAAATATTTTGTATTTTTAAAATTGCTTGGTTGGGAAAATGATTGAAAGTGTGTATGAACATAATCATAAATATTTAACAAATATAAAATGTTATTAATCTTATATATATTGATTCATGATATGGGTATTTTTTTATTATATTATATTATATTTCAGTCATTTTAATTTTTTTTTATTAATTTAATATTTTTTATTTCATCCTCAAGAATATGTAAATTTTGAAAGTCAGTTTGGTTGATTTTTTTGTTTTTTGTTTTTTTAAGTTTTGAACAAATTTTAATGAAAAAACAGGATGTGTAAATTTATAGTGGTTAAACTTTTTCAAAAGAAGTTTCATATGCCAGTTTTTTTGGATTAATTTAAACTTTAAACTAAAAACTAACATATATACATATATATATATATACACATACGCGTATGTATATAAACAACTCAATCGAATCGGGCTCGGTAACGAGAGAGAGAGAGAGAGAGAGAGAGAGAGAGAGAGAAAGGGAGATGTTGGGTGGATTCCAGAGAGACTGGAGCTCGCATTACCATTGCCACCTAACTCTGATCTGTCTCTATATTGACCAACTCTTTGCTTTCTCAAATGAATTGAAGCCTCCCCGAGATTCAGATTTCCAGCAATCCCCTCTTCGTGTTGGAATTCTGAGTTACCGGAAGAGCTTCAAAATCAAACAATGGCAAGCCAGAGAGGGAAAAAATACAAGCCCAAGGAAACTAGCAACGCTGATGACAATGACGATCAAAATGAGAATCAACCAACGTGTAAAGAAGATGAGACGAAGCTGGCCAAAATTGATAAGAAGCAGAAAAAGCAAAAAGCCCTGTTGGAATTCAGATGCATGGTTGAAGACGCAATTCTTGGAAATTACCTGTTAGGGAAACCTAAGATAGCTCTATCGGCAAGCGAAAACAGAAAAGCTAGAGAGAAGCTCAGAGAGATTACTTTATGGGGTGTACCTTTATTGCCAAGTAAAAGCCATGAAGGTACCGATATTGTACTTACCAAATTCTTGAAGGCCAAGGGTTTTAAAGTTCACGATGCCTTCGAGATGCTTCGGAAGACGCTGAAATGGCGAAGGGAGTACAATGTGGATTCGGTTCTTGAAGAAACTTCTGAGGTAGACGTTGAAAAGTTGGTGTGCATAGGTAGCAGAGACAATGAAGGTCATCCTCTGTACTTCAATGTTTACGCTGCTTTGAAAGATAAGAATCTTTATAATGAATTGTTTGGATCCCAAGAAAATTGCGAGCAGTTCCTTAGATTGAGAGTTCGTTACATGGAAAAAGGTATCAGGCTACTCAACTTCAAAGCTGGTGGTACCGATGCCTTAGTTCAAATCACGGATTTGAAGAACTTGCCTGGTTCCACCATGAAAGAGCTCCGTTTAGTTACCAAGAAATGCATGATGTTGCTCCAAAATTATTATCCTGAGCTCATTTATAGAGATGTAAGTAAACATGAAACTTAATATTATTAATAAAATATGTATATATATATATAGATGTATGCTTCTTATTCCTTGTGATTTGCAGATAATAGTCAATGCACCCTTTTGGTACTATGCGTCTCATGTTCTGAGCTCAAAGCTCTTGAGTCAAAGAACCAAGAAGAAGTTTGTATTTGCCAGACCAAACAAAGTTACTAAGACCCTTCTAAAGTAAGATCAGTTGGTATATTATTATTCATAATAAAGGCTATTTTCCCTTGTGTGATCATTAATTGGCATTTCCTTTTGTAGGTTTATTGCTCCGGAATACCTTCCTGCTGAATATGGTGGTTTAAAAAGAGAGAATGATGATGAGTTTTGCCCTGAAGACAAAGTCTTAGAGCTTAATGTTAAGAAGAACTCAACTAGCTCCATTCAAATCCCTGTCGCCGAGGTACTTGTTATGGCCTTTCAATATTTTTAACATATATATGTATATAATTGTTACTTGTTCATGTTAATCTTTTGTTTTGGCTTGATGGGTTGTATTCTAAAATGGAAAAAAACATGATTGTAAACTAGGTTGGGGTGACCATGATTTGGGATGTGACAGTTGTTGGATGGGAGGTGTTATACAGGGAGGAGTTCATTCCGGAGGATGAGGGTTCCTACAAGGTTTTGCTCAACAATGAAAAGGAAAAGAAAGGGATAGAAAGTATTAGGAATTCCTTCTATATTGGTGAACCAGGGAATATAGTCATAACCATCCAGACAGGCTATAAGAAGAAAAGGGTTTTTTATAGATATAAAACCAAACCCACTGTTCCCATGTACTTCTTCTTGAAATAGCCTTTCTTACTTCTTTTATCATGATTTCCTAGTGTCTCTCCTAGCATATATGTACTAACATAAATATACGTATATACACAAACATGTCCTTGGTGAAGCTGGACTATTATTGCTAACACTAGCGGGTTTGTATTTGTCTTTGCATGATCTACTTTTATAATTATCACTGTATGTCTTTCAAAATTTCGACCATCTATCTTTTAGAACAGGATCTCAATCATTCTAGACACAAGTTTGACTCCTCTGCTAGAATAATGATGTTGTAAGATTCTAGCAAGAGATGGAATAGAAAAAGAGTAGTAGCAAAACTCTTGATGGATTAACAGAAAAACACATTTGTAATCAGTTTTTTGTTTAGTCCTAACCTGCAGAAGCATCTGCCCCCCTATTTACACCTGCAATTTAAATAGATCATCCCTTACTTCATCTATGCTCGATGGGCATATGGAGATAGTTTCGAGTTTTAGCAGAGCCATCATCCCTTATTGTCTGGGGCAAGAACGCCAAACCCCATCTTCTGACTCTAGAACTCAAAACTAATGAATTCTTTAGATGAAGCTCATTAACATCATCTAGATGTGATCTTATTACAATACTAATCGATCTCTCACATCTTCCATCAGCAAAAGAATCCTACATGACTTATTAAGTCTGCATTTCATTCACTCAGATCGCATTACTGATTCTTTTATTTGGGTTTTTTACTTTATTTTTCGCATATTCAAGAGTGAAAGTATGCTTCATTGAGTCATCTATAAGATTTCAATTGCAATTGCTGTGATTTTCAGTCTTTTTTAATTATATTTCTTGATTGGACACCAAATTCTTTATGACTTAAATTGCTAATGACATGAAGTTCTATAGCATTAAATATGCTTCTTCCATACTTTTGGAAAAATACATCTTATCTAATTCAACCAATCTCTCAAGACTCCATCCATCCTATCAAACTAACTTGCTAAGAGAAGATACATCAACATTAAATTTCAAACATTTCAACGAAACTCATTAAGTTGATTCTTTATAATAATTCATTGACTTGATAAACAAGATATTAAAAAAAAAAATTTGATTTAAAGATCTGATAGTATTTTTCTCCCTCTATAAAGTTAGAGGTCAGAAGTTCAATTTTTGTTTAATGCAATAACAAACATATATTATATTACAGTTAAAAAAATTGAAAATTTTTTTTAAAAAAAATATAAAAATATTATTCAAATAGTTGATAGAAAAGAGAGAAACATCAATCTAACGGATTTTTCTAGATGAGAACCTTTATTAAATTTGCGCATTTTATTACAAAATTTTATTAATATCCAAAAATTTATTATTTACTTCAAACTATAACAATTCTAAATTATATAATATAATCACTCTAAATTCTCATCTTTTTCCGTATTTACGTCTAAATTATTTTATTTACCACGCTCTCTAAGATTATTTACGACATAAAATGTTCGTCTATTAACTCAAGTTCAATAATATTTACGTGAATAGTTTCGATAAAAATTTTATTCTTAAACAATAATGATATAATTAAAGACTTTATTTTTAAATTATTATTTTTAAATTATATTTATTTTTAAGTAATTTTAATATTATTTTAAAATAAAAAATTATAAATTTTTAAAGAATTAAAAATTAAACAAATAATATTTATTTAAGTAAAAAAAAAATAAAATGTTTTGAATTTTTGAAATAAAAAATTATGAATTCATTTAAATTTTTTCAAAATTTCTTCGGCTCGGCCTCAGATCTGTCAGCGTCACTGTGGGTCCCTCACTTTGGCCATTTTTTCGCTTTATATTCACGAAAAGATTAGAAATTTCGCCACCTGGAAGATTCACAGCACCAATCAATTCAAAACAAAAACCACCATCTTCTTCTTCCTCCTCTGTAATCCATCAAAACCCTTCTGTCTCTCCCTCAACCCCCCGAACCAAGAAACAATAACAGATACCTTGGGTGGTTGTGGTGGATGGCAAGAGCTAACAAGTACACCTCCATTAACTTCAATCACATACTTGATAAAAACCTTCCCACCTCCTCTCCCGTCAATCGAAACAATCCCCAGCAACCCTCATCATCGTCTTCTTCTTCTTCTTCTTCTTTTGGTTCATATTCTTCGCAGTCTTCTTTTAATAGCAATAGTCTTTATAAGAATCAAATATCCACTACTCGCGCCCATGGCCGTATGCTTGTCTTGACCCGACCTACACCCAAACCTATTGCTACCGCCGCTCCGTCGCTCTCAACTTCTTCATCTCCATCTCCGTCTCCGTCTCCATCCGTATCCGCATCCCCCGCCGCGGATCAGCTCTTGGATCGTCAACAAAACCCTCAGCTCTCAGATCAAGATCGCTACGAGAACGGTCAGGACGATATATCTCTACGTCCGCAGGGTCGAACAGGGGCAAGTGTTGTGGGTTCGTCTCCTCTTCTGAGTCTCGAGAAGGGGAAGGACGCTGTTCCGGTTGTTGGGGTTTATAAGCCGGTTCGGTTTGTGCCGCCGCATCTGAGACCAGGTTTTATGGGGAAGGAGGAGAGGCCAGGGCCAGAGGTTTTTCGGGGTAGAGAGCAAGCTCAGAGGCAGCACCAGCAAGGGCATATGGGGTTACCTAGTCAATACGGGGAGGATGCGCGACCTAAGTCGGGGGATTATGAGAAGATCCGGAGGGGAGGCGAATCAGATAGACGACCTAGATCGATTGATCATCGCCCGAGTTCTAGTGGATGGTATGGTTCCTTTTCATTATGTATGTATTTGGATTCTAGATCATTCAAGTTATGTATCTTTTCTTCCGCTTCGACCTTATTTTGATTAATTTGTTCATCCTTGAAATGTTTGATGAGTTTTCATTTATATGTTTTAGATTTGGATAATTTCGGTCGAATATTTAGTTCTTTATGAGATTTTAAGATATGAATTTCCCAGCCGAAGTTGGCTTGATGATGGAGCGGGAAACTGATACTGAACAATATAGGACAACGATGATGTTGATAGAAAAACGTAATCGGAGAATTTCTTTATTAGATTGAAGTAAATAACCCAACTCATAGGAGGAGAAGTGGAACTGTGTAAATGAAGATTTCTATGTATGGATCAACTATGGTTGATCTGGGATTAAGGTGCCTTGGAACTTTTTGTTATATTTGGAATCAATAAATTATTTGGAACTTTTTGTTATATTTGGAATCAATAAATTATTTTCTGGAGATCATTTGAAAGTCTTATGTTTTGACAAATGATAGCACTTTTTTGGTTTTATTCCTAAATTCAGAATATATGTTTATACATATAAATTATATCTGGTTTTATGAGTATGTGTTGTACCAAGATACGAACAAGTAATTATTTAAAAAATAATTTAATAATATTTTCAAACTCATGCATGTGTATGAGCATATGTATATACACATACATCAATTTAAGAAATAAGGACCAAAAAATGTTTTTATTTGAAAAACGGACTAGTTTTGATGAAGTCTTTTCCATTTAGCACATCCTAATGATCATGTGAAAATATGAAAAATAAGTGGAATAATTATTTGATTGTGATTTTGGTTGTGACAACAATATGATTGTGCTTTTTATCAATTCTTATGATTATGATTGGATTTTATCATTTCTTTTCTTTAATTTCATACACTTTTTAAACCCTAGTCTGCTTGGTAGATTACCATGCCTTTTTTGTGTATTGTGGGCAATTAGGCTTGATAGGACAATGTTGTTTGCATTTTTAGCAATCTTTCTTCTGAAGTCTTTTCTTGATGATTTTGTATATTTTTCTTATTTAAATTGTTTTGTTGAATTTTCTTTTCATCATGATAAGTACTTCATTTTTTAAACTACTTTTTGCTTTTGTTAATGCTTGATTTTAATTGAGCCTTGAGAACAATAGACTTTTCTTTTTGGGCGCTTGGTCATCATAACTTATATCTTATAAGTCAACAAGGATCTGCAGAATTCTTCTAACATCATATTCTAGAAGTCTCTTGTTTGTTATATTGTGGTCGCTTTTATTCCTATGTATTAGATAGTAAATGTTGTACTTGATGTATTAGATGGTAAATATTTTGACATGGACTTCATTGTCGAAACTATTTTAGCTCTTGTTAATGCTTGGTTTTAATTGAGCCTTGAGAACAATAGACTTTTTCTTTTTGGGCACTTGCTCATTGTAACTTATGGTTATCTAGTAAGTCAACAACGATATGCATAAATCATCTAACATCATATTCTGGAAATCTCTTGTTGGTTGTACTGTAGTCACATTTATTCATATGTATTAGATAGTAAATGTTGTGCTTGATGGGAATTACTTCTTGATACGCCCTTGCTAGATTTATGTGATTGTTCACTATGTCTGTAAACCTTGGGAACGTATATTCAATTCTTTCCTCCATCTGTATCCTAACAATTCATAGTTAGGAGCTAATGAGTAAATTTTACATTCTTTCACGCTTGTAATTTCTTTGAGTGTCACTTCAAGTTTGTCACATGTTTTCTTGGCATTTATGTACCCGCAGATATGTTTGCTGTAATTCGGATTTATAATACAACATAGCATGTCAATTGCTTTGGAATAGACTTGAACATTTGCATTTGTCCATTCCTTGTGCGTCTTTTTTTTTTCTTGAGATAACATTCCTTGTGTGTCTTTAGTTGTTGTTCACCTTTTTCAATTTTTATTGAGATTATAGGTCTATTTAGAATTACTTTCCATGCCTTAGTGAATTCTTTAATAGTTGTAATTAAGCTATTGAAAACAATAGAATCAAAGATCTTTCAGAGTATTGTGCATGCATTTTCATTGGTAGGATTTCCATTTATGTTTTTAGACATGTAAAATCATAAGAGAATTGTACTATGATATCAATTGTCTGACACTAAAGAGGATAGATATTTGAATCAAAGATAAACTTATATAATCTAAAATTTATTAGGAAATTAAAAGAATTTAAAACAAATAAAATTAAAAAGTAAAATAAATAAAAGGAATGCAATAATTTATGGTGGTTTAGTCACCAAAATAATTTATATCCTCTACCTTGGCTATTACTAACCAAGGATTTGAAACCTTCACTTAATGAAGATTACATATGCTAAGTAATGATCAACATTAGTGACTTTAACGACTAAGGTATAATTAATATGGACTTCTTACTTATGAATGTAGTGGATAGAACCAAATCTTTACTTCTTTATAGGTAGAACTAAATTGTGAATGTAGTGGATGTAGTAGATGTAGTGAGTAAGATGTTGAATAGGGCAATGGTAAGGGGCACTGTGGAAGGCATTAAAGTAGAAAAAGAAAGGGTTGAATCTCCCACTTACAATTTGTTGATTATATGATTTTGTTCTTGAACATGATAACCAGTCCATTAGGAAAACATTCACTCTTATCCAAGTGCTTGAAGACATCTTAGGTTTGAAAATCAATCTGGATACGAGTGGGTTTATTGGGCTTAATGTCAAGGAGGAAGCATTTGACCTTCTAATAGAGTCTATTAGATGTACCAAGTTATTATGGTTCATTACTTAAGTGTCCATTAGGAAGTAACTAGAGGAGCTAGACATTTTAGGATGGGGTATAGGAAAACAGCTAGGCATCTATAGAGTTAGAGATGAGATCTTTTCTCTCTGAGGAGGTTCACTTTGATCCAAATATGTCTCTCTAGAATGCCACTTTATGTTTAATCCTTTTTCAAGATTATCGTCAGAATCGCTGAGAGGTTATGGAGCCGCATGAGAAATGTTTTTATTGGGTATGAGCGAGAGAGGAGAATAGACATCAGTTAGTGAGGTGGGAACTCTGTTGTCAATCTAAGAGTTCAGGGGATTGAGCATTAAGAATCTTATAGCAAAGAACTTATCATTATTGGCTAAATACCTTTAGCACTTCTCTTGTGGACCAAACACTTTATAGCATAGGGTGATGAATAGTGTCCTATGAGAGTGGACAGGATGGATGGGATTCCTTGGTAAGAAGTTCCACTACCCACTGAAGTCCTTGGAACTCCATCTTCCAATTCTATCCTTTGTTTGTCTCACTTATCCAAATTTATGTGGGAGATGAATCTAGAGTGTTTTCTTGGGAAGATACTTGGGTGGGAGATCAACCATCGATCATTAGATTTCCTAAATTATGCAACCTATTTGCCAAACACATCACCCATGTATCCAATTTCATCTTGAATATTGAGGACAAGTTGTTTTGGAACTTTTGCTTCCAACTTAACCTACTTGACAGTGAGACTTCTGAAATTTCATCCTTATTAGCCATGTTGGAACCAATTCAGCTCTCATCCAAATAGATATATTTAGAGCCTTGAACCTTTAAGGTTGTATAGATCTAAGTCATTATTCAATTATTTCATCAAAAATCCCATCTCCACACAATTCCACATTGTCAAGATATTTTGGAAAATTTTAGTATCTTCAAAGTTAAAGGTGTTTTGTGGATTGTCATTCATCAAAGGGTTAACACCCATGAAATGTTTCAAGTTCGTTAACCTGATCGGGCTTATCCCCATATGCCTGGTACTATGCTTTAGATTAAAGAGAGACCTATTGAGGCGGGAGGGTATGGAGAGAATCAAATGAACTCTTGTAACATTCACAACTCATGCAATATAGAGACTTAACTGCCTAATTAACTCTCCCTAATTAAGAATACACCCACCTAAATGACATGCATAAACAAAGAAAAAGGGAAATAAAAACAAGAAAAAAAAAGACGGCATAAGCTTATCTGATAAGTCGATTCTAGTTTTTTGACTCAACAAGACTTCAGAAAACTCCATAGTTTTGAATGACTTGAAGACGTTAAAAGAAATTAGCGAAACTAATTCTTGAAGAAAGCAAAAACCTTCAAATTTATTTTTCTCAATGTGTGTTTACAATTTATTGGTAAATGCCTTTATATAGGTTTAATGGCCGAGGAGGGTCTTGGCAGCAACAATAAACCCATTAGACTCATTTCCCTTACCATTTTTTGGGTTATTTGGAAGAACAGAAACAAAAGGGTTTTTTGATGGAGTTGAGTCTGATTTCAACAAAATCATGGATAACTAGTTTCACTATTTTGGTTAAATTTATTTGGGCGTAACCTCGACTGTTTTGAAGATCTTGGTGATATTGTAAATATTCTAATTGAGATGTAAATTTTATACATAGGTGGTGTTCCCTTAGCACCTTACATCAAAATAACTTCATACTTTTCTTTAAAAAAAAAAAAAGTTTTTCTCGGGATAGTTCTAAACAAATACAAATGCTTGAACTTAATCCAAATTCTAGTTAGACATAATTCTATCCTAATCTTAAGATTAAAATGGAATTAAAATAAGTAATAAATAATAGTTTAGCCTAATCCTAAGATTAAAATATTAAATATTTAATCATACGGATAAAATATTAAATTAAAACACAATAAAATAGTTATTAAGATAACTATAGAGATAGATTTTTCCCTTCACCATGTGCTGAATTTGAAGTAGAGTTGTTGTAGAATTCATGTATTTTTCATCTTCAAAAGTCACATGGAAAATAAGACGGAAAAGAACCTTGTGGGGCAACAAAGTCATCCCGCATGCATGTCGCCTGCATGGGTTGGGAGGCCTGCACGCGCACGGTACTAGTGCGCGATCTTGGCACGCGATGGGCTTGCATGCATCATGGGCCTGGGTGTGCGACCCACCCATTTTACGCATCTGCTTGGGCGGACACTCTCCTGGGCTGTTAGGCTTCCTGGTTGGCCTTGTTGCTTGCCCCATGTGCGCAAGGCCTCCTGTTTGGGTCGTGGGCTCTCGTGGACGTGGGCCTCGTAGGCGCAATCCTGTGTGTGCAGGTTGGGCTCCTCGCACACATGCACTTGGGGCGCCTGCATGTGTGGCATATCTGCCTTGTGCATGCGCAGGCTTGTTAATGCGCATATGGGCTCCTTCCGCAATGGTCTTCTCAGTTTAACACGCAGGACTACTTGCTTGTGCTTGGTCTTCGGGCCTAGCCTTGGGTGGCCGAACGGCCATGGGCTTGGACCTTCTTCCTGGGCCTCTTGGATGATCCCAAAAGCCCATGCTTCATCTCCTTCCTCGGCTCCTTGGGCTGATTGGTTTAGAGGCCCATATGGTCGACCCTGCTTGATGGCGTCAAGGATCCAACTCATGCGGTCCAAGCTCTTTCAGACCGGATCTTTATGTCTAGATGGACCAAACTTTATCTCTCAGGCTTCGGCTTTGTCTTCTTGGTTGGGGTTTTCTTTGGATTTTGACTTTACGTTTGCGCGTACCTTGGGCTTCTTTTCCCGGATAAATTTCAAGCTTTTTCGTTATCACGTCATCGCTCTCTTCTTCAAAACGATTCGTCGTCGAATTCGTCTCGTTGTCGGTCATCGAATTTGGATACAACAAGGAAGCTAAAATGTAGTGGAAGGAGTTAGGTTGACATCGTGGCCTAGTAGAACACATCCTCAAGTGGAACTGAGCTAACGTGTCTATTGCAAGAACCATCTTGCCTCATTAACACTTGTGTTTGTCACTCAACACTCAAACTTCCATTGCCAAGCTGAGCCCATAAGTTCGAAGAAGGGAGGAATGGCGTGATAACGAAAAGGCTTGAAATTTATCCGGAGAACGAAGCCCAAGGTACGCGCAAACATATAGTCAAAAACCGAAAGAAACCCCAACCAAGAAGACAAAACCAAAGTCGAGAGATAAAACTTATATAAAGGTCTTTGTCTATAGGTTGTAAATACACATTGAAAAGGATAAATTTGAAGTTTTTACTTTCTTCAAGAATTAGTTTTGCTAATTTCTTTTAGTGTTTTCTAGTTCTTCAATATTAGGGAGCTTTCTGAAGTTTTGTTGAGTCGAGGAATTAGGATTCTCTTATCGCGTAAGTCCGTAACGTCTTTATTTTTCTCGTTTTTATTTCTCTTTTCTTTATCTATACATGCCATTTAGGTGAGTGTGTTCTCAATTGGGAGAGGGGGAGAGGTTAATTAGGCAGTTTACTCTCTATATTGCTTGCATTGTAAAAGTTACAGGAGTTGATTCGATCCTCTCCATAGTGACTAAGCAAGTCCTGGCATTCTCAAGGAGCTTGAAATCTATCCGGAAAATGAAGCTCAACGTACGCACAAACGTAAAGTCAAAATCCGAAAGAAACCCCAACCAAGAAGACAAAGTCGAAGCTGAGAGATAAAGCTTGAAATGCTTCAAATTCGTTAACCTTATCGGGCTTATCCCCACATGTCTGCGTACTATGCTTCCGATAAGGAGAGACCTATTCCCACCTTTTCCTACGCTACAGCTTAGCCTGGAGAATATGGATAAAACTGATGAATTTATCTGGACTAAACTGGTTGATGCCTCTTCCACTGTAGATTTTCATGTGCTCCAGTATCTGAGTATACTGTTGGGTGCTAAATATAACGATGTGAGGACTTGGGAGCTTGTTGTTGCCAGATCTGAGAAAAGACTTGCAGGGTGGAAGAAAAACTTACTTTCCAAAAGCGGTTGTCTAATCCTTATCAGAAGCACATTGGTCAGTCTTTCTATATATTAGATGTCTCTTCTATCAAGTCCAAAGAATGTAATTAAAAAACCAATACAAAGCAGATTTCTATGGGGTGATTAGCGAGAGAAGAGGAGATATTATTTGGTGGTCAGGGACAAAGTTAAAAGACTACTGAATCAGAGAGGGTTAGGAGTGAGATAAATTTATAAGATGAACCAGAGACTGCAGGGAAAGTGGTTTGTACAATTTTTGAAGGAAGGAGGCATTTTATGGAGGAGATTTTTGGAGGCAAAGTAAGACGCTATGGATAGAAAGAGAGATCCCTGGCCACAAACGAGATCGTAAGGGATAGAGTTATGGAAGAGTATTTGTATTGGGATGGAGAAATTTCAAGACTGCTTCAAGTAGAGAGTGGGAGATGGGCAAAGATTACACTTCTGGTTTGACATTTGGATCGATGGTGAAGCCTTGAGAGTGAGGTTATCACAAGTTTTTGCTATAGCACGTGATAAAGATAGTTCCATAGAAAAGGTGTTCAATGAGGGGAGGGCAGGAGGAAATGTCATGTGGATATGATGTGTAATCTTAATGTTTGGGAGATTGACGAATATGAATTGCTGCTATGTGTTTTGTCGTCAATTTTAGTCAATGAGGATCAAGACCAACCTCTTTGGACTCTTAGCCCTACGAGTCAATTTACTGTGGGATCTTTTACAATCATCTGACTAAAAGAGAGTCCGATGAAGAAAATTTTCCCTTTAGACGGATATGGAGATTAAATGCACTCCAAGAATTGCTTTTTCCCTTGGGAAGTAGCTTGGGGAAGCATTTTGCTATAGACAAGCTTTTTTTTTTTTTTTTTTGAAAGAAGGCTATGGACAAGCTTATGAGACGTGGGAAGACTATAGTGAACTGGTGTTGTCTTTACAAGAGTGCGGCGAAAACTTGTGATCACATTCTTCTTTAGTGTCTTATTGCATACAGTCTATGGTCTATGGATTTTGGGATCCTGGGTTACAACTAGGCATTGGCGGGTACTGTCAATGATGAAATTCGGGCATGAAGGGTATTGCAAGTCAAAAGAAGTTTCCGGGGCTCATTTATCTGGCTATTTTTTATGTTGTTTGGAAGGAAAGGAATAAAAGAATTTTTTAGAGAGTGGAAGAGGATATAGATAAAATTAGAGAAAGATGGTTTCAATTCCCGGGTATGTTGATAATAAAACATATGTATTCTGTAGAGAATCTTGGTAACCTAATTGGTATGCTAACTGTGATGTAAATTCTTTTTGTAAATGAGTTATGCATCCCCTTGGTAACCTAATGGGTTATGATATACGTTACACTTTTTATTTCGAAAAGTTCATAATTTTAATAATGGAAAATCAATTGGATTATGCTCTTTTTTGTCTAGTGTAATAGGATTATGCTCTTTAAGTTCATCATTTGATATCTGTTTTCATGCAACTTAGATAAGGAAACTCTTCCAATGCAGTTTTTCTTGAATATTTCAATTCAATCATGTGCCCCAATGGATCTTTTGCCTTCTTGCTTCTTAGTAACTGAGAAAGTAGTAGGGTTATGAAGGTCTGGTAATGGGAGCTTACAATTTGCAATAGGATATTATAGCATCGACTGATGTTAATTTTCTATTCAAGTTTATAACACGGACATTTAACCAATCTATATCATGAACCAAAAGAAAGTGAGGAGGCTTTTGTGACAGGGATAAGAATGTGATATGGGTATAAGGAGAATCATAACTAAAAGAAAGCTCTTAAGTTTAGGGACTTTCAAGGCCATAAAAATCCTCTACTGGACTAGTACACTTCTCGTGTGGGATATGAACATACATATCATGTTGAAACTTTAAAAGGATTTAATAGGCAATTTTGGTGACATCATAAAGAGAGCAAGTTTGTTTGAATACTTTTGAATGATTATCCCTCTCGTTTTTTTTATTAAGAAAACTTTTGAATGACATATCTCAGCCGTGCAAGTTTTCTACCTGTTATATTGGAAAAATGTCTGAACAGCAAATTGCATTCTGCAGATAGTTCCTATGAAGATCAACTTGTTGGCTTTTTCCAAAGGTGGAAGTTCCTTCTCGATCTTTTGTTGATCAGCTGGTGCTTTCCCTTATGGAATCAGCATTGCACGTCAGAAGCCATTCGAATTTCAGATTTGTTGGAAGATGGTACTTAGAGGAATATGCCATGCCAAACCGCTGAATACTTGTGGAAGATTATAATGTTGTATCAGGAAGAAAGAACTCTTTATTTCTTCACAGTTGGTTTCGTGTTCAGGAAGAGACCCAAAAGTGCTCCTGCTCCATGCAATCAATATTCTTTTCTTGTCTTCTTTTTTTTTTTTTTTTGTTCTTTGTGGGTTTCCTGTTAATTGGTTTAGGTTTCCAGAAGTGGAGTGTTGAGTGACTGCTTCCATTTTTGTTATTCTTTACACAGGTTGTACTTTGAAATCCTTATGTTACAATATTTCTCAGTGACTGCAATGGACTTTCCTTACTATATTAGATATTCATCTGCTGTGAGTTAGAGATTGAATATTGTTTGTAGATGTTTGTGTCTGTTACTCTCATCTATCTGCCATATTTGTCCTTCAGGTTGAAATAGCACAGAATCAACTTCCTGAGTTTTCTCTGTGGAAGTTATTTGCTACATACTTAGTTCAAATAAATTATATTCTTCATTCAATTACTTACCTTATAGAAGATTACAATTATATAATTATGTTTCTTTGTACATTTGAAATTGTGAAAATACTTGGTTTGAAGTAGACATGGAAAATATTTAGAATTATAGTAGTATTTTTATTTGAACTTTAATTCTCTATGTTTATTCTTACCATAAGGTTTTGGAGTAGTTATACTTTGGTGTCTTAAACTTATGCTTCTAATAATATCTTCTTAGGTTTTAATTAGTTGTGTTGAATTGAGAATTATATTGGAGATTTTATTAAAAAATTATTCTTGCACACTTGCAACATATTAACACATCAGTTTAGCTGGATAAAAGAATGGATAATATACTAAAAACTCATATATGATTCAAAAAGTTCTTAATTTTTTTTGTTAACACAACTTATATTCTCAAATATATTCTTCTAACTAACGACGTATTTAATATGTTTATATAGATGCATTAATTGTATAAGCGTGTCTTCGTAGACGTTATATTTTAAAAATATTATTACTCTGACAACTATATAATTAATATACTAAATTTTTAAGTATCGTTAAATTGGTGATGATGTTTAAACAATCGCAGAAGAGCGTTAGAGTAGCATTAGTGTTGAAGATTTTTTTAACTATTTTATGTTTTTGTGAAGTTAAACTTAATTTATAATTGTTTGAAGATAGAAAAAAAAGTAAGAAAAAAGAAAATAAATACGAAAAGTGATAACTAATATAGCGGTCATATGACTCTTTGTTTTATATATGTGATCAAAATAGTTGAAGCACTCTGCTGTAATAACAATATTTTAAAAACTTGACATATTATTTTCGATATAGATATTTATCTAATAATGTTAGAAATACAAGTAGTTATAAGTACGAATAGGTATAAAGTGAGCATTAGGTATACGTCAACTTTATTATTTACTCAACTAATAACAATGCTAAACTCGTACCTATCTCATATTTGAATCAAATAAAAAAGTTTTTACCCACCACCTGTCTTGTTAGGTAAAACTTTTTATGTGTTACTTATCTCATTTATTTGTATTTTAATCTTAAAAAATTTATAAAATGTGTAAATAATTTAACTAAAAACTATTAAATATTAATTAAATATAATTTAAAATAATATTTAAATATACTTCAGTAACATATATAAACTAACATTATAAATATACATGAATAAATATTTATTAATAAAATTTTAATTATTTTAAGTAAAAATAAAAATATTAATATTAAATATAGTGGACGAAATAGAGTGAGGTCGGTTTAGAGTTGAATAAAATATTTTTTTCATACTTACTTTATATTTATTTTAAATTTATAATTTTTTAATTACGTTCATTCAAGATAGATAGAGATAAATAAACGAGTTACCTATCCAATACTCAATTCAGTTATAACGATCTATTCAAACAAAATTTAAATTATAGTTAAACCGAAAAATACTATAGATTTTGATTTAAAATTTTTGAAATAGTACATAAATTATTATTTTTTTTATGTTTGTCCAAATAAAATAAAGTTGAAAATTAAAATGAAATAATTATTTAATAGAGATATAATAATACTTATAATATAATATCATTACATGGTGAATTAATAGAATTCAATATAATTACTTTATTTAAATAATTTCATAAAATTATAGAATTTATTCAAATTATTCCAAAACTATATATATATATATATTTGTTTTCACCAGAAAGTGAAAATCAAATAGAACAGGCAGAGAATTACATAAGCAAATTTCCACCGAACATGAAGACTCATTGCAAATCAATCATCATGCTGTAATAGGAAAAGACGTGTGTGATTCGGAAAAGCAGCCGAGGGGAAGCGAGCGTGAGGAAGCGTGATCATGGCAATCAGTGTAAATCTCGCTGTGATTGCAAAATCGGATTCTCCGACTTTATCTCCTTCCTCTTCAAAGCACCTTACTCCCAGGCATGTCTTCCCTTCCTGCATTTCCCTCGCTTCCCCTAATTCTGCCATCTCCCGCCGCTTCCGCTGCCGTTCCTCCAAACCTCGGTCGCCAACTTTGCAGGTAGTTGATTGATTGCTTCGTTTTTGCTGATTGAAAATGGATGGCGAATTGCCCTTATTCTCTGCTTCTTCATTCGCTTTTTTTTTTTGTTTTGTTTTAAGTATTTTGTCTGCTAGTCCACTAACTTCAGGCAAATTTCTTCCCGTACATGCCAAACATGATTACTAATCGACTTGATTTTGAAAGAGGAAAAGTTTTTAGTCATTTCTTTTTAAAACCATTATTGAGTTGTGCCTAATTTTCTAGGCTACCAAGTTGGAAAGAAATGTTTTCATGGATGCCGGAGACGGGCAGTTTTCTGTTGTATACGGATTTCGATGACACATTTCTGTTGTTGCGTGAAGCAGGTTATGGCGTTGACAAAGGAGGAACCTTTGAAGATAATGATATCAGGAGCTCCTGCTTCTGGTAAAGGTACACAGTGTGAGCTCATCACTCGGAAAGTATGTACCTTCTGCCTTTTGACCTTTTGTTTTCTCATGTGCTTTTAGAGTGTGTTTGACATTGCTATCTCCTTTTTTATTTTTTATTTTTTATTTTTTAAGAAAGTGTTTGAGATTACTTACTTAAAGCTTAAGTGATAATACATTTTAGATAAAAGTAAAAGTATCCATGGAAATAAAAATGATTAGTTATTTTTATTTGAAAAATTGGTAGAAGATATATATTAACTATAAATATTGTAATCTTTCTTTCTTATATTTTGAGAAATAAAATTTGTGTCGTAAGGGTTTACATCACATACTTCAGAATTGAAGCAGAGAATAACAAGGTAATAAGTGCAACTAGGATTGAGATAAGTGATCATGAAAAATAAAGTTAGAGATGAGACAAGGAGTACAAGAGTGTTTAGATTTCTGAACGAAAATGGAATCAGAGTTAGCTGTGGAAGCATTGGGAGATGATGGTGTGACGGATGTAGTACGGGAATCTTCGGGACCATCTATACTGATTAAGGGTGTCTAGTATAAACCTGCAAATTGGGATGATCCAATAATGACTGCTAGGCTTAGGATTAGAATCTTGCTTTTACCAACCTATGGGGAAAACTTGTGTGTTTTGATTACTATACTTGTACCTTTTGGATTTTAATTTTCTGCTTAAGAAAATATTCCTTAGTTGTTGAAATCTGTAACTGTTCATTTAAATTTCCCCTTTGAATGATGATCTGAAGGCAAGGCTTTTCAAGTGTTGAAGTCTGTAACTGCTCATTTAAATTTCCCCTTTAATGGTGATCTGAAGGCAAGGCTTTTCAAGTAATATCTGCTGAAAATCATGGATCGTCTCTAATCCGACCACTGACTTCATGAATTATCCTCTAATTTGGGCTTCAAGAACTCGAGTGTGTTATTGCACTTATGCAAATGGAAACCTTGATTTAAAGCCAGATTGCTTAAAACTATACTGGTAATTCTCTCTATGCATCTGGAAATTGAAGGATCCGATAGGTTTTGAGCAATAGCATGGTACTTCACCTTCTGGGTAAAGTGTAGAATCCGAGTCTTGGTCATAGATAAGAGAGAGAGCAAATGCTGGTATCAAGTTAGGGAACTCAAGCAGCCAATGATCAACCAAATACTATCAATCACCAGCTTTTAACTTCTTTTGTTGGACCTAGCGAAGAAAGAATCCAAGAAAGATAAATCAAGTAATGATCCACATTTACGCAAAATATAATTTTAATTTATCTACTAAGGGCAAGAGGTTTAATGCGCAACCATCAATTTAACAAGAGATCTAGGATGGGCAGACACACAGAAAGCAAAACAATATGAACAGAGCATCCAAAGTAAGCAATATGAACCGAGGCATCCAAAGTAACTAATGAAACAGAACAACATTGATGCCGAATGACGCTTAGAATGCCGAAATATGTTGGCAGGGCAACAAATTATGCCACTGTTTGACATGGTAATTGTAAGTTATTTCTTCGATAAAATAAGAGGTTATGCACATAGGTCAAACAGTGGCATAATTTGCGTAAATGTGGGCTTAAAATTAATTTTGGGCTTTTACTTCATCGTCTCTCTGTAGCTTCATACATAATTGCACATTTTATTGCATGAATTTCTCATGTTGTAACTGCTTGTGAAGAAAAGCAGTTTGAATCAATTCATCCTCATATATGCAGTATGGTTTGGTGCATATTGCTGCTGGAGATTTGCTGAGGGCTGAAATTGCTGCAGGGAGTGAAAATGGAAAACGGGCAAGAGAATACATGGAGAAAGGACAGTTGGTGCCAGATGAAATTGTTGTCAAGGTAGGGGAAAATATATCTTAGCTTTACATAGGGTCATCTGTATCTTTAAGATTTGTTCATTTGGTGGTGTAGATGGTGAAAGAGCGTCTGCTGCAGCCAGATTCACAAGAAAATGGCTGGCTTTTGGATGGATATCCTAGAAGCTTATCACAAGCTACAGCTCTCAAGGAATTTGGATTCCAACCGGATCTGTTCATTCTCTTGGAGGTAATTATCCATTTTCTGATCCTACATTGTAGCACCCTTGTAATACTGGTGTCCAGCTTTAGTTAATTTCTCGCTTGAAGATAGGTTTCTGAGCTGTAGTTTGGATTAAGTAAGTTATAGTTTTCAAAATATCTATCGCATAACATATTGCCAATATTGAAATTAGTAAATCTTTTCTTCTTGCTTATGCAGGTTGCTGAAGAGATTCTTGTTGAAAGAGTGGTTGGGCGTAGACTGGATCCTGTTACTGGAAAGATCTACCATTTGAAGTATTCTCCTCCTGAAACTGAAGAAATTGCTGCAAGGCTTACCCAACGTTTTGATGATACTGAAGAAAAGGCACGTTCTAAGCCATGCTGTCTAGTTTGAGCATTCTCCCTTTAGGGAGATCTATCCTTTTTAGTTGTTTTATGCATATCTTAATAGTTGCTGTATCTGATGTAGGACAAACAGAGTTTGAGCAGAACTCTTTAGGAAAAATTAATGATAAATTGAAGCAATCTCAGTAATCAACTCAATTTAAATAATGTTTGAATAATGATCATAACATTGTGCCTGACTATAGAGTAGCACTCAAATATCTATAGGGCTTCTAGATATCTTATTAGATCTAGAATTTTACATAGGATCCTAAATAGATAAGAAAAAGCAAAATTACTAATAACCGCCTCTCCTTAGTTGTTCCTGTTTAAGTTACATATCCTTAATCTTTTTTATGCAGAAAGAAAAAGAGTGCAAAAGTAAAGGACGATAAATCCTCCTAAACCAGCAAAGAAAGAAAAAAGTAAAGATCCACCTAACAATTAAGAAAAGGAGGCTGTTTGGGTTCTTTTTTTTTTTTTTTTTCTTTTTCGCTTTAAGCTCATGAAGTTTTTAGTTGTAACAGGCTTTAAACTCATATCATACTTTAAACTTGAAAAGTTTTTAGATTACATGACTTATTTTTTAGCTTTTAGATCTAAAACTTGTTGCGGTCAGTAAATTTATGAGCTTTAAGCTGACAGCTTAGTTTAATGACCAAAATACTAAAATCTCAGTGATATTTAGTATTTTGGTAAAAGAATATGGTGAACTGAGCTTAGAGATGTCTTTTAAGCAAAGAAAAAGCTTTAGGAGCTACCATTTTGGAGCTAAAAGCTCTTGACGTACTTTGTGACACCATAAACACATTGGACCACCGAAAAAAAGTCAATCCGAACACCTTTAACATCACATTCTGACCCCTCTACAAAGCCAAATATCTATAATAATACTTAAAACACGACAGTTGAATAAATACCTCTTAATATTTAAATACTTCCATTAGAAGACTTTCCTGGTAGGCACCATTGTCTCCCAATTTGTAAAATCTTAACCTCAGGGTTTGATGTCAAAGCAAAAAAGATGAAAAGGTCCTTCAAGAAATTGAAATTCTAGAAACATGATCTTCTCTGAGAAAAAAATAATATTGCCAAAAGCGTGGATTCCAAAATTGTGGCCAAAACAGGCATGATAAAATCTAAAATCATCAAAAACTTAGTATTAGAGTTAGCAGCTAAGATAATTTAGTTATATTCTTGTCTATTGCATCTTTTACCTTCATAGTTTCAAGATCATTACTCAATCCTTGATCATCAGCTTGTTATCTTTCACGAAATTTGATCATTTTCTTGTTCATCATTGTCTTGTGTTTACCCAATCACTTTGTTTGGCTGGAATCTCAAATATCTAGATTGTTGTCTGATGGGAGGCCCAAATTTTCATCAGCAACTCAAAAAATATGAAATAATAGTTGAACAAAGCTCTTAAACGGAAAAAAAGAAACCAAAGCGAGAGATTTTGCGTCAGAATAATCAACTAAAATTATTAATAATGTTTGAATAACAATCTTCATAGTCTGCCTAACAATATAGTATATTTGTAGGGTTTTGACATATCCTATTATGTGTAGAATATAAAACAGGATCCTAACTAAAGAACAAATATGTATCGTTTTTAAAGGGGGTATCCTATTATTGTCATGGAAGTGTGTGACAAAAAGCTTATCAAAGCAAAAGATTTCCAGCTTTCCAAGGCTTGGTTGCTGGGAAGGGAGAGAAGGCAGTTGAGGTGACACACATGTTTGTTGCTGATGACACATTGTTATTCTGTGGACCTAATTCCGATGCTTTACTTACTATGCTATGTATCCTACCGTGGTTTTAAGTTGTCCCAGTTTTAAGGATTAATTTGACTAAATCTAAGCTGGTCGCTCTAGGGGAGGGTTTGAAGGCTGATTCTTTGGCTGAGATTCTGGGGGCACATCTACACTCCGCCCTTAACATATTTAGGATTTCTCCCTGGAGCAAAATTTAACGATTATCTACCTGGAAGCTTGTGGTGACTAGGTTTCAGAAGCTGTTGAACCGGTGGAAGAGGAGTTTCCTTTCTGAAGAGGTCAAACTCTCAATAATCAAGAGTAACCTCTCCAATTTACTGGGCTACTGTTTGTCTTTATTCCACACCCTTTTTGTTATGGCTAAAAAAGCTAGAGGCAATTAAGGTCGTTTATGTGGGGGGATCTAGAGGAGAAAAAGAGGTTTCATTTGGTTGCCTGGAACTCGATAAAGCTTCCTATTAGAAGGGCATCCTTGGTATCAAATTCATGTTGAATTCACTAAGACTCTCCTTGAGTGGCTACAGAAATTTATGTTAGAGTAGGAAAATCTTTTATGGGTGGTCGATCAGAGCTAAGTTTGGGATGGAGTCTGGGGAATGCATTCCAAGGTCTTCTCGAGTGCAACATGGTTGGGTGTTTGGAAGTATGTTAACTCAGGTTGGGAAATGTCAAAGGGGTGCTTTAGTTGGAAATTTGATCGGGGCAAAGGGTGAGACTTTGATTGAATGACTGGAGCATAGGAGGGGCAGCACTTTCCTGTAGTTTTTGCCTTGGCTAGATTAAAAGAGGCTACTGTAGTTGAGACTTTTTCTTATACCTCTAGCTCTGGAATATGGACTGTGGATTTTTTCAGAAAAGTAAACTATTGGAGGTGGATGAATATGTTGATCTTCTTCAGTTTCTCTCCCTATGCGGAGGCATGTACAAAGGTGTCAAAGAGCGGTTTGGAATTTGAGGTCTAGCGGCATTTTTTCAGTTGATTCTTTTTACTGCTACTTGCTGAGTAGTTCTCCTGACAATAGGACCTTTTGCTAGAAACATATTTTGAAGCTTAATGCCTCTTTTGAGTTGCGTTCTTTCCTTGGGAAGCAGCAAAAGGAAGGATTCTGACTTTAGGTAACCTCAAAAGAGGGGAAAAATCCTGGTAAATGGCTATTTTTGGGAAAGAGGGCGGCTGAATCTCTAAATCACCTTCTTTATGGGGCCCTCTTGCTTTCAAGCTCTTGTGTGTTGCTTTTGGGCTCCTGACAGTGAATGGGCAATTGCAGGTTCGGTAGCTGATAAAATTTGGACTTGGAGAGGCATCTGTGGTGATAAGTAAAGTAGGAAGTTATTGCCCGTTACCTCCTTGGCTACCTTTTGGGTCATTTGGAAGGAAAGATTTGAGTGTGTTGATTCTTCTTTTGGTAGAACTAGAGACACATGGTTCAGACTTTATTTCTTTATCAAGGGTCATCCTTTTAATTTTCCTGAGAATTTAGGGGAACTTTGTTGACATATTGATTGATTCGTAAATTTTGATTTTTGTTTCGGTTGCATTCTCTTGGTGCACTGTTATTATACTGCTTCTTTTTCTTCTTAAAAAAAAAAGAATAAACCTCTACCAACAATAAGTCTACACTCAATATTTCTTAAATAATCTAAGTATCCTTAACATATGTAGAAATCCATAACTATACAAGTATCTCCTAATATTGAAACAATTCTTATCTTGGATCTTATTGTTTTGCATCCAGCTCATTCCTATTTTCAAACTATGTAATGGATTTTTTCAGGTGAAGTTGCGATTACACACTCATCATCAAAATGTGGAGTCGGTACTTTCTATGTATGAAAAAATCACAATTAAGGTATTTACTCTATGTCTATATATCTATATATATAAGTTTGAATGTATATGTACATACATATTTATATATTTAGAAGCACGTGCACACATATATCCCTAGTAAAATTTTTGCCTTTGGTATTTCTTTTATACTGATTTAAGGAGAAAAGAGGTAGTTTGGGAAATAGACTTCAGGGATAAAAATCGATTTCCGCTGGACAGGAAATTCTGGTTTATCAAGAAATTAGAGAGAATAATCTCTTAACAAGTTTATTTCTAATGTCTGATATGCCACTTGAAGAGTACAAGATATTTGTAGTGTATGCTAAGGGAAATCCTTGTACGACAAGGAGATTAATAGGAAATCAATGAACCATAGTCTTAATACATTTGACATGAGTATTTGCCATTCAAAAGTATCTTAATTTTTAATGAAGTATTATTTATTACAGTTCTTAGCTTCCTTTTCAGAGCTTTTTTTGTTTTTTTTTCCTCTAGCAATTCAATGAAGTTTTGGTCTGCTTGGGAATAGTTGGATAACATGATACCTCAAGAAACCTGGGACGTTCTGTTTCACTAAAAAGATGTTTTAGAGAATAATTCTCATATTTTGTACCAAAATGCATTTGTTATGACCAAACTCACGATAGAATATAATGGCCAATTCAAAAATTCACAGGAAGGAAGTGCTATGCATTTTTCGGAGATTATTTTCTAGTAAATCATTATTCAGATAGGTACCTTTACCTAAGCATTTTTATCTGCTATATATTGAGTTAGCATTTGACAGTTGCAATAAATACATTATATGAAAGAAAAGAATGGGTGCTGTAAAGTGGATTCGACACCTATTTGCTTGCTTGGTTGAGATGCTTTAACTCGTGAATCTAATGAGTCTGGCTTTTCTTTCTGTTGAATAAAAAGTAAGAAGAGGTGTGACTGGCATATCTAGTCTTTCTTTTGCTTTTCTTTTTGTTTTGTTTTCTGAATGTTTGTATCTGACTTGTATTATTATTTTTGTCTTTTGTTGTTCATTTCAGGTTAATGGAAATGTTTACAAGGAGGATGTGTTTGCCCAAATCGACAGCGCTCTTGCTAAATTACTAGAGCAAAGGAAAGCTATTTCGGAATATTCAACAGCATGACATTGTAGACGGAATCTAAATACAAAATGAAGTTTATCATCAGTGATGAAAATTCAGAACAGATGTATAATAGAGGAATTATAGAAATATCATTAAACTGTTAATATTATTTTATATTTATCTTCCTAAATGGGTTAGTAGTTTAGTATTATTAGCTACATTTTTCTCATATAATTGTGATAAATTTTCCTATGGAATTCATATTTCTTTCGTTAGTCATTGCTTTTTCATGATTAGGATGAGGACACTATAAATATGTAAGCCTTATAGATCTGAAGGTAGAGATTGATCTTAATGAAGTCTGTATTATTATTCAGAGAATAATCCAGGAATGTTTTCTTTTCATAGTTGATTTCAGTGAAAGTCTGGTGAACTCAAAGTTCTCTCTATTTCTGGTATACATGAGGTATGGGCATTCGAATCAGTGGTATGTTACTCTGTCTCAAATCATTCTAAATAGGACGAATAACAGAGGATATTACGATTGTAGATTAAAAAGTTATAAATCTAAAACGGGTACGTGATAAGTATAGATTTAATAGTTTATTCGTACTGCACGGGGATGGAAAGGTCTATTTGCGCTCGCACGATCTAAACTCAGTCCAAGGTTGTCTTTTAGAAAAAAGATTGGGTTCGAGTTGAGAGCGGGTATGGATCAACAGGAAATGACGATCAGGACTTTGACGAATTCTGGGTTGGATTTTTCCAAATCCGTTCAAATCTGGCTCACATTTTATACATATATACATATAATAGGTATATCTATTTTCATCATCCAAAGACACCACCAACTCTACGCCTTTAGCAGTCCAGCTTCTGTGATGAGCTTCCTCTGCTTGGCTATTCACTTCATAAATATACAACCCAGGGTCATCCTCATGCCTCCAGCAATCAAGTCTCTGTCGTTGACCATGGAGTCTTGGTAGTAGCTCACCAGCAACTCCTCTTCCATAGATCGGACTCCCATAAGGTAAGGTAAGCTCCTTCCATTGATTGATTTACACATAGCCTTTTAAATCCATTAAGCCCAAAATCAAATTTGATACAGCCCAGAGAAAACTCCCAATCCGTCCCAAGTAAAAGTTTACACTGCCCAGAATTTAGATTTACCAGGCCCAGACGCTAATCCGAGCCCAACTTCCTCTCGGGAAACGACGTCGTTCAGGTGAAGGACGTCGTTCCTTCCTCTGGTCTTAACCCGCGACTGGGTACGGAAGAGATTCAGAGAGTAGAAAAGACTTTTTGTTGAAGCTAAAACAGAGGGTAGAAGAGAGTTGGGATCAAGCGAGACTCTCGATTCTTCAGGAAGGTACATATACCGTTCTTCCTTCCCTTCTCTTCCTTGTATTTTATTACTTTGTTGAAATTTGCAGTATTAAATACGCATTGAAAATGGAGGAAATACCATGGTTGGTGCTTTTACATCATGTGTATGATCTAATGAGACATGAGTCGCCTTATGTTTTTGTTGCTTCTAATCATGCATGTGCTTCTAATCTGTGTCCTTTAGTTCCAGTAAATGATGTCTTTAGACTAGGCTTATTCTCTCTTGCGCATGGTACTTAGATTCTCATTCAAACTGGTTTTATTTTGGAGCAAATAGTAGGACAGGTGAGGTTAAATTATGGAATGTGAATATGGTAAAACAAATTATTGAGGATTTTGATTTAAGGATGTCACTTATGTTGATGTAGTTTCAAGAATTATGTGTAGGAATAACAAGCAAGTTGCTCCTTGTAAATTGTGCTTCTTCCAATATTCTAAACAAGTTGAGGACCTAGTTTTTTAATCCCTCCAAATTGATATCCAACAGTTTGTTCACCTTTAGTTTTAGGCTATGGATTGGATTAGAGGCCAAGTTTCAACTGACCGAAAGACGCCTTTGTGGACTGGTTGTGTATTTTGCTCCTTTGTTCTTTGTGCCTCCCCATGGTTAATTCCTGCTTGACCCTGATGTTGCAGCATCCTAGCATAAGAGCATGAAAGTTTGGTGGTCATTAGCTTCACTGAAGGATCTTCTTACACATCGAACATGGGTGGTAGTTATTCATTCCTTCTGACCATAACTCTTTTTGGTACATGGCTTGAGAAAGATAGTGGCTTTTCTTGCTCTCTTTCGCCAGCTGTTCTAATAGATCCAGCCACCAATTTCATGTCACTCCCTTTCTTAGCTTAATCTGATGATGAAACTTATACTGAAAATAAGCCTCCACCGTTCACTCTGCCTAGTACTTTCCGGAAGTAACATTTTTATCCTTTCATCCAGTGGGACTGTGTTGGATTATCATCCTCTTCCTTTACCTTCTACTACAAGAGTAGGCCTCTTAGAACCGAGAAGCTTGCAGACTGCCCCTAAAGAGTCATCAAATCTCAAAGTCAAAGCAGTAGAACGATTTGCATTTATGTGGCCAAGAATTTGTTGGGTATATCTGTGGGCATGGTTGCTTACCATCCAGGCTGGTTGAAGCTGGCAAAAAATGGAAGGGAAGCAAGAGGCACACGCTCTCTATGCCTCACTTTCTTGACTCTTAAACTAGCTTATGTATGAACCAAACACATCACTGGAAAATGAGTAATCGGCATATAGAATATTTTCAGCTTTGTTCCATCTCTTGAATCTTGATATATGGAACTTTGAGGGGTTCTGACATTTCTCTCCTGCCAAGCATGATATATAAAAGCATTCTAGGTTTGATTAAGTATAAACATATGAAAAATTTCAAGTTTTTAACCACATATTGACTATAAAGATTGAGAGGAATTGTAACATGGATGCAGATGGGGGAATTTGCAGTTGACAAGCATGTACAGTACATTTTATCTGTTGAAAAGGTAGGTCTAATTGATGTGTTGTTTTCTTTTCCTTTCCTTATTCATTTTCAAGTACATTGGAGAATGATTCTCTCCTTCGTACTAAGTTGATCAACTTTTCAGAGAAATGATAGCTTTGAATCTGTGGTGATGGAACATCTAAGAATGAACGGTGCATACTGGGGATTGACTACTTTAAGCCTTCTGGGAAAGCTTGATTCTGTCGATTTAGATGAAGTGATTTCGTGGGTTATGAAGTGCCAGCATGAGAGTGGTATGCAAAGCATCAAGGCAAAATAGTTACAAGTTTCTTTGTCAAGTTCATATTTTCCTCCCAGGAATTTTATGGTCCAAGTAATTGATGAATATTGATACCTTTGTCTTGCAGGTGGGTTTGCTGGTAACATAGGACATGACCCTCATATTCTGTATACACTCAGTGCTGTACAAGTTTTAGCCCTCTTTGACAAGCTTGATATACTTGATATTGATAAAACATCAGGTTGTATCCTTCTGCTTAATTCTTTGGTGTTTGTGCTTCATTTCATTGATAATGTCCTTTGCTTGTATCTGATAAGAGAAGTGGTACTTTTTCTTGTCATATAATATTGCTATCTTTCTTTATAAAATGTCTATTCATCTTTTATAAAGTTGATTGTAATAATGAGTCTCAGTGAATGTCAAAAGTTCAATAGCTTGTTAGTTTGTTATATTTGTATAGAGCAACCTCCTCTATCTACCAATGAAGAAGAAAAAGGTCTGCAACAAGTTTAGTTTTGCTTAAACATTAAGTTAGATATTGCTGGTTTGCAGAATGAAGATGGCTCTTTTTCAGGGGATATGTGGGGTGAAGTGGACACACGGTACTCTATTTATTTATTGCCATCTTTTGTGCCTTTCACAATGGTTATATAATGTTGAAATCTTACCAAACTATTTCTTTTTAGGTTCTCATATATTGCCATATGTTGTCTTGCTACACTACAATGTCTTGATGAGATCAATGTGGAGAAGGCTGTGAACTATATTCTAAGCTGCAAAAATCCAGACGGTGGTTTTGGATGCACCCCTGGTGCTGAGTCTCATGCAGGACAGAGTATGTTATACATTTTCTTTAGGTTTCTGATTACCTGTCAAAGCCTCTGAGCAAATGTTTTGTGAATAATTACCATTGCAGCAAAGCAGGTTTTGATAATTTACTCTCTGTATGGTTGTTTGTAATTAAGGTTTTTGATTATATAATCTTAAAATAAGAGACAGACCAGCATAAGTATTAAATAAAAGTCAAAAGACACAATCTAAAGTTCATGGGTCATTTCACTGGAACAGAATAATTGGACTTTTAAACATCAATTTAAACCAACTCAAGCAGTTTGGGCTAAAGTGATTTTCATTGCTTCCCTTTGGGCAAAGGGTTATGGTTTGAGGATGCCTTTATTCTTTTTAGTAAATGATATAATTAGATTTTGAAAGTTTACACTTTTCTGTGTGTTACTTGTTGCAGTCTTTTGTTGTGTGGGCGCACTTGCTATTACAGGGAGTCTGCACCATGTAGATAAAGACCTACTTGGTTGGTGGTTATGCGAGCGCCAAGTCAAATCTGGAGGTTTAAATGGACGTCCTGAGAAACTTCCTGATGTGGGTGTTTCCTGTCATTTTCCTTACTGGAGCATTGGATATTTTTGTCATTTTTCCTCTGAGAGCATTCTCTTAAGAATCTTCCTGTTATGGTGCATACCACTTCAGGTTTGCTACTCGTGGTGGGTTCTTTCAAGCTTGATAATGATTGACAGGGTTCACTGGATTAACAAAGAAAAGCTTATGAAGTTCATTTTGGACTGTCAGGTTTGCACAAATCTGGACCACCTCTTGTCATTTTTTTTCTTGTGAATAATCTTAATCTTCTTTGGGTATGTACGTTGTTAGCTCTTTGACCTTTGAAACTTGCAGGACATAGAAAATGGAGGGATTTCAGATCGACCAGAGGATGCTGTTGATGTTTTCCATACATATTTTGGTGTTGCTGGTAGTTAAACTTATTGTTTTATCTCGGTTTAGCCTAAATATTTGGTTTAGGATCTTGTGCATGGTGCAACTTAATTCTTACCTGTTTGGAGGGAGAGGAGCAAGAGAGCTTTTGAGGGAATTGCCGAATTACCCCTCATATATATTGTTCAATCTTCATCTCCAAGGAGAGAGAAGCTGCCAATTTCTTTATGTTTTTTCTTGTACTCTACGTAAATATATTTTAGACACGGATGATAGCCTTTTTAGTTCCTCTCACGGTCAGATTATGGAAGTTTCGTTATAGTCGATTCTGATTTGAAAATTGTTCTTACTATTTGTGATTGATTTCATAATTGACATTTCATTTTCTTTTGTTACGATTACTTATTAATGCCAAGGTTCTTTTTTTTCACTATTGGTGCAGGGCTCTCGCTTCTTGAATATCCTGGAGTGAAAACCATTGATCCTGCCTATGCTTTACCAGTCGATGTTGTAAACAGGATTTTCTTTCGCAGATAGTATATTCTCTATAACAGACTAACCGGATCCCTTCTACGGAAGTCTGGAAGTAATGGCTATCAGTTAACTAAGGAATGTCATCTATTGGTAGATGCGGATTCCTGTTCATACTAAACTTTGTCTTTATTCTGTAGCTTCTGGGACAGTGCACTTTGATATGGGGAGATACTTCCCTTGCATGGTGAAGCTGAAGAAAATGATGTACTCTTTCAAGTTGAAGGTACCAACACCATACTTCCCTTGCATGGTGAAGCTGAAGAAAATGATGTACTCTTTCAAGTTGAAGGTACCAACACCAGGTAATGATTCTAACACGACCTATGGATGTTTCGAACTCTGTCGAAGAATTTTGTCAGGATTTATGAAAATGCACCTTTTAATATAAGATCAGATAGAGATAATTCTATTGTTAGATCTCTGTACATTGGCTATAATATTAAGTCGGTTATGGATTGAGAAATTTGCTATAAGGTTTGATTCTACGAAGACGCTTGCATCTATAGACAGTTGTCTCGACAATCATATGCGAGTTCTGTATTGAGAAACCTAAAGTCACGGGTTCGGTACTAGTTCATAATATAATCCTTTTTTTCATTTCGAATTATATTATAAATTACATCTAGAGTTTTTCTTGAAAAACTTACAATGGTTTAATTTTTGTTCATACATAAGAAAATAAAAATTACCAAGTAGCTTAACTTAGGCATTTAAAAGTAGAATAAAATATTTAAAATACATATTCACCATTATAAAAATAGATATCGATGTTAATTTATCACCATTTTTGAAGTTTTGAAATATAACGAAAAAGATAAACACAAATGACAAATATTCTTTTTAATATAACGAGAAATATGATTCAAATTTTAAGTCATTAAATTTTATAATAAATTTTTTTTCGTTTTGAGGTATATATTTTTAATATCGACAAAGAAGTAGTTCGGGATAGTAAAAATTAGTAGTGTGCTTGAGCAATACATGCAATGTACTCATTTGATAGATTTAAAATCTAATAAATTTAAAAATTATTTACTTTTAATGATATATTATTTTAATGGAGTTTCACCTTTAAAAAATGTAAACGTGTTATAATATACATGTGTAATTTCAACAATCTTAGAAGAATCTCATAAGCCTAGTTTAACTAGAAATATGTATATAAACAATTTCATTGTATCAATTAAATATTAGATTGATACTCAATCACGTTATCAAAGAGTTAGATTTATATATATTGGTTACTAATATCAATTAAATATTAGATTGGGATTGGTCATTAACTTATATTAGATTGTGCTCGATTTATATTAATTCGAATAAAGATTAATTAGCATTCTAAATTTATTGAGTGGATGAGCATGATTTGAAGTCTATATATACATATTATATATATATATATATATGTATGTATATAAATATATGCTTTTCTTACTCAAAATTATTGGATGTAAAATATTTAACAAAATTAAAAATAAAAACTATTGCACAAATAATCCCATTAGCTTTCATGCTTGACTTTCTTTTCAACCAACAATGAAAATATACATGCATGTATATATATACATGTTGATTGAAAGTTTATATATGGTAAAATTAGGAGGCAACTGCATAATAAAATCTTAATAAAATTTTAATAAGAACAAATAAATTACATAATATGAATTTAAACTTAGACTTTTATAGTGAGTAACAGAATCATACCAATTGAAAAGATGCCAATATGTATTATATTGATATAAATACATATTGTAAGTAGTAGATATTAAAGATAGAGCTCGATGATTGATCTTGTACCTAGTATGGGAATAATCTTATAGTGACTGAATCCAACAACAAAAAAGAGTTTAGCCCATTCTTTTTCAGTTCTCTCCTTTCCAGTTACGTCAGCCATCATTACCATGTCAAACAAGAGTTGTGTTTGGATGAACTCTGTATCTTCTTTTTGCTTATCCATGACAATATCTATTATTATCACCTTACCACCTCCTTCATCACTTTTCGTAATTGACTCTTTACAACGTTTAAGTATCTTTTTACAGTCTTCATCATTCCAATCGTGTAATATCCACTGCATGCGTCAATAAACATTTCTAGTTATTGTAATAAATATATATAGATACATATATATAAGTTAATTATCCACATTAAATGAAAAAATAATTGTATTTTTATATAAATAAGATGTTATCACTTACTTTTAATATGATTCCATCGGTAGGAGGAATTGCTTCAAACATGTCTCCTCCAACATATTTCAAGTTGTGGGTGGATTGGAAGCCATCAACTACATGTGGAAGATCAAAAACAGTGAACTCTAAGTTTGGAAACTGATGAGCCAAATCTTTAACAAAATTTCCAGTGCCACCTCCAACATCAACCAATTTCTTTAACCCATCGAATACATTTTTATAATTATTTATTATAGTTGTTGTAACTAAATGAGAATCACATGCCATAGCTTCATTAAACAAATAGTTAAATCTAGGTTCACGGGTAGTGTAGTCCCATAATGTGATCCCATGTGCTGTAAAAAATGGAGTTGGATCATCATTTTGGAACCAAGCGCTAAGATGGGGCCATGGGTTCATTAAGACTGGATCAAGCATCGCAAACAAAAATGGTACAATACTAAAGGGATTGCTCTTGAGGAGCAACTGGGAAGAAGTGGTAAGTACATATCCTTCTTCCAACTCGTTTGGACTTATTTTTTCCTTCTTGAAGAAACCAGAGTTAATCAATATGCGCATTAACCGGTGGATACCATCTGCTTTTGAAGGGTTGATTGGTAGAGCAGCAATAAGTTGTTGATCTGTGATGGGTATAACATGGTTGTGAATAATATCTGGTATGCCTAATTCAACTGCACACTTAAGACAAGCAGAATGTATGAAATTGAAGACGTGATTCCACACATTAGCTTGAGCCTTTAGTAACTCATTTCTTTCTATATTCTCGCCATAAGTGGAACTCATCTTTTGTTCTTTTCTATATGTGGCAAATTCATATAGATTAGCTCTCCCTATATATAGAGGTAGATTTAAACCTACCATATTAGTTTTTCTAATTTTTTATTAAATGTATAAATAACTATTAACAATTTTTAAATATTCATAGATCTCCAAAAGATTAATTCATTATTTACAATTAAACAACACTCTAATTATACACTTATCCAAATATTAAACACTCCAAATATATAATGACGACATATATTCTTTAATTTTTAAATTTATACTTTTATAAAAATAACAATTTTGGTGGCACTAACGGCGATGATTAGATATACAATATCAAATTTGACAGATAAAAAAATAAAAATTACACCAATGTCATGATGATGTGTAAATATGTTAAACAAATTTTCTCGTTTTGATCAATATTGTATGAAGTTAAAATATTTGGCATTTGAACAAGGACAAAAAAAATTTAAATTAAGTCTTGACAAATATAATTATAGAAATACTATGAATGTTTATTGGCACATGTTAGATTCCAAAGCATAATATTTGTTCAAGTAATTTTGGAATCCAAGATATCAATTATATTATATAGTTTGTATTTTTTAATATAATTTAAATATGTATTTATTCTTTTTTTAATTAAAGAATCCAACATTTAATATTTATTTTTCAGACTTCTTCGATGGCTTTTGTCTTCTTGCTGTCTGGAATGTAACGCCATATGTGTGGTGCAATCATGTATAGTTTGCTTACTTCTTTTTTCTTTATTTTAGTATTGAATAATGATATAAAAACATTAGTATATAAATCATATATCATAATTTTATTTATTTATTGCATAAATTATATAAAATATATTTAAAATAATATTTTAATTTCATTAATTTTACTGATTTTTAAATTAATTTTAAATTAAAATACAATAAATTGTTTTTAATTTTTAGTACTTTGATAAATAATATTTAAGATTTCACTTTATAGTTATTAACATTTCAAGAAGAAAAATATTTAGTTTAGTAATTAATGAATAAGTGAAAAACTAGAGGTTTTTGCCATGAAAACATGTTTAACTTGATAATTTGCTAAGTTAACAATGATCAAAGTAGAAAATTGATGGCTCTGCTCGCGATGATCTTGCTCATGCTATCGCAAATGAGCTCATTATAGATAGTCTTGGTAACCGGATTAGCGGAGTTTATGTACAGTTTGGACATTTTTAAGCCGGTGATGGCTAAAGTTTTGAAAGTCTTTGAGAGGCTCAAATTTGCATGACGTAAAGGTATCAAAAAATTTATTATCGGGGTTGATTCTTTACATGTCAAGCAATTTCTCACTCAATATAATAGAGATTGATTTACTTCACATTTTAAGAAGTTTAACTCATAATACTTTATTATTTTGATTAGAACATTCATATCTTCCACGTTTATAAAAAATAAATCCACTAAAAATTATATAAAATTGACTCATGCTCCCGATGATCTCTTTCTCCACTTAATCTTAAATTGTTGTGATATTGTTTAGACACGTATGATTGAAAATTAATTTTTTTATGGTGATTCATTTTTTTTTCTTTTGTAGAAAAAATGTTAAATATTAATTTTATTTTAATTGACATGATATACCATTAAAATTAATTACTTCAATTAGGTAATTATATAAAATTTTTAATTAAATACAATTAAAAGAGTATATTTTTTTTAAAAAAGAAAATATAAATATTAGGGCATTATTTGTAAATCAAATTTTTATGTTAGTTAATATAAAAATAATGATCATAAGTTAATATTTTAATTTTTTTTTTCGAAATGATAACCATGTCGATAACGATGATGCATATGATATGAATTCTTTATTGGCTTTTGTTTTTTTGCTTTTTGGAATATGATGTGACGATATGATGCTTTTTTCTTCCATTTTTAAAATATTATATAACTAAATTAAATAGTTTTTCAAAAACATTCATATTTATTTATTAAATAAAATATTATTTTTATTATCAAGAATCAGTTTAAATTAATATTTTAAATGTACCACGTGATCTTGCAGAAATTTAGTAAAAGTAAAATAGAAATTAAACCAATCATAGCATAAAAATAATATTTTATTTTATCAAGTTAACGAAAATTAAAGAAGAAAGTATAATCAAAATCAAACCTCATTCAATATTATTTAATTTTAAAAATAAATTTATACATATGAAGGTCCTAAGAATTGAATAATTCAACTTAATAACATTATATTATCTTTTATACTAATAACTCTGTAAACGGTCTATGAACTTAAAAGAAAATAAATTATGAATTATACAATAATTCAGATTACCCAATATGACCACGAGAATGACCATTTTAAAAGAAATAACAAAAAATCAAAGAAATAAATAGAAAATAAACAACTGAGCATCCTACTTACAACCATATTGTGGATCAAGCTCTAGATCTTGGTCCTCTTAATCTGAAATAGTTAATGAAAGAGTGAACTACACTAACACGGTAAGAATATCAAGCTACTCACCGACACAGAAATAAATATTGGTAAAAATTATGAAAACAACTAATGAAGCTCTTAATTCAAGTAAATCCATTTATCATAAATAAAAGCATTTACTGCATACTTACCGTAGCAAGATGTAATGCTCAAGTTTAAATTTAATGTAAATTAAATTTATCTAAATGCAATTTTTTAATTTTTTTAATTTTATTTTGGAGTGAAAATGAACTAATTTTGATGGAGGATGAAATTGAAAATAATTTCAGGGAAAATGAGTGACAATTTGGGTTCTGGTGATATTTTTGAAAGAAAAATTAGAAATCAGAGGTCAAAATATAATTTAAGAAAATTTTACCACATCAGATGCCTAGTCAGTAGGCTCGATTAATCATGACGCACTGCGTGGCAGCGGATGACAAGAGAGGCCACACGGATGATCAGCGTGCCTGCGATCGAACGACCCAGATCCGTTCCCACGTGCATGGACGGCCCAGATGCGTTCCCTCCCCAAAGTGATCGGATGGTCATATTTGAATGTGATTGGACGGTCCAGATTAGATCGCGATGGACGGTTCAGATTGGATCGCGATGAACAGTCCATATTTACTCCATATTTAATCGCGATTGGACGGTCCAAATCAAACACGATGGATGACCCAGATCAAAAGCGGATGGATATGAATAACCCCCATCCACACCAAACCCTAATTCTAGCCACCAGACCCCCTCGCCGGAGAAGAAGACTCGACCACCGGGAAGAATACTGCCGCCACCCACTGCCGGGAGCCATTTTCGACCGCCAAAAAAGGTAAAAATTTCTCATTTTTCTCAAAATTCAATTCTAAACACACTCATGGCCGAAAAACGCAGACGAAGCCAGCGACGCTGCCGCAGAAAATTTCACAAAATGCCTCCGATGAGGCCCTTCCTGATTCTCGTTCTGTGTAATTTTTTCACCATTATGATCACCCCATCCTTCTCTATAGGTTAACTGGAGCAAAACACTCAACCGCAGTGTGAGCTGGAGGAGCCACTGCACCGGAGCATCCTGCCGCCGGTAAGTTTCGATTTTTTGTATTTTTTCGGCCAACCGAGGCCCCTTAACGTGCTTTTTTGCAGGAATTGATGCAAAGTCGGCTGAATTTGGCCAAAAATAGCCAACTCGAGGTGGACTGCCGCCACGAGCAGCGGCGCCGTCGCCATGTCGGAATTTCAAAATTAGCCAAGTTGGCCATGGTCTATTAGTGGATGGTAAATGGTTTTATGATTGATAAATAAAATTGATAAATTTAGTGCTCTATTAGTGGTTTTTGATTTTCTACCAACCTTTATTTCTGTGTCGGTGATATAGTGTGATGTACTTACTGGACTAGTGTAGCTCATTCTTTATTTAACCATTTTAAATCAAGAGAACCAAGTTCCAGAGCCCGAACCGCATCTTTATTTTTTGTTTATTTTCTTATTTCTTATATATTTTTTAAAGACTGAACTTCGTAGGGCTGTTTGGTTCTTTAAGTTATTGTTTATGGAATGTAAACCTTGAACATTTATTACGCTTCTGCACTTAATTTATAACTTATTTTCTTTGGATATTTTTGGAGTCGTTACACAAGATTTCTAAAATCAACATATGGAGTCAATAACATAAACAATATCATAAATCTCATATGTAATCAGTCGGCAACAATAACTTTCTCTTTTATCAGTCTACTGGTATCCATAAGGGTCCATAGGGATGTCCCCACTACGCATGAACCATCTTTCAACATTTTTAAATAACGAGCTGTCTCTATACCCCGTCCGGTATGAGCACCAAAAATACTATCCCTCAATACCCTGTCCAGTATGAGGCAACGTTTACAGTAGGGTTCTTTATGTACCCAGTCCATCCACCATCTCTCAGGATATCTAGTAAGACTACCATTCATCCTTTCGCTTAATCAAACAATCTCTCATTTATCTTTAATTTCCAATTTTTCAATTTTAACTGTAAATCATGTAAAACATAGAATACATGCATCAAGGAAATACAATTGAGTTATTATACAAATTTCAGTGTATTATTATGCATTCAAACTATAAAATCAATCAATCAGTTAAATATAACAAATAAATAACTGGTTCTGGCTCAATTAGTAACATGTAATTAATTATGAATATTTTCTAATTTGTACAAAAGACCACATTATTTATAATTAAACTTCAATTCTATAACAAGGAATAGGGTGATGGATTCTTATTCGAATTGGTGTTCGAATGCTAAAATTTTGGCTGTGCCTATTGGCGGTCCCTAGGTTCCTTAAATTTTTTTTCAGGGATTAAAACACACTCCAAGTGCCTAAAAATACCCCAAAAAGCCAAAAATTAGTGTTAGAAACCTTTTTGGCCAATCCCAAAATTCTGGCACGGCAGCTTCGCTGTACTTCAGTGAAGGCACCATCGCCTGTGGTGGCAGTTTGCCTCAGGTTGGCTATTTTCTATTATTTTTGGCCAATTTTGGCCGGTTTTGTACACATCCCTACGGTAAAACATGTTAAGGTGCCTCGGTTGACCAAAAAAAGTCGAAAAATCGAAGCTTATTAGCGGCAGAGTGTTCTGGTGCAGCGGCTCCGTCGGCTCACCTTCGTAGTTGGGTGTTTTGCTTTGGTCAACCTGTAGAGAAAGGAATGGTGATTACAGTGGTGGAAAAATTATGCGAAACAGGAATTGGGAATGGCCTCAACGGAGGCGATTTTTGCTTTTTCCTGCGGCGACGGCGGCGGGCTTTGCTCACGGTGTCCAACTCATCTGTCAGTTCTTTTACTCCAATTTGGCCATAGGGGTGTTCAAAATTGAATTTCAAGCAAATGGGAAAATTTTTACCTCTTTTGGCAGTCGAAAGTGGCTCCTGCGTGATGGCAGACGGTGGACGACTCCCTTCCCGGTGAATGGCTCTTCTTCTCCGGCGGGTGGTTCTAGCAGCTTGGGTTAGGGTTTGGTGTGAAAATGGTTATTTATATCCATTTCCTTTTAATCTGAATCGTCTATCGTATTTGATCTAGACCATCTGATTGTGTTTAAATAGGAAGTGAATTTAGACCGTTCATCGCGATTTGATTTGGGCCATCTGATCGCATTTAAATAGAAAGTGGACTTGGACCGTTCATCGCGATTTGATCTGGGTCGTCTGATCATGTTTAAAGGGAGAACGGATCCGGACCGTTTGATCGTGGGCACACGAATCGCCAACGTGGCCTCCCGCATGGCACCGCGTCAGTGTGCATTGCCATGTGGCACGCTTTGATTCGTTGGGACTACTAATTGGGTGTCCTACGTGGCATAATTTTCTTATATTATATTTTGACCCCCCAGTTTTTGATTTTTCTTTAAAAAATACTCCCAGAACCTAAATTTTCACCCTTTTTTCTAAAAATTATTTTCAATTTTATTCTTCACCTATTTTTCTTCATTTTTACATTAATTAAAAAATTAAAAAATTAAAAAAATTATATTTATGCATTAATTTTAATTATATTAAAATTAATTAAGGGTATTACAACTCTCTCCCCTTAAAAGAAATTTAGTCCCTCAAATTTGTCTCTCTCTCACTCAATAAAATAGTTGGGGATATTAAGCTCTGAAGTCTGATTCTAGCTCCCATGTGGCCTCTCTCGGTGTGTGGTTCTACCATAGGACCTTAACGAAGGAAATTTTTCGGTTGTGGAGTACTCTGCTCTTTCGGTCCACAATACCAACTGGTATCTCCTTGTAGGACAGATCCTCCTGGAGCAAAAGGGGCTCGTGGGTCAGGACGTGAGAGAGGTCCGGGTTTTACTTGCATAGCATGGACACATGCAACTCATTATAGATCCTGGATAGTTCTAGAGATAGTGCCAGTCTGTAGGCAGCAGTGCCAATTATGTTTAAGATTTCAAATAACCCAATAAACTAGGGATTTAGTTTCTCCCTCTTGCCAAATCTACTGATTCCCTTGAAAGTAGTGACATTAAGGAACACCCAATCATCTTTTTTAAATTCCAAATCCATCCTCTGGATATTTACATAACTCTTCTGCCTGCTCTGAGCCGTCTGAATGTTCTTCTTAATCTTAACTATTTTGGCTGTAGTCTCTTCTACAAGATCTGGGACGAATAATTTTCTATCACCTACTTCTTCCCAACAGATCGACAATCTGCATGGACGGCCATACAATGCCTCGTACGGAGTCATGCTAATACTTGCTTGATAGCTGTTATTGTAGGCGAACTCTATTAGGAGTAAATGATCATTCCAATGGCCTCGAAAATCAAAAACACAAGCTCGGAGTATATCCTCCAGTGTGCGGATCGTCCTTACTGATTGTCCATTAGTATGAGGGTGAATGCAGTACTAAGGGACAATTTCATTCCCATGGCTTGCTGAAAACTAGACCAGAACTAAGAAGTGAACCTGGGATCCCTGTCGGACACTACTGTTACTAGCACTCCATGTAACCTGACTATCTCCCAGATATACATTTTTGCTAGCTTGTGCAAGGGGTCGGTCATCCTGATGGTTAAGAAGTGGGAAAACTTGGTGAGCCGGTCAACAATTACCCAATGGCATAATGTTCCGAGCGTGCCCTAGGCAATCCTGTTACGAAATCTATTGTGATATGTTTCCACTTCCACTATGGAATTGGTAATGACTGAAGTAGCCCACCTGGGCGTTGATGCTCTGCCTTGACTTGCTGACATACTGAACACTTGGAAACAAAGTCGGCCACATCTCTTTTCATCCCGTTCTACCAAAATCAGGGTCGCATACTTTGATACATCTTAGTACTTTCGGGATGAATGACAAACTTTGAGTTATAGGCCTCTGTCATGTGTCTCTTTTCAACTCATTGTCGCTTGTAACACACACCCTATCCTGAAATCTAAGCAACCCATCAGCAGAGACTCGAAATTTTGAATTAACTCCCCGTTCTGCATCTTTCTTGAGGGCTACTAGGGTAGAATCGGCGGACTGAGCTTCCTTTATTCTCTTGATCAACTCATGTTGAACAGTCAGGTGAGCCAAACAGGTGACTCTCTTCAGGTCTTAAAGTCGTACCTGTTGTGGCCCCTATTACCCTATATTTTGAAACTATCAAGTGAGCTAATATACCTACATGTTTTCTGCTGAGTGCATCGGCTACACGTTGCCCTTACCCGAGTGATATAAGATATTGCAATCATAGTCCTTGAGGAGTTCCATCCATATTCTCTGACGCATGTTGAGATCATTTTAAGTGAATATGTGTTTCAAAGTCTTATGGTCGGTATAGATCTGAAAGGTCTCCCTATACAACTAATGGCGCCAAGTATTCAAGGCGTGGATAATCATAGCAAGTTCTAAGTCATGGGTGGGGTAGTTTTTCTCATGACTTTTTAACTGTCTGGACCACCCAACCCACTCGGCAAGGCCAACATAGGTGCAGTAGTCAATCGTTTCTTTAGTTCCAAAAAACTCTTTTCACAGTTCTCGTTCCACTCAAACTTGACATTCTTCTTTGTGAGCCGAGTCAGAGGAGTTGCTAGGCTAGAAAACCCTTCTACAAACCTGCAATAATAACTTGCCATCCCTAAAAAGCTATGGATCTCCTTGGCCGACGTCAATTTTTCCTAGCCGAGCACTGTCTCAACTTTTTTGGGGTTTACTGACACTCTATCCATTGATATGGTGTGCAATAGAAAGGTAGTCTGCTCGAGTTAAGACACACGCTTACTCAACTTTGCATACAATTTCTTTTTTTTGAGAACCTACAAAACTTGAGTCAGATGATGAGCGTGTTTCTCTCTACTTTTGAATAGACCAGGATATCATCGATGAATAAAATGATGAACTGATCCAAGAATTGCCTGAAAATCCTGTTCATCAAATCCATGAAAATGGTTGGTGCATTGGTTAGTCCAAATGGCATGACCAGGAACTCATAGTGACCGTACCTGGTTCAAAAAGCTGTTTTGGGAATGTCTTCTGCCTTGATCTTTACCAGATGGTAACTTAAACGCAGATATATTTTAGAGAAGACTTGGGCACCCTGCAATTGATCAAAAAGGTCTTGGATCTTAGAGGGGGTACTTGTTCTAGATCGCGACCTTGTTCAGTCTTTTATAGTCAATACATAACCTTAACGTCCCATCTCTCATTCCTTGCGAATGGGACTCCAGCACTCCACGGAGAAACACAGTGTCGAATAAACCCATTGTCCTGTAATTTCTTGATCTATTTCCTCAACTCTTCTATTTCTACATGACTCCTTCGGTAAGGGAAAACTAAGATCGGTTGCGTGCCATACTGAAGGTCTATGGTGAACTTAACTTTCATATCCACTGGTGGTCTGAGAGGTTCATCAGGAAACACTTTTGGAAAGTCTTAGACTACTAGGATCTCTTTAAAATAAATTTTCTTTCTTAGGTTTGCCTAGTTAGAGAAAACAACTAAGTTAAATCGCTGTGTGATAAAGAAATTTCTATGAGGTAATAATATTCAAAACCTTTATTAGCTTGTAAATGACTCTTCATTAGGAGGCTTAAATGCAATTTTTCTCATGGCAACAATCCACGGTGGCGTGATACGTCGCTAAACAATTCATTCTTAGAAATACATCAGAGTCTCCTGTGTTAATCTCTATCAGGTCCATCATGGGTAAAACTGAGTCCTATGGAAGAGGGGCCAGATGTTGCTGGGGAGGGATTGGATGGCCCTGTGGTGGTACTGGATGATACGGTAGAGGTACCTGATTATATTATGGTGGTGCTGGGTGATGCGGTTGGGGCACCGGGCTATACTGTGGTGGTGTCAGGTGATGTGGTTGGGGCACCGGACCATACTGTGGTAGTGTTGGATGGTACTGTGGAGGAGTAGGGTTGTACTGGGGTGCTCAAGATTCTCCCATTGCAGGAGTGGCTTAAACTATGGCAGTGGATGAGGGTCAGGTAGCTCCCTCATTTTCTTCTAGGCCTGCTGGGCAGCGATGAGACTCTCCAGCATTCCAAATAGTCGGTCAACATCCTCTCGAAGCGAACCCTCCCGGGTTGTTCGGTTTAGTGGGGTCTTCCTCTTCTCATCTATCTGTACTTGCATTTCACAAGAAATAGTTGAGTGGTAATTTATTATTTTTGGTGTTTCATAAGATTTTTGTGTAAGGAATAGTTTCGAGGAACGCGGCTCTGATACCAACTGTAACGGCCCGTGAACTTGAAAAGAAATAAATTATGAATTGAATGCGAAAGTGAAATAAATAGTTAAGGTTTACATTCCTTACACAATAATTCAGATTATCCAGTAGGGCTACGAGAATGACTATTTTAAAAGAAATAACGAAAAATTAAAGAAATAAGTGAAAAATAAACAACTGGGCATTCTACTCGCAACCTTCTTGTGGATCGGGCTCTGAATCTTGGTTCTCTTGATCTAAAATGGTTAATGAAAGAGTGAGGTGCACTAGTCCAGTAAGAATATCACGCTACTCACCGACATAGAAATAAAGGTTGGTGAAAATCATGAAAACAATTAATTGAGCTCTTAATTCAAGTTAATCTCTTTATCATAAATAGAATCATTTACCGCATACTTACCGCAGTCAGATTTCCAAAACTAACCTATAGAGTCAATAATATAAAAAATATCATAAATCTCATATGCAATCAGTCGGCAGCAACAACTTTCTCTTTAATCAGCCTACTGGTATCCATGGGGTTCCATAGGGATTTTTCCACTACGCGTGAACTCTCTTTTAACATTTTCAATTAACGTACCATCCCATACCCTGTCTGGTATGAGCGTCAAAAATACCATCCCTCAATACTTTGTCTAGTATGAGGTAACGTTCATGGTGGGGTTCTCTATGTACCCGATTTGTCCACCATTTTTCAGGATATCCAGTAAGGCTACCATTCATCCTTTCACTTAATCAAATAATCTCTCGTTTACCTTTAAATTTTAGTTTTTTAATTTTAACTGTAAATCACATAAAACATGGAATACATGCATCAAGGAAACACAATTAAGTTATCATGCCAATTCTAGTGTATTATCATGCATTCAAACTGTAAAATCAATCAATCAGTTAAACATGACAAATAAATAACTGGTTGTGGCTCAATTAGTAAGCTGTAATTAATTATAATTGTTTTCTAATTTATACAAATACCACATTATTTATAATTAAACATCAATTCTATAACAAGGAATAGGGTGAGAGATTCTTACTCGAATTGGTGTCCGAACGCTAAACTTTTGACTGTGCCTATTGGCGGTCCCCCGATTCTCTAAATTTTTTTTCAGGGATTAAAACACACTCCATGTACCTAAAAATACCTCAAAAAGCCCAAAATCAGTGTTAGAAATACTTTTTGGCCAATCTCGAAATTCTGGCACGGTAAATCCGCTGTGCTCCGGCGACGGTACCGTCGCCCGCAGTGGCGGTTTACCTTGGGTTGTCTGTTTTCGTTCAGTTTTGTACCCATCCCTATGATAAAACACGTTAAGGGGTCTCGGTTGCCCGAAAAAAGTCGAAAAACTGAAGCTTACTGGTGGTGGAGTTTTTCGGTGCGGCAGCTCCGCCGACTCACCTTCGAGGTTAGGTGTTTTGCTTCAGTCAACCTGTAGAGAAAGGAATGGTGATTAAAATGGTGAAAAAATTACACGAAATGGGAATTGGAAAGGGCTTTATTGAAGGCAGTTTTTACTTTTTCCCAAGGCGGTGCTGCTGGGCTTTGTCCGTAGTTTCTTGCTCATCCACCAGTCCTTTTGCTCTGATTTAGCCATGGGGGTGTTCAAAATTGAATTTTGAACGAATGAAATTTTTTTACCTCTTTTGGCAGTCGGAAGTGGCTCCGGCGTGACGGTAGGCGACGGTTGACTCCCATCTCGGCGACTGGCTCTTCTTCTCCGGCGGGGGGGTTTGGCAGCTAGGGTTAGAGTTTGGTATGAAGAGGATTATTTATATCTGTCTTCTTTTAATTTGAACCGTCTATCGCATTTGATCTGGACCATCTATCGCATTTGATCTGAACCGTCCGATGGCGTTTAAATAAGAAGTGAATTTAGACCGTTCATCGCGATTTGATCTGAACTGTCCAATCACGTTTAAATAGAAAGTGAATTTGGACCGTTCATCGTGATTTGATACGGACCGTCAGATCACGTTTAAAGGAAAAACAGATCCGGACCGTCCGTGCGCACGAAAATAAATTCAGACCGATTGCGGGTACGTGGATCGCCAGCGTGGCCTCCCGCGTGGCACCGCATCAGTGTGTCTTGCCATGTGGTCGCTCCGGTTTGTGGGGCTGCTGATTGGGCGTCTTACATGACACAATTTTCTTAAATTACATTTTGACCACCCAGTTTCTGATTTTTCTTTCAAAAACACTCAGAACCCAAATTTTCACCCTTTTTTTTTTCCAAAATTATTTTCAATTTCATCCTCCACCTATTTTTCTTCATTTTTACATTAAATAAAAAATTCAAAAATTATATTTATACATTAATTTTAATTATATTAAAATTAATTAAGGGTATTACAAACTAATTTATTTATTTATTGTTACAATATATTTTTTAAATTGATATACATAAATATACAATGTACAACATTTACAAAGAAAAACAAATTATTTTGCCTCTAGCTTAGCCCATTATTATTTGCTTAGCTCTGTGTCTTTACTAGCTAATCTTCGCTAGAAGAAAGCTCATAAAGTGTCCAAGTGAAGGAGACCATAACATTGATAAGTTATTGGAGGCTTAAGTCCATTTTTGGAAACTATTTTTCAACTTTATAAGCTACGTTACATCAAGTTTTAAAAAAGAAAGTGAGCATAATTCATAATAAAGAAAAACTCATAAAGAGCATGAACTTACGTCTACCATCTAATGTAAATCTTAATTCAAACTAACTTTTGCGAAGATCAAAAAGTAAATCAAAGTAAAGTAGAAGAAGGATATGTTCTTACTGCTATTTTCAAATCCAATCCGTTTGATTAAGACGCTAGTAGTAGGCACATTTGTTCATATTATAGAAAAATCATAATTACAACTGTATTTAACACGACATATAATAAATTTCATATTAACAATTACAAAAATAATGCCCATATTAATTTATCACCATATTTTAAAATTTAAACTATAACAAAAAAAAATAAGTAATAATATTCTTTTTACTATAGCAAAAAATATGTTTCAAGTTTAAGAGGTAAATTTTAAAATACAAATTTTAAAATTTCGTTATTTTGAGTTATATTATTTTATTACGATTGTTGTAACTAAATACAAATCACATGTCATAGTTTCATTAAAAAAATTGTTAAATTTAGATTCACGGATAACGTAATCCCATAATGTGATCCCATTTCCTGCAAAAAATAGAGTTGGATCATCATTTTGGAACCATGCACTAAGATAGGGCCATGGGTTCATTAAGACAGAATCAAACATTAAAAACAAAAATTGTGTAATACTAAAAGGATTGTTTTTGACGTGCAACTGAGAGAAAGTGGTAAGAACATATCATTTCTCTAACTCATTTGGACTTATCTTTTTCTTCTTGAAGAAACTAGAGTTAATCAATATGTGCATTAGGTGATGAACACCCTTCATTTTTGAGGGGTTGATTGGTATGCTTAATTCAACAGTGCACTTAAGACAAACATAGTGTATGAGGTTAAAGATATGATTTCATACATTGGCTTGAGCCTTTAGTAACTCATTTATATCTATATTCTCCCTGTCGATGTAACTCATATGTTATATTCTTTTATCCATTGCGAATTTGTATAGATTAGCTTTCTCTATATATATATATAGGTAGATCTAAATTTATCATATAGATTTGTTTTTAATTTTTTAGTCAATATGTAAGATAATTTTTAAAGATTCATGGACCTTTAAAAATTATTTCATTATTTATAATTAAACTTATACATTTGTCCAAATATTAAACTCTCCAAATATATATTGAAATTACGAATTGAGCAACCAAATAGCAACATTTATTCTTTAATTTTTAAACTCTATATTTTAATAAATGTAACAATAATGGTGCCACAAAATCAATGATAAGGATGAGGGATTGGTTATTAATTTGTAATAGATTGTGCTCAACCATTCAATAGATTTATACTTCTAACTAGTCTTGATTTGAAGTCTCTCTCTCTCTCTCTTTCTATATATATATATATATATATTATGTATAATATTGTCTCCCACTCCCTTTGTTTCTAAAAATAAAAGAGTAGAGTAATTGATCCGAAGAAGCAAAGGTAAAAGTAACGAATTATTTGTATTAGAATCACAATATTACTCAAATAATCTTTTCCATAGCATACATAAATATATACATATTTTTCTTCTTTAGAAGTATTGTACGTACCATGTTTAACAAAATAAAAAAAAGTAATAAATTATTGCATAAATAACACTTTTACTTTTCTTGTTGACTTTCTTTTCAACCAACAATGATAATATACATCCACACACACATATATATTATATTGAGTGAAAGTTAATATATTATAAAATTAAGTGTTACGTACATAATATGATCTAATAAAAAATACACTAAATGCACTATCTGAATTTGAACTTACACTTTTATAAAGAAGAATAAAAGTAACAATTGTATCTATAAAAAAAATAATTAATCATGTTAATATGTAAAGATGTCAATATGTATATATTAACATAAACATATTATAAATAAGTAGATACGAAGGGTTGAGCTTGATGATTGATCTTGTACCTAGTACGAAAATAATCTTACAGTAAGTAAATAAACATTAAAGATAGAGTTCAATGATCGATCTTATACCTAGTACATGAATAATCTTATAGTGACTAAATCCAGCAAGAATGAAGAGTTTAGCCCATTCTTTCTCAGTTCTCTCCTTTCCGAGGAGGTAGGCCGTCATTAACATGTCAAACAAGAGTTATGTTTGGATAAACTCTACATCTTCCTTCTGATTCTCCATGACAATGTCTATTATTGTCACCTTACCATCTCTTTCACCACTTCTCATAATCGACTCTTTACAACGTTCAAGTATCTTTGTACATTCTTCATCATTCTAATTGTGTAATATCCACTGCATGTATCGTACACATATGTAGTTGTTGCAATAAATGAATATATACATAATTATAAGTTGACTATTCATATTAAATATATGTAAACATGTTATCACTTACTTTTAATATAATTCCGTTGCCAGGAGGAATTGCTTCAAACATATCTCCTCCAATATATTTCAAGTTGTGGGTGGATTGCAAACCATCAACTACATGTGGTAGATCAAAAACCATAAACTCTGACTCTGGGAACTGATGGGCCAAACCTTTACTGAAATTACCAGTGCCACCTCCAACATCAACCAATTTCTTTAACCCGTCGAATACACCTTTACAACTATTAATTATAGTTGTTGTAACTAAATGAGAATCACATGCCATAGCTTCATTAAACAAATGGTTAACTCTGGGTTCACAGGCAGTATAGTCCCATAATGTGATCCCACGTACTGTAAAAAATGGAGTTGGATCATCATTTTGGAACCAAGTGCTGAAATGGGGCCAAGGGTTCATTAAGACAGGATCAAATATTGCAAAAAAATATGGTCTAATACTAAAGGGATTGTTTTTGAGGAGCAACTGGGAGGAAGTTGTAAGAACATATCCTTCTTCTAACTCGTTTGGACTTATTTTTTCCTTCTTGAAGAAACCAGAGTTAATCAATATACGCATTAAGCGATGGATACCATCTGCTTTTGAAGGGTTGATTGGTAGAGCAGAAATAAGTTGTTGATCTGTGATGGGTTTAGCATGGTTGTGAATGATATCTGGTATACCTAATTCAACAACGCATTTGAGACAAGCATAGTGTATGAAATTGAAGATATGATTCCACACATTGGCTTGAGTCTTTTGTAGATGATTTATATCTATATTTTTCCCATTTGTGGAACTCATCTCTTGCATTTTTTTTTATTTGTTTCAAGTTTATGCATATTATCTCTCCCTATATATAGAGGTAGATTTAAACCTACCACATTAATTTTTTTCTAATTTCTAGTCAATGTTTAATAATTTTGAAACATTCATAGATCTCCAAAGTAATATTCACACTTAAACAACACTCTGATTATACATTTGTACAAAGGTTAAACTCTTCAAATATATATTGAACTAAAAGATCACTTTAAATTTTACTTTTATATTTTCATGAAAATAACAATAATGAAGGCATTGTTTTGTCATTTAGGATTCTTTGTTGGCTTTTGTCATGATGGTAACTTGAATCTGACATGAAAAGTATGGTATGATTATGGTGGAGTTGCTTACTTCTTTTTCATATTAAAATTAAATAATAATATAAATTGTTATTTTGGCACATCTCATTGGAAACTAGTCCTTTATGATGTGTGGTTTAGTTTGTTTTCCTTTTATAGCAAAACAAGAAAAATTAGAACATCGAGTGCTTATTTGCCTAAATTTTTATTTTTGTTTCTATTGTAAAAAGTAATATATGAAGTGTCAATTTTTTTAATTGATGTTTTCTAAAGAAAAAATTAGGTGCTAAATTAATAACAGCCAGCATATATAAAATAAATATTTGTAGTTTTTTTTAAAAAAAATTTTGCATTAATTTTTTTTTTTGTATAAATATATATGTGTAACATATATAATATGTGTATAATATGAATTCTTTTGGGCATGGAAGAAAATATTCAAATTGCATATGACAACTATAAAAATGGCTGTCAGTGTTTATTGGCTAGAGGACATGTTAAAATTAAATCCCTAGATATGTTCTTGATTTTCTTTTCTGGCTTTTGTCTTTGCTATTTGGAATATAATGTGAGAGGATGATGCTTTTTCTTCCATTTTTAAAATATTAAATAGTTATTCAAAACTATCACTAAATAATTACATATCATCTTTATTTATTATATAAAATATTATTTTTTAATTAAAAACATATTTATTATATAAATATCTATTAGTGAATATTGCATGACTAAATTGATAGTGTGGCTTAAATGGTGGATGTGTAAATATATATATATTTTTTGTATTAGTTGAGCTCAAGGTTCCAAACCCAAGAGCAAAGGTAAGTCTCATCCTTATCCAATGCTTCCTCTCAAGACCAAGAGCAAATTTCTTCTTGAAAGTAAGAGTCTTATGACAAATAAAAGTTTGTAATGAAGTAATTAATCATTAAAATCCTTAGAACAATGTGAGTAGTGAGTACTTATTTCTCTAAGCTTAAAATACTATTTGATGAACTGTTAAATTATAAATTGATCCCTAGTTCTACTTGTGCTGACTTGAAGACTGTGGTTAAAAAATATCAACAACGTTATTGGGTAATGAAATTTTTTATAAGAGTAGATGAGTCCTCACGTGTTGACTACTAACTCATAATATAATTCCTCCTCCTTTCTTAACAAAATTAAATATTTACATTAAAGGCTTTTTTTTGGTAAGAAATTATATAAAATTTACGTTGACTTAATTTTATACGTATATAAGAAACTAAAAATGTAATAGCTTAATTTGGAGCATTTAAAAGTACATGTTGATTAAAATTTAAGTCATTAACTTTAAAATAAAAGTTTTACTAGATATACCCTAATTTTCTCTACATGGGAGATCATACACTAATTTATTTATATAATTGGTAAAATCTAGAAAGACTTAAAATTTATTTACTTCTCTTGTGGACTACTTTCATGATTTATTCTTTTGATGGGTTTTACCTTTAAAAAATGTTAATGGATTACAATATACATATCTAATTTGAACAATCTCAAACTATCTCATAAGCTAGTTTAATTAAAAATATGTATATAAACAATTTCTTTTTGTTTCTATATTGTGATTGGTTACTATATTAATTAAATATTAGATTGTTTTCAATTATTAGTCTTATAGAAAAAAAAAATAAGAACAATTTTCCTAATCTTTTCATATTGGCATTGGTTATTGATTTATATTAGATTGTGCTCAACCACTCAATAAATCTAGAATGCTAACTAATCTCGATTTGAAATATTTATATATACATATATGTATATATATAATACATATATGCTGCATGTTGTTGTCTCCTACTCCGTTTGTTAAATCTAAGTTCACGAGCAGTGTATGTAACAGCCCCGGTAATTCATAATGGAATTTATATTATAAATATCAAATGCGGAAGCGAAGTCAAAATTTGAATAACATCCCTTACACTAAAACCAAAACGTGCTCACAAAATATAAAAGATTAAACTACCTAAAGGAGAAACTTGAAAGTAAGAACTACGAATGTGACTATGGAGTCTTTAGACGTCCCCTTCGTCGTCCTCCTGCGGAACCGGCTCGGGAACGATGTCCTCTTGATATGAAATGATTAAATAAGGAATGAGCTACACTAGCCCAGTAAAGACATCACGATATCTCACCGTCACGGAGGTAAAGGTGGGTAGAAAACACAAAAAGACCAATGGAGCATAATTTATAACAAATCCTTTTATCGAAAATAAAACCTTTACCATTTACTTACCTCGGTGAAATTCATAAAACAATATACGAAAGCAATAACATCATCATCATCATGAAAACATATATATGAACTGTATAACATAATACCTATCACACTTTTCGAAATTCAATCGTTACACAACATATTTTCCTAATCCACCAGCCCACTAGTATCCATGGGGATCCATAGGGGTCCCGCTACCTGTTAATCCTTAACACTTGAGATCCATTCCAGGGCCGTCCCCATACCCCGTCCGGTATGGGCGCCAAACCATAGACCTCATTACCCCGTCCGGTATGAGGGTGAAACGGGCCGTCCCCATACCCCGTCCGGTATGGGCGCCAAAACACATAAGATCTCCATACCCCGTCCGGTATGGGAGACCACAATCCCAGTAGGGTTCCCTACGGACCCGGTCCGTCCACCATCTCCCAGGATATCTAGTCAGGCTGAACACATTATACAATTTCCATTCACATAATCTTTCATTCTCCTTTTCCCTCAATCAGCATTATCAATCACATACAAACAAGCAAAACGATAATTTATGCCAAACAGACAACATACAGCATTAATATCCCGGTCATTCAATCCATAATCAATAAAACAGTAAAATATGCACACGAAACTATAAAATGAAAACATTGAACCTCATGCTGCATTTAAAACTGTAAAACAGGCCAAATAACAGTTAATCGACAAACACACTAGACTCGGGCTCCATTAGCGACCTTAAGCAATTTCACACATCTGTTGATTCATGAAATACCGTTTTATCATTTATTGAACTTTAAAACCGTGATAGGAAATAGGGCAAGGGGTCCTTACTCGTTTCGGGGTCCGAACACGGCTTCACAGTGCGCTTGCAGGCTGTCCTTAATTTTCCCTGAATTTTTCTCGGGGAACTGAAACGCACTACTGGTACCTGCACGTGTTCCAAAAAAATCCCAAATTAGGCCCAGGGCCCCTTTCGGCCCAAATCGCAACTCCGGCACGGCGGCTCCGCCGTGCTCCAGCGACGATTCGCCTCGGGTTGGCTGTTTTCGGCCGTTTTCGGCCGAATTCGGCCACACTCGCATCGGTCCCTGCGAGAAAAAAACCCTAGGGTCCTCGGGGGGCCAAAAAATCACGGAAAAACGGAGCTTACCGGCGGCGACGCTCTCGGGTGCGGCGGCTCTCCGGCGAGGTTCGTGTTTTGGTGATTCGGCTCCGGTCAACCTGTAGAGAAAAGAATGGTGATCACGGTGATATAAAAATTGCATCAAACAGAGGCCGGAAGGGCGCGACGGCGCCGCTGGGCTTCGGCCGTGTATTCCGGCCGTTTGGCTGGGATTTTGGCTCCGATTTGGCCACAGGAGGAATCAACGTGAAAAAACGAGCCTGGGGTATGAAATTTACCTCGATCGGCGGTCGGAAATTCCTCCGGTGCGGCGGCGGGTGGCGGCGGCCGGCTTCTGGTTCGTCTTCTCCGGCGAGCGGCAGGCGGCTAGGGTTTGTGGTCTGGTGTGGGGGTTCTATTTATAACCCTTTGCCTTTTGATCTCAGCCGTCCATTTTGTTTTAATCTGGGCCGTCCGTTTTTTATTAAATCTGGGCCGTCCGTGCGATTAAATATGGGCCATCCGATCGCACGCTTGATCTGGGCCGTCCGATCGCGCCCACACGGATCGCCAACGTGACCCGTTTCGGAACGACGTGGTTTTGCCACGTGGCAGGTCCCGGTTGGCCGGGACTGCTGACCGGGCCTGCTGACGTGGCTGCCGACGTGGCTTTTTTTTTTTTTTTTTTCCCGGTCCGGGCGCTACAGTGTAATCCTAGAATGTGATCCCATGTGCTGTAAAAAATGGAGTTGGATCATTTGGAACCAAGCGCTAAGATGGGGCCATGAGTTCATTAAGATAGGATCAAACATTACAAACAAAAATGACGTAATACTAAAATGGTTGTTCTTAAGGAGCAAATGAGAGGAAGTGGTAAGAACATATCCTTCTTCTAGCTCGTTTGGACTTATCTTTTCCATCTTGAAGAAACCAAAGTTGATCAATATACGCATTAGACGATAAACACCATCTGCTTTTGAGGGGTTGATTGATAGTGTAGAAATAAGTTGTTGATCTCTGATTCACCCTTATATCGAACGAGTTAGCGAGGGATGACATTTTGACACTCGTACCAGACGGAGTATGGGGATGGTCAAATAATTGATAGGTTTAGATATTGGGTTCATGCGTAGAGGAACATCCCTATGGACCCCCAGGGGTACTGGTAAGCAGTTTAAAACAAAAATAAAAAGTTATTATTCTTGCTCACTTGTATAAGAAATCATAATATTATTTGAGTTATTTTCTTTATAGGTTGATTTTGGAAATCTCATAGCGGTAAGTATGCAATAAATGGTTTTCCTTCTGATAAATGAACTTACTTAAATTAAGAGCTTCATTAGTTGTTTTATTTTTTTTTACCAACCCTCAGTTTTCGTGTAACACCCAAATGAAAATAAATATTTTATTTATTTATTTTTATTTTATTTATTTATTTATTTGGATTTTTATTTAATTTAATTTAATTTAATTTAATTCAATGAAAATAAAAATAATTATAATGATAAAATTGGGTAAAAATATTATTTGAATTTAATTGAAATTGATTTTGGAAAAAAGGGTGAAAATTTAGATTCTGGGGGTATTTTTGAAAAGAAAATCGGAAATCGGGGGTCAAAACGTAATTTAGAAAAGTTGTGCCACGTCAACACCACGTCAGCAGCCACGTCAGCGGCCCGGTCAGCAGCCCCGGCCAACCAGGATGCGCTGCGTGGCAAGGACACGCTGACCAGGGGATGGGCCACGGGGGCGATCCGCGTGCGCGCGATCGGACAGCCCGGATCTGTTCCTGCGCGCACGGACGGCCCAGATCAAACGTGCGCACAGACGGCCCAGATTCACCCGCACGGACGGCCCAGATTCAATCAGGCACGGACGGCTCAGATTGCATCGTGATGAACGACCCAGATTTAATCCTAATTAAATCGCGATCGAACGGTCCAGATTCAATCTTGATGGACGGTCAAGATTAAAAGGCAAAGGGTATAAATACCCCCACCCACACCTAACCAAGGAAACCCTAGCCCCCAGTGCTCGCAGGAGAAGAAGAACCAGACGCCAGAGGAGCCGGTCGCCGCCACCTGCCGCCGCACCGGGGAAGTTTTCGACCGCCGATCGAGGTAATTTTTCTCCCCCTTGCTCGCTTTTCGACGCTGAGTCCGCCTATGGCCAAACCGGAGCCAAACCACCAGCCAAACGGTCGAAAAACTCAGCCGAAGCCCAGCGGCGCCGCCGCGTCCCTCCTCGATTTTTGCCTCCGATGAGGCCCTTCCCGGCCTCCGTTTGATGCAAATTTTATACCACTGTGATCACCGTTCTTTTCTCTACAGGTTGATCAGAGCCAAACATCAAAACGCGACTCACGCCGGAGGAGCCGCCACACTTGATAGCACCGCCGCCGGTAAGTTTCAGTTTTTCGTGATTTTTCGGCCCACCGAGGGCCCTAGGGTTGTTCTATCGCAGGGACCGATGCAAGCGTGACCGAATTTGGCCGAAAACGGCCAACTCGAGGCGAATCGCCGCCGCAAGTGGCGGCGCCGTCGCCGGAGCACGGCGGAGCCGCCGTGCTGAAATTTGCAATATTGGCCGAAAGGGGCTCTAGGTCTAATTTGGGATTTTTTGGGACACGTGCAGGTACTAGTAGTGCGTTTCAGCTCCCCGGGAAAAATTTAGAAAAAATTAGGGACAGCCTGTAGCCGTACTGTAGAGCCGTATTCAGACCCCGAAACAAGTAAGAACCCCTCACCCTATTTTCTATCACGGTATTAAAGTTTAGTAAATGATAAAACGGTATTTCATGAATCAATAGATGTGTGAAATTATTTAAGGTCACTAATGGAGCCCGAATCTGGTGTATTTGTCGGTCAGTTGTTGTTTGTTCTATTTCACAGTTCTAAATGCAGTATGATGTCTGGTGTTTTCATTTCATAGTTTCGTGTGCATATATGACTGTTCTATTGACTATGGGTTGAATGACTGAGAACCTGATATTGTGTGTTGTTTTGTTTGGCATAAATTACTGGTTTACATGTTGTCTGTGTTTGGTTGATTGAGACCAAGAAAAATGTCAAAAAGGTTATGTGAATTGATAGTGGATAAGGTGGACAGCCTGAATAGATATCCTGGGAGATGGTGGACGGACTGGGTCCGTAGAGAACCCTACCGGGAATGTGGTCTCTCATATCGGACGGGGTATGGAGACCTTATGTGTTTTGGCGCCCATACCGGACGGGGTATGGGGACGGCCCGTTTTACCCTCATACCGGACGGGGTATTGAGGTTCATGATTTTGGCGCCCATACCGGACGAGGTATGGGGACGGCCCTGCAATCAGGTTATAAATGTTAAGGGTTCACGGGTAGCGGGACCCCTATGAATCCCCATGGATACTAGTAGGCTGGTAAATGAGGAAAATATGTTGTGTAATGATTGAAATGCAAAGGCGTGGTAAGTATTATGTTATACAGTTCATATGATTTCATGATGATGATAATGTTATTGCTTTCGTATGTTGTTTTATGGATCTCACCGAAGTAAGTGGACAGTAAAGGATTTTATTATTGATAAAAGAATTTGTTATAAATTATGTTCCATTGGTCTTTTTTTGTGTTTTCTACCCACCTTTACCTCCATGGCGGTGAGATAGTGTGATGTCTTTACTGGGTTGGTGTAGCTCATTCCTTATTTAACCATTTCAGATCAGGAAGACATTGTTCCCGAGCCCGTTCCGCAGGAAAACGGCGAAGGGGATGCCTAAAGACTCCGTAATTATATTTATAGTTTTTATTTTCAAGTTTCTCTTTTAGTCAGTTTGTTCTTTTATACTTTGAGCACATTTTTGGTTTTAGTGTAAGGGATGTTAATCAAAATTTTTATTACGCTTCCGCATTTGACATTTTTAATACACATATTTCATTCTAAATTTTCGGGGCCGTTACATTTCGTATCAGTGAGTAGTGTGATATTCTTATTGGGCTAGTGTATCTCACCCCTACTAACTATTTCTGATAAAAAAGATCAAGACTCAGATCCTAACCAGCAAGAGGACTCTGAGTAGGTGTCCCCTGTATCCTATCAAGAGTTAGTGGAGGTTAACCTCTTTACAATATTTAGTTACTATTTTTATATATTTATTTCATTTTTTTATGAACTGCTATGAAAGGAATATTTCTGTATCCCTATTGGGCATTCAAATTTATGTGTAAGGAATGTAAACTCTAACGTAATTATACACTTTCGTATTAAATTTATGAATTTATTTTCCTTATAGTTTCCAGGATGTTTCATCATTAGAAGTAGTAATAATTAGATTATGGGATTTATATTCAACTTGAATATTTCCAAATTGATGGTGGCTAAAGTTCTAGAGGTCTTTGAGGATCTCAAGTTTGCATGGTGTAAAGGTATATAAATTTTTATTGTTGAGGTTGATTTTTTATATGTTAAGCAATTTCTTACCAATATGATAGAGGTTTCTTTCTTTTCACATCTAAAGAGGTTTAGTTCGTAGTACTTCTTAGCTTTAACTGAAACATTCAGATCTCGCATATCTCTAGAGAAGAAAATTCATATACCAATTGTCTTGCATATTAAACTCACAAGTCCATTAGGAGTTACAGACAATTAATTCACGCTCCTCCTTATCTCCTTTTTTACAACTACTTAAATCTCTATGACATTATTTAGGCACATCTAATTTGAAATGACCCTTTTGTGATGAATTGTTTTGTAACGACCCGAGAAATGAACGTTACTTCACACATATAGTCTGATAAATTTATGCAGCAAGAAACAAAAGCTTAAGATTCAATCATCCTTGTACGAAATAACAAAACATGAGACTTACAAGATCCTTTATATTACATCACTATATTATAATTGAACTGATTTTACAAGACGAACTCTTACTGTCATTAACGATTCTTCAAAGTCTTCCTTCGATCTTGAACTTACTCTTAATCTGGACTAATTTGCATTAAAGGGTGTGAATTGGGGTGAGCTTCACGGACTCAGTAAGAAAAAGGGGCAATGCCCATAACAAAGACATGTGCACACTCAATCACCAAAGCTTCTAATAAGTTTATTCAGTAAACATTCAGAATTTCTTATTTCAGTAATATAACTCAAGGCATCAATAGTTCCATAAATAGTATAATTTAGTATTCAATATCATAATTTAAGCAGTAAATAGTTTAGTAGATATTAGTTTAGTATTTCAATATCGTAAATTTTACTCATAACTTCTTATCAGCTTATATTTTATTAAAAATTATTTCACCGCGCGATGTCGTTTCCGCCAACATTAACGAGGGCAGTAAGAATTTCATCTACTACGTGAATACGTTACAATTTATAGTTTGTAGTACATAGTATAGAGTTTACAGTTCTTATTATCTCCCCATGCCTAGTTGAAGCCTTATCCACGGGTAGAGTTCACCACAGTCACATGTTAAAAGGCTACACACACACACACCCATCTTGGTGATATTGGTTAAACATATTTTCTTGTCTTTTAAGGATTCTTATGTTATTCTTTTACTAATCAGGTCCACCACCAGATGACCTATTCAAACATGCACCTATTTATATATCATATATGCATTATACATCAACAAGCCTATACAACAAACACAATACATATATTTTATATGCACAATTATCGACTCAAGTAAGTGTATATAAACACTCAACACATATAATATAAATATACTCATATATTCACACAAGACAAATATATTCCAAAATCATACACATACAAATTGTTCACTCATACATACACACATTGCACAACCTATAATTATACATTTATATATATATATATATACGCATCACGGACACCTATAACTCGATAACTAGCATGCATAAAATCTGCATATACATACTTATACATCATACACAACATCATGTAGGTTTCTGATCATATACAATTGGACACATGCGAATATGATAAATTCACAGAACTTGTGGCAAAAAACATAAATAGTTTGTAGAGTTTATAAACAATTTGTTTTAATAGAAAACAAGTTTTCATGAAACATGGGGGGCCTCTAAATGAGACTAACCCAATTTCTTACCTACAATCGAGTCGAAAAAAGTGTCAGAATCCTTATTGACTTGGGTCTACGCTCTTCTCTAAATCTTTACTGTCACTTATTTAATTTTTCGTTCACAAATACATAACACGCGTATTAAATGATGAGATACTTTTAGAAACAAATCCAACAAAACTAGTGTTACCTTGGGCACGTGATCCCACCCACTGGAGTTGCCACGAGTCACCACACGTGTGTTCTCAGTTCACCACGCGACACTGCTGAAGTGCCACCCGTCGCCTCATGCGCGGCCACCGAAATTGACACGCGCCACGAAACCATTCATGCATCCAACTCCGGTCTTGTGGAATCGGACTGGGAACGCACCACAGATTGCGAAGTTGCACCTGGGCCTCGCGCGGGTCTCCTTCTCCCATCGCATACTATTGCACTATTCTTTTTCTAGCTTCCTATTTTCGGTGCAAATGGACCAGTCTCTTAAATCTGACATCTAGTTCTGCACAGCGAACAACCCTTCTCGCAGCACGTCGGTCTTCTTCTTTGATTTACTTTCTCTCTCTACATACAACTCTCTTTCTCCTCATGCACGGGATCTCTCCTCTCCATGGCTCGCTCTCTCACTATTTTTATAGTCGGAGAGAGGAGAGCCCCATACGTCGTTCCTCCTCTGGTGCCCTAATCTTTTTTTCTTTTTCTGTCACAAAAATAGCGTCGTTTTGATGTTCTCAAAATGACGTCTTTTCACATGCCTATATTTTTCCTTCCTTCTTGTCAAAACGATGTATTTTTTTGGGATTTTTCAAAACAACATTATTTTGCCTTTTCCTGATTCTAAGAAACAGGTGGGCTGGGTTTGTTTCTCTTGGGCCAGGTTTTTACATGTTTGATTTGTTCCCCCTTGGTGGCAAACAAAAGAAAAAGTAGAATATGCAGTGCTTATTTCCCTATCTTCTTATGTTTGTTTTTATTGTAAAAATTAATAGATAAAGTGTCATTTTTCTAAATTTATTTATTTCAATTGACATGATGTACCATTAAAATTAATTACTTCAATTAGATAGTTATGTAAAATTACTAATTAAATACAACTAACAAGGTATATATTCTTTTCAAAAAAGGACATATTAATATTCCGGATAGTAATTGTAAATCAAATTTTTACATTAATTAATATAATAATAATGATCATAAATTAATGTTGATATGGTTTGAGTCTTGGAGATATTTGTCTACATTTTGGGAAATAGTTTATGTTTATGTTAGTATATATTTTATATATATCTTGAGGATATTTTTTATTTATTCTATGAAATATGTAATGTATATTCTAATAGATATTTTATGAATACTTTGGAGATATTTTTTATTTATCTTAGGGAATATGTGATATATATCCTGAATATCTTAGGGTTTTTATTTATCCTAGGGATATTTTTTTATTTTTTATTTACTGGAGATATACTATATTAATTAATCATAGTAGAAAATCTTCTTACCAGTCCTATCCGTAAATATAAGCACACTACCGAACTACGTTAAATTTTATGTAATTCTTTTGTTTTGTTTTTTATTTTGTTGTGATTGTATGTCATTTAGGGATTAATTTCTCCAACAATTGATATCTTAATTTTTTTTCATTTTCCTGTTTCTTTTTAAAATTTAAGAATTTGAGTACGCTGAAATGTCTTTTTCTGACATAGAAAAAAAGTCAATGGTAAAGATGATGACGAGATATATTATACCACTTTTGACCAACAAAAAGTGAAACTAAAACAAATTATGATAATCAAAACACTTAGGGTATTGAATGTGTTGTCATTTAGAATCCTTTGTTAGCTCTTCTTTAAAGAGAAGTAAACATAAATATATTAGTTACTTTTATTTTCCTGGTGAACCAAAAAAATAGAAATTATATACTAAATTTCAAATTAAGATGCAGTAATTTGTTTTAAATTTTTGCTACTACTTTGATAAATATATTTAAAATTTTCACTTTATAATTATTGACATCTCAAGTAAAAAAAAAATTATTTAGTTCAATAGTTAATGCATAATTTGAAAATATTTTAGAACCTAGATGATTTTGCTATATTGATGTGCCTAAACTAATAATATGCTAAGTTACTACCGCTCAACTTAGAAAAATTGATAGTTCTATTTGTGGTTATTATGATCATATTATTGCAGCTAGCCTCATTAGAAGTAGTATAAACTAGGTTATGGGATTTATATGCAACTTGAATATTTCCAAATTGATGGTGGCTAAAGTTCTAGAGGTCTTTGAGGATCTCAAGTTTGCATGGCATAAAGGTATATAAATTTTTATTACTGAGGTCGATTTTTTATATGTTAAGCAATTTCTTACCAATATGATAGAGGTTTCTTTCTCTTCACATCTAAAGAGGTTTAGTTCGTTTTACTTCTTAGCTTTAATTGCAATATTCAGATCTCGCATATCTTTAGAGAAGAAAATTCATATACCAATTATCTTGCATATTAAACTCACAAGTCCATTAAGAGCTATAGAGAATTAATTCATGCTCCTAATTATCTCCTTTTCTGCAACTACTTAAATCACTATGACATTATTTAGGCACATCCAATTGGAAATGACCCTTTTATGATGAGTTGTTTGATTTGTTCCCCTTGGTGGCAAACAAAACAAAAAGTAGAATATTAAGTGCTTATTTCCCTATATTCTTATGTTTGTTTTTATTGTAAAAATTAATAGATAAAGTGTCATTTTTCTAAATTTATTTATTTCAATTGACATGATATACCATTAAAATTAGTTACTTCAATTAGATAGTTATGTAAAATTACTAATTAAATGTAACACCCTAAATTAATTTTTTATAATTTAGGATTTTATTATAAATATAATTTCTTAATTTTTTAATTTTTTAAAATTTTAATTTCGAGTAAAAATGAAGTAAACAATTTTGGAGAAAATGGGTGAAAATTTTTGTTTTGGCGGTATTTTTGAAAGAAAAATCAGAAACTAGGGATCAAAATAAAATTTAGAGAAGTTTCGCCACGTCAGACGCCCGGTCAGCAGGCCCAATGAATCAGGACGTGTTAGAACGTTGACGCAGTGGCGCGCAGGAGGCGATGGGGCCGATCTGCATGCCCGCGATCAAAGGACCTAGATCTGTTCCCGCGTACACAGACAGCCCAGATGCGTTCCCTCTCCAAACGTGATCGGACGGTCAAATTTGAATACGATGGATGGTCCAGATTAGATCGTGATGGACAGTGCATATTGGATCGCGATGAACAGCTCAGATTCACTCCCCATTTAATCGCGATTGGACGGTTCAGATCAAATGCGATGGACAGTCCATATCAAAAGCATACGGATATAAATAACCCCCATCTACACCAAATCCTAACTCTAGCCACCAGACCCCTTCGCTGGAGAAGAAGACTCGGCTGCCAGGAAAGAGACCGTCGCCACCCGCCATCGCACTGGAGCTCTTTTCGACCGTCAAAAAAAGTAAAAATTTCCCCTTTTGCTCGAAATTCAATTTTAAACACACTCATGACCAAATTAGAGCAAAAGGATTGGCCGATTGGCCGAAAAATGTGGACAAAGCCCGACAGCGCCGTCGTAGGGAATTCTACAAAATGCATCTAATGAGGCCCTTCCCCATTCCTGTTCTGCGTGATTTTTTCACCGTTATGATCACCATTTCCTTCTCTACAGGTTGACTGAAATAAAACACCCAACTGCAACGTGAGCCATGGAGTCACCGCACCGGAGAGCTTTGCAGTCGGTGAGTTTTGATTTTTAGTATTTTTTTAACCAACCGAGACTCCTCAACATATTTTCTTGCAGGGATCGATGCGAAATCAGTCAAATTTGGCCAAAAAGGTTGAAAACAACCGATTTAAGGCAGACTGCCACCGTGGGCGGCGGCGCTGTTGCATGAGCACGGTGGCTCAATTCTAAAATTGGCCAAAATGGGCCCTAAGACTGATTTTGGATTTATTTAGGATATTTGTTGGTACTTATAGCGTGTTTTAATTGCCGAAGGAAAATTCAGGGAACTTGGGAATCTCCTGTAGCGCAGTGAACAACTTAGCTTTCCGAGTACCAAATTAAGTAAGAATCTCTCATCCTATCCTCTGTTATGGAATTGAAGTTTAATTTTAAATAATGTAGTATTTTGTGAAACTTAAAAAAATATTTATAATTAATTATGTGCTACTAATGGAGCCATAATCGAAAATTATTCTCTGTTGATTTCTGTTAATTTATGTTACAGTCTAAATGCATGATAGTATCTAATTTATCAATTTTATAGTTTGAATGCATGTATTGTTACCTTATGTGACAACTGTTAAATTGGAAAACTGAGATATGATTGCACTCCCTGAAGTATATTTGTTTGTTTATGTGATTACGGTTGATTTGAAAAATGAAGACTAAAGAAAAACGGCAAAATTGTGTGATTAAGTGAATGGATGAAATGGCAGTCTTGCTGTATATCCTGAGATATGGTGGACGGATCGTGTACAATAGAAAACCCTACCGTGAACGTTGTCTCATACTGGATGGGGTATCGAGACTTGGTAATTTGGTGCTCATACCGGTCTGGGTATGGGGACAGCCCTTTAATTGAGAATGTTGAAGGAAAGGGTTCACACATAACGGAAACATCCCTATGAACTCCCATGGATACTAGTAAGCCGATAAAAGGAAAGATTGTCATTTGATTTATTGAATATGGATTTATAATGTGTTCCTGTCACTAATTGCATATGAAATCATGATAAGTGCTATACTATTATCTTTATAGGTTGCTTTTATAAATCTCACTGCGGTAAGTGGATGGTAAATGGTTTTATTTTTAATAAATGTATTGGTTTAAATTAAGTACTCCATTAGTTGTTTTGATTTTCTACCAACCTTCATTTCTGTGTCGGTGATATAGTATGATATTCTTACTGGGCTAGTGTAGCTCATCCTTTATTTAACTATTTTATATCAAGAAGACCAGGATCCAGAGCCTGATCCGTAAGAGGGTTGCGAGTAGAATGCTACTTTTCTTTATTTTCTATTCATTTCCTTATTTCTTTGTATTTCTTTCAAAATGGTGAATTCTGGAACACTAATTAGTACTTTAGGTTACTGTGTAAGGAATGTAAACCTTAAATATTTAATTCACTTCGGCACTTTAACTATCATTTATTTTCTTTGAATATTTTCGAAATCATTACAGTTGGTATCAGAGCTGTGTTCCTCGGACCCATTCCTTATACAAAACCCTTAGAAAATACCGAAAATAATGAATTATCACTCAACTTTTTCTTGTGAAATACAGGTACAAATAGATGAGGAGAGGAAGACCCCCACTAAACCGAGCAGCCTGGGAGGGTTTGCTTAGAGAGGATGTTGACCAATTATTTGAGATGGTGGAAAGACTTATTGCTGCCCAGCAGGCCCGGAAAGAAAGGAGGGAGCTACCTAACCCTCCCTCGTTACCACAGTTGCAGCGGGAGGATCCCAAGCCACCCCGTTATGACCCTGCTCCTCCACAATACCATCCGGTACCACTACAGTATGATCCGGTACCCCAGCCACTGTGTTACCCGACACCACCACAGAAATTCATAATGAAATGTATATTAAAAATATCAAATGCAGAAGCGAAGTCAAAATTTGAATAACATCCCTTACACTAAAACCAAAAACGTGCTCACAAAATATAAAAGATCAAACTACCTAAAGGAAAAACTTGAAAGTAAAAGCTACAAATATAGCTATGGAGTCTTTAGGCATCCCCTTCGTCGTCCTCCTGCGGAACTGGCTCAGGAACAAGGTCTTCCTTATCTGAAATGATTAAATAAGGAATGAGCTACACTAGCCCAGTAAAGACATCACGATATCTCACCGTCACGGAGGTAAAGATGGGTAGAAAACACAAAAAGACTAATGGAGCATAATTTACAACAAAACCTTTTATCAATAATAAAACCTTTACCATTCACTTACCTCGGTGAAATTCATAAGTCAATATACGAAAACAATAACATCATCATCATCATGAAATCATATATATAAACTGTATAACGTAATACCTATCAAGCCTTTCATAATACAATCGTTACACAACATATTTTTTCCTCTTTTACCAGCCCACTAGTATCCATAGGGATCCATAGGGGTCCCGCTACCCGTTAACCCTTAACACTTGAAATCATATTCTGGGGCCGTCCCCATACCCCGTCCGGTATGGGCGCCAAAACTATAAACCTCATTACCCCGTCCGGTATGAGGGTGAAACGGGCCGTCCCCATACCCCGTCCGGTATGGGCGCCAAAACACATAAGTTCTCCATACCCCGTCCGGTATGGGAGACCACAATCCCGGTAGGTTTCCCTACGGACCCGGTCCGTCCACCATCTCCCAGGATATCTAGTCAGGCTGACCACATTATACAATTACTCATTTACATAATCTTTCATTCTCTCTTTCCGTCAGTCAGCATTATCAATCCACATACAAACAAGCAAAACGATAATTTATGCCAAATAGACAACATACAGTATCAATATCCCAGTCATTCAATCCATAATCGATAAAACAGTAAAAATATGCACACGAAACTATAAAATGAAAACATCCAACCTCATGCTGCATTTAAAACTGTAAAACAGGCCAAATAACAGTTAACCGACAAACACACTAGACTCGGGCTCCATTAGCGACCTTAAGCAATTTCACACATTCGTTGATTCATGAAATACCGTTTTATCATTTATTGAACTTTAAAACCGTGATAGGAAATAGGGTGAGGGGTCCTTACTCGTTTCGGGGTCCCAACACGGCTTCACAGTGCGCTTGCAGGCTGTCCCTAATTTTCCCTGAATTTTTCCCAGGGAACTGAAACGCACTACTGGTACCTGCACGTGTTCCAAAAAATCTCAAATTAGGCCCAGGGCCCCTTTCGGCCAATATCGCAACTCCGGCACGGCGGCTCTGCCGTGCTCCGGCGACGGCGCCGCCGCTTGCGACGGCGGTTCACCTCGGGTTGGCCGTTGCCGGCCGAATTCGGCCACACTCGCATTGGTTCCTGCGATAAAACAACCCTACGGCCCTCGGGGGGCCAAAAATTTACGGAAAATTGAAGCTTACCGGCGGCGATGCTCTCGGGTGCGGTGGCTCTCCGGTGAAGTTCGTGTTTTGGTGATTCAGCTCCGATCAACCTGCAGAGAAAAGAATGGTGATCACGGTGATATAAAAATTGCATTAAACGGAGGACGGGAAGGGCCTCATCGGAGGCAAAAACCGAGAAGGGGCAAGGCGGCGCCGCTGGCTTTTGGCCGTGTTTTTCAGCCGTTTGGCCGGGATTTTGTCTCCGATTTGGCCACTGGGGAAATCAGCGTGGAAAAATGAGTCGGGGGTATGAAATTTACCTCGATCGGCGGTCGAAAATCCCTCCGGTGCGGCGGCGGGTGGCGGCGGCCGGCTTCTGGTTCGTCTTCTCCGGCTAGGGTTTGGGGTCTGGTGTGGGGGTCTTATTTATACCCTTTTGCCTTTTGATCTCAGCCGTCCATTTTGATTTAATCTGGGCCGTCCGTTTTTGATTAAATCTGGGCCGTCCGTGCAATTAAATCTGGGCCATCCGTGCGCGCGATTGATCTGGACCGTCCGATCGCGCGCACGCGGATCGCCAACGTGGCCCGTCCCCGGTCGACGTGATTTTACCACGTGGCAGGTCCTGGTTGGCCAGGACTGCTGACTGGGTCTGCTAACGTGGCGCGCGCGTTTTTTTTTTTTTTTTTTTTTTCTTCTTCCATTTCCCGGGCGCTACAGTGTTGGTCTGTTATTGTTTGATCTAATTTCCAGTTTTAAATGCAGTATGATGTCTGATGTTTTTATTTTATAGTTTCGTGTGCATATATCACTGTTTTATTGATTATGGGTTGAATGACTGAGAACCCAATGTTGTGTGTTGTCTTGTTTGGCATAAACTACTGGTTTGCATGTTTGTGTGTGATTTGATGATGGTGACTGAGGAAAAAAGGAATCAAAGGTTACGTGAATTGATAAATGGATAATGTGGACAGAGACTAGATATCTTGGGAGATGGTGGACGGACCGGGTCCGTAGGGAACCCTACCGGGAATGTGATCTCTCATACCGGACGGGGTATGGGGACGGCCCGTTTCACCCTCATACCGGACGGGGTATTGAGGTTCATGGTTTTGGTGCCCATACCGGACGGGGTGTGGGGACGGCTCTGGAATCGGGTTATAAATGTTAAGGGTTCACGGGTAGCGGGACCCCTATGGATCCCCATGGACACTAGTAGGCTGGTAAATGAGGAAAATGTGTTGTTTAATGATTGAAATGCAAAGGCGTGGTAAGTATTATGTTATACAGTTCATATGCTTTCATGATGATGATAATGTTATTGCTTTCATATGTTGTTTTATGGATCTCACCGAGGTAAATGAACAGTAAAGGTTTTTATATTAATAAACGAGTTTATTATAAATTATGCTCCATTGGTCTTTTTTGTATTTTCTACCCACCTTTACCTCCGTGGCGGTGAGATAGTGTGATATCTTTACTGGGCTGGTGTAGCTCATTCTTTATTTAACCATTTCAGATCAGGAAGACGTTGTTCCCGAGCCCGTTCCGCAGGAAGACGGCGAAGGGGACGCCTAAAGACTCCGTAGTTATATTTATAGTTCTTATTTTCAAGTATCTCTTTTAGTTAGTTTTTTCTTTTATATTTTGAGCACGTTTTTGATTTTTGTGTAAGGGATGTTAATCAAAATTTTATTACACTTCCATATTTGATATTTTTAATACACATATTTCATTCTAAATTTCCGGGGCCGTTACAGTTGAGGTGGAGGAACTAATAAAACAGATAACTGAACTGCAGGATAGTGGATTCATCTGACATAGTGTGTCCCCTTGGAGTGTCGGAGTCACATTTGCAAGAAAGGCTGATGGGCGTTGAGGTTATGTATTGATTGTAGAGGTCTGAACAGGGTCACGATTAAGAGCAAGTATCCTCTCCCCAAGATTGACGACCTCTTCGATCAGTTGCAGGGTGCCCAGGTTTTCTGTAAAATAAACTTACGTTCAGGTTACCATCAGGTAAAAATCAGGGCAGAAGACATTCCCAAGACAGCCTTTCGAACCAGGTACAGACACTAAATGTTCCTGGTCATGCCATTTGGACTAACCAATGCTCCAGCCATCTTCATGGACTTGATAAACAGGATTTTTAAACAATTCTTGGATCAATTTGTCATTTTGTTCATTGATGACATCTTGGTTTATTCAAAAAGCAGAGAGGAACACGCTCACCATCTAACTCAAGTTTTGCAGGTTCTTAGAGAAAAGATACTATATGCAAAGTTGAGTAAGTGTAGGTTCTGGCTTGAGCAGAATACCTTCCTGGGACACATCATATCAAAGGATGGAGTGTTAGTGAACCCCGAAAAGGTGGAAGCTGTGCTCGGCTGAAAAAATTAACATCAGTTAAGGAGATCTGTAGCTTTCTAGGGATGACAGGTTATTACCGCAGGTTTGTGGAAGGATTTTCTAGTCTAGTTGGTCCCCTGACTCAGCTCACAAAGAAGAATGTCAAGTTTGAGTGGAACGAGAACTGTGAAAGAAGTTTTTCAGAACTAAAGAAGCAATTGACTACTGCACCTGTGTTGGCCTTACCGAGTGGATTGCGTGGATATACAGTTTACAGTGATGCCTCCCACCTAGTTTTGGGTTGTGTTTTAATGCAGCATGGGAAGGTCATAGCCTATGGTCCAGACAATTGAAGAGTCATGAGAAAAACTATCCCACCAATGACTTAGAGCTTGCCGCAATTATACATGTCTTAAAGAGTTGGCGCCATTATTTGTATGGGGAGACCTTTCAAATCTATACCGATCACAAGAGTTTAAAACACATATTCACTCAAAAGAATCTCAACATGCATCAAAGAATATGGATAGAACTTCTCAAGGACTATGATTGCGATACCTTGTATCACCCGGGTAAGGGCAACGTGGTAACCGATGCGCTCAGCAGGAAAAGTGCAGGTACATTAGACCATTTGATGGTTTTAGAATACAAACAGATAGGGGCCGCACAGCAGGTACAGCTTCAGGACTTGAAAAGAGTCACATGTTTAGGCCACCTAACTGTTCAGCCTGAGTTAATCCAGAGAATAGAGGAAGTTCAGTCTACCAACTCCACCTTAGCAGCCCTCAAGAAAGATGCAGAAGATAGAGTTAATCAGGAATTCTGAGTCTCCATCGATGGGTTGCTCAAATTCCAGGACAGAGTGTGTGTTCTAGGTGACAGTGAGTTAAGAAGGGACATTATGACAGAGATCCATAGCTCAAAGTTTGTCATGCATCCCGGAAGTACTAAGATGTACTAAAGTATGCGACCCCAATTTTGTGGAACGAGATGAAAAGAGATATAGCTGACTTTACTTTTAAGTATTTGGTATGTCAGCAGGTCAAGGAAGAGCATTAATGCCCAGGTGGGCTACTTCAGCCATTACTAATCCCGGAATGGAAGTAGGAACATATCACTATGGACTTCATGACAGGATTATCTAAGGCACGCTCAGGACATGATGCAATCTGGGTAATTGTTGACCAACTTACCAAGTCTTCCCACTTCTTGGACATCAGGATGACCGATTCCTTGGACAAGTTGGCAAGAATGTATATCCAGAAAGTAGTCAGATTACATGGAGTGTCAGTGACAGTAGTGTTTGACAGGGACCCTAGGTTCACTTCTCGATTTTGGTCTAACCTTCAGCAAGCCATGGAAATAAAATTTTCCTTTAGTACTACATTCCACCCTCAGACCGACGGGCAATCAGAAAGGACAATCCGCATACTTGAGGATATACTTCGAGCTTGTATTCTTGACTTCGGGGGCCATTGGGATGACCATCTACCCGTGATAGAGTTCCTCTACAACAACAGATACCAAACAAGTATTGGTATGGCTCCGTATGAGGTGTTATATGAGCGCCCATGCAGATCTCCGATTTGTTGGGAGGAAGTGGGTGATAGAAAACTTTTCGGCCCAGATCTGGTAGAGAAGACTACATCCAAAATAGTTAAGATCAAGAAAAATATTCAGACAACTCAAAGTAGGTAGAAGAGTTATGCGAACACTCAGAGGAGAGATTTGGAATTTGAGAAAGGCGATCGGGTGTTCCTTTAATGTCACTCCTTTTAAGGGAATTAGTAGGTTCGACAAGAGAGAGAAACTGAATCCCTGATTTATTGGACCATTCGAAATCTTAGACAAAATGGGGATTGTTGCCTACAGACTGGCACTCCCTCCAGAACTTTCTAGGGTCCATAATGTGTTTCACGTGTCCATACTACGCAAGTACAACCCAGACCCCTCTCACGTCTTGGCCCACGAGCCTCTTTCACTCTAGGAGGATCTGTTCTACAAAGAAGTACTGGTCGATATTATGGACTGAAAGAGCAGATTACTCCACAACCGAAAAATTCCTTTTGTTAAGGTCCTATGGCAGAATCACATACTGAGAGAGGCCACATGGGAGCTAGAATCAGACTTCAGAGCCAAATATCCCCAGCTGTTTGATTGAGAGTGAGAGAGACAAATTTGAGTGACCAAATTTCTTTTAAGGGGGGAGAGTTGTAACATCCTAAATAAATTTTTTATAATTTAAGATTTTATTATAAATATAATTTCTTAATTTTTCAATTTTTTAATTTTAATTTAGAGTAAAAATGAAGTAAAATTGATGGAGGATTAAATTGAAAATAATTTTGGAGAAAAGAGGTGAAAATTTGGGTTATGGGGGTATTTTTGAAAGAAATCCGATGCCCGATCAGCAGGCCCGATGAATCAGGACGTGCCACGTGGCAGCAGATGCTAATGCGGTGCTACCCGGGAGGCCACGCGGACGATCCACGTGCCTGCGATCGAACGACTAAGATCTATTCCCGTGTGCACAGATGGCCCATATGCGTTCTCTCCCCAAACGTAATCGGACAGTCAGATCTGAATGCGACGAACGACCCAGATTAGATCACAATAGACGGCCCGGATTGGATCGCGATGAATGATCCAGATTCACTCCCTATTTAATTGCGATTGGACGATTCAGATCAAACAGAATGGACAGTCCAGATCATAAGCGAACGGATATAAATAACCCCCATCCATACCAAACCCTAACCCTAGCCACCAGACCCCCTCGCCAGAGAAGAAGATCCGACTACTGGGAAGAGACTGCCGCCACCTGTCGCCGCACCAAAGCTTTTTTCGACTACCAAAAAAGGTAAAAAATTTCCCCTTTTGCTCAAAATTCAATTTTAAACACACTCATGACCAAATCAGAGTAAAAGGATTTGCCGATTAACCGAAAAATATGGGCAAAGCCCGCGATGCTGCCGAAGAGAATTCCACAAAATGCCTCTAATGAGGCCCTTCTCGATTCTCATTTTGCACGATTTTTCTACCGTTGTGATTATCATTTCCTTCTTTACAGGTTGACCAGAATAAAACACTCAACCACAACGTGAGTCGGAAGATCCGTCGCACCAGAGAGTCTCGCTGCCGGTGAGTTTTAGGCTTTTGTATTTTTTGGGCCAACTGAGGCCCCTTAACATATTTTCTCTTATGGATCGATGTAAAATCAGCCAAAAATAGCTGAAAATAGCTGACCCGAGGCAGACTGCCTCCGTGAACAGCACCGCCGTCGGTTGAGCACGGCGAAGCCGCCATGCTGAAATTCTGAAATTGGCCAAAATGGGCCCTGAGACTGAATTTGGATTTGTTTAGGACATTTATAGATACTTATAGCGCATTTTGATTCCCGAAAAAAAATTCAGGGAACCCGAAAACTGCCTGTAGGCGCAGTGAACAGCTTAATTTTTCGAGCACCAAATTGAATAAGAATCCTTCATCCTATCCTCTGTTATGGAATTAAAGTTTAATTTTAAATAATACAGTATTTTGTGAAATTTAAAAAATATCTATAATTAATTACGTGTTATTAATGGACTCAAAATAAAAAATTGTTCTCTGTTGATTTATGTTGATTATGTTATAGTCTAAATACATAATAGTATTAGATTTATCAATTAAATAGTTTGAATGCATGTATTGCTACCTTATGTGACTATCGTTAAATTAGAAAACTGAGATATGATTTCATTCCCTTATGCATGTTTGTTTGTTTATGTGATTACGGTTGAGTTAGAAAATGAAAACTAAAGAAAAAGGTAAAATTGTATGATTAAGTGAATGGATGAAACGACAGCCTTATTGTATATCCTAGGAGATGATGGACGGACCGGGTACAATAGGGAACCCTACCGTGAATGTTGTATCATACTGGACGAGGTATCGAAACTTGGTAATTTGGTGCTTATATTGGATGGGGTATGGGGACGGCCCGTTTCACTCTCATATTGGACGGTGTATTGAGGTTTAGTGGTTTGACGCTCATACCGGACAGAGTATGGGGACGACCCTTTAATTGAGAATGTTGAAGGAAATTGTTCACCTGTAGCGGAGATATCCCTATGAACCCCCAAGGATATCAGTAGGCCGATAAAAGGAAAGATTGTTGTTTGATTTATTGAATATGGATTTATAATGTGTGTCTGTCACCAATTACATATGAAATCATGATAAGTGCTATATTATTGTCTCTATAGGTTGTTTTTATAAATCTCGCTGCGGTAAGTGGATGGTAAACGGTTTTATTTTTAATAAATGTATTAGTTTAAATTAAGTGCTCCATTAGTTGTTTTGAATTTCTACCAACCTTCATTTCTATATTGGCGATATAGTGTGATATTTTTATTGGATTAGTGTAGTTCATCCCTTATTTAACCATTTCAGATCAAGAGGACTAGGATCCAGAGCCTCATCTACAAGAGGGTTGCGAGTAGAATGCTAATTTTCTTTATTTTCCGTTCATTTTCTTATTTCTTTGTATTTCTTTCAAAAAGGTGAATTCCGAAACACCAGTTGTACTTTACATTATTTTGTAAGAAATGTAAACCTTGAACATTTAATTCGCTTCTGCACTTTAACTATTATTTATTTTATTTGAATATTTCTGAGGTTGTTACATTAAATACAATTAAAAGAGTATATATTTTTCCGAAAAAAGAACATATTAATATTTGGGAGAGTAATCGTAAATCAAATTTTTGTACTAGTTAATATAATAATAATGATCATAAATTGATGTTGATATAGTTTGAATTTTGGAGATACATATCTATATTTTGATAAATAATTTATGTTTATGTTAGTATATTATATATATAGAGAGGATATTTTTTATTTATTCTATGAAATATGTGATGTAAATTTTAATGGATATTTTATGAATATTTGAAGATATTTTTTATTTATCTTTGGGAATATGTGATATGTATCCTAAATATTTTAGAGTAGCGATATTTTTTTATTTTTTTATTTATTGAAGATATATTCTTCGTTTCTCTTCCTCCGATTTGCCCATAAGGGTACTCGGAATAGAATTTTGAGTGGGTAGGAGGAAATTTTACATTTTTTGGTGGTCGGCGGTCAAATTTTCACCTATTCTTCCCAAAATTATTTTTAATTTTGTCCATAATTCATTTTTTCTCAAAAATTAAAGCAAATTAAGATAAAATAAATTTTTTAATTATTTATGTATATTTCATAACTCGTAAAATTATTTCAGACCAATTTTTAGGCCCAAGTGTTACAATTTCTCCCTATATATATGTAAACATGTTATCACTTACTTTTAATATAATTTCGTTGCCAGGAGGAATTGCTTCAAACATATCTCCTCCAATATATTTCAAGTTGTGGGTGGATTGCAAACCATCAACTACATGTGGTAGATCAAAAACCTTAAACTCTGACTTCTAGAACTGATGGGCCAAACCTTTACTGAAATTACCAGTGCCACCTCCAACATCAACTAATTTCTTTAACCCGTCGAATACACCTTTACAACTATTAATTATAGTTGTTGTAACTAAATGAGAATCACATGCCATAGCTTCATTAAACAATGGTTAACTTTGGGTTCACAGGCAGTATAGTCCCATAATGTGATCCCATGTACTGTAAAAAATGGAGTTTGATCATCATTTTGGAACCAAGTGCTGAAATGGGGCCAAGGGTTCATTAAGATAGGATCAAATATTGCAAACAAATACGGTCTAATACTAAAGGGATTGTTTTTGAGGAGCAACTGGGAGGAAGTTGTAAGAACATATCCTTCTTCTAACTCATTTGGACTTATTTTTTCCTTCTTGAAGAAACCAGAGTTAATCAATATACGCATTAAGCGATGGATACCATTTGCTTTTGAAGGGTTGATTGGTAGAGCAGAAATAAGTTGTTGATCTGTGATGGGTTTAGCATGGTTATGAATGATATCTGGTATACCTAATTCAACAGTGCATTTATGACAAGTAGAGTGTATGAAATTGAAGATATGATTCTACACATTGGCCTGAGCCTTTAGTAGATGATTTATATCTATATTTTCCACATTTGTGGAACTCATCTCTTGCATTTTTTTATTTGTTTCAAGTTTATGTATATTATCTCTCCCTATATATAGAGGTAGATTTAAACCTACCACATTGATTTTTTTCTAATTTCTAGTCAATGTTTAAAAATTTTTAAACATTCATAGATCTCCAAAGTTTAATTCACACTTAAACAACACTCTGATTATACATTTGTACAAAGGTTAAACTCTTCTTTAAAGTAAGAGTCTTATGACAAATAAAAGTTTGTAATGAAGTAATTAATCATTAAAATCCTTAGAACAATGTGAGTACTTACTTATTTCTCTAAGCTTAAAATACTATTTGATGAACTGTTAAATTATAAATTGATCCCTAGTTCTATTTGTGCTGGCTTGAAGACTGTGGTTAAAATATCAACAACGTGATTGGGTGATGAAATTTTTTATAAGAGTAAATGAGTCCTCACGTGTTGACTACTAACTCATAATATACTCATCTCGCGTTAATCTCGACCGTCCGATCACATTTAAAGAGAAAATAAATATAGAATGTTCATCGCGATTTGATCTCAACCATCCGATCGCGTTTAAAGAGAGAATGAATCTGAACCGTTCATCGCATTTAATTACGATTATACAATCATGTCTGAGGAGGGAATGAATTTGGACCCTAGCCGTAAGCCTCCTACCGGAGAAGAAAAATCAATCACCGGAGAAAAGAGCCAACTGTCGACTGTTACCGCGCCAGAACCACCTCCGACCGTAAAAAAAGGTAAAGATTCTCCTATCTACTAAGAATTTGATTCTGAACACCCCTATGGCCAAATTGGAGTAAAGAAAATGACAGGTGAACCGAAAATTGCAGGCAAATCTAGGCATTGCTGCCGCAAGCAAAACCTGCAATTGCCTCCGATGAGCCCCTTCTCGTTTTCCGTTTAGTACTATTTTTTCACCGTTCTATTTTCTATAGGTTGACCGAAAAAATACACCCAACCACGCAAGTGAGCCGGCAGAGCCGCCGTACTGAAAAATTATGGCATCGGTAGGTTTCTATTTTTTGATATTTTTCGGCTAACCGAGACCCCCAATGTGTTTTCTTATAGGAATGGGTATAAAACTGGCCGAAAAATAGATAAAGTGTCATTTTTTTAAATTTATTCATATTTCAATTGACGTGATATACCATTAAAATTAATTATTTCAATTAGATAGTTATGTAAAATTAAATACAATTAAAAGAGTATATATATCTTTTTTCAAAAAACGGACATATTACTATTCAGAATAGTAATCGTAAATCAAATTTTTGTATTAGTTAATATAATAATATTGATCGTAAATCAATGAACACAATTACTTGATAAACCTTAAATTTCTTTACTATTCTGTTTTAGTTTTCTAGAATGATGACTAATATAATAAACATGCAATGGTTTTGGCCACACCGGAGATCATCCACTTATTTACTTATAGAATTATTTACTTTTCTTGTGGACTACTTTCAAGATTTATTCTTTTGATGGGTTTTACCTTTAAAAAATATTAATGGATTATAATATACATATCTAATTTGAACAATCTCAAACTATCTCATAAGCTAGTTTAATTAAAAATATGTATATAAACAATTTCTTTTTGTTTCTATATTGTGATTGGTTACTATATTAATTAAATATTAGATTGTGCTCAACCATTCAATAAATCTAGAATGCTAACTAATCTCGATTTGAAATATTTATATATAATACATAAATGTATATATATAATACATATATGCTGCATGTTGTTGTCTCCTACTCCGTTTGTTACTGAAAATAAAAATTGACGCCAAAGAGAAAAGGTAAAGGAAACGAATTATTTGTACTGAAATAACATTTTCCCTAACATATATATATATATATATATATATATATATATACTTGTCTACCTTAAGATTATTGGATGTGAAATATTTAACAAAATAAAAAAAAAATACAACTATTGAACAAATAACCGCATTAGCTTTCGTGCTCGACTTTCTTTCGACCAACAGTGAAAATATATATATATGCACATACTTATTTATATATAAATTACATCAACTAAAAGTTTATATATGGTCGGATTAGGTGGCAATACAAAATAAGATCTTAATAAAAATACACAAAACACACAGTATAATTCAAACTCACACTTTCATAATATAAATAAGTAAATTTTAAAGATATAACTCGATAACTGATCTTGTACCTAATATGGGAATAATCTTATAATGGTTGAATCCAGCAAGAACGAAGAGTTTAGCCCATTCTTCCTCTGTTCTCTCCTTTCCAGGGAAGTTGGTCATCATCACCATGTCAAACAAGAGTTGTGTTTGAATGAACTCTATATCTTCCTTTTGCTTCTCCATGATAATATCTATTATTATCACCTTGCCACTTCTTTCACCACTTCTTATAATTGACTCTCTACAATGTTCAAGTATTTTTTTACAATCTTCATCATTCCAGTCGTGTAATACCCACTGCATGTATAAATATAAATGTATATTTATTGCAATATATATATAATTATAAGTTGACTATGCGTATTAAATGAAAAAATAATTATATTTTTATATGACTAGCATATTATTACTTACTTTTAATATAATCCCGTCAGCAGAAGGAATCGTTTCAAACATGTCTCCTCCAAGATATTTCAAGTTGTGGGTAGACTGCAAGCCATCGATTACATGTGGAAGATCAAAAACTGTGAACTCTAAGTCTGGAAACTGAGCTGTTGGTGTGGTGTGTGTGTGTAGAGAATTTTGTGCAGGTGCGGCGTCGGCAATGGCGCGACGGAGTGGAGCAGTGAAGGTAGGCCGTAAACGTGGGGTTGTCCCGCGCGCTCACGGAGGTGATCGGGGAAGGAATGGAAAGTATGGCAGTGTTGGAGGCGTGTGGGGAGCCGTGGGGAAGGATGGGGGTGGTGCGGGTAGAACAGAGTGAGGAGGATGTGAGAGAATAATCTAGGAGGCGCGGGTGGGATAAAAACTCAAGAGAACAGAAGAGGTGTGTGCGTGGTGTGTGCGTGGGTGAGGATGTGGAGGGAGTCGCTAATAGGCGGTGATGTGTTTCCCCGAAATGCACGGTGGTGAGGGCATGTATGTGGTGTGAAACGGTGCAAGCTGAGAGGTTAATCGCCCTAGGTAGGCAAAAGTGTATAGGAACCGGGAGGAGGCAGGAGGATGGGGGAGGTAGCGGGTAGGGGGCAGTGGGAGAGGGAAGGGAGCTGGAAGGTACGGCAGTGAGGACTAGGAAACCGGATTTGAGGGGGATTGGATGGGAGAAGGGGAGTAATGTGGTCAGTAGGAGTTAGCAAGTTAGAACGCTTGGGACTAGCATGGTATAAGGAGAGATGGGAGCATGCGGTTTGGGAGGGGGAATTGGGAGGCCGTTGGTAGGGGAGGGTGGAGTTGCCGATGTTGGTGGAGCAGGGAGGGGATATGCATGTGAGTGTGGCCTAGCAAGGCCGAGAGGGGTAGAAGGGTGCATGAGTCACGGATGGTGGTGACGGGAGGTGAAAATGTTGTGTGTGTGCGTGGCCCAACGAGGTCGAGAGATGGAGGAGTGAGTATGAGTCGTCGATGTTGGTGACGCGAGACGATGGTATTTGTGTGTGTGTGTGTGGCCTCTTTAGGTCGAGAGGTGGAGGATTGAGCATGAGTCGCCGATGTTGGTGACGCGAGACGATGGTATTTGTGTGTGTGTGTGGCCTCTTTAGGTCGAGAGGTGGAGGATTGAGCATGAGTCGCCGATGTTGGTGACGCGAGACGATGGTATTTGTGTGTGTGTGTGGCCTCTTTAGGTCGAGAGGTGGAGGATTGAGCATGAGTCGCCGATGTTGGTGACGCGAGACGATGGTATTTGTGTGCGTGTGTGGCCTCTTTAGGTCGAGAGGTGGAGGATTGAGCATGAGTCGCCGATGTTGGTGACGCGAGACGATAGTATTTGTGTGTGTGTGTGGCCTCTTTAGGTCGAGAGGTGGAGGATTGAGCATGAGTCGCCGATGTTGGTGACGCGAGGCGATGGTATTCGTGTGTGTGTGTGGCCTCTTTGGGTCGAGAGGTGGAGGAGTGAGTGTGAGTCGCCGATGTTGGTGACGCGGAATAATGGTGTGTGGGTGGGTGCGTGGCCTATTAGGTCGAGAGGTGGAGATATGGGTATGAGTCGCCGATATTGGTGACGTGGAATGAAGGTGGTTGGTCAGGGTTTGCAGCGATAACTTGGTGGAGTAAGAACGGAATTGGGATCCGAGCGGCTGGTAACGGAGCCCCGTCGGTAGTGCCATAGGGCACAAGTTTTGTTTGTGATTTAAAATAGTTTGAAAGGATGGTTTAGTCTGGATATTGAATATCTAGGAATGTTTGATATTGTATTACTATGTGTTGTAGAGGTGGAGATGTATGTACAATTGATTTGGAAAATGGAAGGTGGACCAATTTCTCTTGTGCATGGTTGGAATAATATGGATTTCGGTATTGTGTTGTATGAGTGCTTTATCGTACACCGTTAAGGAAAAAAAAAAACGGGGTGTTACATAATTCAACAGCACACTTAAGAGAAGCAGAATGCATGAAGTTGAAGATGTTATTCCAAACATTAGCCTGAGCTTTTAGTAGCTCATTTCTATCTACTTTCTCCCTGCTGGTGGAATTCATAATTTATATTCTTCTATCTATTGCAAGTTTATATAAATTTGCTCTCTCTATATATAGTGGTAGATGTGAACCTACCATATTGATTTTTTTTTTAATTTTCTAATCAACATATAAGGTGTTATTAACAATTTTTAAACATTAATAGATATCCAAGTGACTAATTCATGATTTACAATTAAATAAACACTTTAGTTATACATTTGTCCAAAGGTTAAACTTTCTTAGTATAGATTAAACTAAACATCTACCAAATAGCAACATATATTCTTTAATTTTTAAAGTTACAATTTCACAAAAGTAATAATAATAGTGGCACTAACGATAGTGACTAGATATAGCAATAATCGAAAAACAGAAGTCACATCAATGTCGATGATAATTTTTCACATCAATATCGATGATAATTTTAACATACAATACATGAATTGTCTCTTTTTGAACAATATTATGGGAAAGAAAAAAAAATTAAAATAAATATTGACAAATATAACTACAAAAATGTTACCATTACTTATGAACACATGATAAATTCCATAGCATGAAGTAGTTCTAGAATCCAAGACACCAATTTGTATTATTTGTTTCGTGTTTTCTTTAATAAAAAAAAAAATACCATCTTTATAGAGATCAAGAAATACCCATTACTCAAAGGTTAAATGTTTGTTTGGAGTGATTTATAAAACACTTAGGGTATTGAATGTGTTATCCTTTAGAATTCTTTGTTTGATCTTGTTTAAAGAGAAAAGTAAACATAAATATATTAGTTACTTTTATTTTTCTGGTGAACCAAAAAAAAAAGTAATTATATACTGAATATTAAATTAAGATATAATAACTTGTCAATAATTTCTTCTAGTACTTTGATAAATATATTTAAAATTTTCACTTTATAATTATTGACATCTCAAGTAAAAAAAATATTTAGTTGAATAATTAATGCATAATTTAAAAATATTTTAGAACCTAGATAATTTTGCTATATTGATGTGCCTAAACTAGTAATATGCTAAGTTCTTATCGCTTAAATTAGAAAAATTGATAGTTTTGCTCGTGGTGATTATGATCATATTATTACACCTAGCCTCATTAGAAGTAGTAATAACTAGATTATGGGATTTATATTCAACTTGAATATTTCCAAATTGGTGGTGGCTAAAGTTCTAGAGGTATTTGAGGATTTCAAGTTTGCATGACGTAAAGGTATCAAAATTTTTATTATTGAGGTTGATTTTTTTTATATATTAAGTAATTTTTTTACTAACATGACAGAGATTTCTTTTTTTCTACATCTGAAGAGGTTTAACTCGTGGTACTTCTTACCGGACAGGGTATGGAGACAGCCCGATTCACCCTCATACATACGGGGTATTGAGGGATGGTATTTTGGGGCTAATACCAGACGGGATATTGGGACGGTCGGTTGGTTGACAATATTGGATATTGATTCACGTGTAGTGGAACATTCCTATGGGTCACCAGAAGATACCAGTAGACAAATAAAAAAGAAAATTGTTGTTCTATCTCACTTGAATATGAGATTTCAATGTTATTTGATTTATTGTTTTTATAGGTCGATCTTAGAAATCTCGCAACGGTAAATATTTTCAATAAAAAGTTTTCTTTATGATAAATGAATTTACTTAAATCAAGAGCTTCATTGGTTGTTTTTATGATTTTTACGAACCTTCAGTTTCTATATCGATGAGTAGTGTGATATTCTTATTAGACTAGTGTAGCTCAACCTTTCATTAACTATTTCATATCAAAAGAATCAAGACGCAGATCTTGATTAACAAGAGGGTTGTGAATAGTTCACCAGCCGAACTCCCTTCAAAAGCTAGAGAATGTCGTCTTAGAATGCCAAACATATTATTTTTTATTTATTTCTTTGATTTTTATTTGTTCTTTTAGAATGGACATTCTCTAAGCCCTATTAGGCATTTTACATTATGTAAGGAATGTAAACTCTAACTCTATTATTTTGTTTTCGCATTTAATAATGACTTTATTTTCTTTTAAATTCTGGACCTTTACATCTATATTTTGAGAAATAGTTTATGTTTATGTCAGTATATATTTTATATATATCTTGAGGATATTTTTTATTTATTCTATGAAATATGTGGCGTATATCTAATGGGTATTTTATGAATACTTTGGAGATATTTTTTATTTATCTTAGGGAATATGCGATATATATCCTGAATATCTTTGAGTTTTTATTTATCCTAGGGATATTTTTTTATTTTTTGTTTATTGGAGATATACTCTACTAATTGATCATAGTAGAAAACGTTTTTACCGGTCTTACCTGTAAATGTAAGCACACTGCCGAACTACATTAAATTATATGTTATTCTTTTGTTTTGTTTTATATTTGTTGTGATTGTATGTCATTTCAGAATTAATTTCTCCAACAGTTGATATCTTAATTTTTTTATTTTCTAATTTTTTTAAAAAAATTTAAGAATTTGAGTACGCTGAAATTTTTTTTTCTGACACAGAAAAAAAGTCAGTGGTAAAGATGATGACGAGATATATTATACCACCTTTGACCAACAAAAAGTGAAACTAAAACAAATTGTGATAATTAAAACACTTAGGGTATTGAATGTGTTGTCATTTAGAATCCTTTGTTAGCTCTTCTTTAAAGAGAAGTAAACACAAATATATTAGTTACTTTTATTTTCCTGGTGAACCAAAAAAAAAAGTAATTATATACTGAATTTTAAATTAAGATGCAGTAATTTGTTTTAAATTTTCGCTACTACTTTGATAAATATATTTAAAATTTTCACTTTATAATTATTGACATCTCAAGTAAACAAAATTTATTTACTTCAATAGTTAATGCATAATTTAAAAATATTTTAGAACCTAGATGATTTTGCTATATTGATGTGCCTAAGCTAATAATATGCTAAGTTACGATCGCTCAAATGAGAAAAAATTGATAGTTTTGCTCGTGGTGATTATGATCATATTATTACACCTAACCACATTAGAAGTAGTAATAACTAGGTTATGGGATTTATATTCAACTTGAATATTTCCAAATTGGTGGTGGCTAAAATTCTAGAGGTATTTGAGGATCTCAAGTTTGCATGGCGTAAAGGTATCAAAATTTTTATTATTGAGGTTGATTTTTTTATGTATTAAGTAATTTTTTTACTAATATGAAAGAAATTTCTTTTTTTCTACATCTGAAGAGGTTTAGCTCATGGTACTTCTTAACTTTAACTGGAAGATTCAGATCCTACGTATCTCTAGAGAAGAAAATTCATATACCAATTGTCTTGCATATTAAACTCACAAGTCCATTAGGAGTTATAGAGAATTAATTCATGCTTCTAATTATCTCCTTTTCTACAACTACTTAAATCACTATGACATTATTTAGGCACATCTCCCTTGTATGATGAGTTGTTTGATTTGTTCCCCCTTGGTGGCAAACAAAAGAAAAAGTAGAACATTGATTGCTTATCTCCCTATATTCTTATGTTTGTTTTTATTGTAAAAATTAATAGATAAAGTGTTATTTTTCTAACTTTATTCATATTTCAATTGACATGACATACCATTAAAATTAATTACTTCAATTAGATAGTTATATAAAATTACTAATTAAATACAATTAGAAGAGTATATATATCTTTTTTCAAAAAACGGACATATTACTTTTCGGAATAGTAATCGTAAATCAAATTTTCATATTAGCTAATATAATAATAATCATAAATTAATGTTGATATAGTTTGAATTTTGAAAATATTTATCTATATTTTGAGAAATAGTTCATGTTTATGTTAGTATATATTTTATATATAACTTAAAGATATTTTTTATTTATTCTATGAAATATGTGATGTATATTATAGTGGATATTTTATGAATATTTTGTAAAAATTTTTTTAATTATCATTAGAATTATGTGATATATATCTAGAATAGTTTTGTTTGATAAAAACTTTAATAATCTCTCTATATATAAGAGTAAATTTTATGTTTTTTTTTTTATTCTTACTTCATTATAATTATGTGTAATTTAGGAATTAATTTCTCTAACAGTTGACATCTTAATTATTTTTATTTTTCTATTTCTTTTAAAAATTTTAAGAATTTAAGTATGCTGAAATGTTTTTCTTACAGAAAAAAAAAAAAAAAAAAAGTTAGATGGCAAGGATGATGAATAGATATATCATACCAATTTTGACCAACTAAAAGTGAAACTAAAACAAATGATAATAATCATAACCATAGCTATGATAATGATGCATATATATATATATATAACACGTACATTATATGAATTCTTTTGGGCATAGTAGAAAATATTCAAATTGCTTATGACAACTATAAAAATGGGTGTCAGTCTTTATTGGCTAGTGAACATGTAAACAGTTTAATCCCTATAAATGTTCTTGATTTTCTTTGTTGGGTTTTGTCTTTGCTATTTGGGATTTTATGTGAGAGGATGATGCTTTTTCTTCCATTTTTAAAATATTATATATTAAAATTAAACAGTTATTCATAAATAATATAAATATTATTTTTTTATGAAAAACTAATTTAAATTAATATCTTAATTTTTACTTGGTACGTGTAAATAGATCCTAATATGATTTTTATCCTCAATTGATATAGTTAGTGTTTTGTAAATGGATTTGTACCCTCTTAGTGCCTTTGCTTAATGATACACTTTATACTTATTATTTAAAAAAAAAAAAAAAAAAATCTTCGTAGTAATTATTTGAATCCAAGTATTATAGTAGCCTAGTTTGTTGCCGCACTATAACCGTTTTAGTCCTACTACTAATAGTAATAGTCTAAATCTAATCATCCAAGTGAAAGTATTTTAAAAGTAATCCGAACGTTAGTTGTAATTGTAAAAATAATCCACTAATCTTAATATCATAGTCATATTCCTAGTAGTCCAATTCCTATTTGCATTACTAATCTTAATGCACAATAATGAATAGTGTTGTTCCCACGAAGAAAAGAACATAAATATTGTTCGTTCAACCATATTCATATTCATGATCTAATACCACGAATAAGACTTTCTTTAGAACAAAAAATATTAAACTAGAATGGATTTTAAATGAGTTCTTACGTTTAAAATAAATCAAAATACTCATTGAAATATTCTATTTAAAACAAATTTATTTAAGGTATGAAATGAAATTAGAATAGAAGAAATGAAAATTAAAACAAAGATAATTGGAATAAAAGCAATAATGTCGCAAGATTTAAATAAAACTAAAAGAAACTATCCATAATACTCATGTTGCGAAAATTTCTTCCAGTTGTCAGTGTTTAAAAATATCTCAAAAGATATCGATATATATGTATGGGCTAAAGTATAATTTTTTTTGGTCAAATAAAAGCTGCATTTTAAAAAATTTTCTGGACCAATACATAATTTGTGTGTGTGTGTAAATATATATATACATATGTGCCGAGATCTTTTTTATTCCGCCTTTCTGTCTGACTTGTTGAAAGAAAAAAGTGGGAGACGAGAAAAGAATTAATAAGCCAAAGGGTTTTTCAACTATTGTGGATTTTGAATTTCAAATTCGATTTTAGAGTACATAATACAACACCCCCACATAATATGTGCGTATGTATATATATATATACATATGTGCCGAGATCTTTTTTATTCCACCTTTTTTACTAGCTTGTTGAATGAAAAAAGTGGGAGATAAAAAGAGATATTTATACTCGTCTCGCGTCAATCTCGACCGTCCAATCACATTTAAAGAGAAATAAATATTGAATGTTCATCGCGATTTGATCTCAACCATCCGATCGCGTTTAAAGAGGAAATGAATATAAACTGTTCATCGCGTTTAATTACGATTATCCAATCACGTATGAGGAGGGAATGAATCCGGACCCTAGCCGTAAGCCTCCTACCGGAGAAGAAAAATCAATCACCGGAGAAAAGTGCCGACTGTCGACTATTACCGCGCCGGAACCACCTCCGACCGTAAAAAAGGTAAAGATTCTCCTATCTACTAAGAATTTGATTCTGAGCACCTCCATGGCCAAATTGGAGTAAAAGAAATGACGGGTGAGCCGAAAATTACAGGCAAAGCTAGGCGGTGCTGCCGCAAGCAAAACCTGCAACCGCCTCCGATGAGCCCCTTCCCATTTTCCTTTTCGTACGATTTTTTCACTGTTCTATTTTCTACAAGTTGACCGAAGAAATACGCCCAACCACACAAGTGAGCCGGCAAAGCTGCCGCATTGAAAAATTCTAGCATCGGTATGTTTCTATTTTTTTATATTTTTCGACTAACCGAGACCTCCAACGTGTTTTTTCATAGGAATTGATATATATCCTGAATATCTTTGAGTTTTTATTTATCCTAGGGATATTTTTTTATTTTTTGTTTATTGGAGATATACTCTATTAATTGATCATAGTAGAAAACGTTTTTACCGATCTTACCTGTAAATGTAAGCACACTGCCGAACTACATTAAATTATATGTTATTCTTTTGTTTTGTTTTATATTTGTTGTGATTGTATGTCATTTTGGAATTAATTTCTCCAACAGTTGATATCTTAATTTTTTTATTTTCTAATTTTTTTAAAAAAATTTAAGAATTTGAGTACGCTGAAATTTCTTTTTCTGACACAGAAAAAAAGTCAGTGGTAAAGATGATGACGAGATATATTATACCACCTTTGACCAACAAAAAGTGAAACTAAAACAAATTGTGATAATCAAAACACTTAGGGTATTGAATGTGTTGTCATTTAGAATCCTTCGTTAGCTCTTCTTTAAAGAGAAGTAAATACAAATATATTAGTTACTTTTATTTTCCTGGTGAACCAAAAAAAAAAGTAATTATATACTGAATTTTAAATTAAGATGCAGTAATTTGTTTTAAATTTTCGCTACTACTTTGATAAATATATTTAAAATTTTCACTTTATAATTATTGACATCTCAAGTAAACAAAATTTATTTACTTCAATAGTTAATGCATAATTTAAAAATATTTTAGAACCTAGATGATTTTGCTATATTGATGTGCCTAAGCTAATAATATGCTAAGTTACGATCGCTCAAATGAGAAAAAATTGATAGTTTTGCTCGTGGTGATTATGATCATATTATTACACCTAACCACATTAGAAGTAGTAATAACTAGGTTATGGGATTTATATTCAACTTGAATATTTCCAAATTGGTGGTGGCTAAAATTCTAGAGGTATTTGAGGATCTCAAGTTTGCATTGCGTAAAGGTATCAAAATTTTTATTATTGAGGTTGATTTTTTTATGTATTAAGCAATTTTTTACTAATATGAAAGAGATTTCTTTTTTTCTACATCTGAAGAGGTTTAGCTCATGGTACTTCTTAACTTTAACTGGAAGATTCAGATCTCCCATATCTCTAGAGAAGAAAATTCATATACCAATTGTCTTGCATATTAAACTCACAAGTCCATTAGGAGTTATAGAGAATTAATTCATGCTTCTAATTATCTCCTTTTCTACAACTACTTAAATCACTATGACATTATTTAGGCACATCTCCCTTGTATGATGAGTTGTTTGATTTGTTCCCCCTTGGTGGCAAACAAAAGAAAAAGTAGAACATTGATTGCTTATCTCCCTATATTCTTATGTTTGTTTTTATTGTAAAAATTAATAGATAAAGTGTTATTTTTTTAAAATTTATTCATATTTCAATTGACATGACATACCATTAAAATTAATTACTTCAATTAGATAGTTATATAAAATTACTAATTAAATACAATTAGAAGAGTATATATATCTTTTTTCAAAAAACGGACATATTACTTTTCGGAATAGTAATCGTAAATCAAATTTTCATATTAGCTAATATAATAATAATAATCATAAATTGATGTTGATATAGTTTGAATTTTGAAGATATTTATCTATATTTTGAGAAATAGTTCATGTTTATGTTGGTATATATTTTATATATATCTTGAAAATAATTTTTATTTATTCTATGAAAGATGTGATGTATATTATAGTGGATATTTTATGAATATTTTGTAGATATTTTTTTAATTATCATTAGAATTATGTGATATATATCTAGAATAGTTTTGTTTGATAAAAACTTTAATAAGCTCTCTATATATAAGAGTAAATTTTATGTTTTTTTTTTATTCTTACTTCATTATAATTATGTGTAATTTAGGAATTAATTTCTCTAACAGTTGACATCTTAATTATTTTTATTTTTCTATTTCTTTTAAAAATTTTAAGAATTTAAGTATGCTGAAATGTTTTTCTTACAGAAAAAAAAAAAAAAAAAGTTAGATGGCAAGGATGATGAATAGATATATCATACCAATTTTGACCAACTAAAAGTGAAACTAAAACAAATGATAATAATCATAACCATAGCTATGATAATGATGCATATATATATATATATATATATATATATATATATATATATATAACACGTACATTATATGAATTCTTTTGGGCATAGTAGAAAATATTCAAATTGCTTATGACAACTATAAAAATGGGTGTCAGTCTTTATTGGCTAGTGAACATGTAAACAGTTAATCCCTATATATGTTCTTGATTTTCTTTGTTGGGTTTTGTCTTTGCTATTTGGGATTTTATGTGAGAGGATGATGCTTTTTCTTCCATTTTTAAAATATTATATATTAAAATTAAACAGTTATTCATAAATAATATAAATATTATTTTTTTATGAAAAACTAATTTAAATTAATATCTTAATTTTTACTTGGTACGTGTAAATAGATCCTAATATGATTTTTATCCTCAATTGATATAGTTAGTGTTTTGTAAATGGATTTGTACCCTCTTAGTGCCTTTGCTTAATGATACACTTTATACTTATTATTTAAAAAAAAAAAAAAAAATCTTCGTAGTAATTATTTGAATCCAAGTATTATAGTAGCCTAGTTTGTTGCCGCACTATAACCGTTTTAGTCCTACTACTAATAGTAATACTCTAAATCTAATCATCCAAGTGAAAGTATTTTAAAAGTAATCCGAACGTCAGTTGTAATTGTAAAAATAATCCACTAATCTTAATATCATAGTCATATTCCTAAGAGTCCAATTCTTATTTGCATTACTAATCTTAATGCACAATAATGAATAGTGTTGTTCCCACGGAGAAAAGAACATAAATATTGTTCGTTCAACCATATTCATATTCATGATCTAATACCACGAATAAGACTTTCTTTAGAACAAAAAATATTAAACTAGAATGGATTTTAAATGAGTTCTTACGTTTAAAATAAATCAAAATACTCATTGAAATATTCTATTTAAAACAAATTTATTTAAGGTATGAAATGAAATTAGAATAGAAGAAATGAAAATTAAAACAAAGATAATTGGAATAAAAGCAATAATGTCGCAAGATTTAAATAAAACTAAAAGAAACTATCCATAATACTCATGTTGCGAAAATTTCTTCCAGTTGTCAGTGTTTAAAAATATCTCAAAAGATATCGATATATATGTATGGGCTAAAGTATAATTTTTTTTGGTCAAATAAAAGCTGCATTTTAAAAAAATTTCTGCACCAATACATAATTTGTGTGTGTGTGTAAATATATATATACATATGTGCCGAGATCTTTTTTATTCCGCCTTTCTGTCTGACTTGTTGAAAGAAAAAAGTGGGAGACGAGAAAAGAATTAATAAGCCAAAGGGTTTTTCAACTATTGTGGATTTTGATTTTCAAATTCGATTTTAGAGTACATAATACAACACCCCCACATAATATGTGCGTATGTATATATATATATATATATATACATACATATGTGCCGAGATCTTTTTTATTCCACCTTTTTTACTAGCTTGTTGAATGAAAAAAGTGGGAGACAAAAAGAGATATTTATACTCGTCTCGCGTTAATCTCGACCGTCCGATCACATTTAAAGAGAAAATAAATATGGAATGTTCATCGCGATTTGATCTCAACCGTCCGATCGCGTTTAAAGAGGAAATGAATCTGAACCGTTCATCGCGTTTAATTACGATTATCCAATCACGTCTGAGGAGGGAATGAATCCGGACCCTAGCCGTAAGCCTCCTACCGGAGAAGAAAAATCAATCACCGAAGAAAAGAATCGACTGTCGACTGTTACTGCACCGGAACCACTTCCGACCGTAAAAAAAGGTAAAGATTCTCCTATCTACTAAGAATTTAATTCTGAGCACCCCAATGACCAAATTGAAATAAAAGAAATAACGGGTGAACCGAAAATTGCAGGCAAAGCTAGGTGGTGCTGCCGCAAGTAAAACCTGCAACCGCCTCCGATGAGCCTATTCCCATTTCCTGTTTCGTATGATTTTTCACCGTTCTATTTTCTACAGGTTGACCGAAGAAATACGCCCAACAACACAAGTGAGCCTGCAGAGCTACCGCACCGAAAAATTCTAGCATCCGTAGGTTTCTATTTTTTGATATTTTTCGGCTAACCGGGACCCCCAACATGTTTTCTCATAAGAATGGGTATAAAACCGGCCAAAACCAGCCAAAATTTACCGAAAAAGGCTAGACCGAGGGCCCTAGGGTTTGATGCAATTTTTATATCACCGTGATCACCATTCTTTTCTCTACAGGTTGATCAGAGCCGAATCCCCAAAACACGAACCTCACCGGAGAGCCGCTGCACCCGAGAGCACCGCCGCTGGTAAGCTTCGGTTTTTCGTAATTTTTTGGCCCCCCGAGGGCCCTAGGGTTGTTTTATCGCAAGGACCGATGCAAGTGTGGCCGAATTCGGCCAGAAACGACCGAAAACGGCCAAGCTGAGGCGAATCGCCGCCGCTTGCCGTCGCCGGAGCACGGCGGAGCTGCCGTGCTGGAATTGCGATATTGGCCAAAAAGAGGCCCTGGGCCTAATTTGGGATTTTTTGGAACACGTGCAGGTACCAGTAGTGCGTTTCAGTTCCCCGGGAAAAATTCAGGGAAAATTAGGGACAGCCTGTAGGCGCACTGTGAAGCCGTGTTCGGACCCCGAAACGAGTAAGGACCCCTCACCCTATTTCCTATCACGGTATTAAAGTTCAATAATGATAAAACGGTATTTCTTGAATCAACGAATGTGTAAAATTACCTAAGGTCGCTAATGGAGCCCGAGTCTAGTGTGTTTGTCGGTTAACTGTTAATTGGCCTATTTTACAGTTTCAAATGCAGTATGAGGTTTGATGTTTTCATTTTATAGTTTCGTGTGCATATTTTACTATTTTATTGATTATGGATTGAATGACTGAGATACTGATGCTGTATGTTGCCTGTTTGGCATAAATTACTATTTTGCTCGTTTGTTTGTGAATTGATGATGCTGACTGAGGAAAAAGAGAATGAAAGATTATGTAAATTGGTAGTTGTATAATGTGGTCAGCCTGACTAGATATCCTGGGAGATGGTGGACGGACCGGGTCCGTAGGGAACCCTACCGGGATTGTGGTCTCTCATACCGGACGGGGTATGAGACCTTATGTGTTTTGGAGCCCATACCGGACGGGGTATGGGGATGACCCGTTTCACCCTCATACCGGACGGGGTAATGGGTTTTATAGTTTTGGCGCCCATACCGGACGGGGTATGGGGACGGCCCTGGAATCAGATTATAAATGTTAATGGTTCACGTGTAGAGGGGACCCCCTATGGATCCCCAGGGATACTAATAGGCTGGTAAAAGAGAAAATCTGTTTTCTGATGATTGAAATGTAAAGGTATGATATATGTTATGTTATAAAGTGTCTATGATTTCATGATATTATAAGGTTATTGTTTTCATATGTTGTTTTCATGGATCTCACCGAGGTAAGTGGACAGTAAAGGTTTTTATGTTAATAAACGAGTTCGTTATAAATCATGCTCCATTGGTCATTTTTGTTTTCTACCCACCTTTACTTCCGTGGCGGTGAGATAGTGTGATGTCTTTATTGGGCTGGTGTAGCTCATCTCTTATTTAACCATTTCATATCAGAAAGACGTTGTTCCCGAGCCCGTTCCGCAGGAAGACGGCGAAGGGGACGCCTAAAGACTGTATAGTTATATTTATAGTTTTTATTTCGAGTATCTCTTTTAGTTAGTTTGTTCCTTAATGTTTATTCATGAATCTCCTAAGATTAATTAATGATTTATACTTAAACAATTTTTTGTAATGTCTTTGTTTGAACAATATTAAATGAATTATCTCTTACTGAAGTTAAAGTATTCAGCATTTGAGTAGAGACGAAAAAAATTTAAATTAAATATTGACAAATATAATTATAAAAATGTTATCAATGCTTATTGGCACATGTTAAGTTCTAGAGGATGAAGTAATTTTGGAATCTAAGGTACCAATTAAAGTATCTTATTCATATTTTTTAATACAATGTAATAATATTTATTTTTTATATTAAAAAGTTAGGGTATTGATTGTATTGTCCTTTAGAATTCTCTGTTAGCTTTTGTCTTATTGCTAACTAGAATCTAACGTGAAACATAAGCTACAATTGTGTGATGTAGTTGCTTACATTTTTATATATCAAAATTAAATAATTATACATTATTTAGACACATCTCATTGGAAACATTGAGTGCTTATTTCCCTAGATTTTTATTTTGGTTTTTATTGTAAAATTGATATTTTTCTATAAAAAAAATTAGGTGCTAAATTAATAACAGCCAGCATATATAAAATAAATATTATTTTCGACCGCCAAAAAAGATAAAAATTCTCCTACCTGCTTGGAATTCAATTCCGAGCACCCTTCACCCTTGTGGCCATATCGAAGCAAAACGAACGATAGGTGAACCAAAAACTACGGGCAAAGTCTGGCAGGGCGGCCGGGGCCCAAAACATGCAACCTCCTCCGATGAGCCCCTTCATGTTTTCTATTTTGTGCGATTTATCCATCATTGTGTTTACCGTTCTATTTTCTGCAGGTTGACCGAAAGAAGAATCCCAGCCATAAAGGAGAGCCCGCGGAGCTACCGCACCTGAAAACCCCACCACTGGTAGGTTTTGGTTTCCTGATTTTTTTGGGCCAACCAAGGATCCCTAATATAATATAATTTCGTTTCATTTTCTTACCGTATTATAAATTTTCTTTCCTACTTTTTGCCTTTTGCTTTGTTTTAGTTTTCTAGGATGATGACTAATATAAACATGCAATGCTTTTGGCCACATGGGAGATGATCCACTTATTTACTTATGGAATTAGTAAAATTTAAAGAACTTAAGGATTGTTTACTTTTCTTGTGGACTCCATTCATGATTTATTGTTTTGATGGTTTTACCTTTGAAAAACATGTAATGCTTTTTGCCTCCGATGAGGCCCTTCCCGACCTCCCTTCGATACAAATTTTATACCACTGTGATCACTGTTCTTTTCTCTACAGGTTCATCGGAGCCAAACATCAAAACGCGACTCACGCCGGAGGAGCCGCCGCACCTGAGAGCACCGCCGCCGGTAAGTTTCAATTTTTCGTGATTTTTTGGCCCACCGAGGGTTCTAGGGTTGTTTTATCGCAGGGACCGATGCAAGTGTGGCCGAATTTGGCCGAAAGCGGCCAAAAACGGCCAACCCGAGGTGAATCGCCGCCGATTGCGCCAGAGCACGGCGGAGCCACCGTACCGAAATTCCGATATTGGCCGAAAGGGGCCCTAGGTCTGATTTGGGATTTTTTGGGACACGTGCAGGTACTTGTAGTGCGTTTCAGTTTTCTAGGAAAAAATTCAAGAAAATTAGGGACAGCCTGTAGGCACACTGTAGAGTCGAATTCAGACCCCAAAACAGGTAAGGACCCCTCACCCTGTTTTCTATCACGGTATTAAAGCTAAATAAATAATTAAATTGTACTTTGTGACTTTATAGATGTATAATTGATTAAGGTTGTCAATGGAGCTCGAGTCTGATACAGTGTTGGTCTGTTATTGTTTGATCTAATTTCTAGTATTAAATGCAGCATGATGTTTGATGTAATTATGTTATGGTCTCGTATGCATAAATTATGGTTTCTTTTATTATGGTTTGTATTATGGTGAACCCGGTATTGTATTGTCTTATTTGGTGTCAATTACTGGTTTACATGTTGTATATGATTGGATGATTGAGATTAAGGAAAAAGGCAAAAAGGTTATGTGAATTGATAAGTGAAAAATGTGGACAACCTGACTAGATATCCTGAAAGATGGTGGACGAACCGGATCCGTAGGGAACCCTACCGGGAACGTGGTCTCTCATACCGGACGGGGTATGGAGACCTTATGTGTTTTGGCGCCCATACCGGACGGGGTATAGGGACGGCCCGTTTCACCCTCATACTGGACGGGGTATGGAGGTTTTTGGTTTTGGTGCCCATACCGGAAAGGGTATGGGGACGGCCCTGGAATCAGGTTGTAAATGTTAATGGTTCACGTGTAGAGGGGACCCCCTATGGATCCCCAGGGATACTAGTATGCTGGTAAAAGAGGAAATCTGTTTTCTGATGATTGAAATGTAAAGGTATGATATATGTTATGTTATAAAGTGTCTATGATTTCATGATATTATAAGGTTATTGTTTTCATATGTTGTTTTCATGGATCTCACCGAGGTAAGTGGACAGTAAAGGTTTTTATGTTAATAAACGAGTTCGTTATAAATCATGCTCCATTGGTCATTTTTGTTTTTTACCCACCTTTACTTCCGTGGCAGTGAGATAGTGTGATGTCTTTATTGGGCTGGTGTAGCTCATCTCTTATTTAACCATTTCATATCAGAAAAACGTTGTTCCCGAGCCCGTTCCGCAGGAAGACGGCGAAGGGGACGCCTAAAGACTGTATAGTTATATTTATAGTTTTTATTTCGAGTATCTCTTTTAGTTAGTTTGTTCCTTAATGTTTAAGTACGTTTTGGTTATTGTGTAAGGGATGTTAATCAAAATTTTTATTACGCTTCCACATTTGAGATTTTTAATACATATATTCCATTCAAATTTTCGAGACCGTTACAAAGTCATCTTTTGTACTTTTTTTCTTGTTTATTGCAAGTTTATATAGATTAGCTTTCCCTATATATAGAGGTATATCTAAACTTACCATATTGATTTTTTGTAATTTCTAGTGAATTTTTAAGCAGTTGTTAATAATTTGTAAATATTCATGAATCTCCTAAGATTAATTAATGATTTATACTTAAACATTTTTTTGTAATGTCTTTGTTTGAACAATATTAAATGAATTATCTCTCACTGAAGTTAAAGTATTCAGCATTTGAGTAGAGACGAAAAAAATTTAAATTAAATATTGACAAATATAATTATAAAAATGTTATCAGTGCTTATTGGCACATGTTAAGTTCTAGAGGATGAAGTAATTTTGGAATCTAAGGTACCAATTAAAGTATCTTATTCATATTTTTTTAATACAATGTAATAATATTTATTTTTTATATTAGTTAAAAACCGAACATTAAATCTTTACCTTTATAGAGGGGAAAAAGTATTACCTTACGAAATTGTTAAATTTTTATTTGAAGTGATTTATTAAAAAGTTAGGGTATTGATTGTATTGTCCTTTAGAATTCTTTGTTAGCTTTTGTCTTATTGCTAACTAGAATCTAACGTGAAACATAAGCTACAATTGTGTGATGTAGTTGCTTACATTTTTATATATCAAAATTAAATAATTATACATTATTTAGACACATCTCATTGGAAACATTGAGTGCTTATTTGCCTAGATTTTTATTTTGGTTTTTATTGTAAAATTGATATTTTTCTATTAAAAAAAAATTAGGTGCTAAATTAATAACAGCCAGCATATGTAAAATAAATATTTGTAGTTTTTTTTTTTAAAAAAATTTGCATTAATTTTTTTTTTTTTTTTGTATAAATATATATGTGTAACATATATAATATGTGTATAATATGAATTCTTTTGGGCATGGAAGAAAATATTCAAATTGCATATGACAACTATAAAAATGGCTGTCAGTGTTTATTGGCTAGAGGACATGTTAAAATTAAATCCCTAGATATGTTCTTGATTTTCTTTTCTGGCTTTTGTCTTTGCTATTTGGAATATAATGTGAGAGGATGATGCTTTTTCTTCCATTTTAAAAATATTATATATTAAAATTAAATAGTTATTCAAAACTATCACTAAATAATTATATATCATCATTATTTATTATATAAAATATTATTTTTTAATTAAAAACATATTTATTATATAAATATCTATTAGTGAATATTGCATGACTAAATTGATAGTGTGGCTTAAATGGTGGATGTGTAAATATATATATATTTTTTGTATTAGTTGAGCTCAAGGTTCCAAACCCAAGAGCAAAGGTAAGTCTCATCCTTATCCAATGCTTCCTCTCAAGACCAAGAGCAAATTTCTTCTTGAAAGTAAGAGTCTTATGACAAATAAAATGTTTGTAATGAAGTAATTAAGCATTAAAATCCTTAGAACAATGTGAGTAGTGAGTACTTATTTCTCTAAGCTTAAAATACTATTTGATGAACTGTTAAATTATAAATTGATCCCTACTTCTACTTGTGCTGACTTGAAGACTGTGGTTAAAAAATATCAACAACGTTATTGGGTGATGAAATTTTTTATAAGAGTAGATGAGTTCTCACGTGTTGACTACTAACTCATAATATAATTCCTTCTCCTCTCTTAACAAAATTAAATATTTACATTTAAAGCTTTTTTTGATAAGAAATTATATAAAATTTACGTTGAATTAATTTTATACGTATATAAAAAACTAAAAAGATAATAGCTTAATTTGGAGCATTTAAAAGTACATGTTGGTTAAAATTTAAGTCATTAACTTTAAAATAAAAGTTTTAAAATTTTTTGATCTTGAGTTTATTTGTTTTTTATATAAAAAATATTTCAGAAAGAAAAAAAATTATTTAGTTCTATAGTTAATGCATAATTTGAAAATATTTTAGAACCTAGATGATTTTGCTATATTGATGTGCCTAAACTAATAATATGCTAAGTTACCATTGCTCAAATTAGAAAAATTGATAGTTTTGCTCGTGGTGATTATGATCATATTATTGTAGCTAGCCTTATTTATAACACGCAAGCCTCATTTTTTATTCTGGTTCCTCGGGCATTCCCTTGCATAGTGCTGGGCACTGCCGCATATGCGATAGGTATTGCTGAGGCGGTAGCAGGGTCGGTCCCCGTGATCCCTGCCGCAGTGCTGACAGATCTTCCCACGTGCTGCCCCCGTAGCCTGAGGAGGGGCCTGGATGGCGGGTATGGGCCTCTTACTGGATTGGACAGGCGCAGTAGGTGCTGGCCTGCGGAGCGGGGCTGAGGGTCGGGAACTCCCCGCTAGCTGAGGATGGGTGTCGAAGCTCCTTTCTATGATCTGCGCCTTTGCTAGGACTGCTGAATATGTCTCGAGCTCCATTACCAGTAAGTGTTGTCTGATCTCCGGGCGGAGACCCCACTGGAATTTCCTGGCCTTTCGGCCCTCATCCATCAATGTCTCTGGGGCATATCGGCCCAGCTCCAGGAACTTACGGGCATACTCCGACACTGTCATGTTTCCCTGGACCAATTGAGCAAACTCCATTTCCTTCAAGTGTTGGATGTGTTTAGGGAGATACTCCGCGTGGAAGGCCGCTAAGAACTGCTCCCAAGTAGCTGGTGTGGGCAGGGTGGTCCGATTGAGCTCCCACCAGCGTACTGCTTCCCCTACCAGCATGTAGGAGGCAATGGCAGCCCTCTGCTCAGGAACTACTCCCAAGGTCTCGAAAGCTCTCTCGGTCTCTGCCAGCCAGTATTGGGCCTCTTCAAAAGAGGATCCCCCTGCAAAAGTAGAAGGGTTCAGTCTTCTGTACCTCTCTATGAAGCCGGGGTCGATCAAGGAAGGAGCGGGATCCCAGGGTAGAGGGACTGGGGCCGGCTGAGGGTGAACTGGGGGGCCCTGTGGTGGCACTTGCTGATGTGGTGGGGGTACTGGAATGTGCTGTGGCAGTGCCTGGTGGTACCATGGCTGTGGTACCGGGTCGTACCGTGACTGTGGTGCCGGGTGGTACTGTGGAGGAGCAGGCTCCTGCTGGGGTGGCTCGGGATCAGCCTGCTGTAGCAGGGGCTCAACCTACGATAGCGGAGGAGGTCCGGGTAACTCCTTTCTCTCCTCTCGCCTTTGCTGGGCAACTACGAGAGCTTCCACCATCTCAAATAGTCTGTCTAAATCCTCCCGAAGCGAATTATCTTGAGCCGCTCAGTTTAGTGGGGGCCTTCCTCTCCTCATTTCTGTATACCTGCATTCACAAGGAATGGTTGAGTAACGATCTATCGGTGAGTATTTCTCTAAGGCACTATTGTGTAATGGATGGGTCTGAGGAAATGCGGCTCTGATACCAACTGTAACGGCCCCGGAAATTTAAAATGAAATATGTGTATTAAAAAGGTCAAATGCGGAAGCGAAATAAAAATTTCGATTAACATCCCTTACACTAAAACCAAAAACGTGCTCAAAGTATAAAAGAACAAACTAACTAAAAAAGAAACTCGAAAGTAAAAGCTATAAATATAACTACGGAGTCTTTAGGCGTCTCCTTCGCCGTCTTCCTGCGGAACGGGCTCGGGAATAATGTCTTCCTGATCTGAAATGATTAAATAAGGAATGAGCTACACCAGCCCAGTAAAGAGATCACACTATCTCACCGTCACGGAGGTAAAGGTGGGTAGAAAACACAAAAAGACCAATGGAGCATAATTTACAACAAATTCTTTTATCAATAATAAAATCCTTTACTATCCACTTACCTCGGTGAAATTCATAAAATAATATACGAAAGCAATAACATTATCATCATCATGAAATCATATGAGCTGTATAACATAATACTTATCACACCTTTTGCAATTCAATCATTACACAACATATTTTTCTTCATTTACCAGCCTACTAGTATCCATGGGGATCCATAGGGGTCCAGCTACTCGTGAACCCTTAACACTTGTAATCAGATTCCAGGGCCGTCCCCATACCCCGTCTGGTATGGGCACCAAAACTATAAACCTCAATACCCCGTCCGGTATGAGGGTGAAACGGGCCGTCCCCATACCCTGTCCGGTATGGGCGCCAAAACACATAAGGTCTTCATACCCCGTCCGGTATGAGAGACCACAGTCCCGGTAGGGTTCCCTACGGACCCGGTCCGTCCACCATCTCCTAGGATATCTAGTCAGGCTGACCACATTATACAATTATCAATTTTCATAACCTTTCATCCCCCTTTTTCCTCAGTCAGCATCATCAAATTACACACAAACATGCAAACCGGTAGTTCACGCCAACAAGACAACACACAACATCGGGTTCTCAGTCATTCAGTCTATAATCAATAAAACAGTGATACATGCACACGAAACTATGAAATAAAAACATCAGACATCATACTGCATTTAAAACTGTAAAATAGAACAAATAACAACTGACCGACAAATACACCAGACTCGGGCTCCATTAGCAACCTCAAACAATTTCACACAGCTATTGATTCATGAAATACCATTTCATCATTTATTGCACTTTAATACCGTGATAGGAAATAGGGTGAGGAATTCTTACTTGTTTCGGGGTCCGAATACGGCTCTAAAGTGCGCCTACAGGCTGTCCCTAATTTTTCCTGAATTTTTTCCGAGGAATTGAAACGCACTACTGGTACCTGCACGTGTCCCAAAAATTCCAAATTAGACCCAGGGCCCCTTTCAGCCAATATCGCAATTTCGGCACGGCGGCTCCGCCGTGCTCCGATGACGGCGATTCACCTCGGGTTGGCCGTTTCTGGCCGAATTCGGCCACACTTGCATCGGTCTCTGCAATAAAACAACCTAGGGCCCTCGGGGGGCCAAAAAATTACGAAAAACCGAAGCTTACCGGCGGCGGTGCTCTCGGGTGCGGCGGCTCTCCGGTGAGGTTCGTGTTTTGGTGATTTAGCTCCAATCAACCTGTAGAGAAAAGAATGGTGATCACGGTGATATATAAATTGTATCAAACGGAGGCCGGGAAAGGCCTCATCGGAGGCAAAAACTGAGGAGGGACGCGGTGGCGCCGCTGGGTTTCGACCGTGTTTTTCGGCCGTTTGGCCAGGATTTTGACTCCGATTTGGCTACAGGAGAACTCATCATTGAAAAACGAGCCGGGGGTATAAAATTTACCTCGATCGGCAGTCGGAAAACTCCCCGGTGTGGCGGCGGGTGGCGGCGACCGGCTCCTCCGGCGTCTGGTTCGTCTTCTCCGGCGAGGGTAGGCGGCTAGGGTTTTTGTGGTCAGGTGTAGGAGTTTTATTTATAACCTTTTGCCTTTTGATCACAGCCGTCCATTTTGATTAAATCTGAGCCGTCCGTGCGCGTGCATCTGGACCGTCCGTGGGCTTGCATCTGGGCCGTCCGTGCGCACGCTTGATCTGGGTCGTCCGTGCTCGCGGGGACGCATCTGGACCGTCCGATCGCGCGCACGCGGATCGCCCACGTGGCCCGTTCCCGAGTCGACGTGGTCTTGCCACGCGACAGGTCCTGGTTGGCCAAGGCTGCTGACTGGGCCGCTGACGTGGCTGCTGGCGTGGCGCTGACGGAGCGTAATTTTTCTAAATTGCGTTTTGACCCCCGGTTTCTGATTTTCTTTTCAAAAATACCTCCAGAATCCTAATTTTCACCCCTTTTTCCCAAAATCAATTTCAATTAAATCCAAATAATATTTTTACCCAATTTTACAATTATTGTTGTTTTTATTTTTATTAACTTAAATTAAAATAAACTAAATAAATAAATAAATAAATAATAAAATTAATGATAATAACAATAAAATTCTAAAATTGTTGGGCGTTACACCTCACGTGTTGACTACTAACTCATAATATAATTCCTCCTCCTCTCTTAACAAAACTAAATATTTACATTTAAGACTTTTTTTGGTAAGAAATTATATAAAATTTACGTTGACTTAATTTTGTACGTATATAAGAAACTAAAAAGGTAATAGCTTAATTTGGAGCATTTAAAAGTACATGTTGATTAAAATTTAAGTCATTAACTTTAAAATAAAAGTTTTACTAGATATACCCTAATTTTCTCTACTACCATTTGTCTTATTGCTTTGTTTTAGTTTTTTATGATAAAGACTAATATAAACATGTAATGCTTTGAGCTACATGGGAGATCATACACTAATTTATTTATATAATTGGTAAAATTTAGAAAGACTTAAAATTTATTTACTTCTCTTGTGGACTACTTTCATGATTTATTCTTTTGATGGGTTTTACCTTTAAAAAATGTTAATGGATTACAATATACATATCTAATTTGAACAATCTCAAACTATCTCATAAGCTAGTTTAATTAAAAATATGTATATAAACAATTTCCTTGTATATTGTGTATTGTGAGTGGTTACTATATTAATTAAACATTAGATTGTTTTCAATTATTTGAAATCTATATATACATATATATATATATATGCTTTAAAATGTTGTCTCCCACTCCTTTTGTTTTTAAAAGATAAAAGAGTAGAATAATTGACCACACAAGGAAAAGGTAAAGATAACTAATTTTTTTGTATTAGAACCACAATATTACTCGAATAACCTCTTCTATAATATATATATATATATATATATATATCTATATACATACATATATATATGCATATGCTGCAAAATGTTGTCTCCCACTCCCTTTGTTTCTAAAAGTAACATAGTAGAGTAATTGACCCAAAAGGGAAAAGGTAAAGGTTATTTGTATTAGAATTACAGTATTACTCCAATAATCTTTTTTCGTAGTTTACAGTTATATATATATATATATATATATATATATACTTTCTTACTTAAACTTATTGGATGTAAAATATTGAACAAAATAAAAAATGCAAATGTTGCACAAATAACCACGTTAGCTTTCATGCTTGTCTTTCTTTTCAACCAATAATGAAAATATATATTACACGATCTAAACAAGCATATACGAAACAAATAACAACAATATATCTAAGAAAATAATTGGCTATACCAATATGTTTATTTAATATAAATACATATTGTAAGTAAATAGAAATTAAAGATAGAGTTCGATGATTGATCTTGTACCAAGTGCAGGAATAATCTTATAGTGATGGAATCCAGCATGAAAGAAGAGTGTAGCCCATTCTTCCTCAGTTCTTTGTTTTCCAGGGAGGTTGGCCATTATTACCATGTCAAATAAGAGTTGTGTTTCGATCAACTCTATATCTTCCTTTTCCTTCTCCATGACAATGTCTATTATTATCACCTTACCACTTCTTTTGTCACTTTTCATTATTGACTCTTTACAACGTTCAAGTATCTTTTCACAGTCTTTGTCATTCCAATTGTGTAATACCCACTACATGCATCAGTATACATATGTAGTTAGTGCAATAAACATGTATCTAAGTGGACTATCCATATTAAATAAAAAAATAATTAACATGCTATCACTTACTTTAAACATAATCCCATCGGCAGGAGGAATTGCTTCAAACATATCTCCCCCGAGATATGTCAAGTTATTGGTGGATTGCAAGCCATCAACTACTTGTGGAAGATCGAAAACGGTGAACTCTAAGTTTGGGAATTGCTGGGCCAAACCTCTAGTAAACTTGCCAGTGCCACCTCCAACATCGACCACTTTCTTTAACCCAGTGAAAACATCTTTACAATTATTTATTATAATTGTTGTCACTAAATGAGAATCACATGTCATAGCTTCATTAAACAAATTATTAAATCTAGGTTCACGGGCAGTATAGTTCCATAATGTGATCCCATGTGCTGTATAAAATGGAGTTGGATCATCATTTTGGAACCATGTGCTGAGATGGGGCCATGGGTTCATTAAGATAGGATCAACCATCGCAAACAAAAATGGTATATTACTGAAGGGATTGTTTTTGAGGAGCAATTGGGAAGAAGTGGTAAGAACATATCCTTCTTCTAGCTCATTTGGATTTATTTTTTCCTTCTTGAAGAAACCAGAGTTAACTAATATGCGCATTAGGCGATGAACACCATCTGCTTTTGAGGGGTTGATTGGTAGTGCGGAAATAATTTGTTGATCTGTAATGGGTTTCGCATAGTTGTGAATGATATCTAGTATACCTAATTCAACAGCGCACTTAAGACAAGCCGAGTGTATGAAACTAAAGATGTGATTCCACACATTGGCTTGAGCCTTTAGTAGCTCATTTCTATCTATATTCTTCCCATCGATAGAACTCATGTTTTGCATTCGTCTGTCTTTTGTAAGTTTGTATAGATTAACTTCCCCTATATATAGATGTAGATTTAAACCTGCCATATTGATTTTTTTTTTTCTAATTTTTTAGTCAATATATAAGTAGTTATTGATAATCTTTAAACATTCAGGGATCTCAAAAGATTAATTCATAATTATACAATTAAACAACACTTTAATGATACATTTGTTCAAATGTTAAAAAATTTGAGCAACCAAATGGCAACATATATTCTTCAATTTTTAATTTATATTTTAATTAAAGTAACAATAATGACTCGATATGCAATACCAATTTTGATCAATAAAAAAAAATATAAAAGTTACACCACCATCAATGGTGATGTAATTAGATATGTCACATGAGACGATGATGTAATTAGATATGTCACATGATTTGTCTTTTCTTGAACAATATTATATGAATTGTCTCTTAATGAAAGTTAAAGATACTCCACAATTGAGTGAAAAGAAAAATTTAAATTAAATATTGACAAATATAATTATAAAAGTGCTATTAGTGCTCACTTGGCCCATATTAAATTTGAGAGCATCTAGTTGTTGAAATAATTTTGGAACCAAGATACCAATTATATTATATATGTCATGTTTTTTAATATAACGTAATATATATTTATTCTTGTATTAATCAAGAATGAAATGTTTAATTTTTAACTTTATAGATGTAAATAAGTACTATCTGACTTAAAGGTTAAATGTTTATTTGGAGTGATTTATTAAAAACTTATGTTATTGATCGTGTTGTTAATCAGAATCCAATACAAAAAAAAATTTTCTGTGTTGATCAAAGTAAAAAATTAATTGCTCTGCTCGTGGTGATCCTGATCACGCTAGTACAGGTGGGTTGATTAGAAATAGTAATAGTAATTGGATTATTGGGTTTATGTGCAACTTAAACATTTTTAAACTGATATGGTTGAAGTTCTAGAGGTTTTTGAGGGGTTTAAGTTTGCATGTTGTAAAGATAACACAAAAATTTATTGTTGATGTTGATTTTTTATATGTTAAGTAACTTCTTATCCAAGATGATAGAGATCGATTTTCTTTCAAATCTTGTGAGATTCAGCTCATGATACTGTTTAATTTTGATTGGAACATTCACATCTGGCACATCCACAACTCAACAAGTCCATTAGGGATTGTACGGAATTAATTCATTCTTCGAATGATCTCATTTTACACCTTATCTTAGATTGTTACGATATTGTTTAGATACATCTTATTGGAAACTAATGTTCTTATGATGACTCGTTTATTTTTTTTTATAGTTAAAAATTAATATTATTTAGACACAATATAAATTTATATTGTTTTGTATAATTTATATTGTTTAAATTATATATAATTTTAAATAAAACATATAAGTATTAATTCCCGTGAAAGTTGTATAATTAATTATTGTAATTAAAAAATTTAATATTTTTTTGAAAAAGTAAATTCGCTAATTACAAGAATTAAACACTTAAGAACTATAATTAAAAGAAATAAATAAAGAGGTACCATTTTTGCAATTAAGAAAAAAATGCTTTGTAATTTTTAAACTGTACTTACTGCGCCGGCGTACGAAGAGCAGGCGTCGTCTTGTCCGACGAGCCCGATGTCCTCTCTCACAGCTTGCGGAGAGTCGGCCTTCGACTACTTCCCTGCTCCTCGGAAATCTTTTGGTTTTGGTTAAAAAAGATACAGTAAGGGGCGAAGATCAGACAATCTTACCAATTCCATTAAAGAGGGAGAGAACAGAGAGAAATGATCCTACCTGTAGTGAAGCTAGGAACTCTTTTTCTAAAAACCATATGCAAACCCATTGCTAATCGGCTCAAGAAATAGGCTGGATTTCACCCCAAGCGTCGCCAGCTGATCATTAACATCGCGCAGGTAACTTTCTTTTTCTTTTCGTCTTCGATTCATTTCGATAATCGTTTTTACCTTAACTTGGTTATGTTAGTGATAATGTTGAGCTGATTATCGACGCCACTTTATGCTCTGCTTGTATGCTTGTGTGTGCGAAATGGTGCCTGTCTGGATCTGCTGGTTTCTGCGTACCTTGTTTTGTGTTGGATAATAATTAAGTATTCATGCTTTCTTATTTATTAAACTGCGGAAGGAACCTGCCCTAGACTGTTGTTTAGTTTCAAATCAAGAATTGTTAATTTATTTCCAAACATTTTTTATACATCATTATAGAAATTCTCCCGTCATGTTTCTATATGTATAAAAAACTAACCGTGATAGTCCTCGTCACATCTTCAACTTACATAAGCATGTGCATGTTGTGACTGTTGTTTCTTCTTTAATGACCCACTTATCTGTTCTCCAGGCGCCAATGATATTAGTTAATTCGATTTATGAAATTTTGATTATGTATTCTGCAGTATTCTAACATTATCTATGTCATTAGCTTTTGTAAGGCTACACATTGAAGCACATTGTTATGACAAGTCTAAACTTCAATGAGGAATGGGATTTAGTAAACAAAAATATTGATATCACAACTTAGTGAGTTTACAACATAACATTGTCTTACTTTTAAAATCTTAAAATCCACTAAAAATTAGCATCCACGGAAGTTTGGCAGAGAAATAGTGGAAACTCTACCACTGAACTTAAACTTTTGAACACATTAGGCCATAACCTTTTGGAAACCCATAATAAATGACATGTACCACAGTTGAGATGGCCCTTTCTTATTTATTATAACTTGCTGGAATTAACAGAAGATATGCGGTGAGTATGACAGTCTCAGTAGAGATCCTACATGTTGAAATTGACAGCAAAAGCTAGAAAACATAAAAATTTTAGTCTGTTACCATGATGCTGTCAGCAGTACTTGTAATATCAGGTATCTTCATGCAAATCTATGCTGCTTCCCATTGCAATGTTTAATCCCTTCGGGGATCCGGTGACTGTATGACACCATTTTTCACTTGAGCACACAGTTAAGGGTCATCAGATTTATACTTAATTATGGTTGCCCCAGTTAATGGCTATTGAACCACAAGCATCTGTGGTAAACACTCAAGGTGTCAACTTTTCACCTTATTGTTCATCAAAGAAAGCCGGCCTAACTCCGGCATAGTTACTAGATAGTAGATATTACTATGTCTCCCAATATTGACCATGAAATGTGTGTATGTTGGAAATTACTATAATTATGGTCCTAAATATCCAATAAAAATTTGTGATAAAGTTTACATCTCTCAGAATCTTCATGATTACTTCACTCCTTAGCTAATTCCTGTGTATCCCTTTCTAGTTTTTTAGTAGAGTTGATAAAATGCATTTTACAATTATGAACTGACTATTTTAATTACACCGTCCATTTTGTTTCGGTATTATATCTCTCTGGGATTTGTTTTTCTGTGGGATGAGATGTTTCTTCTTCTCTATTGCATGGGTATCTTGTTGGTGTTGTTTTGTCTCTCTGTTTGTCCTGCTATATAATATTTTTTAAGGTTTTATTCTTTTAAAAGGGAAGAAGAAGTTTTTTGCCCTTTAAATTGTGATTTCAGTTCTCATAGTGGCTAATTTTTACTTATTTCTAAATAAAACTTAGTTGCTCCTTTATAATGATGGATCAGGCAAATCATCGTTTTACAACTAGAGTCTAAAGACGTATTTATTGCCTTGATACTGATGTAGCAATACGTCCTCTGAATGAGGAAAAAGCTATCTAAGCTGCTGCGGACTTGTGAGTTTAATATGCTAAGATAATTGGTATATGAATTTTCTTCTCTTAAGATATGCGAGATTTGAATATTTCAGTTAAAGTTAAGAAGTGTCACGATTAAACCTCTTTAGATATGGAAAGAAAGAAACTTTTACCATATTGGCAAGAAATTGCTTAACATATAAAAAATCAATCTTAGCAATAAAAATTTTTGATGCCTTTATGACATGCAAACTTGAGATCTTCAAAAACCTCTAGAACTTTAGCCACCTCCAATTTGGAAATATTCAAGTTGTATGTAAATCCCATAACCCAGTTAGTACTACTTCTAATGAGGCTAGCTGCAATAATATGATCATAATCATCACGAGCAAATCTATCAATCTTTTTTACTTGAGCGATAGAAACTTAGCATATTATTAGTTTAGGCACATCAATATAACAAAATCATCTAGGTTCTAAAATATTTTCAAATTACACATTAACTATTGAATTAAGTAACCTTTTTTTTTACTTGAGATGTCAATAAATATAAAGTGAAAATTTTAAATATATTAATCAAAGTAGTAGCAAAAATTTTAAACAAATTATTGCATCTTAATTTGAAATTCAGTATATAATTACTATTTTTTTCTGGGTTCACTTGGAAAATAATATATTTACGTTTACTTCTCTTTAAAGAAGAGCTAACAAAGGATTCTAAATGACAACACATTCAATACGCCAAATGTTTTGATTATCATCATTTGTTTTAGTTTCACTTTTTGTTGGTCAAAATTGGTATGATATATCTCGTCATCCTTACCACGAACTTTTTTTTTGTGTCAGAAAAAGATATTTTTGCGTACTCAAATTCTTAAATTTAAAAAAAAAGGAAAATGAAAAAAAAAATTAAAATATCAACTATTGGAGAAATTAATTCCTAAATGACATACAATCACAACAAAATAAAAATAAAATAAAAGAATTATATAAAATTTAACGTAGTTCGGTGGTGTGCTTACATTTACGGGTAGAACTGATAAGAAGATTTTTTATTATGATTAATTAATAGAGTATATCTCCAGTAAATAAAAAATAAAAAAAATTTTGGGATAAATAAAAACCTTAAGATATTCAGGATATATATCACATAATTCTAATGATAATTAAAAAATATCTACAAAGTATTCATAAAATATCCACTATAATATACATCACATATTTCATAGAATAAATAAAAAATATCTTCAAGTTATATATAAAATATATACTAACATAAATATGAACTATTTCTCAAAATATAGATAAATATCTTCAAAATTCAAACTATATCAACATCAATTTATGAATATTATTATTATATTAGCTAATATGAAAATTTGATTTACGATTACTATCCCGAATATGAATATATTCTTTTTTGAAAAAAAAAAATTACTCTTCTAATTGTATTTAATTAGTAATTTTATATAACTATCTAATTGAAGTAATTAATTTTAATGGTATGTCATGTCAATTGAAATAAATAAAGTTAGAAAAATGACACTTTATCTATTAATTTTTACAATAAAAACAAACATAAGAATATAGGGAAATAAGCACTCAATGTTCTACTTTTTCTTTTGTTTGCCACCAAGGGGGAACAAATCAAACAACTCATCACAAAAGGGAGATGTGCCTAAATAATGTCATAGTGATTTAAGTAGTTGTAGAAAAGGAGATAATATTAGGAGCATGAATTAATTCTCTATAACTCCTAATGGACTTATGAGTTTAATATGCAAAACAATTGGTAAATGAATTTTCTTCTCTAGAGATATGCGAGATCTAAATCTTTCAGTTAAAGTTAAGAAGTGCCACGAGCTAAACTTCTTTAGATATGGAAAGAAAGAAACCTTTTCCATATTGGCAAGAAATTGCTTAACATATAAAAAATCAATCTTAGCAATAAAATTTTTTGATGCCTTTATGCCATGCAAACTTGAGATCCTCAAAGACCTCTAGAACTTTAGCCACCACCAATTTGGAAATATTCAAGTTGCATATAAATCCCATAACCTAGTTATTACTACTTCTAATGAGGCTAGCTGCAATAATATGATCATAATCACCACGAGCAAAACTATCAATTTTTTTCATTTGAGCGATCGTAACTTAGCATATTATTAGTTTAGGTAGATCAATATAGCAAAATTATCTAGGTTCTAAAATATTTTCAAATTATGCATTAACTATTGAAGTAAACAAATTTTTTTTACTTGAGATGTCGATAATTATAAAGTGAAAATTTTAAATATATTTATCAAAGTAGTAGCAAAAATTTAAAACAAATTACTGCATCTTAATTTGAAATTCAGTATATAATTAGTATTTTTTTTTTGTTCACCAGGGAAATAAAAGTAACTAATATATTTATGTTTACTTCTCTTTAAAGAAGAGCTAACAAAAGATTCTAAATGACAACACATTCAATACCCTAATATAGATGTGTTGACACTCTTAAGCTCAGACCAGCCTGGAATACAACTCATCACAACCACACTTGATGGATCCAACTACTTGTCTTAGAGCCGAGCCATGGTGATTGCATTGAGAGCCAAGGACAAGCTCGCCCTCGTTGACGACAGATGCAAAAAGCCCAAAGCAGATGCAGTAGAATATGAACAATGGTACAAAACAGACAGCATGGTGGTGTCTTGGATGCTAAACTCGATGAGCAAAGAGCTCGCTAGTGCCTTCGTGTTCACCACATCAATAAAAAACCTGTGGGATGAAATAAAAGAAACGTATGGTGAAAGCAACGGACCTCTGTTGTATCAACTAAAACGCGAAATAAGTTCCATCACGCAATCTAACCTTTCTATCACAACCTCTTATACAAAACTCAAAAGGCTGTGGGATGAGTTAACACACCTAAGGCCCTTACCTGCTTGCACCTGCCATGCTGCAACACAACACAGTGAAATAGACAATACGGACAACTTAATCCAATTTCTAATGGGTCTTAATGATCATACGACCATGTTAGAAACCAAATATTGATCATGGAACCCTTACCCAGAGTGAATAGAGTTTATTCCATGGTAATTAGTATTGAAAAACAGATGGAAGTACACAATACTAACTCATTTGAAGGGACACTCGTTGCATTTTACACCAACCTAAAAGACAATCCAAAATTCCCAAAATGAAAAAAAGAAAAGGACAACAGGGCATGCACTTATTGCAAAACACAGGGCAAACAAAGGACACATGCTTCAAGCTCCACAACTACCCAGAATGGTTTATAGAACTCAAAGGGAAAAGGAACAAAGAAAAGGCTAATACAGCGGCAAACAATACCCTTGATAACACCAAAACAGAAGTATTCAACACAAACTGGGGCACAGAAATGACCACACTCATATAACAAGAGATTAGCAAGTACTTGAAGAACCAAGGAGCAAACACGGCAGAATCGGCAAGGTGCGTGGGCTACTCTGGCCCCCCTGGTAAGCAACTTAAATGCTATTTTTTACATACCTTTAATGACATAGGAACTTGGATAATAGACACAGGATGACATAGAAACTTGGATAATAGACACAGGTGCCACATCACACATATGCCATGATTTCAAAATGCTTTAAACCCGTAAAACTAGAACCTGTAGTGTTTGTCTCGTTACCAAACGGAACCACGAGCCATTCAACCCACAAAGGAACCATAAAGCCGTGTGACAACTTAATTCTACACGATGTCTTTTATATACCAAAATTCACTTGTAACCTTATTTCTGTCAGAAAACTAACCCAAGCTACAAATACCTACATTTCTTTTTATCTCAACCATTATTTTGTGCAGGATTTAACAACTAACAAAATATTAAGGAAGGGAACAATAATGAAGAACTTGTACACCCTGAGTGAAGACATTGACCTTAACAAAGCATACATCAGTCACACCCAAGAAAACAACCTACAACTATGGCACAAAAGACTCGACCACACATCCACAAAAAAATTGATCCACATTTCCAATCTAAAGTTACCAGACAGTGCAGCTCTACATAATTGTGAAATATGCTCCTTGGCAAAACAGCAGCGCTTATCTTTTTCTAAAAGTTTCATCAATACTAGTGACATTTTTAGTTTAATATATATTGACTGTTGGGGACCATACCTGGTTAATTGTACCTCTGGTGCACTTTATTTTTTAACCATAATTGATAATTTCTCAAGAGCCACTTGGACTTATTTATTAAAAGAAAAAAAAAAGTGTACCAAATACCTTGAAATATTTTTGCAATCTAATACAAAATCAATTTCAGAAAACAATCAAAACAGTTAGGACAAACAACGGCACTGAGTTCATAAACACTTCATGCAAAAAAAAATTTCAAGAAAAAGGAATCATGCATCAAAAAACCTGTACATACACACCACAGCAAAATAGGGTGGTGGAGAGAAACCATAAGCACCTATTACAAATTGATAGGGCATTGATGTTTGAATCAAAACTATTTAAAAGTTTTTGGGATGAAGCCATACTCACAGCCACACACATAATAAATGTTTTGCCAAGTTCTGTTTTAAAATAGAAAACTCCTTATGAGATTCTGTACAAAAAACAACCGAATTATTCAAACCTAAAAACCTTCGATTGTCTATGTTTTGCTATAAATGCTAGCCCTCAAAAAGAAAAGTTTGAACCTAGGGTTTTGAAATGTGTTTTCTTAAGGTATGCACCCGATGCAAAGGCTTACAAATTATATTATATAACAAGCAGAAAAACAGTTTTGTCAAGGGATGTCATATTTCATGAACATATTTTTCTATACCAAATAGAACACCCTAAACCAGATTACCTTGACACACCATTGTTAATACCAAGTGACGACACAGTTAACACACCTGAAAACCAGCCACAAAGAGAAGAAATTCCCTTACCAACCATCATTCCCCAAGAGTCTGAAGTAAGGAGGAGCATCAGAGTGAGAAACAGGTCTGCCTGGATGGAAGACTTTATCTCCCATGCCACTGAACAACCTATGTCTGAGCTCCCCTTCCTCATGTCCACCACACCTACATATAACCACGACTATGTTACTTTTATTGCACAAATGTCTATTACCAAAGAACCAATGTCATACAGGGATACTAAAAGGGACAACAAGTGGGTTGAGGCCATGCAAGCCAAACTGTCTACACCGAAAGAAAATAGAACATGGGAACTAACTACACTACCAAAAGGGAAGAAGGCAATCAACTCAAAATGGGTGTACAAAATAAAACACAATACCGATAGATCAGTTAATAAATACAAAGCAAGACTCGTAGCTAAAGATTACAACCAGAAGTTCAACATAGATTATCGTGATAGATTATCGTGATAGCTTCTCACAAGTGGCCAAAATGGTCACGGTTCGATTACTTTTAGTCGTGGCAGTTGCAAGTGATTGGCCAGTATACCAATTAAACATCAATAACGCATACCTACATGGTTTTGTGGAAGAGGAGCTATACTTAAAACCTCTAGAGAGATACTTTAAGGCTAGTGAAGGGAAAGTCTACCGTCTAACCAAGAGCTTGTACGGCCTAAAACAAGTGGGTCGCTAGTAGAACAAGGAGCTTACCTCAAAGCTCCAATCTATTAGCTTTACCAAGTCATAAGCCGACCACTGTCTATTCACAAAAAGAACAAAAAGAAACTATGCTGCAGTTGTGGTATATGTGGATGACTTACTTGTCACGGGTCCTAATGATGAAGAAATTTACGAAGTCAAAAGCACTATGAATGAAGCCTTCACAGTCAAGGACCTCATCCAAGCAAGATATTTCCTTATAGTCGTGATAGCTAGGTCAAAAGAAGGAATCTACATCAGCCAAAAAAAATACACCAGAGATATTCTACAAGATATAAAGATGGAAGATATAAAAGGAAGCCACTTTCCCCTGTCTTCCGGACTAAAACTAAATACAAAAGAAGGAGAAATCTTACCATATCTAGAGAGATATAGACGCCTAATCGGCCGTTTGCTCTACCTCAACTTCACCAGACCCAACATAATATACTCCACTCAACACCTCAGTCAGCTCATGCAACAACCTAGACGGCCGCACCTCGACACTGCACTACACGTTGTTAGATACCTAAAGTAATATCTGGAGCAAGGCATCTTCTTCTCGAGAAAGAATGATTTTAAAGTTCAGGCTTTTTGTGATTCGAATTGGGCATCGTGTCCGATAACCCGCAAATCATTCATGGGCTTCTGCATCTTTCTTGGGTCTGCACTAATATCCTGAAAAATAAAGAACAAACTACGGTGAGCAAATCTTTCACAGAGGCTGAATACAAAAGTATGTCATCCACGGTATGCGAAGTTCAGTGGATAACTTATCTACTTCGAGACTTTCAAATAACATCTCTCTTACCCATAACATTGAATTGTGACAACAAAGTCGCCAAGCACATTGCAGCAAATTTAGTTTTTCAGGAACGAACAAAATACCTTGACATTGACTGCCACATAGTTTGCAACCAGGTTCAAAAAGGCTTCGTTGAAACAAAGCATGTCACCTTGAGGGAACAGCTCGTCGATTTGCTCACAAAACCTTTAGGAACTTCAGCACATCATTGACATATGTTCAAGATCAAGCATCTACAACAAGAGAATTCAAAGAGTCAAAGAAGAGATAGTGAAGAACTCAAAGAACCGAAAGCAAACTGACTTCATCTTGAGGAGCGAGTGAAAAGAATTAGGGAAAAATTAGAAGGCTGAAAAAATGGACATGTGGACCGCCCAGATCAAAACCCTAAAATGAAGGGTTCGTATTTGCTTTTTATATTTTAAATGTTGAAAACAGCTGGAGGTCTCTGCGTATCCAGAGACCACCCTCATCTTCTTTTCATTTCCCTGTACGTATATATATTCCCAAGGTTCCATTCAATAAATACAGCAGCATAAAATTAATGAGCATTAAATGCTCTCTACCCTACCCGGCTAAATTTCTTTACAATTATGTCAATATATAAAGATGTCAATATATGTATATTGACATAGATAGATATTATAAATAAGTAGATACTAAAGATAGAGCTTGATGGTTGATCTTGTACCTAATATGAGAATAATTTTATAATGTCTAAATCTAGCAAGAAATAAGAGTTTAGCCCATTCTTTCTCGGTTCTCTCATTTCCAAGGACATTGACCACCATTAGCATGTCAAACAAGAGTTGTGTTTGCATGAACTTTGTATCTTCCTTTTGCTTTTCCATGACAATATCTATTATTATCACTCGACCATCTTTTTTATCACTTCTCATAATTGATTCCTTACAACGTTCAAGTATCTTTTTACAGTGGATATTAATCCACTGCATCATTAATATATATATGTAGTTACTATAATAAATATATATAATTGTAAGTTGACTATTTATATCAAAATAAAAATAATTATTATATCTTTATATAATTAATATGTTATCACTTACTTTTAATAAAAGCTCATCGATTGGAGGAACTACTTCAAACATGTCTCCTCTAAGATATTTTAAGTTATGGGTGGACTGCAAGCCATCAACCACATGTGGAAGATAAAAAAAAAATGAACTCTAAGTTTGGAAATTGATGGGCCAAACCTTCAGCAAATTTTCTAGTACCTCCTCCAACATAAACCAATTTCTTTAACTCGTTGAATGCACATTCACAATTATTTATTATAATTGTTGTAACTAAATGAGAATCACATGTTATAGCTTCATTAAACGAATGATTAAATCTAGGTTTATGGGCAGTGTAGTCCCATATTGTGGTTTCATGTGCTGTAAAAAATGGAGTTAGATAATCATTTTGGAACCAAACACTAAGATGGGACCATGGCTTCATTATGAGAGATACTAAAGGGGTTTTGCTTAGAGAAGCAACTGGGAGGAAGTAGTAAGAACATATCCTTCTTCTAACTCATTTAGACTTATCTTTTCCTTCTTGAAGAAACCATAATTAATCAATATACGTATTAGGCGATGAACCTCATTTGCTTTTGAAGGGTTGATTGATAGTGCAAAAATAAGTTGTTGATATATAATGGGTTTAGTATGATTGTGAATGATATCTGGTATGCCTAATTCAACAAAGCATTTAAGACAAGAAGAGTGTATGAAGTTGAAGATGTAATTCCACACATTGGTTTGAGCCTTTAATAACTCATTTCTATCTATAATCTCTCCATTGGTAGAACTCGTCTTTCGTATTTTTCTATATGTTGCGAGTTTGTATAGATATACTATCCCTATTATATAGAGGTAGATATAGATCTATCATATTATTCTTTTTTTTAATTTTTTAATCAATGTGTAAGCGGTTACTAACAATTTTTTTAATATTTATGGATCTCTAAAGATTAATTAATGATCTACAATTAGACAGTACTCTAGTTATATATTTGTCCAAAAGTTAAACTCCCCAAATATACAAATGGCAACATATATTCTTTAATTTTTAAATTTATATTTTAATAAAAACAACAATATTGGTGGCCCTCACGATGATACCTAGAAATACAATACTAATTTTAACCGATTAAGAAAAAAAAGAAAACTTACACCAATGTCGATAATAATGTGTAAATATATTACATAAATTGTCTCGTTTAGAACAATATCATATAAATTGTCCCTTAATGAAGTTAAGATATCCGACAACGTTAAACATTGACAAATATACTTACAAAAATATTATTAATGTTTATTGGCACATGTTACATTCCAATGCATATTAGTTGTTAAATTAGTTTTGAAATCCAAGACATCAATTACATTATACTTTTCATGTTTTTTTTAATATAACTTAATATATATATCTATTCTTATGTTAATCAAGAATTCTTTCTTGCATTTTGTCTCATTGCTAACCGGAATCTTAAGTGAAATGTATGGTGATTACTTTTTTTTTATATTAAAATTGAAATTAATATAAAAATATTGGTAAATAATAATATATAATATTTTTATTTATTTATTCTATGAACTATATTGTTTGTTAAAAATTAATTTAAAATAATATTTTGAATTCCATTGGAAAACAATCAGCATAGGTACAATCTATTTGATTAATTTAATTTAAAATAACTAGACATGTCATACTACTTTTGATGGTAATGATAACCATAGGGATGATGATGATGCATCTATTTACATACATATATACATATAACATACATAATAGGATTTCTTTTGGGCATGGAGGAAAATATTGACCTTACATATGGCAACTATAAAAATGGGCCGTCAGTCTTTGCTAGTTGGAATCTAATGTGATGGTGTGCTGGTTTTTATTCCATTTTTAAAATATTATATATTAAAAATTAGCAAATAATTATATATAATCTTTATTTATTATATAAAATATATTTTTTTTAATCAAAAAACCAACTTAAATTAATTTTCTAAATTTCACTTGATACCATGTAGTCTTGCAGAAATTTGGTAGAAATTAACCAATCATAGCATAAGAAAATATTTTATTTGTTCAAATTAATGAAAACTAAAGAAGTAGAATCAAAATTAAAATAAAGACATATGTTCTTACTACTACTTCTAAGCTCCTTCTAAACACGTAATCCGTTGACTATTGAACAATTCGTGCCAGATATGTTTGATCATATTGTAGCAAAACCATGACATTAGACGAGTTGTTTGTTATAATGTAATGATCTAACTGTATTTGAATACATCATATAGGATTTAATTTTGGGAGTATGTCGACTAATAGTCGAGTCTTAATCAATTTTTCAATAATACGATAGAAAGTGATCGTCGATTAGCTATATTTATTGTACTAAATAAGTGTAAAGACATATTTAAAGAGTTGAATGCATTGGTCGATGCTTGTTTGAGAGTGGCACTGGGACCTTAATTAAGATTTTGTTACATGAATTTCTACACATGAAATGTATTATTTTAGATCTCTCGTATGTGATTAACTGAGGTTATAAAATATTCACAATTTAAAAATACGTAAGATCAGACATTTTGAAGGAATTCCTCCAAACAATGAGATTTTATTAAAGGTAATATATATATATGTATGTATGTCTGTTTATTTTTATAAAGATTTTAATGCAATTTTTATGTAATATCATGTTCTTTATTTTGACGATTCCATATCATGAATATTAGTAGATATTACATGATTGGAATAATAAAAAATATGCAAAGATATTTTAATATTGTAAAGAATCAATTATGATAAGCGAAAAAAGAAGGTGATCATAATAGACATTATTAGTGAGAATAAAAAAAAAAGATAATAACTTAATCCAAACAAAATAAAAAAGTGAATTCAATATCAAATTTTTTCCCCTTTTTATTTTTAGAATTGTTTATTGTTGATGTGGTTTAAATGATGGACGTGCAAAATTATTTGTATTACTCGAGCTCTTTAATTGTATACTTGGTACTGACCCGTGATATAATTCTTTTATCTTTTTTAACTATATTAAAAATTACATCTAGAGTTTTTCTCCATAAGAAATACAGAAAAATTACAATGGCTTAATTTTATGCATATATAAAAATTATAAGTTAATTAGTAGCTTAATACTAACATTTTAAAAATAAAATAAAATATTTAAATTACATACAAACAATTATAAGAATAATTGCTCGTGTGGACTACTTTCATGATTTATTGTTTTGATGGTTTTGGCTTTGAAAAATGTTCATGGGTTATATAATATACATGTCTAATTTGAACAATCACAAAAATATAATCAAATTTCCTAATGGGATTGGTTATTTTGTAATTGATTGTGCTCAACCACTCAATTGATTCATAATTCTAATTAATCTTGATTTGAAGTGTATATATATATATATATATATATATATATATATATATTCGGCATAATGTTGTCTCCCACTCCCTTTGTTTCTAAAAATAAAAGACTAGAGTAATTGGCCCCAAAAAGAAAAGGAAAAGGTAACCAATTATTTGTATTAGAATCACAATGTTATTCCAATAATCTTTTCCGTAATATATAGATATATATACAAACGCTTTTCTTACTTGAAATTATTAGATGTAAAATATACATGCACATACATATATTATATCGAGGGAAAGTTTGTATATTGTAAAATAGATGCCACTCTACATAATACGATCTTATTAAGGACACATGAAATGCACAATTTGAATTCAAACTTACACTCTAATAAAAAGGAATACAAGCATCAACAATACATATAAAAAAATAATTAAACGTGCCAATATGTAAAGATGTACAATGTGCATATTGACATAAATATATATTGTAGATAAGTAAATACTAAAAATAAAGTTCGATTATTGATCTTGTACCTAGTATGGGAACAATCTTATAATGACTGAATCCAGCAAGAAAGAAGAGTTTAGCCCATTCTTTCTCAGTTCTCTCCTTTCCGGTAAGACAGGTCATCATTAGTATATCAAACAAGAGTTGTGTTTGGATGAACTCTATATCTTTCTTTTGATTGTCCATGACAATATCTATTATTATCACCTTACCACCTCTTTTATCACTTCTCATAATTGACTCTTTACAACGCTCAAGTATATTTTTACACTCTTCATCATTCCAATCGTGTAATATCCACTGCATGCATCAGCAAACATATTGTAGTTATTTGTAATAAATATATGTATAATTATAAGTTGACTATACATGTTAAATAAAAAAATAATTGCATTTTATATAATTAAAATACTATTACTTACTTTTAATATAATTCCATCAGCAGGAGGAATTGCTTCAAACATGTCTCCTCCAAGATATTTCAAGTTATGAGTGGATTGCAAGCCATCAACTACATGTGGTAGATCAAAAATAGTGAACTCCAAGTCTGGAAACTGATGGACCAAACCTTTAGCAAAATAGCCAGTGCCACCTCCAACATCAACTAATTTCTTTAATCCACAAAATATATCTTTGTAATTATTTATTATAACTGTTATGACTAAATGAGAATCGCATCTCATACCTTCACTGAACACATGGTTAAACTTGGGTTCACGGTTAGTATAGTCCCATAATGTGATCCCATGTGCTGTAAAAAATGGAGTTGGATCATCATTTTGAAACCAATCACTGAGATGAGGCCATGGGTTCATTAAGACAGGATCGAGCATTGCAAATAGAAAGGGTCTAATACTAAAGGGATTGTCTTTAAGGAGCAAATGGGAGGAAGTGGTAAGAACATATCCTTCTTCTAACTCATGTGGATATATCTTTTCCTTTTTGAAAAAACCAGAGTTAATCAATAGACGCATTAGACGTTGGACATCCTTTGCTTTTGAGGGGTTGATGGATAATGTAGAAATAAGTTGTTGATCTGTAATGGGTTTAACATGATTGTGAATGATATCTGGTATGCCTAATTCAACAGCGCACTTAAGACAAGCAGAGTGTATGAAGTTAAAAATATGATTCCACACATTGGCCTGAGCCTTTAACAGCTCTTTTCCATCTACATTCTCTCCATTGGTAGAACTCATCTTTTGCATTCTTCTATTTATGGTAAATTTGTATAGACAGCTCTCTCTATATATAGAAATATATTTACACCTGCCATATTGATTTTGTCTAATTTTTTAAACATATATATATCTCCAAAAGATTAATTAATTCATGAAATACAATTAAACAACACTCATCATACATTCATTCAAAGGGTAAACCCAATAAATATATATTTAACTAAACAACAATCAAACCGCGGCATATATTCTATAATTTTTAAAGTTATATTTTCATAAAAATAATAATTACGGGGGACATTGAGGATACTGACTAGATATGCAATACCAATTTTGATCAATAAAAAAACGAAAATCACACCAATGTAAATAATGATGTGTATATATGTTACATGAATTATCTCTTTTTAGACAATATTATAATGAATTCTCTCAATGAAGTTAAAAAAAAAATTAAATTAAATTAAATTAAATATTGACAAATATAATTATATAAATGCCACTAGTGCTTATTGGCACATCTTATAAATCCAGCTCCTTTATTTAGTGGATATGTTCTTGATTTGCTTTTGTGGCTTTTGCCTTTTTTCCTATTTTGCAATCTAATGTGTCGGTTTGCTGCTTTTTCTTCCATTTCTAAAATAATATATTTTAAAATTAAATAGTTACTCTAAACCATTACTAAATAATTATATATCATATTTATTTATTATAAAATATTACTTTTTATTAAAAACCAATTTAAATTAATATTTTAAATTTTACTAATTATCAAATAGTCTTGCAAAAGTTATTATGATTGAAAAATGAACTGATTTGACTCATACCTTGTAAAATATTTTTATGAGATTTTTATTTACCATAATTTTTATTTTTGATTCTGCCGAATAAATAATCATTGAAATCTCTTCTGTAACGATAATATATATAAAAAAACTCACCGACAGTTAAGTAATTAATGATTAGCATTACTGTAATAAATAGAACTCTCATTTCAAATGAAATTATAAATATTTTTATTCGAATTGTTTACGATTGGGTCTTCACCTATACTAATATTTTTAATAGAACCAAGACTATCCATTGATTTACTTATCCCGCATCTGTATTCTACTTTCCTCTTAGACAATATCGAACTGAACTATGATTTTTTTATAGAATTTTTTATTCTCTATTTATGTAAAAATATAATAGATAAATAGCCATTTAATGAAAAAAAAAATCAAATTTTTATAGCAAAAATGTGACATGTATGAGTTATTGGTTCTAAAACAATGATCCAACTACATTTGACATAACATGTAAGATTTTTTTTTTAGGAGTAAATAGGCCAAAAGTTAAAGACTTAATTGATTTTTCAAATATATCATGGTTAATAATACTCGATTAGTTATATCTGTTACAACATAACATATTTAAGGAGTTAAATATACTGGTTGATGTTAGAAGTGTCATTGGGATCTTAAATTAATTTTTAATACTAAATATAATATTTTTTATATTTTATTAAATAAATACGGTACTTAAAATATTAATATTTATATATTTTAAAATTATGTATAATTTTAAATAGAGTATATAAATATTAATTTACGTTAAAATTGTATCATTAATTTTAACGATAGGATAACGATTATGCACTTAATTTTATTTGTTTTATTATACAAATTACTTAAACAACTAATTTTTTTTAAAAAAAATAAAAAGTAAAGAATTTATTTGCAATAATTAAGAGTTGAAGGACCAATTTCTCAATAAAACCTACATTATTAATTAACTTATTAATTATTGTAATTAACAATTTTTTTTTTTTTTTTGAAAAAATAAATTCCCTAATTACAAGAATTAAACACTTAGGAACTATTAATGAAAAATAAATAAATAAAAAAATACTCGTAATTTTTAAACTGTACTTACTGCGCCGGCGTACGAAGATCTGGCGTCGTGTTATCCGACGAGACCGATGTCCCTCTCTCGACAGCTGAGAGTCGCCCTTCGACTACTTCCCTGCTTCTCGTAAATCTTCTGGTTTCGATTAAAAAGATACAATAAGTGGCGAAGATCAAGCAATCTACCAATTCCATTAAAGAGGGAGAGAACACAGAGAAATGATCCTACCTGTAGTGAAGCTAGGAACTCTTTTTCTAAAAGCCATATGCAAACCTGTTGCTAATCGGCTCAAGAAAGAGGCTGGATTTCACCCTAAGTTTCGCCAGCTGATCATTAACATCGCCCAGGTCTATTTCTTTTTCTCATCTCGTCTTCAATTCGTTTTGATAATCGTTTTTACCTTAACTTGGTTATGCTAGTAATAATGTTGAGCTGATCATCGAAGCACCTTTATGCCTTGCTTATATGTTTCACCTTGAATAGTCTGTGTGTGGAATGGTGCCCGCCGGGATCTGCTGGTCTTACATTGTTTTGTGTCAATTTGTTGGATAATAAATTAAGTGTTCATGCTTTTTTGTTTATTAAACTACGGAAGGAACCTGCCCTAGACTGTTGTTTAGTTTGAAATTAATAATTGTTAATTATGTCTGAACATTTTTTATACATCATTATGGAAATTCTCCTGTCATGTTTCTATGTATAAAATTAACCGTGGTAGTCCTTGTCACATTTTCAACTTACATAAGCATGTGCATGTTGTGACTGTTGTTTCTTCTTTAATGACCCACTTCTCTGTTCTCCAGGCGCCAATTATATTAGTTAATTCGGGTTATGAAAATTTGACTATGTATTCCGCAATATTCTAACATTATCTATGTCATTAGCTTTTGTAAGGCTACACATTGAAGCACGTTATTATGACAATTCTAAACTTTAGTGAGGGATGTGATTTATTAAACAAAAATTACTTATATCACAACTTAGTGAGTTTAGAACAAAACATTTTCTTACTTTTTTAATCTTGAAATACACAATACTAAAAATTTGCAGCCGCGGAAGTTTTGCGTGGAAATAGTAGAAACTCTCCCGTTGAACTTAAACTTTTGAACACATTTGGCTGTAACCTTTTGCAAACCCATAACAAATGACATGTACCACAGTTGAGATGGCCCTTTCTTATTTATTATAACTTGCTGGAATTAACAGAAGATATGTGGTGAGTATGACAGTCTCTGTAGAGATCCTACACGTTGAAATTGATAGGGAAAGCCAGAAAAAAAAATAAAAATTTTAGGGTTTTACCGTGATGCTGTCAGCAGTACTTATAATATCAGGTATCTTCATGCAAATCTATCGTGTTTGCCATTGCAATGTTTAATCCCTTTGGAGATCTGGTGACTGTATGATGCCATTTTTCACTTGAGCACGCAGTTAAGGAGCATCAGGTTTATACTTAATTTTGGCTGGCCCATTTCATGGCTATTGAACCATAAGCTTCACCTTATTGTTCATAAAAGAAAGCGGGCCTAACTCCGGCATAGTTACTAGATAGTAGATACTACTATGTCTCTCAATATTGATCATCAAATGTGGGTACGTTAGAAATTAGAATAATTGTGGTCCTAAGTGTCCAATAAAAATTCTGATAAAGTTAACTACGAGCGCTTTTTAGCCTCTTAGAATCTTCATGATCACTTCACTCCATAGTCAATTCCTGTCTAACCTTTTCTTGTTTTTGAGTAAGGTTGAGAAAATGCATTCTACAATTATGGACTGACCATTTTTTTACACTACTTGTTTTGTTTCTGTACTATATCTCTCTGGGATTCGTTTTTTTTGTGGGCTTGGCTGTTTCTTCATCTGTATTGTCGGTGTTGATTTGTCCCTCTGTTTGTCCTGCTGTCATGTATAATGTTATTTAAGGTTTTATTCTTAAAAGGAAGAAGAATTTTTTTTAATGCCAATAACAGGCCTTTAAAATGTGGTTTCAGTTCTTGCAATGACTAATTTTTACTTATTTTGAAATAAAAACCACATGCTCCTTTATAATGATGGATCAGGCAAATCATCGTTTTACAACTAGAATCCAAAGACGCATTTATGGTCATGATACTGATGTAGCAATACGTCCTCTGAACGAGGAAAAAGCTATTCAAGCTGCTGCAGATCTTCTTGGGGAGCTATTTGTATTCACGGTAACATAATTTCTGATTTTACTACACTCTGGAAATGATTTGAAGATGACAGTAAATAATTTTTTATATGTTATAACAATGAATACCTGACTGTAATTTCTTTAGCCATGATCTCACATGCCCTATTGTGAAAGAGAATTTTTTTTCAGGTAGATGTTCTTGTGGCCAGATTTTGGAACCTGGTGTCTGGTAGTGAGGCTCCTTATTCTGGTTGTATTTTCTGTGTGCATAAAATGGGAATCTAGCCATCAAATTGGCTTTCTGACTCTAACTGCACATAACATAGGTTTTCTGGTTATCCACTTAAGAATTGATGTTTCCTTATGGTCTTCATTTCATATCGATGCCAGTATCGGAGAGCATCTTAGGAGTTGGATTCACATCATAGTGATCCGGGTCATGTGAAACATTTTTTGCATCTTTTGTAGTTTAGCACGCATAAATCCATGGGACTCGGACCTCATGAATTTTCACCCCATTTGTAATCTATACTTGGTATATATGCATATACATGGTGCGGTGGGATGGAAAGTCTGCCATCTTCATCTAGTGCTACTCATCCTTAAAACTTAATTGCGGCATAGATGCCTTCGGAAATTGTGGTTTCTTTTCCTTTGACATTGTAATATTTTTTCTTTTAGATTTATGCTCAATGTAAAATGTTCTATTGGAGGAAAAGTTTCATACAAATTATTTGGGGAAAAGGTAAAAAAGAAAATGTATTAGTATACTAGTGTTTTTCAAGTGAACCAAAACTGAAAAGTAACAATTATTTTCAAATTAATTTTAAATTAAAATACAATAACTTGATTTCAATTTTCAGCACTTTGATAAATATATTTATAATTTTACTATAATCACTGACATCTCAAAATATAAAATGTCCATGTGAAACTTACATATAAAAAGGAACCTATGTGTAACTTGCTGAGAGCTAGTAATTTCAGATAGATCCAAAATCTGAATAGCAGAAGCTTTTTGCAAGATTCATGAGTTTTATTTTTTCTCTTCCATAAGTTTCTGATCTTTTGGTTTTGTTAGATTCTCAGGCCCTCAACCAATCATATTCTCGAACTTATTAATATATCTTTCCATAATTGAATATAAGTACTTGAACCAATGATTGATGTTGCTCCTTTATTTGATTTGCATGGCATTCATAAAATGTTCTATCCATTGTATTATGCCCTCATGTGCATATCTTCTTAAGGGTTTTGTAAATGGACTTCAATTAGATGATCTCTTCTACTAGACCTTTGTCACTGCATGAAGTTAACTTCATTACCTAATAACTTGTTACCAAACATTTCCTGTTATCTGTCCTTAGGTTGCTGGAGCTGCTGTTATTTTTGAGGTGCAAAGAAGTGCCCGGTCAGAAGCAAGAAAGGAGGAGCTGCGCAAACAGGAACTGGAGGTAGAATTTTTTCTTCTTTGATGTAGATCTTATTACTTTTATATGCTAATGCATTTTGGCAGCATCATTTAAATTTTTTTCATTATTATCTTTGTTGTTTCCTTTTACTTCTTCTTTGTGAAGTTTTATTCCCTTGCTATATCCTGGTAATTCTTCTTTGTGAAGTTTTATGCCCTTGCTATATCTTGGTTTGGAGAGGAAAAAAAGATGAGTGAGCAGATGAAAGATGCAACCAAAGCCATATGACAATAGAAAGTAAATGCTCCCTGGTCAGTCCAGTACTAAATTTTTTGCAACCTATCTGAAGTAGGGTAGACCTAATTGTTGGTTAGTGAACCTTCGTAGTCAACATTCCAATGGCTAACGTATAAATACTTGGGTTCATAGACTCCTCATCCAAAAGCTAAAGAATTTTCATCAAATTAAGTATTAAATCCATCTATATATATATACATATACATATCTACTGGATTACTCATCCAGGTATAGTAAATTACATTGGGATAAAACAAGTTACAACTATCAAATGCATTTTTGTGAATATCATGAATCCCAAAATTTATCATCATCTTCTTCTTTTGGACTTCCTTCATAGAGATTGAAGACATCAGCCACAAAATCTGGGATTGAACACATTATGCTTAAAAGCTGCATGAGAGATTTCAATTAAAATCCATCAGAGTCTTAGATCAATCTCTTTTGATATACCTGTCTTCAATACTAAACATTTTGACACAATGGCATTTTGACACAAAGGTTGATTAACCTTTTAATTAATAGAAGTAGAATGTATTTGTGGAGGCAACAAGGATGCTGCCCAAATTCAAAATTGATGAGAAGACAAAGATGCAAGAATCTAGATAGTTCTCCTTTGATCATGAATGAAAATACCGTTTGCCCATATAGAGTATGCATCCATCTATTTTTTATGGGCAGAATAGCTCTCCTATTAATCTCTGACTGGATCGAGACAGTACCATGACTTGGTACAAAGAGCTGGATATCACAACAGATGCTGGGCCATCCAGTGCCTGTGTGCTGGTAGGAGCTGGATGCCAAATTAATGTTCTCTTAGATTGGTAATCAGCAAATGTCCTTTTCATATTGACTTTAGTTTGGGTTCAGCTTGTCATCCACTCTATTCAGGCCTATTATTACAACTAAAATGCAAGTCTATATCATTTCCTTAAAATACAAAACTGAAGATACACGTGGATGGAGCTTTTGTGTAACCTAAATGGAATTCTGAAGTTCTAGTGTGTTTGGAGATGATTTGTGCTTGCACTTTATTTATTACTCTGGACCTTGGACCAAAGAGATTATGACTTTGACAACTGTTCCTGGAAGAGGAGATACTTTAATCGTTCTTTTTCATCCTTGATCCTAAGGTAGTAACAACTAACCTCTGATCCCTGGATATGAGGTTAACATGTGGAAGATACTTTGGATGTATGTGTCTTTCCTTACTATGGTGATTTAGTATTCTTCAGGGAGATTAATATATGGTTTCTGCATGGCTTCTAATATGAGGCATAGAATGCGAGGAAGTTGGCTGGTGTTATTTTCTGGTTATTGTTATGTTAGATATAAATAATAATGCTGTATATTTTCTTATCAGCTTTAGCTGTTGGATAATTGAGTTAGTCACAAACAAATTTTTTTACAAGGTATTGCCGTTCTCTACCCCTATTTGATAGATGTGAATCTATGGAGAACTATTCAAATCGAAACATGTTTTGTATAAGATATCTTGCTTTGGAGATGTGTTGTAGTCAATTATTTGGACTGACAACCATTTGAATAAGCATAGGAATGAAACATATAAAGTGTCATGGATTCTACAGCGAGTTGGGAGCTCAGACTCTCATTAATCCATACTTTAAAAAGTTCATGGTTTCAGTGTTGACAGTTTAATTGTTATAATTATGTGAAAGAAATAGTCTATGGTTTTTACAGAAGGTACTCACAAGAAAAATAAGAATAATTTCCCGTGTTGTCAGAAGTAGAACAGGAAAACTATGACTAGAAATTTACGAGTAACAACTGTATGGAAAAAAGGTATATAACTGTTATTTCTGCCAGATAAAGTGCATTTAAAATAATACCTAACGATCTCTTGATTATATGTTTGATAAACAATGTTTTGAAATCTATTTTTTCAGGCCATGAAACAGAGGGATGAAGACTTAGCCAGAGAAATTGAACTACTCAAACAAAAGCTTGAAGAGCTAGAACACCTTGCCAGAGCACGGGGTCTCACTGGCTTATTTGAATTCAGGCATGCCCATGCCACAGACAATAGCAAAATAGTGCCATCATGATTACTATAGATATTTGAACCCCAAATTTCTGTATAAGCGCTCACCCACTCTGAATTTTTGGGACAATACACCATACAACCACATAATAATGTAACTTTACCCCTAGCCTAATCAGAGAGCACAGCAGTGACTTGTCATGAACATGAAGTGTATATTCTGAAGTGTACACACACATATATTTTCTCCCTTTCTCTTTTCCCCCTTTTTTTATTGAAGGAAGATTTCCTCTTGTAATTTGTTATTCTGGTCTGTAGTCTTGCCTTCCTCTCTTCTTTTTCAGTTTTTCAATGGCTGCCAAGGAGCTTCTTAAAGTTCAAACACTTTTCATTTCGGGAAATAGAGGAGACATATCCGTCGTACATACGATATGAGACTACAATAATCAGTTGACTTGCCCCATTGATACTTTATCCCTGATGGATTGATAGATTTCTATTATTAATTTTATTTTAGGTCGAGATCTTATTTTTATATCAACATTAAATATACTTATAAGATGGATATAATGTATATATTAAAAAAAATTATTAAAATGAAAGGATTGATTACTATTAACGAATTTTTTTTTTAATTTATATCATTTATTATTGAATTATATTTGATTTATTTTTATTTAATTTTTAAAAATTAATTATTTAATATATAAAAATTAATCATAATATTGAATACTAATTAAATTAAAAATTATATTATAATTAATTAAATTGATCAAATTTAACAAAAAAATTAAAAAGCAATTTTCATTTAATATTATGTCATTAAGGTAAACCACTCTTTACTAATGGGTAAAAGCATTGTATTTTTGATAATTTTTCTATCACCACATAAATTTTTTAAAAAATGAAATACAGTATAACGTTAATTTTGTTTTTTTTTTAATAATTATTTTTAAAATAGAGTAAAATGAGAATAATTTTTATATTTAATATCCTACAACTATTTTTCTTTTCAATTAGGCCCATGCTTGAGTACTTAAATTAAAATATAAAGAAATAGGAGGATCAACTGAATAAATTTTGAAAAATTGGAGGTTTTAGAATTAAATTGGTTGTTAAGGCTAATAAACTCTTACACCTGTATATCATTTTATTTCTCATTTCCTCTTTCCTAGCTGCATGAATCTTTATCTTCTGTATCCAAAGCTTGCTCAGTCTTCTGAAAGCAAGGATTTTTGGAATTATTCAGGTAATTTCTTTTTAGATTTTTTTTTTTTTTGGGTTTGATTTTCTGTCAGTGTCTTTCCTCGTTCCTTGTCTTTCGTTCTGATAAGATTTAGGGGAATGGGTTTTAGGGTTTTTAGCCTTTTCAGAGTTTGGAACAACTTTGGCGGACGGCTGGAACATCAGTTTACAGAAATCGGCTACATTGATATTTGGGATTTTGGTTACTGCGAAAATGAGGAAAATTCTTTACTTCTTATGTCGTATCGCAAATGCCTTCGTGTATTTACTGTGTCAAGAATTTGGCAATGTTAAAACCCAATTCATGGGAATTATCTTGTTTCCGTATCTACTTTGTAGGCTTAGTCGTTTGAATTTTAAACCCAATAGTATTTTGTTTATTTTTCTGCTGACCACGATTAATTTGCTATCCAATTGAGGGGCTACAAGCGATGAATTTGGAAATTTAGTTTCATAGATTATCTTGCACTTTTCCCTGAAATCAACGCAGAGCATTAATATGAAATTCATGTTCTTTTGGTTCTCTTTTTTCTTCTCTACTTTTCTTTTCCCCTTGGTAGACTGTTGAAAGTTTTTTCGGATTTATCAGGAATTTGAGCAGAGCGGCTGAATGAAAAACCATCCGAGGAGCAAATGTACCTCTATATCTCACCAGACTTTAATAGACAATGCAAAGAACCGGGTCAGTGATCTTCAAGAAAGATTCACTAATCTTCAAGCTGCCAGGACGGAGGGCCGAATCGGTGATGTTGCTGTCTTGGAGGAGCAAGTCTACCAAAGTCTTCGCGAGTGGAAGGCCGAGCTTAATGCACCTTCTCCTGCATCTTCTTCATTTGTTAGTACATACAAGTTCTCATGCTGATTGTTTCTGTCTTTTGGTTATTGTCGTTTTCCTAGATGCCTTTGGTTCTTTCATGTTGCACCATTAAGGAAATTGGGACAGAGTGGTGATGATTAATATGTTTTATTATGTATATAAAATCAATACGAGAATTAGAACTGGGAATTAATTAAGAACGGAAGAAATGAACCAAATGCAGCATTGATGTCAGCTACATCGTATATCCTTGTCTTATTTTCTGTCTTGTTATGATGTAACCTATTAAGAGTACCACCCTGTTATTACCCTCAGTTATCTGTCTGTAGTGAAATGTACGATATATAATCTTGCTTCCAATGGATCATCTTTTGAACTTTGAGATACCATGAACTGCTTGGAAACTAAATATCTTGGATCGATGCTGTATAGGGTTGTAGTCTCGGATCTTTCTCTGATGATATTGCCCGCATGCTGCAATTGTGTGAAGAGGAAGATGATGCTAGTAGTGCATTTGCAGAACCAGCATGTTTGAAGCCTGAATCTGCAGTTCAAAGCCTTTGCCCCGGAAATATTCTGGGGGTTCAAGAGGTGGGTTTTTATCTTTTGGAGTATCATTGTTAGTGCCTTGCCATATGTTTCCCTACGTGGTACCTTAACTTCTTTTCCATTGTGCTAAAAAGTACACATTTGTACTGGTGTTGTTTTATTTCTCTTTTGGTTTTTGTATCTCGTTTTCAATGATAAAATGCATAAGAATCTAGGAGCCAAATTGCTAATATATTTTCTAGTATGCTAAAAGCCATTTCTTAAAGCATGTTGTATATTCTGTTTTTCCCTTTTCGTTTTTGGTGTCTCCCAAGTGATGAGTGTATAAGAATGTGAGAGTCAAATTGCTAATCTAATTTCTAGTTTATCTAAATCTACTATTGAAATGAAAACTCGTCATTGAATTTCTGTTTAATTGTGGAAACTTCTCTTCTGCAGTCTATGGCAATGACTATTAATCTTAGCCTATAAAATATTAGCTGGCAGCAATACTTTTCTATCTGAAATTTTCAGAGAGAAGGGTAGATCATTAGTACCTCAATGTTGTATCAAGCCATATGTCTTAATGAAACAGGTTCCTCACAAGTGTATTGTTGTACCCATACACATCATGACTATAGTATGTGTATGTGTGAATAGCCTGGAAGGATCTTTCATACTAAATGATTTAGAGAGCTCATAGTTAGGGATTTTGGGATCTTTTTTCTTGCACCTTAGGTCGCAGCACCTTTGCCTTATAATTCATGTTCTAAATGTGTTGTGAAGTTCCAGCTGCTTTTTGCTTTAAATGAATATTAGTATAATGATAAAAGGGTACAGAGGGATATATTTTATGATGATTTCTCTATGCAGAACTGCTTCCATAACAATGAGGCACAGGAACAGAAATTTCAAGTATTTGATCAATGTAAAAGTCCTAAGTCTACTATGCATAGCACAATGGTCAACAATGCAGAGTTAACTCATCAGTTGGATTATGATTTACTAAATTCTCACAATGAATTGAACCACGAGCTCTTCATTGGTGCCAGTGATATCGAAGAGTGTGCAAAGGATTCTGGGCCTAATATTCTGCCGAGCATCCACCCTCCACCATCTGCTTTCTTACGACCAAAATGTTCTCTGTGGGACTGTACCAGGCCTGCTCTTGGATCTGATTGGTACCAGGATTATTGTAGCATTTTTCATGCTACTCTTGCTTTAAATGAAGATCCCCCTGGTACAACTCCAACTGTAAGACCTGGGGGTATTGGTTTGAAAGACAATTTATTACTTGATGCTCTTCGTTCAAAGACAGAGGGTAAGAATGTGGGGATCCCCACATGTGAAGGAGCTGCCAGTAGAAAATGTCCATGGAATGCCACTGGTGAGAACACAATGTCGAAATTTCTCTCTCTCACCCACTGGCACTGTAGAAGTAAAAAGGATAATGTATAAATTTTTCTCTCTTGTCATGGATGCCCCTTCTGCAATATGTTTAACTTTTACTACATGGATTATATCAGTTAGTTGTGTGGAACTCTGCCGTTAAACCCCTCTTATTAATTCTCTTTATATTGCAGAGCTATTTGATCTTGGTTTACTTGAAGGAGAAACAGTTAGGGAGTGGCTCTTCTTTGACAAACCTAGACGGGCATTTGAAAGTGGAAACAGAAAACAGAGATCATTACCAGATTACAGCGGACGTGGTTGGCATGAGTCAAGGAAGCAGGTGATGAAGGAGTTTGGAGGGCAGAAGAGGTCTTATTACATGGACCCACAACCACCAGGTTGCTTTGAGTGGCGTTTATACGAATATGAGATATATAGCTTTGATGCATGTGCTTTATATAGGCTAGAACTCAAACTTGTCAAAGAGAGAAAGAGTCCCAAGGGAAAAGTCAACAAAGATCCCGTGGTTGATCTACAGAAAAAGATGGGAAGACTTACTGCTGAGGTTCCTTCAGATAACAACAACAGATATGTTGTTAGAGGCATGCCAACTGAACATAGAGTGGTAAACAGAGAAGATATTAACCCTGGTCTAAGTGAAATGAACCCTACCGAAATGCCAAATTACAATTCAAGTTGTTCATAAAATCATGTAGATAAATCAACTGACCATCAAGGCACTTAATTGACAAGTCGCGACTGCTTGTCAGAAACAAACTCTGGGATTCGACACCAATCCTGCTGCCGATGGTACTGTAGAGTTGTAAGTAGTACTTCTGTTCATCAAAAAAGGTAGTAACTCTGATTATGTGATTGGTCTTGTTTCTTTTCAGGAGGCCTTTATTGTGCCAGAGATTATTACAGAGATTTAGTTGTTTACCCTTGAAATTTTACTTAGACTAGCCTAGAAAATCACCATTGTTTCCTTGATAAAAAAAAAAAAAAAAAAAAAATTAATACAATCTCACAAGAAGTTGAGATGAGCTAATAAAATCAACCATGTTCGTAGTATGTTATAATTTCTTGTAATATATTGGAAGCTGTTTTTCTGGTTATTGGTGCTTTTCCTAATGGCCGGGCGGCTACCTGGACTGTTGGGTTTATAGCGTCCATTATAGTAGCAGCTAGTAGAATATATATACATATATTTATTGGAAAAGACACATATCAGCCTGTTGAATCAATTTACAATATAAATAGTGTAGATGAATTAAGTTATTTACGTATTTTAATGTTTAATATATTTTAATATTAAATTCATTTTTGTTAAGAACATGATATATAGCTTGTTCGTCGTTGTTGATATAGCATTTCTTGTCCTCGTAAAATTGAATGCAATTAAAAACATAAACTATTTGATTGAAAATTATTTTTTAAAAAATACAATATATACATATACATATATTACACACACGTGCAAGATTATATAACCTATAAAGTTTTAATTATTCAAGACAAGAACCATAAAGGCAAGAGATCGGAAGAATCATAACAGGAAACAGATGTGATCGGGTGATGGTGGCGAATTCCGCCATTGTTGTCGTTGTCCTCTCGGTGTCTCCGACCGATGATTATATGAATATTTTCAATATTTCTCCCATCACTTTCTTTTTTCTTTGTTTTAAGTCAAAGTTTTTGTTTCTTTAGTTGTCTGTATATCTGAATCACTTACCCGACTTCATTGAAGTTTAATGAACTTTAATTAGTTCAATAGAAGTTTACATACATCACATATTTACACACAACAAAAGTTTAAACCCTGATCTACACATTTTTCAACAAAAACTTGAGCCACAACTTTATTTACCCAATATATATATATATATGTACATTTCATAATAACACAAACAAACATTTCATTGATTATGAAATAATATACACCAATCATAATACAATTTTTTAATAAAAATAAACAGAGACGTATATTTAAACTTTATATAAATGTTCGCTATCATAATAATAATAATAATAATAATAGCAAAAGCAAATGGCAGTTTAATTTAATTAATGCCGATGAATTGCAGTTTTGAGGATAAAACCTAAATGATTTATTGATAATTTGTTCTAGAGGAGCCTTTCTCATAAAATTGAGATACATATGATACTAAGGTTTTCTTTATTGCCTAAAATAGTTTCACAAGCAGAGCACTTTACTTACTAGCTTCAATTATTGGCGATGCACGAGGCATGTGACAAGCAAACTAACCTTGAACAGAAGACCAAGAATTCGCTTCAATCCAGTCGAAAGCTATGGGGCTCAAAAATGCAGCAGGGATGCCGAAGGAATCAACCAAGGCAAGTGCATGCGGTCGCAATTCACTGCACAGTTTTGAAACTTCTTTCCTCACTGCAGCAATGTTGTCTGCTGATAAATATCCATATCGAAGGAATGAAGGGTCTTCTTCCAAACAGACCAATGCATACATGGATCGCAATGCACTTAAGACGTTCTGCCCAACAAAGAAAGAAAAATGAAAGGCATATTCAACAGATAGATTTGTTTTCCCTTGTTATTAATTTTGTATTTTCTAACAAGAATAGCAATATGCTAGTTCCACCCAGATGAAATGGACATAAAATTCAACTGGAGAAGTATCTTCAGTTCATTTAACCCATACTGGAAATTTTGGAATCTGCAACTAATGGATGAGAGGAGCTTCCGAGAAGTGTAAAATTAATTTCCATCTAGAAAAGCAGGAAGTATATGATCAATCTTTCAATGAAGTAGTTAAACTCCCAGCCACATTTATATAACTGTTTTTTATATGATACCACTTCCTCCATCTACTTCACTATTGTTCAAATGCTCATATAGTTACCTTCAGTGAACCGGACGGCAAAGCAGACTCTGATTCTATAAAGTTTTGCAATATTGCTCTTTCGGAGAAAGCTCTACCCAAGTCTTCTGCCAGTTGATGACACTGAACGGAAGAACAAACACAATAAATGAGATTTGGATTAGAGGAGGACAGGAAAAGAAACTGCTTAACTAATGGAAGAGGATCTCACCAGCATGAAGGCATACTCTTTACTTTCTCCCTTCGCTTGATGCAGTGAGACCTCTGAAGCAAAACGTTGCAAAAGATCTCGCTCTCTTAAATAAAAAGCATCAATCTGCCATGGACAAGTAGGTGAGAACTTTCAACTAAATTTCAAAATGAATAATCTGAAGTGGAATTAGCAAATTACCATACCTGGAACTGGCTGCACCTAAGGGTAGAACTCTTAAGCTCAGATGGAATGACAGGGCAAGGCTTGTTTATATGCTCCAGTCCGAATGCTCTTAGAGGTTTATTTTTCTTCTTAGCTGATAAATACTCTGCAATGAGAGCCTTGCTTACCTGAACCCACAAGTTCATGACACAACATTGTTTCACAAACATACAGTGGAAAGAACAATACTTTGGATACATGTAGCAAAATTGTCTATTCAAGACCATAAGAAAATTATGTCAGAAAATAATGTCAGATGGCTGAATTTAGAATATAGCTGTTGTGAGATGAATATCAGGAAGACAACTCTGATGAACAAGCTGGCGTGCATGCTATGCACACATGGAAGACAAAAGAAAACTACAGGACGCATAATCCACTAGCGAGAAATGGTCTGGCAGAGACATCTACTTGACTACAAACCACGAGTCCAAATTCAAATCCAATTTAGAATTCCCCTGAAAAAGTTCAAGCCTTATCTCACCCCTTTTCTGTTGGCTGCTATGTAAATTATATTTTCTAGACTGACATTGTCTCATATTCTTCTCGTTTACATATATTTCGTGAGAGCACATCCATCCCTAATAGTTACTGCTTTCATCCTTTCCTTAAAAAATCTTCTTTATTGCTGAAGCAGCATAGCTTGACTTCCCAAATTGTCATTCTACATTGGGTTCACAGTTGAAAGTGAAAGGCATCCATGCAGGAGAGAGGTAAATAGATAACAATCTGTCTCGAAATCCTTTAATTCCCAACATTGAAAAATTCACCTTACCTGCTGCATCAACACATTATTGTCTCCCTCAAAAGTTGACTGGACGTCATATTCACCCTTCAAATGACCAACACGATTTTCAGTCTTCAAGCCTTGTCCTCCACAGGCTTCACGACATTCCTGAAAAGAGGTGACAGAATTTAATTGACGCCTTAACATAAATATTTCAATTCCATAGAGTCTTATCATTTCTGACCTGAAGCGTTTGCATGTTATGCCATGTAATCGTGGCCTTGAATGCACTTGAAACAACATGGATTGTTTTGCTTGTCTCTGGAGTCCTCTTCACATACAATAATTTCAAGTAATTTCCAGCAAAGCTCATAGCATATCTGAGGCAAAGAGGAGAGAAAGGTGAAGAAATAGAAGAGAGGAAGGTGAGAAAATAGAGAGGAGAGAGGGGGAGAGGGAGGGAGAGTATCCAAATACCATTTAATCGTTCTAACTACAATCAGTCTTGTTAACAGCCAAGGAGTTGAATGCTAAATTGATTGACCAAGTTACACAATTCAAATATTGCTCAATGTGTCAGGAGGATTATTTCTAATATCTAAAAGCATGATATGTTCATGTAACTTGTATAGGGTTCATTTTCTCAAAGAATCGACTTCCTTCTCTTATGCATATTCATAGTGATTAGCACAAGAGACAGCAAGAGGCTCAATTTTCAAAGGCAGTTCATTGAGATACTTACGTCTTTGCAAGGAGAGGCAACAGTCTTCGTTGATGACTGGGGTAATCAAGCAGTAGAACCTCAGGCCCGTTTGGTGTAATAGAGAAGGCCCTCCTTGTTAATGAGTACCTTAGAGCAATAGCCAAACCAATCTGACAAGGATAATATGAAATCAATCTAAACTTGACTGTGGATAGGACACCATGAAACCCATGACTAAGAAGGGCTAGCTAATAGTGCAACCAACTGCTCGCTAACTTATCAACCTAATAAAATCTGCATTCTACCATGACCAGTGGACCTGTATCAGCTCTAATATCAACTATAACATTACAGACTCAACACGCAACAGTGTTAGTTAATGGTGCCTCCGGTATCATTGAGTCAAAAAATAAAACATAATCTTCTATAGGATGTGGCATGTGGAATGGGGCAGTGGAACAAATAAGCTTTCATTTAATATCCCAAGCATTTAATGACAATTTACCCAAAAACCTATTTATGTTGAAAATATTTTACCTTTGATGAATAAACTGCATTGACTGCAATTGTGACACGGCCAGAGGTTAGAGGTGCCAAAAATGCTGCAAATCTCTGGAGAAGATGACAAAACATAGTAGTGCCACTAACAATTTTGAAAACTAACAAATTGACTAATTTATTTTCATCAGACAAGAAGTAGACATTCACTAAAATATATTACCTGATCGGAGTCTTTTATTGAACTCAAATATTGTCCATCCGGTGAAACATCAGCAACTGAGTTCAATAAATTTTCTCTTGGAACCCGGACATTGTCAAACCTAGAATGGAAGTTCTAACCTTCATATAGTAACCACCTAAGAGAGCATTATGTTTGACAACAAAATTACTGCTTTAATACCAGATTCGACCATTATCGACACCATTCAGACCGATTTTATGACCACAATCAGCAATGCGGATGTTTGGACATATGTTTCCATCTGCATCCCTGATCTGGGCTATAAATGCATGGACTCCTTGATTGGTTCCATTTATCACGAGCTGTGAAAATACAATTGTATGTGTTGCATGCTAAACATAACAAAGGAAAGCCACATCAATATCCCGTGTGTAGCATGAAGCATATTTACAAAAACAAAAATTTACTATTTGTTAACAAAATCGGGAGTTAACGAAGAACTTCAAGAAGCATTACATTAGCAGCCCCACCAATCCAGTACTTCTGAGCTGATTCACAGGGAGTGTTGATGATAAATTCTCCGGTATTTGAATCGTAAGTGGTGACAGTTTCGATTCCTCGTACCTAACAGCATCAAGCCCACAAATAATAAACGGGTGAAAACATCAACAAACCAGATAATCCTAGTGCATAAGAACACATAATTGACAACTTATTCATACATTACTTCCATGTCCCAGTTCAGTCATTGAAAAACAACCCTTGACCACATAATTCTCAGTCTCCCTTAGCCACTTCTCATGGTGACGCCTTGTGCCAAAAAACTGGATGGCTCCTCCCCTGAAACCCAACAAAGGGGAAAGAATATAATAGTTATAACATGCTTTCGGTATTTCAACCATTTTAACTATGACTGATTAGTTCTGCTCCTACATATGATAAAAAAATTATGTACTTATTCCCTTATATCCACTTTTGGCAACCAAATGGAATATCAGGCCATGAACAGCATTCAAATATCACTAAACTGCCTAAATTGAGTACACTTTCAGTAGGATATATTCGTTTGCAACCTAAACCATTATTACATCTCGATTATGGAAGAAAAAAAATTATTGCAAATTTTGAAGAAGCATATGGAATCCAATATGTTATAGAATATCCTTCTAAGATCACTCGAATTTTAATTCCTTGTATAGATATTAGGCCATAAACAAGAGAAGAGAATAATACAGTGGTAGAATCAGAACTAACCGCCTACATTTCCACCTCAAAGGTTAAAGTTCCATTCAAGAAGGAAACAACTCGATTAAGCTGCTATTAACTTTAAGCATGACAATGAATTGTGTATATTTTCCTTTTCCTTCACTTTCAGTGACGAAATAGATAAGAGGCAGAAAACAGCTTTTAGTCTCTTTAGATTGTGAAACAAAGCGTATACAGTTGGTATAGTTTGAGCAGGACTTCCAGTCATTTTTATAGTTAAATTCCTGCAGAGGCTAGTAAATTATGTACTTAATACGTCCATGTAAAATATAATTTAAAGATCTACAAGACTCCAAGTCTTGCATATCTTCAATGGAAAGTAAAACTGGAATACTAGCAATTCATTCTAGTCATCTCAAAATTCTTCCTTACTAACCTGAGGCTAATACCAGTAGCCAGGAGACAACACCGGGAATATGTCATGTCTCAGCAACCAAAACAACAGGAAACAAGAAATTTCAATACCAAGAATTCTTTTTTCTTCTCTCAAATATTGGAGCACCTAAACAAACAAAAAAATCACACAACACCTCCGTAGAGTTTGACCTATAAAACACTGAAATTATTAAAACGAAATTGAAATATATATATATATACTTAAACAAGAAAAAAATGCCAAACTTTCTCGCAACCTTAATGTTACTTTCTAGGAAAACTTATTCTTTTAAAAGCATCATACTAAAACATCGTTAGAGACGAAAAAAAAGATATATAGACAATAAGATTACAACTTAAAGAATCAATTAATAAGCGGAAAAAAAAAAGGATTATAACAGCAAGCATACCACAGGAAGAAATGAACACCAAGCTTAATCGCGAGAGAGTGATCATAAATCCCAACAACCTCAAAGATAGCTAGCTTCTTAAGTTCAGCCTTGGGTCCCTCTTCAGTCAACCACCCATCGAAGACCCCTTTTTCCGAAAAGTAAGCGATCCGTTTCATCGTCATCTCTCTCTGCTGCTCCATCGACTGATTATAATCCGGGGACACAAACACCCTGCCTCCCCTCTTTTGAGGATTAAACAGCTTGCTCTGAATCATCAACCCGAACAACCAATCACGGTCCTCTAGATTGTGAGCGTCCAAGAGTTTCCGCATTTCTCTGACGTCAAAATCGAATTTCTCCGTAAGTTCGGGAGCAGAGAACTGCAGGCAAACATTAGGTGAAAGCGAGGAGTTGGAGGGCGAAGAAGATTGAAGGATGTGATTGGTTAGAATTTGCGTGCGTTGAAGAGCTCGGTTGGGAACTGATTGCCGCGACATATTTTGGAATCCGCTCGGTTGTCAGGCAGTCGTGAGGGATTTACAGAGAGATTAGAAAGTGGGAGAGGGAAGAAGATGGATTTTAATGTTGGAAAAAGGAAGATTTGGAGAAACGAAGACGAGGAAGAAGATCATAAATGCTCATGGGACTAATTAGGCGCGCATGGTGGACAGGGATAACATATTACTGTTCATATGACCCGGTTTGAAATCAACCCGTCTATTTTCAGAAGAAAAGGGTCCTCTCGGGTCGGGTGAGATTAATTTTGATTTAATTTTATTAAAAATTTAATCATACAGAAAATAAAATAAATAATTTATGACATCAGCGTTTTATGATTATAGAGCAATATAAAATATTTATATTGTAGTTATCCACAAGACGTTTCTCGAGAAGGAAAAAGACGTTTCGTGATTTCATCACCCATCCCAAAGTAGATGATAACAAAGCCAAATTCCAATATTTATTTAACACAGTCTGCTACCCAAAATTGGCCCCAAAAAACAGAAAGAAACGTTTCGAATCGTCACCTTTATTTGTAACAATATTACCTTATCTTCTACCTTAAAAAAAAAACGAAACGTTTCGTTATATCTTTGGGAGAGGTCGCACGGCCATGTTGACTTTTTAAGTGCGCGCACGACTTAACCACTAACAGTTATTTGAAGAGAGTCTCGGTTCGAAGCCCGATAGCCCCCAAAAAGAAAAGAATTCTCTCTTTCTTTCTTTCCTTCCTACTCATTCAACATTTTTGAGTAAATCGTACTGTGGACTTTAATGTATGCCTTTGTTAAAACGACACTACAAGAGACCATACAGTGATGCATGTATATATACATATATATGAGAGATGAACTTCTGGCTAATGTATGCAATTACTAAAATGGCACTACGAGAAGAACAAGAAAATAATAATAATAATGATACCAAATTTATGTTTTAACCCTTTTCCATAGTGACTTCCTAGATGCTTAACAAAATTCCTTGAAGCTCTTTCGGATGCACTACTCATTCATCTCAACTGGGTCATCAGGTAATATCAAAATTATGAAATAAAACAACCGCGGCTAGAATCAACGAGAAACATCAGTCCGGTAGATGAATGCTTCAAAGAACTAAAGGAAATAAACTTATAAGTATTCTTTGAATGTGTTAAATACACTTATAAATTATTCTTAGAATGATGCGAGGAACCAGTTCCACTGGTTGCTATGTTTCTAATCTAGCAAATAAAATCTTTATCAAATTTCTAAACCTTATTTCAGCAGTGTTTCTACGTTTCTCCATTCGCATAATTCAGCTCTCTTATAGTAAAAAAAAAATGGTTCTTGTATGCTATGTTATTAACCTAGACTAACCAAACGAATGTGTATGAATATACTACATTACAACACTACAAAACTGAAGAAAGAATCTCATTCCTTCGGTCTTCTGCTCATGGCTTTTCGTTTGTTAACATCCAGGTATCTCTTTCGCAACCTAATGGCCTTTGGTGTAACCTGTATGTAAAATGCAAAATAACATTGAAAAAAGAGTTCCACTGTTAGAAATCTCAACATGTGTAACTAATCCCAGGAAATTAAAACTCCAGCTGCAGCTAAAGGACAGGAGAAAAGGAACAGGAAAATGACCAACTTCGGATGGGGTGGGGACAATCAACTCAAGCTCAATTGTGTATATTAATTTTGAAATGCGACTTACCTCAATCAATTCATCAGAAGCTACATATCCTATGGCTTCTTCAAGAGTCATCTGCACAAATATATCGTGTCAGAAACCATGTTGATAAAGAACAACAGAAAACTATGGCGGAAGTTAAAAACAACAGGAGTTTCTTCCCAATATAGTTGTCTAAATAAAAGAGCTTTTTCATAGGATGGTCTGAATAGTTACTCAAACTAGCAGTGATAATAAACTTTTCCTGACCAGGTTCTAAATATAGAAGTTTCCTACACTGGAGGCCAAAGACTAAAACAATAAATAATTAAAAGAAACGATCCAGACTGGATCCAGTCAGGTTAGATCTTCATCTTCATTTTTGGATGCAATTGGCATTCATGGATGAAAAGACAATCTATACCAACTTAATGGCACCGCAATGCAATTGAACAGCCAAACCCATTTGAAAAGCACAATTACAGAAAGTAGAACAAAGAAGATTTGAGTCTGAAAGGTTGACAGTTCCATACAAGACGTGGGGGAGATAGCTTCACATTCTCATCTTTACAAGCAGCACGCACATTAGTAAGTTCCTTGGTTCTAACAGGGTTGACCTGTAACGAGGCAATAATTGTGTTAAGTCAACCACAGAGAAAATAAATGAAAACATAATGCGAGTTATTGATCCAACTTACATCAAGATCTGTATCCCGTGAATGTTCACCAACAATCATACCGTCATAAGTCTGTATAACATCAGATATTAGCATGATACACAAGCAGCATAAAGCCTCTAATATATTTCAGAGTATGAATTAGACTGTACGTGCTAAACTTATAGATCAGTACATCGGTGGTGTAAAAGCATCCTAGTGATTACCAGATAGATTATTTCATTGACCAAGAATCACCATATTAGAAGAGTATGGTAAGTTTGAAACTTGCATGTGCCGAAATGAGAAAAGAAACAATGAGAAGATTCATTAAGCTTTTTCCTCTCGTAACCCACAAATTCCGCTTAAGAAAAGAGATTTGAGATTAAAATTGAACCATGAGAGTATTATACAGCATTCTAGCACAACTCAACTATGAATAATTTCCTTTAATAGTTTTTAGTTATTTCAGATAAAATTTTGCATGTGTATATAATCCTTTCCCTCCATTTCTTTCACTCGCCTATCTTATCTCCCTTCCTTACTCCTACATGGTTTAAAAACATACAGCAAAATCTACAACCCAAGGCTAAAAAAGAAATTTGGATTAAGGAAACAGTTTTTTAAGAAAACAATGCAAGTTATTTTATTCAAAAAACATGCAAGTTACAGAAGGTATGCAAGAAATTGCAGATAACTCCACAAACAATGAAGTCAAATAAGAAATCTAGAGGTTACATATGAATAATAACTAGTAGCCGCCAAGAGCCAAGATAAAAAATACGAAAGTAAAGAATGGTCAAAATTTCAGGAAAAAATAACCTCCATTCCAGGAATTACAAAGAGAGTTCCACGAGCTTCCAAACTCATAAGTGCATGAGCTGTGATTGTGCCATAGCCCATTGATACCTGTTCAATGAAGTGAACAAAATAATTCATTGTTTATCGCTGATTAGTTATTTTAGTCACAGGGCAGTAAACTACTTTGCTTATAATAATACATCATATATACATGATATCAATATCTGCATATAATATGCTTCTTCTACTTTTTTTAATCTTTTGGACACAAAAGGAGGGAATTGATGGCAAGGTCATAACAAGCCATGTACTTTGAACTTATATAGAGAACAAGATTTGCACATGTGCAATTTCACTCATAAAATTACAGGTTGTTAAATCTTATAGCTTATTTCTCAAATAGCTTGCTGACTCCAAAGAGTAAGAACTATTTGTCCCATAAAATTGTTGTCATGAACCTGAAGGCTTTCCCTCAGGGCAGCCAAGAAAAGTTGCCCCAGAAAAGTTATTGTTCTTAACCTTAGAGCTTTGTCTCAGGAGAGAGAACTAGTTGTTGTACCAGAAAGTCATTGCAGCTTTGGAATGGCTCAAGGAAGTGAATATTTGTTGGACCACAAAAAAAAAACAGCTATTAGAGGTTGTTGCTCACAGAAGTTAAAGCTTGTTCCCTTCAACAAAAGGTTTTTAACAAAGTTCATTGAAGTTTGTGGCAAATTGTTGGTGAGATTTATTGTTGGTGTTCCTCGTGCACAGTATCTAGTCACTGGTGACTAGCGTCAAGTTGATACTTAGTTGAGCTCATTATTATTTGATTGAGCCGTTGTCAAGTTTTGTTCATTGGAAGGAAGGTGTTGGTTCAATTCATGGAGAGATGGTTCGTGGAACTCTCCGTCTTGTTTGGGGAATTCATCAAGCCACAAGTTTTTTGTTAGTTTGAATAATTTTTTATTTGCTTTAGTTTAGGCAGAACTAGCTTAAGTTGAGAGGAAGCAATAGAAGATACGAATGTTTTCTGTATAATTTATTAGAGAATAATAATGTATTCCTCATATATTATCTTTTCCTATATATAAAATCCCCTATATAGTAAGGTTCCTCTTAGTGTTTCTTTTACTTATTCCTAAGTCTCCCCTTAAATACCATGTAATATTCCTTAACATAATAACAAGAGCAAGATTTCAGTTTATTCTTTTAACAATTTCAATTAAGAAGTCAGAATAGAGAACGGCCTGCTGTAAACATACCACTACTCCTTTCCTTACATTTCCAAGAGCTCCTCGAAATTTTTCATAAGCTGCAAATTTTAGATCACATTAGCAATCGTCATTGAAATTTATACCTAAAAAAAGTATTGAAGGAGAAAAAGATTACTAAGCATATAAAAAATGCAGCTCATCTCAGAGAGAATAGATAAATAATGTCAAACCATATAGTTTCTCAGAAGTGTAAATGAAAATAAAGAACAAGACATACTGGATCAGTTTTATGCCCTTTCTTCTACATTTTAGATTATATAATCATCTTCTATCACCAAGAAATGGTACCTTGGGTACAATAGTAGATTGAGTCTAAATTATCACTTTCAGGTTCAACATCTAACAGTGCCAAAACCAGGTTGTCCATAATCATTTCGCCATACTAGAGTCCAAAAGAAATACTAAATCCATTTTACATAATTTTATGGCTGCACATAAACAACAGCTTCATCCAAGGCAACAAAAATCAAATCTAACATATAACTATATATATGAACAATAAATTCACGTTGATTTTAGCCTTAATTGGAGCATTAGAATGTAGAATGAAATTTCGATTCAAATAGATGACCCAGGAACGTGAACCTAAGGCCGAGGGTGAACTTATTTAAATATTATAGGTGGAAGAAACAAAATTATCAGTAACAGGAGATGCATACTTAAGAAAGCACGATGCATAAATCCAGTTCCACGGGTATCACTGCTGAACACACTTCTGTACCCAACCAGGCCCCTGAAGTACACAACAGAAAAGTTTTCAGCAACATGTCAGTAAAAGGTTCACTATTTTTAGTGGTATATATATAAATGTCCCTGTAACTCTTTTTATGAAATAAAAAGTATAAAAATATAGATTAACAAGTATGAAAGGGGTGTCAATTCGTATACAAATTATTTATAAATTTACCAAAATATTGACAAGATTCTCAAAATCTTTCATAGATTGAAGAGGATGAGTCAAAATCATAAAATCAAAAGTCTGGAACCGTCTATTCCTGATCCTCTTAAATTCATACATCATCAACCCCCTTGACAGCTTCTTTATTCCTCTCCTTCCAAATTACCCAAAAGATGGTGGGGAGAATAAGGTCCACATATTTCCTCCGCCCACAAATGTCTTTCCACGCTCATATTTCATCTCTAACCGAACCCACCATTGCCCAGCTGATCCCCAGTCATCCAAAAACCATAAAACAGAGCTTCTATGTTATTGGACACCATAGAAGAATATGATTGCAAGATTTTGCGCCTCTTTCACACAAGTAAACCATTCACCAATATCATTCCCCTCCTCATCAATTTATCAATGGTCAGGACGCATCCCCTTCCAGCCTCCCACATAAAGAACGCCACTCTAGAGGGTTTAATCTTCTAAATTTGTCTAAAGTGAATCCCAGACCAGAATATTCCTGGTTAGTCAGATACATATAGAAAGATCTGACTGAAAAAGTACATGGGAAGCCAAAGTTTGTCTAACCATCCCTGCAACTTGATTAGAATTAAAACAACTGAAGGCCATAAGTACATGGCAAGTCGAAGTTTGGCTTAGACGTGAAAAGAAAAGGTTAAACGAAATCTGGACTATGGATTGCTCAATGATTTTATGGATATCAACTGTTCCAACAAAAATATTTTTTTAAGTAAACAGTATAAAATGTATTACTATAAGCACCAAGAAGATGCAATCCATTTACAACAATTTACAATCTTAGCCGTCATGAAACAAAAATTCCTAAAAGCCTCCATGACCACTGTTGCATGACCCCTCAACAAAAACTCTAGGGTTTTAAACAGTATAAAATGTATTACTATAAGCACTAAGAAGATGCAATCCATTTACAACAATTTACAATCTCAGCCGTCATGAAACAAAAATTCCTAAAAGCCTCCATGACCACTGTTGCATGACCCCTCAACAAAAACTCTAGGGTTTTAAACCATCTATTCTATAGGATATCAAAACATTTAGAAACATCAACTCCATCAAAAGCCCTCCTATTCCTCTCCTTCCAAACCGTCCACAAAATGGTGAGTGGAATAACTTCCGCAAATGAACATCTACTTCTCAAAAACCCCCCATGCCGAACAAAAATATTACCTGGCCGAACAGCTTTCATAATCACTGCTTGTTAAATTCCCAAGGATGACAATCAAGAAAATTACCGTAGTACTAGACTTTACAGCATTTTGCCTAAAGCATAATGAATAGAAAATACTGGTGCGAGAAAATACACACTGACCACTAACCTTGATGGGCATGTCAAAGACAATCTAGTTCTGCCAACATTTCCAGGGACAGGACCCATGTCAGTGACTTCAGCTCGCCTGTGAGACAAAGCTTCCATAACTAATCCCACATGCTCATCATTAACTTCCATAGTCACCTCTTCAATTGGCTCAAGCTTTTGCCCGTTCTCAGTTTTATACCTGATTTTTAAGAGGGGCATATTTGTCATCAGTGGAAAAAAAACCACAGTTGCAGCTCAGTATTTAAAGTCCAATTATAGCACCTATTGACTATAGAAATCTGAAATATATCAATTAAATAGTTTAATAGAAAGAAATCATACACATTAATTATAGGATAAAATGTAACATTTTTCGTTCGTAGCAAAGCAATTACTTTTCTCATAGAGCAGAGTCAAGAATTAGCTCTAGTTAATGACAAAAAGAGGGATAAAACTGTATCAGAAACTTCGAAGGGGAATAGGAACCAAAATATAAATGAACAGCAAAAAATATAATTAAATTGGGCATTTATCCCACTAAATTACTTGTTAATAATATTTTTCCAATCAGATGAACAATATATGAAATAAGTTGAACATATCAGCTTGTGAAACATGTAGCAAAATATCACCCCAATTCCCTCAGTTGCAATATCTGACTCTATTATGCATGTGCTACACAATGCCTCACAAAGTAATACTTGGAAACATATGAAACTCACATGACTCTAGGTGGTGAGACAGAAAGTTCAAATCCTTCACGCCTCATATTCTCAATCAAGATACCTGTTCGTGACAGAGTAATGCAACATTTAGCAGATATGAATAAGAAATTTCTATAATGGATTTCTGAATGCAAACTGACTTGTATAGCATCGTTCGCTGTGGAGCAATATGAAACTTTATTTTTTTTCTTATAAGATGAATATGAAACTCTGTTAAAGGCTAAGAAGAACAAACCCAGTTGAAGTTCCCCCCTTCCCTGAACCTCATACGATTCTGACAAGCCAGGAATTACATTTATGGCAAGATTCGTTTCAGCTTCAGCCATTAGCCGATCACCAATTTTTCCTCCGGTTAACTATATCAGCAACACCATGTCACTACAGGTTAAAGTTAAAGTCTAGTAACAAATTGATGCAGGACAGAGAGCCTGGAAACAATTATTGAGAAAATTAATAAAGAACCATCAGGGACATCAGATCCCACTAATAATCAATATCTAAAGAATGCTTGTATAACAATCATAAAAGTCCATCAAATAACTAAGTTAGACTAGCTATTTATGGACACCAAACATAATCAAAGTAAAACAAGTCCACCTAGAAAATTAACAAGGAAAAACTAATTAACTCCATCCTATAAGTTATCTGAAAAAGAACCATTATGTCTTTCTATTACTTTTAACATAAAATTTCTCGTAATAGTTCTTTCTCTACTGACATTACATCATTCTTCCCACCAGAAATATCGGCTCATCTTGGCATAGTAGATTAGAGATGTCATTCGAAGAAATCAATATCAATTTCATAAATACAAGTACTACAATCTAGGGGTCTACCCCATTTAACAAGATAACCATGACTCTCTCTGCATAATTCATTGATAATAATCTCAATATCTTCTTTTTTTTTTTGAAATAAATCTCAATCTCTTCTTATAGTTGCAACAATGAATGAACATCAGGAAACTGATTTCTTATACAAATACTTAGAGATAGAGAAGGATGCCTAAAGTTCTTTGACAAAATCTTAAATTTCCATATTGAGAACTGATTGATGTTTATATGGATCTAGTACGCATTAGGTCAAACAGATCAAATAACGGAGAATGGACCAAAGGCTTGGGCATGTAATTTTTCCAAAAAAAATTTAAAATATCATTCGGTACAGCTTGCATTAGCTGTCAAACACTTATAGTATATTTAAATAAGAGCGAGCCAGAATGTCAGACTGACATGTAACTGAACACATCCAAACATTGCAAAAAGACATCAATAGGATGTAATAGAAGTTCAATATAAGCTTTTTTTAAAAGAGAGAGTATTATTATGCACAAAAATATCAATGAGGTACCACCCGAAAATAAAATAATTACAAATCGACTAAGTGATCCATGACAGTCCCAATATTTAGTAGAGGTTCAATATAAGTACACTGTGCACATAGATTTACGTGAGATAAAGTAAGATGTTATTCCAGCAAGTATCATAAACATACAATAGAGAAATTAGAAGCAGGAAACTTACATGTACACCATCACGACCAGCCAGTGGCGAGTCATTGACACCAAAAGTCATGGAAATAGTTGGCGGGTCCAGCTCAACCGTGGGTAGTGCAGACATAACCTGCCAATATGAAGCATCTTTAAAATCTCATTTCACGAGCAAAAAGTGCAAGAGAGTGCTACAATGATTACAATTTGGTTCTAGAATCCAATTTTTAATTACTATTATAGATTTGGCACCCATTAGGTTCTTTGTTTTTCTTTTTGAGATAAAAATGTATAGTATATATTAATAAGGTACCAAAAAAAGGGGATACTGCCCATTTACAATTGTGTTAGTGTATCAATGACATTCCCAAAATTCACATCACTGATAATGTCATAACCAAACAAAATAGACCCAAAATAATCAATCTACCTATCTTTTATGCTATAAATACTATTCTTAACACTATCAAAAGCCCTACTATTTCTCTCCTTCCAAATAATTCTCAAAACAGTCAAAGGTATCAAGTTAGCAATCTTATTTTTTACATATAAACCATCCCAAACCCAGATCTCACCCTCCACAGACCCAGCCATAACCCAATCCAATCCCAAAAGACCATATACCATGCTCCAAAGACTATATGCAACCGGACACCATAAAAGGAGATGGTTACATGTTTCCTCAGCATTTAAACACCAATAACATCCATTAATCAGCACCCTTCCTCAACTTCTCAGCTTGTCAATAGTTAAAATCCTCTCCCAACAAGCCTCCCAGTCAAAAAAAGGAACCCATTAGGTTCCTTGTTAATATACATCTCTCAGGAAAAAGGAAGCTTCAATTAGCCTTACTATTGAATTTGTGCTTTCAAGTCTCAAAGGATATTCTAAGTTGCTAATACTAATTTTTTCACTATCAAAAATAAAAAGTTCCAAACATTAGTCATTGATCTAGCTACCTAAATGTCAATAAATTCAAGCCCAGGCTACCTAATTCAAAACTATTCTTATTCGATGTTATCTAATACACCATGAAACTACAATAAGGGTTGGATCATATAACAAAGAAGTATGTAAAACATCAGGAGAACCCCTGAGATTTTCTTATGAGGTCAACATTGAATATCCTGACCAGCTGAATGTTGCAGGTAATAGATGGTCTATTTAACATCCTATTATCTCAAAATAGAAACGAAAAATATATGTATTTATAAACAAAGCACCAATGCAGCATCAACCTCATACAAAATGACTTTACAACTCAGTTAAATTACCAAATTAGGTCCTCAAGGTCCTCGTCACAATTAAAATAGTAACCGTTAAGCAAAAAGTACAGCACTAGAACAAAACACTATGTCTAGCACCATATCCTAACAACATCACTATGTCTAGGACTGAAGGTCCCAAACTCTATCTTAAAGCTTTTTTATTTCTCTCTTTCAAATAACACACAAAGTAGCCAAGGAAATAAGAGAGACAATCTCCTTTCTCTTCTTATTACCTCAAACACCTCATGAAGCCCAAAACTCCTCAGCAACCAACCCACAATAACCCAACTCAACCTAAGGAACTCAACCGTTGTACAAAGCCAAAAATAGAAAGAGATATAAAACAAAAGATTGTTTGGAGTTCTACCTGTCCTCTTACACAAATAGCAACCATTAACCAAAATATTTCCTGTCTTCCTAAAATTATTAATAATAAGATTCTCCCTTTTATAGCCTCCCAAGAAAAGAGAGCAACTCTAGGGGTCACATTCAACTTCCATATGAGCTTCCAAGGGAAAGTACACAGGACAAGGGAAGTTGGTCAAGGTTCTTGTAGAAATACTTCACAGAATACGAGCCATCAGCACTTAATTTCCACACTGTACATTAGCGCCGCTAGGTGAACCATTACAAAAGGAAAGGAATTGGAGAATTCTAACAAATTCTTCTTCTCCAAAAATTGAGATTTCTAACAAGATCCACCTTCCTCACCACATGAACAATTGAGACAGAGGAGAAATCAATACCTAATAGGTCCTCGCTCCTGACCAAACAGGAGATCACAGGAAAATGATGGTCCAATGCCATTCATCTTTCCCTAACATCATCCTCCCCCTAACATAACCCTCATTTGCATGCAACTGAAAACTCCTCCCAACCAAACATCGATACTCTTCTAGAGGCCAAACCCATGCAACTCTCTAGAAGGCTTAGCCCATATATCCAGTCCAAACTTAGCATAAATTGTCGAAAGTTTCCAATAAGCATTTCATTGAAAGTGATCAAAGATCTGACACCAACATCTAATGGGAGAAAGGCTGCTTCACCACATTACAATGCCTATAACTGAGTTAATAGAGAAATTGTCAGCAAAATTGGACCTTTAGTATAGCAAAGTTTGCTAGAATCTTTACCTCAAATCATAGAAAGATTAACATTGGAATAAAAGATTTTAAAAAAATTGTCATGAACAGCATTGTAGTCGAGCATAACTACCAACAAATGATTTCAACTTAACTACCTTTACATCACTACTACTCTATTTCCACAATAGAAAGGATTAAGTTCCAGCCAGCAAAATACAGTAAAGTGGGAAATTTTTCTGAGTAAGAAAGTTATGGGGTATGGAAGGTGAGTAACAGATGAGCTAAGCATATGATATATATTAAAAAAAATTTTAAGTCTCCCATCTGAAAGAGCAACTTTCTTGTCTCCCAAAGAAAATGAGTGTAGTACACACGTAATGGTGATACAATATGAAACAATGCATTTGTAGAATAAATCATCTTTTTAGAATTCATATGAAAATGTATACATCTTTCAATAACTCAAAATAAATTTCAAGTGGAACCGAAACAATGCATTTCAAATTCTACTTATTTGAAAAAATTTGAAAATTATTGTTTCAATTCTAATTGGAACTTATTTAAATTTTTATCATCTCACTATTGAACTATTTATATATTTCCATATCAATTCGAAAAAGAATAGTTTCTTTCAAACATGAGAACAAAATTATTTTGTTACCTCTGTGCTTGCCACTGTATGGCCTATTGATGGACTTCCCATCCCAGCCATTGATATTATATCACCTGCTCCAGCACTGTCGATCAGAACCATGCTCGTACCCCTCTTTTTCATTAGCTTCACAACCTACAAGACAACAATCATTAAGTTAACTGACATATGATAATAGTGGACGTGTAGAATATACCAATTAGGAATTGACTCCAGCTAAAACATTAAACATAAGCCTCGGAAGTTTCCCGTAGAAAAACATAAGCCTGATATTTATACATCCAGGGGACTTGGAGTCATTTCAACACTATTACATTTCCTAATAGCTGTCAACAGATTCAATTTTTTGGAAACTCCAATTTCCATCAATATATAGTCAAACCTACACTCCCACCCATGTGCATGCTTACCCCCTAAAACTAAAAGATAAACTACCGATGCTTAATTTTGGATAAAAAGATCAAGTTAACAGTGATTCCCACTTTTCTTTAGCTCATAGTAACTTCCTTTGGAAGCTTAGAAGCTAAATCCATCTCCCAGAAATTTCATTCTTTGCTTGGGAGGTAATGAGAGGAAGGATTCTCACTAGGACAATCTTCTAAAATGGGGAAGATTCTAGTAAACGGGAATTATCTGAGCATGAGTAATGATGATAAACTAGACCATCTTCTTTCACAGTGACCTTTCTACTCTTTTTCTTTGGCGCAATACCTTTGAGTTTCACTTGAGTAATGGCAAGTTCTGTGGCTAGATGATAAGCAGGGGATATAACTCATCTCTCTTAAACCTTTGGCTGTGTATAGCTCATTAGGAAGGAGAGGACTATAAAGGATTTTAAGGACATTGCTTTTCCACAACTGAGCAGGTGCAAAATAAGTTATAAGCCTTGGTGAGGGCATCAAGTGGAACAAGAAAATGGATATCTCCATATATTGCTCAAAATAACATATTGAGATGCAAACTTAACAAAATCATGAATTAAATAGACCAAAAAAATATTTTCCCACTCTACAAAGCTTTTAGTTTAAACAAAAAGAATAAGATGCACAGCTGAAACCAGAGGGCACGAGATAAATTATTTTGGGCTATCAATACAAACTTACCAATCTGGATAAACTGACTCAAAAGTTTAAATATTTAAGAAATAGTGCAAACTAAGCTGTCGTTCAAATGAGAATCAAGCAACAGATATACAAACCTTTCCTTCTTCAATTTTCTCAACCCCAGAACCTGTAGTACGGAGTCCATGTATTTTGTCACCAACGCGAACAATTCCGCAACATACTCGTCCAGTCAATATTCGCCCGAGATAAAAATCTTTTTCCATCATGGAAACCTGAAAGCCACTATCAATTATGTTTCTCAATATTACCCGAGCTTGAAAAGGAACATAGCAGGAAAAGGAAACTTGAAAAGATGAAGTTGCCATGAGGTTTAATGAAACAATGTCATTTATAAGAACCAGAAAATTAAACTGCACTCCAAGGAACTCAATAGGGTAGAAGAAGAACAATTCTTCTAAATAAGATTTCTTGCTGCTATTCTTTAATCTACTTTTTACATTTTATCTTCAAAAAAAATAGATTTCTTGTCTGCTAACTTTATGCAACCTCCAATAGTCACCGCCAAAAGAGATGATTGCTGGAAAACTCCAGACAAAATTACATTCTTAATTCCTGATCTGTGGAATCCTGATTCTCGGTGCTCATATTTGTTAATGTAAGACAAATTAAGAGTCTACTGGGAATTTACGATCTAGATCTTACACCTAGACTTTTCCAGATAGTACAATTTTTAACCACCTGATTTCATCAGATAACTAGAAGAAATATTGAGAAAATTATTAAAAGGCTTCTATTTAAAAGCCAAATGATGTCAGAAATGAGATTACAATGTACTTAAGAGTTTCCTATTAGAATTCTCTAATTATAATTGGGCTAGGATTTAGATTGGAGCACAATAAGTACATTTCTTTTTTATCTAAAAAAGAAATGTACTTATTGTGCTCCAATCTAAATCCTAGCCCAATTATAATTAGAGAATTCTAATAGGAAACTCTTAAGTAAATAAAATCCTAATAGGATTAGAAGTATAATAATATAAAGGAATAATGAAACTATTCTCCCAATGTAGTCCACGTTAGAGAGAAAAGCAGTCTACGCTAGAGAGAGAAAAGCGGCCTCGTGCTAGGGCCTGGCCTTGCGCCTTTGTGGCTCGCGGCCGCCCCTCTGGCCTTAATGGCTGCCCGGAATGGCCAAAAATATTTGTACGTCGACAATAAATCTTTCAACTTGATTAGTGAGGGGAGGAGGATGGATGGAATGAGGGTTTATGAGAATGGCAGAGGGTTTCAGACGTCGATCTTTTTCGAAAAAGCGGAAGTCAACTAGGTCCTCAATGCCCTAGAGGACTTCTACTGGAATAAGAAAGGTTTGAGTTGGGCAAGACACCATGTGGGGCATAACAGAGATCTATGGATTTCGTTCGAACAAAACAGGAGAGGTCCTTAGTCTTGTCGGAAGTGTGGGAAAAAAAGGCGAGAAGAATCTTTATCCCAGCCGGTGCAGAGGGACAGAGATGGTGGTTGTTTATGATGGTGGCTTTTGAGTTGGCTGATAGGAAGGTTGTTAATCCAAGCTCCTTGAACAGGAAGACAAAGAAGGAAAGAGAGGTTGATAAAGCTAGAAAGAATCGGAAGGGCTCCTGGTGGTCATGTTTTAATTGCCCACACTGTCCGATGGTGATTCATTTCTCTAGGGATGGTGGGGTGAACCATAAATATGCGGCAACGCTCAAAGCCTCTGAAAATCAGTACAATCGGGTAGGACAAAAGGATCCAGTGAACTATGTGGGTTGGGGGAGGCAGTCGCCCAAAAGTTGTTTAGGCTTGGTGGGTTAATGAAAAATCAGGGACTATCTAGGCCGAACTTGTCCAGACCCAATGGTGAGCGTAGACTCACATGAAGAGAAAGGTAAATGGGTGGTGGACCCGAATGGTTTTAGAAGCAGACCGAATGGAAGAGGCCCATTCAGAAAATATGATTGGAGGCCCGTTGGGAATATTCCTACTGATGGTGAGCCTTCGGGTGTGAGAGTGGTTAGCTACTCTCCACCTAAGTGTGGTCCAGAAGAGAGAGGAAATATCGATGTGAGGCTGTTGGCCGACGAGGATGCGAGAAGAGAAGAGGATAGTAGAAACGGGGAAGAACTAATTCCTACTGCAATGTTCAACGAAAACGCAACTGAGACGAGCAGTGACCTTTACGGTGGAGAGAAGGAAGTGGAAGCAAATGGGTATACGGAAAGTGAGGCAGGCAAGGTTTTCTCTACTATTAGCTCCCAAGCTTTGGTTCAGATTGAGGAGGACGTCCAAACTTTAGATGTGGTGATGTTAACTGAGCAGGGAGAGCAGGTTTTGTTCCATACCCAGGGAAAGAAAGTGGACTATGATGTGAATGATGGTTGTACTGTGTGGGTTCTATAAAATATTCAAAAATTCAGCAGATGATGGGAGTTTCCCTACATGGCATGGAAAATCAGGTACTCTCGAGTGTCCCTAAAAGGAAGAAATCTAGTGGATCGGGTATGCCAAGAGAACTGAAAAGACTGGAGTCATCGATCAACTATGAGGGAAGGAAGAAATTGAAGGAAGGAGGGGGAGATAGGGAGATGAATATTGCGTAATAATAGACAAGATTATTTCGTAGAATGTGAGCGGGATTAATGACCGGAATAAGAAGACTGTCATCAAGGGATGCCTGGGGAGATGGAAGGCGGATCTCGTGTGCCTTCAGGAATCCAAAGCGGATGCATGCGATGTCATTGGTGAAAAGTTTGTGGAAAACGGAGAATATTGGGTACCACTTCTTGCCTGCCAGAGGTACTGCTGGGGAAATTCTGATGATGTGGAATGAGGATCGGTTGCAATGCATGGATGTGTGGTATGAGAAAACTTGTATTTCGGGAAAGTTCAAGTGCACCAGGGGAAGGGAAGAGTGAGTTTTTTCTAAGGTGTACTGCAGGGGAAATAGTGGTGAGAGAGATTTACTATGGAATGAGTTAAAAGCCTGTAAAATGAAGTGGAGTGGGAATTGAATTGTGGGGGGGGGGGGGGGGGGGAGGGCCTTTAACATGTTTATGGGGAGGGATGAAAGAAATGGGGGGAACTCTAATGCGGCGGTGACTAAGGAATTCAGAGAGGCTGTGGAGGAGTTAGAGCTTGCTGATCTCCCATTGATTGGGGGCTCTTGGACATGGACAAACCAGAGGATTAATCCATCATGTTCTAGGATTGATCGTTTTCTCATCTCACCTGATTTCTTGCTACAACTTGTAGGGTGACTCAACGTTTACTTCAGCGCCCCATCTCTAATCATTTTCCTATCAGTTTGACCTTCGATGGAATCCATTGGGGGCCAGTTCCTTTCCGACTGGATAATAGGTGGTTGAAGAAGTTGAAGTTCAAAGAATTGGTTGGGGAAAAATGGTTCTCTTCCAACTTCGATGGGACAGCTCTTTCAGAGTTGCAAGCAAACTAAAACTGCTGAAAAATGAAATAAAAGCTTGGACCAAGGAGGAAATCAAAAAGGAAGGTGAAGAGATGGATTGTTGGCTTAGTGAATTGGTGTTGTTGGATGATATGGAGGGCAGGAAGGGGGTTGGGGGTTGCTGATCAGCTTCACAGGGATGAGATCAAGTTGCTGATAGCCAGAAAATCGAAGATGGAGGAAGTGAATTGGAAGCAGAGGTCAAGAGAGAAGTGGCTATTGGAGGGTGACAGAAATACTAAGTATTTTCATGCTTTAGCAAGTCACAAGAGGAGATGTAATTACATTGAAGAGTTAGGGGTGAATGGAGTGACTTGTAAAGGAAAGGACCAAATGAGGGAAGCTGCCAGGATTTATTTTGAGGATACGTACAAGGAGGAATTTAGGCTGAGACTGAAATTGGATGGCTTAGACTTTAGAAGAATCAGCAGAATAAGCAGGCAGAATTTGGAGCAGTGTTTACTGAGGAGAAAGTGCAGGCTGTGTTGATGTCCTGTAATGGAGATAAAGCCTCTGAACCGGCTGAACCGGACAGTTTCAATATGAGATTCCTCTAAGACTTTTGGTATGTGATAAAAGATGATGTGATGGAGTTATTTCATAATTTGCATAATAATGGTAATTTTGTGCGGGAACTTAATTCTACCTTTCTCGGTTTGATTGCAAAGAGGAAAGATGCAAAGAACATACAAGACTTTCGACCTATTAGCTTAGTTGGGTGCATATACAAACTTATTGCAAAGGTGATGGCAGCAAGATTTACTAGAGTTTTGGGGGAGGTGGTGGGCGAATGTCAACATGCTTTTGTGGAGGGAAGGCAAATCCAAGATGCTATACTTGTGGCTAACGAGGTTGTGGATGATTTGGTGCACAATGGAAATGAGGGATTGATTTGTAAACTTGACATGGAAAAAGCTTACGACCAGGTTAGTTGGGATTTCGTGGATTACATATTATATAAAATGGGTTTTGGGATGACATATTATGGATGAAAGCGTGTTTGAATACTACTTCTTTCGCTGTTCTAGTCAATGTCAGACCTTCTAATTTTTTAAGGGGATCCAGGGGGCTGAGACCAGGGGATCCAAGGGGCTGAGACAAGGGGATCCACTCTCTCCATTATTATTTATTGTTGTGATTGAAGCTTTGAATGGCTTGATGGAGAGGGCTAAAGAACTGCAGCTGGTTAGAGGGGTGCAAGTGGGCAGAGGTGATAATTCCATTGAGGTATCTCACTTATTCTTTGCGGATGATACATTGTTATTTTTGCAGCCAAAAAAGCAATACTTATTGCATCTTAAGTGCATCCTCCTTTGCTTCCAAGGCGTTTCGGGTCTCAAAATTAACTTATCTAAATCGGAATTAGTAAGGATGAGGAGTGTGGGTGATGATAGCAGTTTGGCTAAGATTCTTGGGTGCAAGACTGCGCAGCTCCCCATAAAATATTTGGGGATGCCGTTAGAGGCAAGATACAAAGATAAACAAACATGGGAACCGGTGGTTGAAATGTTTGAGAACCGGCTTGCGACTTGGAAGAGGAATTTCTTATCAAAAGGTGAAAGATACACTCTAATCAAAAGTACACTTGCTAACCTTCCAATATACTATCTCACTACCCTAACTATACCGGTTAGCATTGCAAAAAGATTGGAATCAATTCAATGTCGCTTCTTATGGGGGGACGGCATTGAGAAAAGTAAGTATCACTTGGTAAAATGGCCGAACGTTAAAAAACCTCATATCATGGGCGGTTTGAATATCAGATCTTTGATTCATATGAATAAGGCCCTTCAAGGCAAGTGGCTGTGGAGATTCTTTAAGGAAGATGGCAGATTTTGGAGAAAGGTTATAGTTGCTAAATGGGGCAGACTTGATTTTGCTGAGGAGGGTTTCCGTGACTGCAGGGACCATGGCCGCGCTTTATGGAAGAATATCAAACAAGGTTGGCCGAGATTTAAAGAGTGCATCAACTAGAAATTGGGTATGGGAAACTTTATAAGGTTTTGGCATGATGAGTGGTTGGATGGGGGATGCTTGAAAACTAGATTCTCTAAAATATATGTCATTGCACAATCTAAAAACATGAGAGTTGAGGAGGTGTATGCAACGGAAAATGGATGTTTGTCTTGGACAGTGAACGTCTCTAGAAATCTAAATGATTGGGAGGTTTCTGATTATGAAGAGGTCTTGAGGATGGTCTCACAATGTCAAATTAGTGGTGAAGCAAACCAGATTCGTTGGAAACCATCCAAAAAAGGTGAATTCACGGTTGATTCGCTTTATCGGCAGCTGGTGGGAACTGGGCAGGAAAACATTCCCCTTTTCCCTTCAAGACAGATTTGGAATTCCAGGGGCCTGCCTAGAATTGTTTTTTTCGCATGGGAGGCTTGTAGAGGAAGTATATTGACACTTGATAAGCTGAAGACTAGAGGTCAGATTGTGGTTAATGGGTGTCTTATGTACAAGAAGGCTAAGGAATCATGCTGCCACTTACTTCTTCACTGCGAGGTGGTCCACGATTTATGGTACCAGATTTATAGACTGATTGGAATCAACTGGGTCATCTCTGGTTCGGTTTTTTATGAGATTTGGGCTTGGAGTGGGATTGATCTGAAAAAGAATATTGTTAAAATTATCCCTTTAAACTTTTTTTGGGCCATTTGGAAAGAAAGGAATAAGAGGACGTTTGATGGTATTGAGAGGGATATTAATAGACTAAAAGAATTATGATTTAATTATTTTGGTAACATTGTGTTGGGTCATGACATCATTAGAGATGAAAATTTTGGGAATGTTATTAACACCCTAACAACTTTGTAAATTTGTATATGGGTGGTACTCCATTGATACCCTATTTATATATATTTACACTTTTTATCTCAAAAAAAAAATGGAACTATTCTCCCAATACTACTCTAATTTTTATTTAAAGACATTCTCCATCAACTTTCCCTGGGAAGAAAAAAAGTTGACTCCCTCAAAAGTAAAATTACATTCACACAATTTCAGCCATCAATACCAAGCGCTTGAGCTTTTGTTCCAAAAATGACAAGAATTTGAAATGTAATAGTATGATGCCAATCATCTTTCACCACTTTAAGGTTTGTTAAGATATACCTCACTACAAACAAAAAAGAAGTGCAGAGAAGTCCATATATGAAGAAGCAGTGACAGGCAAAAGTGTGGCAGCCAGAGGCATGTACTCTAATGGAGATTCATGGTAGGGCTTCGGGGATCTGCCAACTAGTAAGCTCTGGTTTTGGCAATAGGAATGGTGCCACTCACTACTTGAGGGTGACTAGTGAACTGACAAGCAGCTGATTTGTAGTCTGAGTTTTGCAATTTTGATTAAAAGAGATAGCAAACAGACTTCATGACCGCTAGTCTATACCAAGAGAGATAGCACAGAGACTAGAAAAGCCATTTTCCTTGAAATTGAAGAGGTAGAAAGAGAAGGAAAACTGAAACTATTTCTTGTGAGCCTAAGAATATTGCCAAATTCTGTCTCCAGGAAAATGTTGATAGACCTCTCAACCACTAGGAATTTCCTAATATAGAGGACTGAGATGATGCTTATGCCAGAAGAGAGAGAAAGAGAGAGTGTGAGAGGCAACAATGATCCTAAAAGATATAACTAACGAGGGAAAAAGAAAAAATAAAGATAGAATTGAAAATATTTGTTATTTACCATATGAGAAGCTTAAGGAACAAGAATCTCACATAAACTCCATACAGTAACTTGTTTCAAAAGGTACCTAATAGTTTTTGCAAGGTATAATCACATAAGTAAATAATGAAATATTTTCCTAATACTACTCTAATTGTTACTACCGACATTCTCCATCAATTGCACTTCAAACAGTAATAGTTTCCTTAGAGCCACAGAGATAGCACTTCAAAGCATTTACATTAGCCTGTGGGTGCCTGTTGTCAATAAAATTCTTCAAACAAGATAACTTAAGGAATAAGCTACCAGAAAAAAATTAGCTAGCATCGTCATTATCCACTCATATGCACATGCATGCTCAAGTACAAAAACATAAAAACACAATTTAAGCTAAAGGCAACTGTTGAAACAAGCTAGCAGAAAAAAATTAACTAGCACTGCAATTGTTTATTCACGTGCACATGCATGGTCAATTACAAAGACATAACAACATATTTGAGTAAGCTCATCAGCATTAATACTAACCAGCATTTGAAAAGGTGCATCAAGGTTTGCTTTTGGTGGAGGAACATGTCTTATGATGGCATCAAGCAACTGTGACATATTCCTTGCATCAGCAGGAGGATCTTTGGTGAAGGTGGAGGATGCCCACCCTTCTTTGGCAGATGCATAGAGAACTGGGAATTCTAGCTGCTCCTCTAAAAAACAAATGATTTATTCAAATTTCTAGCCAACTTAAATAAAACTTAAGCAAGTCAAAGTAACTTATTGAATAATGCAACTTATCAGTTTCAAATATTTCTCACCTGTAGCACCAAGATTTGCAAAAAGATCAAATACTAGGCTCTCTACTTCATCACACCTCTCCTCAGAGACTGCAAGATTAATGATCAACGTAAGGACAAAACAAAAAAATTAATGAACGATTCATACAATAGAACATTTACCTTCAACATTATTCAAACATTACCTTTAAGACTGGAATATGCATAAACGGGAATAGACTGGGCATTTTTGTTTATATGCTATGTCTTCTATGATATATTAATAAGAAAATTCCTAGAACTATTTCCACTTCCTGAGAATTTAAAGAAGAATGTATTGAGCATGAGCTCCAATATGAACAGATACTTAAAGGATAATTATTTTCAATCAAAATAAACAGTTGATCTTTTCTAAGGAGCTGAGGCAAGGTGATCCACTTTCAACTCTATTGTTCACCATCGTGATGGAAACGCTGAACAGGTTGTTGTTAAGAGCGAGCGAGATGGAGTTTTACATGGAGTGAAAGTGGGGGAAAATGAACAGATGGAGGAGGTAACCCATCTTTTCTTTGCTGATGCACCTTGGTCTTCTGTGCATCGGATGAGAAGATGATGCTTAATCTCATATGTGTTCTACTGTGCTTTCAAGCAGGCTGGGGCTTAACATTAAACTGACAAAGTCTGAGATGGTCAGACTGTGTGACATGAGGGATGAAACAAGATTGGCAAGTGTATTGGGTTGTAAAATGGTGGAATTACCTACTAATATCTAAGGTTACCATTAGGGTCCTTTTTTTTCAGATAAGCCTTTAGGTCCAATTATAAAGATGAGAAGACATGGAACCCGGTGATTGATATGTTTGAAAGAAGATTAACAGATTGGAAGAGAAACATTTTATTTAAAGGTGGAAGGTTAACACTTATAAAGAGCACGTTAGCTAATCTACCTATCTAATACATGTGTGTTAGTATAATCCCAGCTAAAGTGGCAAAGAAATTGGAGTCTATTTAGTGTAGGTTCCTTTGGGGAGACTTGGAGGATAGGAAGAAGTATTAGTTGGTGAAGTGGGGGAGATGAAAAAACCTATGTCACAGGGGGTCTAGGGTTGAGATCCTTTGTAGAGATGAATTTGGCTTTATAGGAGAAATGGCTATGGAGATGCATGAAGGAGAATGGCAGGCTGTGGAGGAGAGTATTGAAGCTAAATTTAGGATTATGGATAGAGGTTCGTTTCCAAGAGTGAAAGCTAGACCAATGGGATGGGAATGTGGAGGAAAATAAGCATGCATAGACAAAAATTCCAGGAATTTATTAGCTGGAGAGTAGGAAGAGGGAACACCATTTTGTTCTGTAGAGATTCTTGGGTTGGAGGGCGAATCCTTGAAGATCAATTCCCTCAGATTTTGCCAATAGCACAGTTCAAGAATATCACAGTTGAGGAGGCAAACAATGATGTTGGAGTAAATAAGGAGATGGATGTGAATGTGATAAGAAATCTTAATGATTGGGAGATTAATGAATATGAAACATTACTACATTTACTTTCACTTGTCAATCTTAGCAGTAACAATGATCAAACAGTATGCAAACTCAATAAGAAAGGACAGTTCATATCTAAGTCCTACTACAATCATTTGGTAAGAAATTTAGCTATAGGTGAAACCAGATTCTCATTTAAGCAAATATGGAAAGGGAATACTCCTCTAAAACTTACTTTTTTTGCGTGGGAGGTGGAAGAGAGTGTATTTGACTATTGACAAACTGATGAGAAGTGGAAAAACTATCGTGAATAGATGTTGTCTATGTAAGAGAGAAGCAGAATCCTACAATCATATTCTATTGTGGTGTCCTACTGTGTGTAAGTTATGAACTATGATTTATGGGTTACTGGGGATTAGATAGGTTATCGCAGATGAGATTTGGGCGTGGGAGGAAATTAGTAAGGGGAGGAAAATTGTGGGTCTCATTCATCTTCCTATGTTTTGGGTGGTTTTGGAAATAGAGAAATAATAGACCTTTTGAGGGAGTTGAAAAGGAGTTTATTAGAATTAGGGACATATGGCTACAGTATTTGGGATCATTGGTTATAGGGTATCTTATTCATACTATAGAGGATTTTGGAAATTTTACAGACATGTGCACTGATTTGTAAATAACTGTGCACATGGGTGGCACTCAATTGGTGCTAAAAAATTAATGATCATACTATTCTTTTTAGTAAAAAAAAGAACAGTTAATCTTCATTGTTAAAAAGCAAAAGACAGTTTGAATAAGTAATTATACCTGCAGGTCGGTCTACTTTGTTGAGGAGAAGAATAGGACGCAGCCCATACTTCAAGGCTTTAGCAAGAACAAATTTCGTCTGCGCAAGTGGACCTTCACCAGCATCAACAACTAAAATTGCTCCTTCAACCATGCCAACAACCCTCTCAACCTAGATAAATCCGACACAAAAGTTATAAAGATCACTGAACTGATTCAGAGATATTTAGTGCAGCTTCCAAATTGCCAAATGTTCCATCTTGAAGTAATGAAACAGTTTGGATATATATTAAAGAGTAGAAGATGTAATATCATGTAGCAATCATGCAAAGATCATCAAATCCTGGCACAGATAGATCAACAACAGCATACTTCACCACCAAAATCAGCATGTCCAGGTGTATCAACCAAGTTTAATTCATTTTCCTTCCATGAAACGGATGTAACCTGCATATGAGGATCAGAGTATGAACACAAGTCATACTGGATCGTAATAGTAAAAAAGAAATGATAACAGTCACCGAAACACAACTTATATAAAAGAATGGACTATCATTATTGTTTTGTGATTTATTCATGCTTAAAATATATAGCTATAAACTTGGGCATGGATAAATTGCCATGAAAATTTGTACGGAAGGAGTAATTTTAGTAGGAGGATCATTTCCAAAATTCAGGAGCTTAGCCTAGTGAAGTGAAGACACCTCAGTCAATCACCGACAAAAAAGAAATTTTTTTAGCTACTGGTACTCAAAATATTGTTTAGACAAGAATTGGTAAAGAAGAAAAACCTCTCTTTCACTCCTCTCCTGTATTTGAATATTATCTAATGAATACTGTTTTTGCAATAAGTGGTAAGTCTTCTCATATAAAAGTCCAAATTTTATTGTTACAACAGTGATTCTTATAGTGCAGAACTAATTTCTTATTTTGGCACTAAGATCCCTCCCCTGTTTCATGATTTCACCAATTCATTTTTTTAAATAAATGATTTCACCAGTTCATAAAAACGAATTTCATCATATTGAACAAGAAGAACCAATTGAAACCGACCTTGGAGGCGATAGTGATCCCTCGCTCGCGCTCGAGGCTGATGGAGTCCATGGCGCGTTCGTGAGGGATGTCAGCGCCGCACTGCCGGAGTAGCCGGTCCATTAGCGTAGTCTTCCCGTGATCAACATGCGCTATCACCGCCACGTTCCTCAGCCGGCTAGGTTCGAGCGAGCTGTTCGGCACACCGGCAGCTGCTGCAGCTGGAGCCGCAGAAAAGGAGCGCGAGAAGAACGGGGCGACACGCGAGCATGATAGATGGTGTCTGAGATTTACGTGAGGTGAGGATGATGATTGGGAGGAGAAGGACCTCCTTGCGGTGGAGGACCAGAGAGCGCGAAGTACAGGACCTGCCATCCCTACGGCAGGAATAGAGGGAGAGGAAGCAGAGATTTAGTTAGCTGGGGAAGGCGCACATGTGTAGGGTTTTGGGGATGGTGATGGGAATAGGGACTTGAGAAGCTCCCTTTTGCTTCTGGCTTCGGCTAATTATGGGTTAAGTTACTGTAAATATTTCCTTTCTTACAATTGTGTTTGAATTGTGGTTTATTAATAATAGGAATATATAAAAATAATCTTTTTTTTCTTTAATTTCTTTTATTTAATTATGTATACATACATATATATATATACATGCAATATTGTTACTTAGATTTTTTTTTTATTTATTGCATGTATATATATATATATTTGTTGTCTCTTGATCTCCTTATGTTTTTTTTATTTATTATTACATAAAATTAAAATAAATAATTTAATTAAATATATAAATATACCATCATATCAATTCAAACAAAAATAATAATTATTATCATACATTAATACATACTATAATGAATTATCTTAAAAATATTCAAACAAGCCCTTCAATTAATTTTTAATATTCTTAAGATGATATAAAAGATTATTTACTATGAATATTTTAATAATTTAGTGATATTTATTTATTATTATTATTATTATTTTAATAAAAAAACACATAATTCATAATTTGAGTTTACTCCCAAGTATATATACATATATATAATATCAAATGAATGATGTATATATATATATATACACACACATAATTCAGAAATATTACATTCATAACTTGGGAAAAAGTTAAATGTCAAAGTAATTAAGCAAAAAAATATGATAAAAGACAAATGCTAAGCAAAAAAAAAAAACGATTATTGCAATATATGTTATAGCTACATACAAAAGAAGGTGATATATATGTGTGTGTGTGTGTGTATATATATATAGATTTAGAGAAAGTTGCATGGTGTAGTCTTCTTCCGCCTTCTCCTGGGTTTTGGAGGCTGCAAGACTACCTTGATTGCTGCATCAAATACAGCTTTCACATTCTGTACAAGCACAGAAACATATTAATGGCTTTTACTACTGATCATTGCCTGTTTGGTTGGAAAGAAAATGATGGAAAGAAAAATAATTTAAACCAAATTAATTAATTACAACCTGCTGAGTCTTGGAGCTGCACTCTACGTAAACAGCAGCGCCAATCATCTTCTTCAGCTCCTCTCCCTGTTCAGTTTATAATTGAATTGTTGTCAAAGAGCTTGTCGTTAATCTTAAGGTTATTCTCTTAAGAATTTAAGTTTCTTAAGAAAATCCGACTCGCCTGAGCAGTTGTGATAGGGGTGGCACCAGGATGATCTATGAAATACTGTTTGTTGTCTCGCAAATCTGCAGGTGATATATATATATATATACACACACACACACATAGACATATATATATATATATAGAATTAAAGATGCAGCTTTGAGGGGGATTTAATTGATGAGAGTATAATCACTGTAAGCAATCTCTTTTACCAAGTTTGGTTCCCACAAGCACAATAGGGACGGTTGGAGCATAGTGCCTCAGCTCAGGGATCCACTGGATGCAACATGCAGATTGATCGTGTTAGATCCCATCATATACATATACATATACATAAATATGTGTATGTATATAAAGAAAGACCCACCAATATTCTTATACATATATATATATATATATATTTATTTATTTATTTACCTTCTTGGAGATGTTTTCATAGCTAGCTTTGCTGATTAGAGAGAAGGCCAGCAAGAACACATCTGCTCCTCTGTAACTCAATGGCCTCAGCCTGTTATAATCCTCCTGTCCTGATTTATATATATACCCACCAGTTTTTATAAATCAATATTTAACCTATCTGTAATCATATATATATATATATATTGAAAAAATTAATTCACAAATGTGCGAAATCACAACAAAATAGAGTACAGAATAAAAAAAGATACACAATTTATATAGTTCTCAAAATTAAACTACATCATCAAATATATATATATATATATACATGCACAAACTCACCAGCAGTATCCCACAATCCAAGATTAACTGTGCTGCCATCTACCACCACATTGGCACTGAAGTTGTCAAACACAGTGGGAACATAATCCTACATCCATACATATATATGTGTGTGTGTGTGAAAGTTATATATAATAGCATTATAAAAGATTGATTACGGAAGAAAGTAAATCAGCATATACAAATGAAGATTAAATATTACAGTTGGGAATGTATTGCTGGTGTATGAGATGAGCATGCATGTCTTTCCCACAGCTCCATCTCCAACTGTAACACATTTGATGAACCTGGCTGTGCTCATTGTTCCCACAGTCTGAAGATGAAGGTGATATCTGTATGTATATATATATATATATATATGGGAGCGAGTTTGAAATTTGAATAGCAATGGAGGGAGTGGATTGGACCCATTGGTCTGCTTTACCATAATTGTTAAATAGCTTTTTGTTTCTTTAAGGGGAAGTAGATATACTATTATATAGAGGCTGAAAGATGAGCAAGTGTTTGGTGTGTTGGTGTTAGTTGGTTAATTGTTGCACAAGACAAGGGAGATGTGTTGAAATGATGCATACTTGGAATATATATATATATATATATATATATGAATATATCTTATTAATTATGTAATGTATACAAATCAATTATAACACAAGACTTTAACAAGAAGACACGAAAATTTATATTTCGATTCGAATCTGTAAACTTTTACAGAAAAAAAAAACATATATTTTGATTCAAATCTATAACTTTTTATTTTAAATTTCATATTTTATTGAAATATTTTGTAGAAATTCGAAATTTAAATAGAAATTAATTTATAACTTAAATGCGGAAGTGAATAATAGAATTAATATTTATATTCATTACAAAATAATTTGAATTTCTCAATAGTATTATGAGAATATCTCTTCTAAAAGACAAACGGTAATTAAAAAAAAAAACAAATAAATAATCATTTTAGGATAACATTCACTAACACTTGAAAAAAGTCCGAGAGGTGAACTACTCACAACCTTCTTGCTGATTGGGATTTGGATCTTGATCTTTTTTATCTGAAATGGTTAATGAAAATGTTAGTTACACTAACCCAGTAAAAATATCATACTAATCATAGAGATGAAAAACCGAATGTTGGTAAAAATTAAAAAACAACTAATGGAGTCATTGCTTTAAGTAAATATATTTAATTTTAAAATTTTTTATTTGATACTTACCGTTACAGTTTTTCCAAAATCAACTTATGAAAATAAATGACTAAATGACACTTTAGTTTCATTCATATAATCACAATTCTCCTCTTTTTTTTACCTACTTACTATGATCCTTGGGTTCCATAGGGATATCCCTTCACTCGTGGACCCACTATCAAAAATTAACAATTAACCTGGTCGTCCCCATATCTCGTCCGGTAATGGGCGCCAAAAACACCATCATTTCGATGTCCCATCCGATATAAGGGTGAACCAAATCTTCCGAAACCGTTATGGGATGGGACTTTTTAGCCCCGTCCTACTGAGATAATATCCATGGTAAGATTCCCTATGTACTGAGTTCATCCACTATTTCTCAAGATGCCCAATAAACTTTTTTTTTTATTTAGATTCTCTAAACAGCTACCAAAGCATACCAACGTCTCATGTCATATTCATAGATCAATTTAAACAGCATTTAAGCAAGTGATTTAATTTACCAATAACTGGGTAATCAGATAACCAGATAAATCATGCAGAAGGGACCAAATAACCTAGATAATCGAGAAGACTATAAAAACTATCAATGTAAATATGCACAGTATAATAGTAAGTAATTTAGGCAGTACAGGAAAATAAACAGAAAATTCGGACAAATGTGAACTAACCGGTTCCGGCTTCACTAGTGACCTGTAATATTTTTAGAATTTTTTTAATTTTTTACAAAACATACAATTATCGATTGTTAATTCTAAATTTACGTAACCGAGAATAGGGTGAGGGATCCTTATCCAGCTCGGTATTTCGAAATACCGAACTGTCCACTACGTCTCCCAACGGGTCTCGAATTTTTTGAATTTTTCCTGCGAGAACCCAAAATACTCGTCACGTATCTAAAATACCAAAAAAATCTAAAATCAGCGTTTAAAATCCTTTTCAGCCAATTTTAGGGTTTTGGCACGACACCGTCGCTGTACTCTAGCACTAGCTTCGCCACTCACGGCGATAATTCGCCTCGACCTAGCTAATTCTATATGGTTTTGGCCGATTTTAGCCAATTTTACACGTAATACTGCGGAAAAATACGTTAGAAAGTCTCGATTAGCCAAAAAATCAAAAAATTAAACATACTGATGGAAGAGGTCTCCGGGCGCGGCTCCACTGATTCTCCTTCAGGGTTGGGGATTTTTCTCCAGCTAACCTCCATAAAAAGGAACGACAAATATAACGGTCAAAGAATCGTGTGAAACAGGAAGCGAAAAGGGGCTCATCAGAGGGATTTTTTAATTTTGGCTGCGGCGGCTCTGCCAGACTTTACCGGTTGTTTCTGGCTCAATCATCACCCCTTTTGCTCTGATATGGCCATAGAGAGACTTAGAATCAAATTCCGAGTGGGTAGGGGAGAATTTTACTTTTTTGTGGTTGGCGGTGGCTCTAGTGCAGCGGTGATCGGCAGTCGGCCTTCTTCTCCGGCATCTGGTTCTTCTTCTTCGGTAGGGGCTTACGGCTATGGTTTGAGTTCCCCTGCGATGCGATGTTTATATACTCATCCCGCGTCGATCTGAACCGTCCATTCGCGTCGATGTGGAGCAAAAAGAGTTATCTGATCTTTGCTTGCTTAAGCTGATTGTATTGGTGAATCTGAGCCGTTTATCGCGATTAATTTTTCCGATCGTGCCTGATGAGGGAATGAATTTGAGCTATTCACGCGCACAGGATTAAACCTAGGCTGTCGAATCGCTGGACACGCGAATTGTCTATGTCTCCTCCCGTATGGCACCAATGTCAGCATGTTTGGACACGCGTCGTGCTCCAGTTCGTTAAGGTTGTTGACTGGGCTGTCCCACGTGGCTGAATTTTTTTTTTTATACTTTGACCCTCTGTTTCCAATTTTTCTTTAAAAAACACATTCCGAACTCAAATTTTCATCTTTTTTTTTCTAAAACTACTTTCAATTACGTCCCTAATCTATTTTTTCTCAAATAATTTAAAAATAATTTTTTATTTATTTTTACAAATGCCAAAATTGATCCCGGGCCAAATTTTAGACCTGAGTATTACAACTCTCTCCCCCTTAAGAAAAAATTTGCTATCAAATTTGTCACCCTCTCACTTAGTCAAATAGTTATGGATACTAGGCTCTGAAGTCCGATTCTATCTCTCATGTGGCCTCTTTCTGTGTGTGATTCTACCATAAGACTTTGACGAAGGGAATTTCTCTATTGCAAACTACTCTATTTTTTCGGTCTACAATGCCCACTGATACCTTCTCATAAGATAGATCTTTCTTAAGTGAATGAGACTCGTAGAACAAGATATATAAGGGGTACAAGTTGTACTTGCGTAGCATGGATACATGAAACACATTATGAAACTTGAATAACTCTAGAGGTAGTGTTAGTGTGTAGGCGGTCATACCAATCATGTCCAAGATCTCAAATGGCCCAATAAACTAGCGATTTAATTTTCTCCTTTTGTCAAACCTACTGATTCCTTGAAATTGGTGACCTTAAGGAACACTTGATCACCTTTCTTGAATTCCAAATCCCTCCTCTAGATGTCCGCATAACTCTTCTGTCTACTCTGAATTATCTAAATGTTCTTCCTGATCTTAACTATCTTGATTCTAGTCTCATTTATAAGATCTAGTCCGAACAATTTTCTATCACCCATATCTTCCCAACAAATTGGCACCTTTACAGGGGCAGCCATACAATGCCTCGTATGGGGTCATACCGATACTTGTTTGGTAGCTGTTATTATAGGTGAACTCTATTAAAGATAGATGATCATCTCAATGGCCACCGAAGTCTACAATACAAGCTCAGAGCATATCCTCCAGTGTGCGAGTCGTCCTCTCTGATTGTCCATCAGTTTGAGAGTGGAATACGGTACTAAGGGACAACTTCGTTCTCATGACTTGCTGAAAACTAGACCAAAGCTGATAAATGAATCTGGAGTCTCTATCGGATACCGCTATCACTAGAACTTCATGCAACCTGACTATCTCTCATATGTACACTCTTGCTAGTTTATCCAAATGATCGGTCATCTTGATAACCAAGAAGTGAGAGGACTTGATGAGCCGATCGACAATTACTTAGATAACATCATATTCTGAGTGTGCCTTAGACAACCCTGTCATAAAGTCCATTGTGATATGTTCTCATTGTCACTCCGAAATTGGTAATGGCTGAAGTAGCCCGCATAGGCGTAGATATTCTACCTCAACCTGTTGACATACCAGACACTTAGAGACAAAGTCGGCTATCTCTCTTTTCACCCACTCTACCAAAATCGAAATCGCATACTTTGATACATATTAGTATTTTCGGGATGCATGGCGAACTTTGAGTTATGAGCCTCTAATTGATGTCCATTTTTAGTTCACTGTCACCTGAAACACACATCATGTCCTAAAATCTAAGCAACTCATCGGTAGAAACTCGAAATTATGGATTTACTCCCTATTCTGCATCTTTCCTGAGAGTTGCTAGGGTGAAATCGATGGATTAAGCTTCCTTTATTCTCTGGATTAATTCGAGTTGGATAGTTTGGTGGGTCAAACATGAAAATCTCTTCAAGTCCTGAAGTCATATCTATTGTACACCCCCTATTACCCTACATTCAGAAACTATTAAGTGAGCCAACATACCTGCACTTTTTCTACTAAGCACGTCGGCTACCATATTGCTCTTGCCCAAGTGATACCAAATATTGTAATCGTAGTTCTTAAAAAGCTCTATATAACGTCTCTGACGCATATTGAGATCCTTCTGAGTGAATAGATGCTTCAAGCTCTTATGATCAATATAAATCTCAAAAATCTTCTCATACAAGTAGTGGCGCTAGGTCTTCAAGGCGTAGATAATAATGACAAGTTCTAAGTCATTGGTAGGGTAATTCTTCTCATGACTCTTCAACTGCCTAGACTCATAGGCTATGGCCTTCCCATGCTGCATCAAAACACAATTCAATCCCAAATAAGAGGTATCATTATACATTGTAAATCCACATGTCCCACTCGGTAAAGCCAACACGGGTGCAGTAGTCAACCACTTCTTTAGTTCCATAAAGCTCCTTTCACAATCTTCGTTCCATTTAAACTCAACGTTTTTCTTTGTGAGTTGGGTCAAAAGAACGGTTAAGCTAGAAATCCTTCCACAACCTGCAGTAATAACCTGTCATTCCCAGAAAGCTACGAATCTCCTTAACCGTGGTTAATTTCTCCCAACCAGGTACTACATTAACTTTTTGGGGTTCACTGATCCTTCATCCCTTGTTATGATATGTCATAAGAAGGTAGTCTACTCGAGACAGAACCCACACTTACTCAATTTTGCAAACAATTTTTTCTCTCTAAAAACCTATAAAATCTAAGTCAGGTGGCGAGCGTATTCCTCTTTACTCTTTAAATAGACCAAGATATCATCGTTAACATAATGACAAACTGATCTAAGAATTATCTGAAAACCTTATTCATCAAGTTCATAAAAATAGCTGGTGCATTGGTTATTCTAAATGGCATGACTAGGAACTCATAGTGTCCGTACCTGGTTCTGATGGTTGTTTTTGGAATATCTTATGCCCTGATCTTTACCTGATAGTAACCCGAATAAAAGTCTATTTTGGAGAAGACCTGAGCACCTTGAAACTGGTCAAAAAGATCATCAATCCTAGGGAGAGGGTACTTGTTCTTGATTGTGACCATGTTCAATCCTCTGTAGTCAATATATAATCATAACATCTCATCCTATTTCCTTACAAATGTGACTTCAGCATCCCAAAGAGACACTATATCAGATGAACCCACTTTTTTGCAATTCATTGATCTGTTTACTCAGCTCTTCCATCTCAACATGACTCATGCGGTAAGGGACAATCGAGATAGGCTGGTTGTCAGGCTGAAGATCAATGGTGAACTCAACTTCTCTGTCCACTAGTAGCCTAGGTAGCTTATTAGAAAACACATCCGGAAAGTCTTAGACTAATGAGATCTCTTAAATGCAAATTTCTTTCTTATGTTTGCCTAATGTAGAGAAGACAACTTATTAAAGCACTATGTAATAATAAATTGTCATAAAGGAATAATATTTAAAATTTTTATTAACTTGTAAATGACTCTTTATTAGAAGGGTTGAATACAAGTTTCTTGTGGAAATAATTTATGATCGTGTGATATGCCACTAACTAGTTCATTTCTAGAATTACATCAAAGTCCTCTGTGTCAATCTCCATTCAGTCCACACTCAATTTTTTATCTGCTATGTTTATGATATAAGATTTGTATACAACCTTCCCTAGTAGTGTCTTACTCTCAAGAGTAGAGACCAACAATACATAATCAAGTCTTTTAGGTAATACATTTAAGTTTGATGTAAAAACATGTAAGACAAATAAATATGAAGTACCAATATTAATTAAAACATGTGCAAAGTGGTTACAGATAGTGTATATACCTTGTATCATGTTTGGGTTGGCTTCAACATCCTGCTAAGTGAAGTTGTAAGCTCTGCTCTGGATAGGAGGTCTGGCCTGATTCTGATTTCGCGAACATTCTCTCACGTAGTATTGAGCACTCCCACATATGTGGCTGGTATTGTTGAGAGTATAGTAAGGTCGGTCCCTATGATCCTTGTCACAGCGTTGACAAGTTCTACTGCGTCTTGTTACCAAATCCTAAGGAGGAGCTTGAGCCACTGACCTAAACCTCTTATTCTGCTGAACCGGTGTAGTGAGTGCTAGTCTGCAGTGTAAGACTAGGGGTCTGGGATTCCCCACTACCGAAGGAAAGATATGAAGGTTTCTCTCCACTAGTTGTAACTTGGTCAAATGGTTGAGTAAGTATTGAGCTCAAATACATACAATTACTGTCTAATCTTAAAATAGAGGCCCCACTCGAACTCCTTTGTCTTCCTACCTTTAACCATCATGCTCTCAAGGGAATACCGTTCCAACTCTAGGAACCTTCAAGCATACTCTGATATAGTCATATAGTCCTAGATTAGGTATGGAAACTCTATTTCCTTCAAATGCTGGAGGTGCTCTAGGAGGTACTCAGCTTTGAAGGCAATCAGGAGCTATTTATGTGACTAGAACGGGCAGGGTGGCTTGCTTGAACTGCCACCAGCGACCTGTCTCTCCCACGAGCATGTAGGTGGCAAGTACGACCTTCTATTTATGAACCACCCCAAGAGTCGTGAAGGTCTTCTCTATCTTAACTAACCAATACTTGCTCTCTTTGAAGGAGGATGCCCCTGCAAAGATAGATGAGTTTAGTCTTTTGTACATTTCAATGTAGACTAAGTCCATCATGGGCGGAACTGGGTCCCATGGAAGAGGGACTGGATTGTGTTATGAAGGGACTGGGTGGCCCTGTGGCGGTGCCAAATGATACGACGGAGGCACCAGATTGTACTATGTGGGTGTCGAATGATATAGTGGATGAGTAGGGTTGTACTAGAGTGGTTCTGAATCTTTTCACAGCAAGGGTGGCTCAAATTGTGGTAGCGGGGGAGGGTCAGGCAGCTCCCTCCTTTCCTCCCAGGCCTACTGGGCAGAGATGAGTCTCTCCAGCATCTCAAAGAGTCAGTTAACATCCTTTTGAAGTGAATCATCCCGAGCTGCTCGTTTTAGTGGGGGTATTTCTTTCCTCATATCCTTGTACCTACATTTCACAAGGAATGATTAAGTGATAGTTTATATTTGGTATTTTTAACTTTTTGTGTAAGGAATAGTTTCGAAGAACGCGGCTTTGATACTAACTATAAAAGTCTGGAACTTAAATAGAAATGAATTTATAATTAAAATGCGAAAACAAATAATAAAATTAAGGTTTACATTCCTTACACAATAATTTGAATTTCTCAATAGGGTTACGGGAATATCCATTCTAAAAGACAAACGGTAATTAAAGAAAAAACAAATAAATAATCATTTTAAGACAACCTTCACTAACACTTGAAGGGAGTCCGGGAGATGAACTACTCACAACTCTCTTACTGATCAAGATCTAAATCTTAGTTTTCTTGATCTGAAATGGTTAATGAAAGGGTGAGCTACACTACCCCAGTAAAAATATCACACTAATCACATATATAAAAAATCAAATGTTAGTAAAAATCAGAAAACAACTAATAGAGCTCTTGCTTTTAAGTAAATACATTTAACGTTAAAACTTTTTATTCGATACTTACCGTTACGGTTTTTCCAAAATCAACCTATAAAGACAAATAACTAAATGACATTTTAGTTTCATTCATAGAATCACAATTCTTCTTCTTTTTTTACCTACTTACTAGAACCATTGAGAGTTCATAGGGATATCTCTTTACTCGTGGACCAAGTATCAAGAATTGACAATTAACCTAGCCGGCCCCATACCCCGTCCGGTAATGGGCACCAAAAACATTATCGCCTCGATATCCCATCTAGTATTAGAGTGAATCAAATCTCTCAAAACTCTTACAGTATGGGACTTTTCAGTCCGTCCGAAAAAGGTAATATCCATGGTAGAGTTCTTTATGTACTAGATCTATCCACCCTTTTTCAGGATGCCAAGTAAGCTTTTCTTTATTTAAATTCTCCAAATAGCCACCAAAGTATACCAACATATCATGTCATATTCACTAATCAACTTAAACAACATTTAAGCAAGCGATTTAATTTACCAATAATTGGGTAATCAGATAACCAGATAAATCATGCAGGAAGGGACCAAATAACCCAAATAATCGATAAGACTATAAAAACTATCAATGTAAACATGCATAGTATAATAGTAAACAATTTAAGCAGTATAGAAAAATAAACAGGGAATCAAGACAAATGTGAACTAATCGGTTCTGACTCCATTAGTGACTTGTAATATTTTTAAGATTTTTTTAATTTTTTACAAAACACATAATTATCGATTATTAATTCTCAATTTACCATAACTAAGAATAGGGTGAGGGACCTTTACTTGAATTAGTGTTTTAAAATGCCAAACTATCTACTACGCTTCTCAACGGGTCTTAGATTTCTTGAATTTTTTTTGCAGGAACTTCAAATACTCGTCACATACCTAAAATACCCAAAAAAAAATCCAAAATCGGTGTTGAAAACTCTTTCTAGCCAATTTTAGGATTCTAGCACGGCGGCAACGGCTCCGTCGCCCATGACGGCGGTTCGCCTCAGCCTGGTCGATTTTAGTAAGTTTTGGCCGATTTTACACGTATTCCTACAAAAAAAAAGTACGATAGAAAGCTTTGGTTGGCCAGAAAAACTAAAAAATCGAACCTACCAATGGAAGGGGTCTATGGGTGCGGCGACTCTGTCAGTTCTTCTTCGTGACTGGGGATTCTTCTCCAGCTAACCTACATAATAAGGAACGGAAAATATAATGTTCAAAGAATCACGTGAAATGAGAAACGGGAATGGGCTCATCAGAGGAATTTTTGGTTTTGGTCGTAGCGGCTACTCCTGCAGTTTCTGGTTCACCCGCTGCCCATTTTGCTCTGATATGGCCATGGGGAGACTCAGAATCAAATTCTGATTAGGTATGAAAGAATTTTACCTTTTTTGGCGGTCAGCGGTGGCTCTGGTGCGGCGGCAATTGACAGTCAACTATCTTCTCCAGCGAGGATTGGCGATTAGGGTTTAGGTTTTCCTACGACGCGATATTTATATACTCATCCCGCGTCAATTTGGGTCATCCATTCGCGTCGATGTGGAGTGAGGAGAATCATCCGATCTTTGCCTATTTAAGCTAATATGTGGCGCCGACGTCAGTGTGTTCTAACACGCGACGTGCTCCGGTTCGTCGGGGCTGATAACTGCACCGTCCCACATGGCCTTTTTTTTGTATTTTGACCCATTGTTTCCAATTTTTCTTTTAAAAATATTTTTCAAACTCGATTTTTTACTTTTTGTTTCAAAATTGCTTTCAATTACGTCCCTAACATATTTTTTTCTCAAACAATTTAACAAAATTAATTTAATTTAATTTAAAAATAATTTTTATTTATTTTTTTAAATGCCAAAATTGATCTCGGTCCAAATCTCAAGGCCAAGTATTACACATTTCTTCTTTTTCAAAATTTATGAGGAATTTTAATATTAATTAGTTTTATTTTGTAACAAAATTATATGCATGAAAAAAAAACAGAGAACAAGAACAAAATAATTTATTATTTTTTTAGAATTAAAAAAACTAGTAAATATAATTACAAAGTAGACCATTTTTATAAAAAATTAATAACTAATCCCTTAAACTTTAACATTTATTACAACTTAATTTTAATATTTTTCTTATTATAACATTTATCAACTATTTTTAACAAAAAATGAAATAATTATTTTATATTTATATGTTTTAAAAATTAATTTAACAATCATATTAATTAATTAATTGTCATAATTATTCGTTTAGTTAATTTGTAAATCATTCAAAAATAATTCAACTATTTTAATTTTTTAAAAAAATAAAAGAAAACTAAACTTTTAAAATAAATAAATAATATTATAAATTAAATTATTAAAAAATTAATATTTAAATTTTAGAGAATAATTTAATAATTAACTCGAATTTTTATATGTAATAAAATCTTGTGTTTCTTCAACTTTTGGTCATATTAATCTAAAAAAATTAAAAGTTATCACGATTCGAATTAAAAATTTGATCATATTAATCTACAAAAAAAATTAGATCTAAAGGTGTATTCTATTAACACTCTCGATTTTAGAATAGTGTAATTTATACCTAACCTTCCCAAATGAATTTCGGATTGAAATTTTTACATATATTTTTTTTAGAATTAAGTATATTTTTCAAAAATATTTATAAATTATATAATGCAATTTTCAAAGATAGTATGCTAAATTTCCTTTCAAAAGTCAAAAATTTAGATCAAATATATTTTTGTAATTTTAAAGTTTTGGAGGGAAGTGTAGATATATCTTACTATATATATTTGGCATCAAAATTAAGAATAATATTTTTAAAAAAATTGTGACATATTTGTAAGAATAAGTTGGTAACCACTTAAAAGGTTTTAGACAAATAAATAAAAAATTAATTATGTAATTTTAGGTGACCGTTAGATATAGTTATGATAATCCATTAAATTGAGTCAGAATTTTGTAAGAGAATCTTAAATTTATAATATCTCAATCAGGTTCGATTTGTCTTAATTTCAAAATCTAACTTAATTTCAGTACCTATCTTCATCGGATTTGCTATTCTATATGCGCACCTAGGTTTCTCTCTTTTATTTTATCTCTGTGGGGGTGCACTACGAATTTATTTATCTATAAGTTATTTTAGTCGTGTTATTATTTTTCTTTATACATCATGATTTTGTAATTACAAAATATAATTGGGATTTGCATATCCATTCATGAGGATATGTTTTCATTGAATTATTTTTGTATTTTTTAGTTTTTTTATGTAAATTATTATGGATTTAAAATAAAAATATATATTTTCTTGTTTAATTTCCACTAGAATTATACTAAATTTTGCTATATACGGTTATATTAGGGTATAATCACCTCATGTCTTGACAAATTTGCATTCAAAAAGGACTCCTATACATAATATGTACATCCATACGTATATATTTGTTTTAATTTTTTGATTTTTTTATTACACAGATATCTAATAAACTATGATTTGTATTCTTTGAAGTTTAGATTTCTTTCCTATTGAAAAAACCTTCATATGTTTAGTAATATTTTACCTATATACATACATGTCTCTTCTTCTTCATATTCATATGAGCGACCTAAATCCTAATCAACCCTTCCCAGAAAGCTTTTGGTATCAAGGTAACAATCTTTTCATGCCCCCATAAATCTACTTTTTCTTTCTTTAATTTTCTTATCTTCCTTTTTTTTTCATATTGTTTACAAGACACATTCTTTTCATTCTTATCCAAACAATTTTTCAAAAAGTTCGTATATATATGTGTAATCATATATTATGGTTGAATTTCTTCCCTATATGCATATATATTTTCTTTTTATTTGTTAGTATATTCTTTCCTTTTTTCCTCTCTCATGTATTGTTTAACATATATGTTAAAAATAATATATATTTTTGTATTATTTTCATGATTTTTTTGACCGCTTTAGGATGCAAGGGGATAACGAAAACAATTCAAGCAATACCATCGGGGGTACACATCCACCATGTGCCTCATGTAAACATCAAAGGAAAAAGTGCAACAATGATTGTATACTGGCACCATACTTCCCTATAGATAAAAATAGGGAGTTTCAAGTGGTGCATAAAGTGTTTGGAGTGAGCAATGTTCAAAAACTAATACGAAATTTGAAAGGCGATGATCAGAAGAAGGCTGTGGAATCTTTGGTTTGGGAAGCTTCTTGCAGGCAAAAAGATCCAGTACAAGGAGCTTATGGAGAATACAAAAGAGTCTGTGATGAACTTACATTATACAAGAATCAAATTCAGATGATGCAGTTGCCGGGACAAGGAGCTACCATGTTTAAGCTCGGGATGCCAATGATGGGTTGGAATGGGAATCATGAAATGATCAATAATAATAATAACAACAACATGCTCAATTTTAACCAAGAAAACAATAAGTTAATATTTGACTCCAACACCTACTACTACCCTTCTACTAATATTGAGAAACTAAAGAATGATCATGTTGGTGTTACTGTTACTCCTCAAATTCAACAACAACAACAAATGCAGTATCCAATTAATCAGTTCTACCTTCCTGGTAAATTTTAATTAATCCCTATATATGTATTTAAATTATACATACTACATATATATAATAAAAAATTATGTGATTAATACATATTATATTTGACCTTATTATTTTAACTAATTGATTATTTTTTTGATGACTTACTGAGACGGAGATTGTGCGTTCCTACATCATCATTAGAATATTGTGTTATGATTGGCATATATGTGTCAATTAATGAAATATATAGATTTTCAATTTTTAAACTGAGATTTAATATTTGGGAATACATAATCTACACAATTCATAAACGTATTCTTGTGTATGTATAAAATAAATCATGGTTTTTATTTTATTTCACTTGCTTAATTATTGTAGGTCAATTTGGTCCGAACTGATGGCAAGATCAAGATGATGGAGAGTGGAGAATTAGAGAAAGAAAGCATATTTTGGATGAGGAAAAACATAGGACATGATACAAGAAATTCATATCTTTGTGTTTTTTTTTTTTGGGTTTTATATCTTTTCCTTGTTCTCCCTAAGTATTATGTTTAATTTTGGATAATGTTATTTTCTCATAAAATGTAAAGGCCCGAACTAAAAAAAAAAGATTTATTATCTAAATGCGGAAGCGAACAATAAAGTTAGGATTTAGATTCCTATTGGAATGCCCAATAAAATTACGGGAATATCCATTCTACATTGACTCATAAAAAAAATTAAGAGATAATTAAAAACAAATAAAGAAATATCCTAAGGGGTTAACCTCCACTAACATTTGAAAGGAGTTCGGGAGGTGAACTACTCACAACCCTCTTACTGATCGGGATCTGGATCTTGGTCTTTTTTTATTTGAAATGGTTAATAAAAGAATGAGTTATATTAGCTTAATAAGGATATCATACTAATCACTTATATGAAAAATCGAAGGTTGGTAAAAATCACAAATCAACAAATGGAGCCCTTAATTTAATTAAATACATTTAACATTAAAATATTTATTCCATACTTACCGTTACAGGTTTTTCAAAATCAACCTATGAAGATAAATAACTAGATGACATTTTAATTTCATGCATAAGATCTGTAACTCTTCCTTTTAACCTACTTATTAAGACCCCTGAGGGTTCATAAGGATATCCCCTTACTAATAAACTCAATATCTAGATTGACAATTAATCCGGCCGTTTTTATACCCCGTCTGGTGATGGGCGCCAAACATACTATGGTCTCGATACCGCATCTGGTATTAGGGTGAACCATATCTCCCAAAATATTTCGGTATGGAACTTCTCAATGCCGTCAGACTAAGATAATGTCCACAGTAGGGTTTCCTTTTCCTAAATACGTAATAAGGTGTTGGTATGCGATTGGTGGTTGTTAGGATGATGAGGATCTATAGATGTGAAAACTTATTGGGTACCCTGAAAAATGGTGGACGGACCCAGGTAACCAAATAACTAAATAAATAAATAAACAACGCAAGAGGAACAAAATAAAGCAGATGACCGAGGACACAGTTTAAACTACCAATTTAATGCACATAATTCAATAGTAAACATTTTAAGTAATACAGGAGAAAATAAACAGTAAACTAGGGCAATCGTACACGGACCAGTTTTGGCTCTACTATTGACTTGTAATTATTATTAGAATTTTTTTAATTTTCACAAAATGTGGAATTATTTATTTTTAAGCCTCAGTTCACTATAACAGAGAATAGTGTGAGGGATCCTTACCCAAATCAGTGTTTCGAAATGCTATGCTACCTACTACACCTCCTGACGGGCCCCAGATTTTCCTAAATTTTCTCTGTAGAAATCAAAATACTCGTCACGTACTCAAAAATACTCTAAAAATCTAAAATCAGTGTTAAAAACCCTGTCCAGCCAATTTTAAGGTTCTGGAACGGCAGCGTCACCGTGCTCCAGCGCTGATTCTGTCGCCACAGCGACAGTTCACCTCAATCTGGCCGGTTTTAGCTGATTTTATACGTATTCTTGTAAAAAAATAAGTTAAAAAGCCTTGGTTGGCTAGAAAGAATATAAAAATTGAACCTACCGGTGGGGGGGGTCTCCGGGTGCGAAGGCTCTGCCAGTTCTCCTTTGTAGCTGGGGTTTCTTCTTCGGCTAACATGCATAGAAAGGGACAGTGAACACAATGGTCAAAAAATCGTGTGAAACGGGAAACAGAAAGGGGGTCATCGGAGAGGGTTTAGGGTTTTGGTCGCAGCGGCTCCGTCGAGCTTTGCTCACAGTTTTCGGTGCACCCGCCACCTCTTTTGCTCCGATATGGTCAGAGGGATGCTCGAAATTGAATTCTGAGCAGGAAGGAGAAAATTTTACCCTTTTTGGTGGTCAGCGGTGACTCTGATGCAGGGGTGGCGAGTGGTCAGTCTCCCTATTCGGTGTCTAGTTCTTCTTCTCTAGTGAGGGCATGTGTGGCTAGGGTTAGGGTTCTTTGAGACACAATATTTAAATACTCATCCCGTGTTGATCTGGGCCATCCATTTCGGAATATGTGATCCTCTCTCGTCAGTTGGATCTATCTTATTCAGAAAATGAATCTGGGTCGCATGATTAGATTGAATCTAACCGTCCGATCTCATCTAAAGAGGGAATGTAACACCCCAAGTGTATTATTTTCTTTTATTTATTTTATTTTGTAAATATTAGAATTTTATTTGATTTTTTATTTAATTTAATTTAATGAAAATAAAAATAATAATAATGATAAAATTGTTTAAAAATATTATTTGGATTTAATTGAAATTGATTTTAGGAAAAAAGGGATGAAAATTTGGATTCTGGGGGTGTTTTTGAAAAGAAAATCGGAAACCGGAGATCAAAACGTAATTTAAAAAAGTTGTGCCATGTCAGCACCGCGTCAGCAGCCGCGTCAGCGGCCCGGTCAGCAACCCCAGCCAACCAGGACGCGCTGCGTGGCAACAAAATGCTGACCAGGGGACGGGCCACGTGGGCGATCCGCGTGCGCACGATCGGACAGCTCAGATCTATTCCCGCGCGCACGGACGGCCCAGATCAAACGTGCGCACGGACGGCCCAGATTCATGCGCACGGACGGCCCATATTCAATCAGGAATGGACGGTCCAGATTGCATCGCGATGGACGGCCCAGATTTAATCCCAATTAAATCGCGATCGAACGGTCCATATTTAATCTTGATGGACGGTTGAGATTAAAAGGCAAAGGGTATAAATAACCCCACCCACACCTGACACAAAAACCCTAGCCGCCAGTGCCTCGGTGAGGCGCCGCCGTGCCGGAATTGCGATATTGGCCGAAAGGGGCCCTAGGTCTGATTTGGGATTTTTTGGGACACGTGTAGGTACTGGTAGTGCGTTTCAGTTTTCCAAAAAAAATTCAGAAAAATTAGGGACAGCCCGTAGGCGCACTGTAGAGTCGATTTCAGACCCCGAAACAAGTAAAGACCCATCACCCTATTTTCTATCACGGTATTAAAGCTAAATAAATAATTAAACTGTACTGTGTGACTTTATAGATGTATAATTGATTAAGGTTGCCAATAGAGCCCGAGTCTTATACAGTGTTGGTCTGATTATTGTTTGATCTAATTTTCAGTATTAAATGTAGCATGACGTTTGATGTAATTATGTTATGGTCTCGTAAGCATGAATCATGATTTCTTTTATTATGGTTTGTATTATGGTGAACCCGATACTGTGTTGTCTTGTTTGGTGTCAATTACTGTTTTGCACGTTTTTGTATGTTTGGATGATTGAAATTAAGAAAAAAGGCAAAAAGGTTATGTGAATTGATAAGTGGATAATGTAGACAGCCTGACTAGATATCCTGGGAGATAGTGGACGGACCGGGTCCGTAGGGAACCCTACCGGGAACGTGGTCTCTCATACCAGACGGGGTATGGAGACTTTATGTATTTTGGCGCCCATACCGGATGGGGTACGGGGACGGCCCGTTTCACCCTCATACCGGACAGGGTATGGGGACGGCCCTGGGATCAAGTTGTAAATATTAATGGTTCACGTGTATAGAGGACCCCCTATGGATCCCCAGGGATACTAGTAGGCTGGTAAAAGAAGAAATATGTTTCCTGATGATTGAAATGTAAAGGTGTGATATATGTTATGTTATAAAGTGTGTATGATTTAATGATATTATAAGGTTATTATTTTCATATGTTGTTTTCATGGATATCGCCGAGGTAAGTGGACAGTAAAGGATTTTATTACTGATAAATGAATTTGTTATAAATTATGCTATATTGGTCATTTTTGTTTTTTACCCACCTTTACTTCTGTGGCAGTGAGATAGTATGATGTCTTTACTAGACTGGTGTATCTCATCCCTTATTTAAATATTTCAGATCAGGAAGACGTTGTTCCCGAGCCCGTTCCGCAAGAAGACGGCGAAGGGGACGCCTAAAGACTTTATAGCTATATTTATAGTTTTTATATCGAGTATCTCTCTTAGTTAGTTTGTTCCTTCATGTTTTGAGTACGTTTTGGTTATTGTGTAAGGGATGTTAATCAAAATTTTTATTACGCTTCCGCATTTGACATTTTTAATACATATATTCCATTTAAATTTTTAGGGCCGTTACAGGGAACGCATCTGGGCTGTTCACGAGCGCGAGATGACATCTGGACCTTCGAATTACCGAGCATGTGGATCGCTCGCGTGGCTTCCTACGTGGTGTTGATGTTAGTGAGGTTGCCACACGACTTGCTCTGGTTTGCTAGGGCTGTTGACCGGGTCGTCCCACGCGGCCAAACTTTTTTTTTTATGTTTTAATCTCATGTTTTTAATTTTTCTTTCAAAAATACTCTCGAATTTTAAATTTTCATCCATTTTCTTCAAAATTATTTTCAATTTCATTCATAATCTATTTTTTTTTCAAAAATTCAATAAAATTAAACTAAAATAAATAAAATTGATTATTTCTATAATTTAATTTTTTTATAAATGAAATAATAAAGAAAATCATCCCAGGTCGATTTTCGAAACTGGGTATTACGACTCTCCCTCCCTTAAGAAAATTTGGTCTCTCAAATTTGTCACCCTCTCTCTTAGTTAAACAAGTGGGGATACTATGCTTTGAAATCCAATTTTAGCTCCCAAGTGATCTCTTCTCGTGTGTGATTATATCATAGGACTTTGACGAAAGGAATCTCTCTGTGGCGAAGCACTCTGCTCTTCTGGTCTATAATACCTACTAGTACCTTCTCATAGGATACATCCTCCTTGGGTGAAGGGGGCTTGTGGGATAGAATGTGTGAGGAGTCTGGGTTGTAGTTGCGTAGCATGAACATATGAAACACATTATGGACTTTGGATAGTTGTAGAGGTAGTGCTAGTTTGTAAGCGGATGTAGCAATCCTATCTAAGATTTCAAATGGCCCAATGAACTGGAGATTTAATTTTTTTCTCTTACCAAACTTGCTGATTCCTTTGAAAGGAGTGACTTTAAGAAACACTCGATCACCTTTCTCAAATTCCAAATCCCTCATCTCAGTATCCGCATAACTCTTCTGTCAGCTCTGAGCTGTCTGGATGTTCTTCTTGATTTCAACTATCTTGATTGTAGTCTCTTCTACAAGATCTGGGCCAAACAATATTTCATCATCCATCGCTTTCCAGCAGATCAACGACCTACAGGATCGACCATATAATGTCTCATACGGGACCATGTCAATGTTTGCTTGATAGATGTTGTTATAGGCGAACTCTATCAAAGGTAGGTGATCATCCCAATGGCCCCCGAAGTCTTTAACACAAGCTTGGTGTAACACCCAAGTAAAAATAAAAATTTTATTTTAATTATTTTTATTTTTATTTATTTGATTTTTATTTAATTTAATTTAATTTATTGAAAATAATAATAATAATTATTATAAAATTGGGTAAAAATATTATTTGGATTTAATTGAAATTGATTTTGGAAAAAATGAGAGAAAATTTGGATTCTGATGGTGTTTTTGAAAAGAAAATCAGAAACCGGGGGTCAAAATGCAATTTAGAAAAGTTGTGCCACGTCAGCAGCCACGTCAGCAGCCACGTCAGCGGCCTGGTCAGTAGCCCCAGCCAACCAGGACCCGCCGCGTGGCAAGGCAACGCTGACCAGGGAACGGGCCACGTGGGCGATCCGCGTGCGCGCGATCGGACGACCCGGATCTGTTCCCGCGCGCACGGACGGCCCAGATCAAACGTGCGCACGGACGGTCCAGATTCACACGCACGGACGGTCCAGATTCAATCAGGCACGGACGGCCCAGATTGCATCGCGATGGACGGCCCAAATTTAATCCCAATTAAATTGCGATCGAACGGTTCAGATTTAATCTTAATGGACGGTTGAGATTAAAAGGCAAAGGGTATAAATAACCCCACCCACACCTGACCACAAAAACCCTAGCCGCCAGTGCCTCGCCAGAGAAGAAGAACCAGACACCGGAGGAGCCGGCCGCCGCCACCAGCCTCCGCACCGAAGAAGTTTTCGACCGCCGATCGAGATAAATTTTCTCCCCCTTGCTCGTTTTTTGATGCTGAGTCCATCTATGGCCAAACCGGAGCCAAACCATGGGCCAAACGGTCGGAAAACCCAGCCGAACCCAGCGGCGCTGCCGCGCCCCTCCGATGAGGCCCTTCCTGGCCTTCGTTCGATGCTAATTTTATACCACTGTGATCACCGTTCTTTTCTCTATAGGTTGATCGGAGCCAAACATCAAAACGCGACTCACGCCGGAGGAGCCGCCGCACCTGAGAGCACCGTCGCCGGTAAGTCTCGATTTTTCGTGATTTTTTGGCCCACCGAGGGCCCTAGGTTTGTTTTATCACAGGAACTGATGCAAGTGTGGCCAAATTCGGCCGAAAACAATCAACCCGAGGGAATCGTAGGTACCAGTAGTGCGGACACGTGCAGGTACCAGTAGTGCATTTCAGTTTTCCAGAAAAAATTCAAGGAAATTAGGGACAGCCTGTAGGCGCACTGTAAAGCCGTATTCAGATCCCGAAACAAGTAAGGACCCCTCACCCTATTTTTGGGTAAATATATGCTTCAAACACTTATAGTCTATATAAATCTTAAAAGTCTCCCCATATAAGTAGTGGCACCAGGTTTTCAAATATGGATAACGACAGCAAGTTCTAAGTTGTGAGTGAAATAATTCTTCTTATAATTCTTTAACTGCCTGGACTCATATGCTATGACATCCCCATACTGCATCAGAACACAACACAACCCCAAGTAGGAGGCATCACTATACATTATATATCCACTTGTCCTACTCAGTAGAGTCAACACATGTGCAGTAGTCAACTACTTCTTGAATTCTGTAAAACTCTTTTCACAATTCTCATTCTACTCAAACTTGATGTTCTTCTTTGTAAGTCAAGTCAATTGAGCAGTTAGACTAGAAAATTATTCCACAAATCTGCGGTAATATTCTGCCATTCCCAGAAAGCTACAGATTTCCTTAACTGAAGTTAATTTTTTTCAACCAAGTATTACTTCAACCTTTTTAGGATTCACTAACACCCCATCATTTGATGTTATGTACCCCAGATAGGTAGTCTGCTCAAGCTAAAACCCACACTTGCTCAGTTTTGCATATAACTTTTTTTTAGAACTTGTAAAACCTGAGTCTGGTGATGAGTGTGTTCCTCTCTATTCTTTGAATAGATTAGGATATCATCAATGAATACAATGACGAACTGGTCCAAAAATTACCTAAAAATTTTGTTAATCAAGTCTATAAAAATGGTTGGTGCATTGGTTAATACAAATGACATGACTAGAAACTCATAGTATTCGTACCCTGATCTTTACCTAATGGTTACCCGAACGAAAGTCTATTTTAAAGAAAACATTGGTACCCTACAATTAATCAAAAAGGTCATAAATTCTAGAGATGAAGTACTTGTTCTTGATCGTGACTCTATTTAATTCTCTGTATTTAATACATAATCTCAACATCCCATCCCCTTTCCTTGCAAATGTGACTCCAACACCCTAAGGAGATACACTATGTCAGATGAACCCACTATCTTGTAATTCATTGATCTGTTTTCTCAACTCTTCCATATCAACATGACTCATGTGGTAAGGACAACTGAGATAAGCTGGGTGTCAGGCTAAATATCTATGGTGAACTCAACTTTCCTGCCTACTGGCAGTTTGGGTAGTTCATTAGAAGACACATCTGGGAAGTCTTAGACTATAAGGAGCTCTTGAATACAAACTTCTTTTTAGGTTTGCCTAATATAGAGAAGACAACCGAATTAAAGCACTATATGATAAGAAAATGGCCTTGAGAAAATAATATTTAAAACTTTTATTAATTTGTAAATGACTCTTCGTTAGTAGACTTGAATACAAGTTTTTTGTAGAAGCAATCTACAGTGGCATGATACGCCGCTAACTAGTTCATTCACATAATTATATCAAAGTCTTCCATATCTATCTCTATCAGGTCTACACTCAGTTTTCTATCTACTATGTCTACGACACAAGCTTTGTATATAATCTCTTATAGTAGTATACTACTTTTAGAAGTAGACACAAGCAGCACAGAATCAAGTTTTTTAGATAATATATTCAATTTTTTTACAAAATTATGTGAGACAAACGAATGTGAAGTACCAATATCGATAAAAATATGTGAAAGGTAATTACAGATAGTGTACGTACTTTGTATCATGTCCGGATTGACTTCAGCATCCTGCTAGGTGAGGTTATAAGCTCCGCCCTTGGTAGGAGGTCTGACCTAATTCTGATTTCACGGGCACTCTCTCACGTAGTGTTGGGCACTCCCACATATGTGGTAGGTATTGTTGAGACGATAGTAAGGTCGATCCCCATAATCCTTGCCATAGTCTTTGGCAAGTCCTACCGCGTCCTGTTGTTAGAGCCTGAGGAGGAGCCTAAATTACTGGCCTAGACCTCTTGTTTTGTTGAACCGGTATAATGGGTGTTGGTCTACGGTGTGAAACCAGGAGTCTGAAATTTTTCACTGTTGGAGGAAAGATACGAGGGTTCCTTTCAACTAGTTGTGTCTTGGCCAGAATGACTAAGTATGTGTTGAGCTCAAATACGTACAACTGTTGTCTGATCTCAGGACGGAGGCCCCACTTGAACTTCCTTGCCTTTTTTCCTTCATTCATCATACTCTCGGGAGAATACCGACTAAACTCTTGAAACTTTCGGGTATACTCTGATACAGTTATATCATCTTAGACTGGGTGTATAAACCCAAGTTCCTTCAAATACCAAAGGTGTTATGGGAGGTACTCTGCATTGAAGGCCATTAAGAACTGTTCACAAGTGACTAGAACGAGCAGGGTGGCTTGCTTGAGCTCTAAATCTTTCTACTGCGAGGATGGCTCAAATTGTGGCAGCAGGGGAGGGTCAGACAACTCCCTTATTTCCTCCCGAACTTACTGGGCAGAGATAAGTCTCTCCATCATCTCAAATAGTCGATAAACATCCTCTTGAAACGACCTATCCCTGCCTGCTCGATTTAGTGGGGGTCTTCCTCTCCTCATATCCTTGTACCTGTATTTTATAAGGAATGGTTGAGTAATAGTTTGTATTTAGTATTTTTAAGTCTGTATGTAAGGAATGGTTCCGAGGAACGTGGCTCTGATACTAACTATAAAGGCTCGAACTAGAAGAAAAAAATTTATTATCTAAATCCGAAAATGAATAATAAGTTAATGTTTACATTTGTTACATAGTAAATTAGAATGCTCAATAGGCTTACAAGAATGTCCCTTCTATATTGGCTCATAAAAAAAATCAAGAAATAATTAAAAATAAATAAATAAATATCATAAGGAGCTAACCTCCACTAATTCTTGAAAGAAGTCCGAGAGGTGAACTACTCAAAACTCTCTTGCTGATCGGGATTTGGATCTTGGTCTTCTTGATATAAAATAGTTAATAAAATGGTGAATTATATTATTCCAATAAGGATATCACACTAATTATTGATAGAAAAAATTGAAGGTTGGTAAAAATCATAGAATAACTAGTGGAGCCCTTGATTTAAGTAAAGACATTTAACATTAAAACGTTTATTCCATACTTACCGTTATGGGTTTTTCAAAATCAACTTATGAAGACAAGTAACCAGATAATATTTTAATTTCATGCATAAGATCTATAACTCTTCCTTTTAACCTACTTACTGAGACCCCTGCATATCCATAAGGATATCCCCCTATTCTTAAACCCAATATATAGATTGACAATTAACCCGGCTGTTCCCATACCCCGTCAGGTGATGGACACCAAATATACCATCTTCTCGATATCCTGTCCGGTATGAGGGTGAATCATATCTCCCAAAACCTTCTGGTATAGGACTTCTCAGCCTCGTTCGACTGAAGTAATGTCCATAGTAGAGTTCCTTATGTACCGGACTCATCCATTCTTTCCTAGGGTGCCTAGTAAATTGTCACATATATAAATCCTCATCGTCCCAACTGACACCAATCGCATACCAACGCCTCATTACATATTTACAGATTAACCTAAAAGACATCTAAGTAAGCAATATAGTTTATGATAACCGAGTAACCGAATAATTAAATAAACAAATAAACAATGTAAGGGAACCAAATAAAGTAGATAACTGAGGACACAGTTCAAACTAGCAATTTAATGCACATAATTAAATAGTAAATATTTTAAGCAATACAGGAGAAAATAAACAGTAAGCTAGGGCAATCGTACATTGACCAGTTCTAGCTCTATTATTGACCTGTACTTATTATTAGAATTTTTTTAATTTTCACAAAACACAAAATTATTGATTTTTAAGTCTTAATTCATTATAATAGAGAATAGAGTGAGAAATTCTTATTGGGATTGGTGTTTCGAAATGTTGTGCTATCCACTACGCCTCCTGATGGGGCCCTAGGTTTTTTTAAATTTTTTCTACTGAAATCAAAATACTCGTCATATACTCAAAAATACCCCAAAAATCTAAAACTGGTGTTGAAAATTCTTTCCAGTCAATTTTAGGGTTCTGGCATGGCGACGTTGTCGTGTTTAGCTCCGGCTCTGCCACCACGGTGGCGGTTTGCCTTGGCCTGGTCGGTTTTAGCCGGTTTTACACGTATTCCTGAGAAAAAATACGTTAGGAAGTCTCAGTTAGCCAAAAAAAAATTAAAAAATCGAACTTACCGTTGGGGGAGGGGGGATCTCTGAGTGCGGCGGCTCCACCGGTTCTCCTTCACGTCTAGGATTTCTTTTTCGGCTAACCTGCATATAAATGGATGATAAATATAACGGTCAAAGAATCGTGTGAAATGAGAAATAAAAGGGGGTCATTGGAGAAGGTTTAGAGTTTTGGTCCCGGCGGCTTTGCTGGGCTTTACCCACAGTTTCTAACTCACCCGCTATCCCTTTTGCTCCGATATGACCACAAGGAGGCTCAAAATTGAATTCCAATAAGGGAGAGAAAAATTCTACCTTTTTTGGTGGTCGGCGGTTGCTCTGGTGTGGCAGTGGCCGGTGGTCGGTCTCCTTATCTGATGTCTGGTTCTTTTTCTCCGGCAAGGGCAGGTGCGGCTAGGGTTAAGGTTTCTTGAGACACAATGTTTAAATATTCATCCCGTGTCGATTTGGACTGTTCGTTCAGAGATACGTGACCCTCTCTTCTTCGTTAGATCTATCTTATTCGAGGAATGAATCTAGGTCGCACGATTAGATTGAATCTTATTGTTTGATCACGCCTAAAGAGGGAATGTATCTGGGTTGTTCACGCGAGCGAGATAAGATCTCGACCGTCGGATCACTAGGCACACGGATTGCTTGCATGACTTCTCGCGTGGTGCCAATGTCAGTGAAGTTGCCATGTGACATGCTCTAGTTCACTAGAGCTGCTGATCAAGCCATCCCACGTATCTGAACTTTTCTTTTTTGTATTTTAACCTGTTAGTTTCAATTTTTTTTTAAACCACCTATTGAATTCAAAATTTTATTATTTTTTTAAAAAATTATTTTTAATTGTCTATAATTTATTTTTAAAAAAAATTTAATAAAATTAAACTAAAATAAATAAAATTAATTATTTCTATAATTTATTTTGTTATAAATAAAATAATAAAGAAAATTATCCCGATCTGATTTTCGGACTCAGATATTACATAAAATATGCTAGATTTTCATGTATTTATATATTTTTGGTGTGATTTATATACTATATTGTCATGTATTTATATATATTAGGTGTGATTTTTAGTCTCAAATTAAAGAAGATATAATTATTGTCTTTCCCATTAGATTACGCATTACTAATAATTTTAATTTAAAAAATTATTAATTTAATGGTATTATACTTGGTTTATAATTTTTAAAAATTTTATTTATTTTTTACATTGTTAAAAAATAAAAAAGAAATTACTTTTAAATAAAATATAAAAAATTGTAATATTATTTTAAATTTTTAATGAATAAAAAAATGTAATTTAAGTAAAGTGTTTAATGTATTTTGAATTAATTAAATTAAACACTAATAGCCCGTTTAACACCATGACTTGCGCCCAATTCGTGTTGAATCAAGTGTTGACTTTTGGTCAACGGACATGAAGGTACAAGTTCAAAACTTCCAAGTCCAAGAAATTCACAAAGGAAAAAGAAGAAGAAACAGATTAGTATGACACTAGTCTCTCTTCTCGACTTACCTTTGTTCTTCGTTATCTTCATCGTTGCCTTCGTTCGCTCAGACCTGCTTCCCCAGGGTGTTCATCCTATAGGTTACTTTTCTCTCATTCTCCGTTTACATATAATCCAATTACTTGTATTTTATTTTGTTAATTGGATCAATTTGCTGTTATACTATCGAATTTTGATTGTTTTTTTGCAAAATTTTGGCCAGATGAGGAGTACTTTGTGTCAGAAGTGATAAAATGCAGGGACGGATCGAAATCGTTCACCAGGGACCGTCTCAACGACAACTATTGCGATTGCGTTGACGGGACCGATGAGCCTGGTTTCTTTCTCGTATTCTTTAATTGACTTACTTTGACTTTTATTTGTCTCATCTGATTTCGTCGCGCTCTTAATTTCATTGCCTTTTCTCTTCGTCTCGTTGTATTTGTCTCCGTTTTCTTGTGTTGAAATTTGAGGAACATTCCAGGAACTGCAGCTTGTCCAGGAGGCAAATTTTATTGCAGGAATGCGGGGAGTGTACCTAATTTCATTTTTTCTTCTCGCGTTAATGATGATTTTTGTGGTCTGTGTTCTTCTCTTGTATTCTAGTTACATACTGTAATTTTTCGTATTTTAATCCATTACTTGCCGAAGAATATTGATTTCTTCGAAGATTTTAGGTTAGGTTACTAACAAAATGTCCTAAACTAAATTGCATTTCATAGAGTTTAGTTTTTGTTTGAGTTACTTGTTTTTTTATTATTGAAACTTCAAAATTTTGGTTGGCAATTCAACACTTCTGTAGATTGCTGTGATGGAAGTGATGAGTATGAAAACAGGATCCGTTGTCCCAATACATGTATCATGGGTGGGACTGTTGAACACAAGTCTGAAAGTATTGGAATCTCGGTTCATAAGGACTTGGAAATTGATAATGTTGATGTAAAAGAAACCAAGAATGGTGTCAATTTAAAGGAATTGGTTCAGACGCTTGAAGGTGTAGTTATATCTTTTATGGTGTTTTGGTTTTGATGCACTTAAGAGGGCTAATGCATGTTAGTTCATGAGATTAATGGAAGTTGTGTCTTGATGCTTTCAGGGTTGACATTTGTGATATTCCTGCAGATGTCTGCTGTTGGGTTTTTGATGGTCCTGTGGGTATCGGAAAAGCATGATAGATCTAGGAAACGCTGATTTTGATGAAGGAAAAAGAATCAACTTTTAGCTCACTGTTTGATTTTGGGTAATAGTCCTCAAAGTACTTATCTTGTTTTGCTTTTTCGGATAGAATTTTGTGTGCGCCCTTATGTATGTTGTTTCGTGGCGTTTCAGGCTATATGATATGCATGTGTTCTTCTCTTGTTTCTGATACATTGCGTTCCTCTGTTTCCCTTGTCTCAACCCAAAAAGGGGCCAGACATTATCTGGATGTTGATTCCATTAGGTTTATAAAGCATCAATCTGAGAAACATGAGGAAAATTCATTCTAATGCACTGAAGAGGTTCAAGAGGATGAAGAATTCTCCCATGCAAAAATAGAAGCTTTTGTATGTTGTTGTAGTGAAGAAATTGTTGAATTTCTTTGCTTTGCTACTACTAGTCTGGTATGAACGAAGAAGAGCTGCTTGATTATATTCCCTTAATTATATGCGGAGTGAAATGTCAGTTGCAGTTGTGTCAACCAAGCTTCCAAAATTCTTATCCTTTCTCCTCCCATTGAATCGTGTCCGCTCAATTTCCTCACCTGCATTTCATACTGTTGAAGAAACCATCAGAGCTGCAGTTGAATCCAAGACTTACGAACAGATACCTGATCTTCTAATTTCACTAAAACAAATTTCCCAAAGGAATAATCCCTACTTGCTTCTGTCTAAGTTTTCTCAAATTCGGAGAACCCATAGCTTTGATGATATGTTACAAGCTTTTCTCCCACTCAGACCAGGTTCTCGTCCCCTAATTGCCTATTCCTACCTTCTTTCTCACACACTTCAAGCTCCCAATCCTCTTCCTCTTTCTCTTGCTGTCCTCCAATGTATTCTTCGTTCTGGGTCTAGCGCTGCTCTCCAGACCCACCTTCTTTTATCTTCTGCATGGCTTCACCGACGCCGCCAATCTCACTCTGTCTCCAACATCCTACTGGAGATGAAATCCATTCGTTATTTTCCTGATTCTGCCACCTGCTATTATATATGCGCACCAAGATTTCTCTCTCAGTTTTATTTCTGTGGACGTGTTCAGGCCGCACCACGAATTTATTTATCTGTAAGTTAATTTTAATTGTGCTATTATTTTTCTTTATACATCGTGATTTTGTAACGAAAATAAAAAATTTTTAAAATCTAATTGGGATTTGCATATCCATTCATGTCGATATGCTTACATTGAATTATTTTTGTATTTTTTATTTTTTTATGTAAATTGTTATGGATTTAAAGTAAAGAATGTATATTTTTCTTGTTTAATTTCCACTAGAATTATACTAAATATTGCTATATACAGTTATATTAGGGTATAATAACCTCCCCGTCTTGACAAATTTGCATTCAAAAAGGACTCCTATACATAATATGTATATCAATACGTATAAATTTGTTTTAATTTCTGATTTTTTTATTATCCAGATATTTAATAAATTATGATTTGTATTCTCAGCAGTTTAGATTTCTTTCCTATTGAAAAAACCTTCATATATTTAGTAATATTTTACTTATATACATACATGTCTCTTCTTCTTCTTCTTCATCTTCATATGAGCAACCTAAATCCTAATTAACCCTACCCATAAAGCTTTTTGGTATTAGGGTAACAATCTTTTCATGTCCCAAGAAATTTTCTTTTTTATTTGATTTTCTTATCTTCCCATTCGATTTTCTTGTTCATATTGTTTATAAGACACATCCTTTTCGTTCTTATCCAAACAAATTTTCAAAAAGTTTGTATGTATATATATATATATATATGTGATCATATATTACTGTTGAATTTCTTCCCTGCATGCATATATATTTATATTTCCTTTTTACTTATTAGTATATTCTTTCTTTTTCTCCTCTCTCTCTCTCGTGTATTGTTTAACATATATGTTAAAAATAATATATAAGTTTGTATTATTTTCATGATTCTTTTGACCGATTTAGGATGCAAGGGGATAACGAAAACAAATCAAGCAATACCATCGGGAGTACACATCCAGCATGTGCCTCGTGCAAACATCAAAGAAAAAAGTGCAACAATGACTGTATACTGGCACCATACTTCCCTGCAGATAAAAATAGGGAGTTTCAAGCGGTGCATAAAGTGTTTGGAGTGAGTAATGTTCAGAAACTAATACGAAATTTGAAAGGCGAGGATCAGAAAAAGGCTGTGGAATCTTTGGTTTGGGAAGCTTCTTGCAGACAAAAGGATCCAGTACAAGGACCTTACGGAGAATACAAGAGAGTCTGTGACGAACTTACATTATACAAGAATCAAATACAAATGATGCAGTTGCCGGGACAAGGAGCTACCATGTTTAAGCTCGGGATGCCAATGATGGGTTGGAATGGGAATCATGGAATGATCAATAATAATAATAACAACAACATGCTCAATTTTAACCAAGAAAACGATAAGTTGATATTTGACTCCAACACCTACTGCTACCCTTCTACTAATGTAGAGAGACTAAAGAATGATCATGTGGGTGTTGGTGTTACTCTTACTCCTCAAATTCAACAACAACAACAAATGCAGTATCCCATTAATCAGTTCTACCTTTCTGGTAAGTTTGAACTAATCCCTATATATGCATTTAAATTATACATACTACATATATATAATGAAAATTTGTAATTACCATCTATATTATATTTGACCCTATTATTTTAATTAAGTAATTATTCTTTTTTGGGTGATGAGTAGAGATAGAGATTGTGCGTTCCGTTCATTATTTTTAAATTATTGTGTTATGATTAGTATATGTGTATTAATTAATAAAATAATATAGATTTTCACTTTTTAAATCGAGATTTAATTATTGAAAATACATAATCTATACAATTCATAAACGTATTCTTGTGAATGTATAAAATAAAATAAATCATGGTTTTTATTTGGATTTCACTTGCTTAATTATTGTAGGTCAATTTGGTCCTAACTAATGGCAAGATGATGGAAGGTGAATGTATGGAGAAAGAGAACATATTTTGGATAAGGGAAAGCGTAGGAGATGATACAAGAAACTAATATCTTTGTGTACTTTTTTTTGGGTTTCATATCTTCTCTTTGTTTTCCCTAAGTAATATGTTTAATTGGATAATGCTATTTTCTCATAAAAATATGCTAGATTTTCATGTATTTATATATGTTTCGTGTGATTTATATATTAGATTCTCGTGTATTTATATATGTTTGGTGTGATTTTTAGTTTTAAATTAAAAAATATATAATTATTGTCTTTCCCCTAAGGGTTTAATTTCACATTACTAATAATTTTAATTTTTTTAAAAAATTATTAATTTAATGGTATTATACTTGGTTTATAATTTTAAAAAAAATTAATTATTTTTTATATTTTAAAAAAAATAAAAAAGAAATTACTTTTAGATAAAGTATAAAAATTATAATATTATTTTAAAATTTCAAGGAATAAAGTAATGTAATTTAAGTAGAGTGTTTAATGTATTTCGAATTAATTAAATTAAACACTACCGGACCATAACTTGGGCCCAATTCGTGTTGAATCAAGTGTTGACTTTTGGTCAACGGACATGAAAGCACAAGTTCAGAACTTCCGAGTCCATGAAATTCACAAAGGAAAAAGGAGGAGCAACAGATTACTATGACAGTAACCTCTCATCTCTACTCACCTTTCTTCTTCGTGATCTTCATCGTTGCCTTCGTCCGCTCTGACCTGCTTCCCCGGGGTGTTCATCCTATAGGTTACCTTTCTCTCATTCTCATTTTACATATAATCCAATTACTTGTATTTTATTTTAGTAATTGGATCAATTTGCTGTTATACTATCGAATTTTGATTGTTTTTTTTTTTTGGGCAAAAATTTGGCCAGATGAGAAATACTTTGCGTCGGAGGTGATAAAATGCAGGGACGGATCGAAATCGTTCACCAGGGACCGTCTCAACGACAACTATTGCGATTGCGTTGACGGGACCGATGAGCCTGGTTTCTTTCTCGTATTCTTTAATTGGCTTACTTTGACTTTTGTTTGTGCTCATCTGATTTTGGTGCCGCTCTTAATCTCATTGCCTTTTCTCTTCGAGTCGTTGTATTTGTCTCCGTTTTCTTGTGTTGAAATTTGAGGAACATTGCAGGAACTGCAGCTTGTCCAGGAGGCAAGTTTTATTGCAGGAATGCGGGGAGTGTACCTAATTTCATTTTTTCTTCTCGCGTTAATGATGATTTTTGTGGTCTGTGTTCTTCTCTTGTATTCTAGTTACATACTGTAATTTTTCCTATTTCAATCCATTTACTTGCTTAAGAATATTGATTACTTCGAAGATTTTAGGTTGGATTACTAACAAAATGTCCTAAACTAAATTGCATTTGCATAGAGTTTAGTTTTTGTTTGAGTTACTTGGTTTTTTTATTATTGAAACTTGAAATTTTGGTTGGCAATTCCAACACTTCTGTAGATTGCTGTGATGGAAGTGATGAGTATGAAAGCAGAATCCGTTGTCCCAATACATGTATCATGGGTGGGACTGTTGAGTACAAGTCTGAAAGTATTGGAATCTCGGTTCATAAGGACTTGGAAATTGATACTGTTGATGTAAAAGAAACCAAGAATGGTGTCAATTTAAAGGAATTGGTTCAGACGCTTGAAGGTGTAGTTATATCTTTTATGGTGTTTTGGTTTTGATGCACTTAAGAGGGTTAATGCATGTTAGTTCATGAGATTAAAGGAAGTTGTGTCTTGATGCTTTCAGGGTTGAAGTTTGTGATATTCCTGCAGATGTCTGCTGTTGGGTTTTTGATGGTCTTGTGGGTATCTGAAAAGCGTGATAGATCTAGGAAACGCCGTCTTCGATGAAGGAAAAAGAATCAACTTTTAGCTCACTGTTTGATTTTGGGTTAATAGTCCTCAAACTAATTATCTTGTTTTGCTTTTTCCCGTAGGAATTTTCTGTGTGCCCTTATATATGTTGTTTCATGGCATTTCAGGCTATGATATAGCGGTAAGGTCCTATTTTGCTTGTTTCCGGTGCATATCTGCTCTGATACGATGGATTCCTCTGTTTCCCTTCTCTCAACCCAAGAAGGGGCTAGACTTGATCTGGGTGTTGATTCCATTAGGTTTATAAAACGTCAATCCGAGAAACATCAAGAAAATTCATTCTAATGCACCGAAGAGGTTCAAGAGGATGAAGAATTCTCTCATACAAATATAGAAGCTTTTGTATGTTGTTGTAATGATTGTATCTAGTTAATCTAACTATCTACCGTTTCCTTGTGTCTTTGTGATATCTGCCAGCAGATAATTTGAAGAAATTGTTGAGCTTTTTTGCTTTGCTAGTACCAGTCTGATATGAAAGTAAGCCAATTTACTTCCTTGATATGTTGATGCCAACTTACTTTCCTAGCTGTTTTGTAGGATGGTAATCATTCTTCTTTTTCTTCCATGTAGTTCCCTCAACTACATTTTCTAAACGAACCGTAGTCAATCCAAATTGATCTTGTAAGAGATCTGCTACAAAACAAATACCTTTATTTTTCAAATAATTTATATCGTCTGAGTGTATCCATTCCAGTTAAATGTATTGTTCAAGAATTCTTTTTTGATAAATTAAAACAGGGTTGGAGTCTTGTAATAGACGTGGAAGAAAAGAAAAGTGGGGTAGTTGAATCGGATTGTACCAGTTCATATATAGTCTGGTTTTTGGTCCAGAATGTTAAGGACTGAGGAAACGAGTTTTGATTTGATTCCGTCTTCACCAGTTAAATGGTTTCTTTAGATATAAATAAATTTGATGTATAATAAGTATATATATTTATATATTATGTATATATATATGTGTTATATACATATATATTTTAAAAAATTAAAATATTTTTTTTATAGTTTATTTCACTTTGGTCGTAATCTAACTGAATCAGAAATTTCCGTTTTGGTTAGGATCAAAGTGAATACCGGTCCACCTTTTAGTCGGAAAATTTTTTATTTGACCCGATCTGAACCGGTTGAGGCTGGTTCAGTCTTGAGTTTTGTTCACCAGTTGCCCTGCCGAGTCTCTCGTTTACGTTGATGTAAAGTAGCAGAACAAAGAGGAGCTCCTCGATTGTATTCCCCTAATTATATGCGGAGTGAAATGTCAGTTGCACCTGGGTCAACCAAGCTTCCAAAGTTCTCTTCTTTTCTCCTCCCCTTGAATCGTGTCTGCTCAATTTCGTCACCTGCATTTCATGCTGTTGAAGAAACCATCAGAGCTGCAGTTGAATCCAAAAATTACGAACAGATACCTGATCTTCTCATTTTATCAAAACAATCTTCCCAAAGGAATAATCCCTTCTTGTTCCTGTCTAATTTTTCTCAAATTCGCAGAACCCAGATCATTGATGATATGTTACAAGCTTTTCTCCCACTCAGACCCCGTTCTCGTCCCCTAATTGCCTATTCCTACCTTCTTTCTCACACTCTTCAAGCTCCCAGCCCTCTTCCTCTTTCTCTTGCTATCCTCCAATGTATTCTTCGTTCTGGGTCTCGCCCTGCTCTCCAGACCCACCTTTTTTTATCTTCTGCATGGCTTCACCGACGCCGCCAATCTCACTCTGTCTCCAATATCCTATTGGAGATGAAATCCATTCGTTATTTTCCTGATTCTACCACCTGCAATTATATTATATCATCTTTATGTGGAGTTGATCAGTTGCCGGAGGCTGTTAAAGTTTTGAAGGGCATGGCCGCTGCAGGCTGTATTCCTGATGTAGAGAGTTATGGAACTGTAATTGCTGCCATGTGCTCGGGAAGAAAGACTGCTGATGCGGTAGATATGGTCAAGCAAATGGTGGTTAAAGTGGGATTAGTTCCGTCTCAGGGCACGGTGGTGAAAATGGTAGCAGCGTTGAGGGCGAACAGAGAGATTAGGCAAGCAGTTGAGGTGATTGATTTATTGGAGAGGGAAGGTTACTCTGTTGAGTTTGAGAGCTATGAGTTAACAATTGAAGGATGCTTGGAGTGCCGTGAGTTTATTCTTGCAGGAAAGATGGCGATTGAGATGACAGATAGAGGGTTTATACCGTATATAAAGGTCAGGCAAAAGGTAGTTGAGGGTCTGGCAAGTATTGGTGAATGGAAGCTTGCTTGTGCAGTGAGGCAAAGGTTTGCAGAACTGAGGTCTTAGTCATAGCTGCTTCCATGTCTTCTTAGTGGGACATGAAGAATTTCAATGGCGGATAAAACATGTAAACAAAACCCATATGGCGTTCTCTTCTCAGGAGCTAAATGATCCCTAGTCCGGGTTTATTATGTCTCCTAAAGGTAACTGAGTTGATCATGTTTTCCCTCTGCTTTTACATCTGAGTTTTTTTTTTCCTAACAATGTTTTTTCTGTGGTTAGTACTGTAGATTGGCAAATAAAAAAAGGGTCATCCTTTTTCTTTTTTCTTTTCTTAAAGTTGAAGCTGAAATTTGAAGGATGGGACTGTAATAGTTTGCTTCTGCCAAGATTTGCTGTCCTGATTTTATTCTTGCAGACCAATCGGCAGTTGACTAACATTTGGGTCCTGAGTAGTGTCACTGATATTTCTCTTAAGTGCATCATTCACATCTTCACTTGTCTCCCTTACATTATTCATGATTTATGCTTTTTCTTGCAGTCTCTTTCACCTGATAAAAATTATAATTTTGTTATACTAGAAAATTTCCCTAGGAAAGTTGGAGGGGAAAATAATTATGAGGCTGAGGAGGCATCAAGAATAAGTGATCATTCAATTAGATTTTTTTTTATTGACTAGGCTTTTATTCCATAATGATACTCATTCCCTGCAATTCTAACGTTTCAATCTTATCAATTTAAACTCCATGTTATAATTTAGAAATGAGGTTAATATTTAGATGGAAATCTAATGAGCAGCAGCGAATAGTTTTCCAGAAAATTTGCTTAGTCCTTAGTAGGGTAGCTAGCATCCATGGCAATGCCGCAGATACCTTTCTTTCTGATAAAATCTCGTTGCATCCTGATATAGCCAGATTCACCCCAACCAGTGCCCCACGAGTTCTTCACTGTCCAGTACTTCTTTCCATTATCATCACCATACCCAACTACTGTCACTCCATGGTTGAGATGTGTTCCACAGTAGCCACTGAAGACACCATGAGAATAGAGCTGAAAGAGATATCCACCAGCATCTACTGCAACAGATACTGGTTGATTGGCAACTGCAGCTTGCAAGCTTTTCTCGTCATTTGCAGGTACCTGCTCAAATCCAGTTATATTTGCTTCGTGGTCTTTGGCTTTCTCTTTGTCACAGGTACCATCCTTTTGCATGTAAGGGTAATTGGCTTCAGTGGTAATTCCACCATTCTTTATGATGAATTCAAATGCTTTCTCCATGAATCCACCTCTGCAGCCCTCGTTGCCTGTATCTGTGTCACAGTCCACGAGCTGTTGTTCTGATAGAGATACCAGTTCTCCTGTTTTGATCTTGTTGATGCCTTCAACAGCTGCCACTGCGGAGAATGCCCAACAACTTCCTGTATTTATTAAAAGTTAGATTTTGTCAAACTTCAGTTATCATGAAATTCTTGACTTCAAGATCCATGAATTGAGTTAGATTACAAAGAGAATCTGTGTCCAGCAATTGATGTAGCCATTGCTGACAAACACACACACACACACACATACAGATGTAGTCTCAATATCCATCAAATTAAGTTAGATTTGTCTCAACATGCAAATTCATAGATCTTGTATGAACTAGGAGGAAAAAAGTCCCAATTTGTTGAGATTGCTATACCACATTGGCCTTGATCTTTAACAGGAGTGACAGTCTCTTCCTTTCTCCAATCCACAGAGGTTGGCAGCTCTTGTAGTTGGTGATCAGTGGCATTATGATGTCTCTCTTTTAGAAGGTTCTGAGGGCTGAAACCCATGTACATAGATTTAAACTCGTCATTCGTCATGTCTGCAAACTTGTTATCAGTGAGCTTGAAGGATAAGTTTTGAGAATTGATGTAATCGACAAGGAGGACATTGGATTGGTAAATCCCAAAACGCATTAGCCATTCGTCTCTACTACTGTATTTTCGGCCATTGGATTCTAGCCACCTCTCATATCTCTCCCTCATTGAATATAGGTTGTCGAAATGTTCAGTGTTGCTCTTAAACCATGCTTGTGAAGGTACCAGGAGGACCACCCAAATAAATACAAGAGCAGCAAAGGTCTGCATACTAATTTTCAACTCTGTTGTCATTTGATCAACTGGGATGATGACTATGGCTATTAGTTGAAGCTTATATGTTTGAAATATCTATAAATGAAGACTTGAATATTGCAGTTCTTATATTTTGGGTGTTGGTTATTTATTTCCTTCAAGCAATTCCAAGCGCAGACATGCATTTATCATTCATGATTTCACATGTTTGGCATTCCTGATTTCAACTGGGGCAAGTATCTTTTGGTATTACTTGAGCATTTTTCTAAGCTTTACTTCAAATAAATGGGTGGAGTGGGGGTTGGAACTTTCACTTGAAAACTCCTTGAAAGAATTTTCTTTGCATATTATTGGCATTAGGGCTTGAGCAACCGCCCGGATTGGGCCAAAGACCGATTAAGAATGAGGATTCGGACTGAATGTCGAGCCATTTTGATTAGAGAATTTGTTCGTTCTATTTCTTTCGGGCTTTCAAGTAATCTCATGAGTTCATCTACTCTAATGAGTCACTAGTCTCTTCAATTGCAATTACTTATGCTCAAATTTTACTAGCAGACTCATACATACAATCTCAACATGTTTTTTTTTTTTCTTCTTTTGTCTTCTAGAGTATCTCCCCAACTCCTAATTTAATTAATCACTGCAATAACTCTCAAAACAAATTTTGAAAATTGGTCTAGTATTACTTGTTAGTAATTATCTTGGATTAAAAATTTATAAATGTGGAACCTAATGCTGCAATAATTTGTTTTAATGCAAATAGTTGTTGCTATATGTTCTAATAACAAATCATTAGTTTAACTGAATAATTAAATAAAATAAACAGATATTTTTGTTCGTCTCAGGTCGATGGATCTTTTCAATTGGAAGATCTTCTATATGAATAATGCATATTCTAATTCACCAAATATAATTATAACTGTTTTCTTCTGAAGCAAAGATATTCATTAAGTAGTTCGCACTATTCAATTATTCGTTATTAAAAAGTATTAGATTCTCTTTCGGATAGGTTTTAAAAGCAGAAGGAAGGTTGGAATGCCACCATGCATCTATTATTGAATTCACGCGATCTGATAGTACCAATTAAGTGAACTCACTTGTTATAAACTGATTCTTTCATCTAAAAATATAATATATTTGTTTAGGTGTAATTTAGTTTAAGTATTATAAATTTACTAATATATTAATACATTACATTTTCAATTTTATTGAATCAAATGTTATAAGTGGTCTACTTTTAGTAGTATTGAAGGAATAATATGTAACAGATGATAGACAATATTATTGCAGATGGGTTCGAAATGAGAGCATAATTTGTTGGCAACTGTGAAAAAACATACTAAAAGATACGTCGTGATAAATTTGTTTATAAATATATTTTTAATTCAAATAAAAAATAATATAATTTATAAAAAAAAAATACATATATATATTTCGTGTGGAATTCTATTTAAAATGAAACATAATAATTTGTCTCAAACTTAATAAATTTAAATAAAATTTAAAATGAGCTGTTATAATTTCACATATTGAGTTTCAAACAATATCATTTTTTTTTTAATAAAAAATTCCTAAAATTTTTAATTAACTTTTAACATAATTAAGATTGGGTTTAGAACAAATAAAAAAGAAATTTCAGATTAATTTGCACGAGAGTGTTTACGATTGAAGAATGGTTAATTTCCAAGATAATTAAGAAGTAATTATGGGTGTGTAGATGTATGTAATCATGATTAATTATAAATAAATAATAATAGAAGATAAAATTGATGGGTGAGTGGAAGGTGCCAAGAAATTAAGGGTAAGGTGGGCGGGCATGGGTGTATGAAATAAAAATCAATACTTTAAAAGATTAGGACAGTGTACCCTACATGTGGCTATAGTTTGGGAACAAAGCAAAAAGACTACCCAAACAATTCACATGCCCTAATTCTATTCAACCCACTACTTATATCATCTCCATTTTTATTGTATTGTATAGTTTAAACCAATTATTTTTTTTCGGGTCGAATGATTAATATTTTTCGAAAAAAAAATGACGGGTTCGAGTAAAATTTTGTGATTTTATTCAACGATAATTTTTTGAAAATTTTTAGATCTACGTTTATTTTTTAAAAATATTTTGTCGTTTATTATATCATTTATTGTGGTTGTAAGTGTTCGTGTGTTAAGAGTTTTTGTCGTGGTTATAAGTGTGGATTAATTAATTAGTAGAATGTTTTTTTTTTTTTGTTTTGTTAATTATATAATTTAAGTGGAAAGAGGGTTGAATTGAATGAAAAGTAAAAAAAAAAAAATGATGGGGATATTTTATGAAGGAATAAAAATTAGAGGGGTAGGAATGCAAATAATGAAAATATAAGGGACTAAAAGGAAAGGTCACAAAGGCACGTGGTTGCTGATTCCGGTTCTTAAATTAAACTAGTGGCGATTCTCCAGTAAGACCGTTGAGACCACCCCCCGCCCCCCCAATCCAGCTGTACGTAGCTGTCTAAATCGCTTCTCCCATGTGACCCCACGGGCCCCACATACTTTTTCTAATTATTATTATTATATTATTATTATTTAAAAAAAAAAAAAACCAAAAAATCTTTCTCCATAACCAGAAGAGGAGGTGGGGCTCTTCAAACATTTTCATTTTCCCACCTTCCTGCCTTCCCAACAATCATTCATTCATTCTCTCAACACTATAATTCAGGTTGAATTCAATATCTATATATATGTATATATGTATGTATGTATGTGTTATCAGTTAATCTGTTGAACGCCGACATTTTGGTTATTCAATTGCTTATCCGATTCCTCGGTGTTCCTTACTTTCTATCATTCAATTCAATTTCGAAATTCTCAGTTGTTTATGTAATCTAGATTTGTGTGTGTGTGTGTGCGTGCGTGTGTGTGTGTGTATAGAGATAGAGAGAGTTAAATGGCGCAATTGCCTCCGAAAATCCCAAACATGACACAGAATTGGCCAGAGCAGAAACTGGGATCCATGGCGGCCACCAATTCCCAAAACCTTTCTTGGGTGGACGAGTTTCTTGACTTCTCCGCCGCGAGGCGTGGGACTCATCGGCGGTCGATCAGCGACTCCATCGCCTTCCTGGAACTCGACCAATGTCCCTCATCTCAAAATCACAACCACAATCCAGATCAATCCAATGGCGGCTTTGATGACGAACACTTCATGTCCATGTTCAGCGATGATCGTCTTCCCAATGCCGTTGCTCCTATACTTTCCTCCTCCAATCCTTCTACACCGTCCGATCACAACAGCATCAACGATGATAAAGACGCGCCCTCATCTGATCACCCCCCCAAACACCACAACCAATTTAAGAACGAAGCCGAAGAGGTCCAGAGCCAATGCACCACCGCCACTGACCCGAACCCGTCGATTAACGCTCCTGCGAATGTTTCATCCGATCGCATTGTCGATCCTAAACGAGTCAAGAGGTAATCAATCAATTTTCATTTTCAAATCTATACGTTCATTGTATATCCACTTCGGTTAATAATTTGAATTTGCGTGTTGGAATTAATCGATCAGAATCTTAGCGAACCGACAATCGGCGCAGAGATCACGAGTGAGGAAATTACAATACATATCGGAACTGGAACGTAGCGTTACTTCATTACAAGTATGTATACTTTTGAATTTCTTTAACGTGTGCGTGTGCGTGTGTGTGTGTATTGAGTTTCTGATTATATACATATTTTCCGGTGAATGAAGGCGGAAGTGTCGGTGTTATCGCCGAGAGTTGCTTTTCTGGATCATCAGCGGTTGCTTCTCAATGTTGACAACAGTGCTCTGAAGCAAAGAATCGCAGCTTTGGCTCAAGATAAGATTTTCAAGGATGGTCAGTTTCTTTCTTTCTTTCTTTCTTTCTTCAACCCGCCTATCCATACTTCCTTTTTTCAACTTTTTAAAAATTCATAATTTAAAATTACATACTTTTTTTTTTAAAAGAACAAATTGCAATTTGTTTTGAAAATTTTTGTTGTATATATACATACATAAAGTAAAAATTACCAATAAAATGTATCACTTAATATGTTAATCAATATAGAATGAGTTGTGTTGATTAAATTATCTTAAGTTCGAGCAAAATTATTATGTTTTTGATAGAAAGAAGCATCTCTTGCACCCCCTTAATTAGTCAGAATAGATTGAAAATTAGATCTATCTTTTCTTTTGATGGCCTGAAATTATTAAATAAATTATTAGATAATATCGTTGGATTAGTGACAATTACACATTAATTACAAATGGTTAAAATTACAAGTAGAGATATGATATTTATATATATATAAATAGTGATCCCTCTAGAGAGCTAAAATCGCAGCTCTTCTATATATGTGTATATGTACATATATGTGTAGATTATATGTGTATCTGTGTGTGATACACATAAATGAATTTGTTGTGAATACCGATTTAGGAGGAATCTAGTTCATTAGGTGTTCATAATGAACTAAACAAGACCAAAACTAGATAAGAAAAAGTACATAGATATGCTAAGCTAGTCATATAATGTATATGTATATATACATATATATTGTAGATTTTCGTAAAATGGGGATTTGGGTTAGGCAATCGATCTATGTTTTGTATTCCCAAAGAATAAAAACGTTAATAATGTATAGGACAAATCACCCTACTATTCAAGATGCTTAGAAACACGCCACGAACACACACACGCAATATATAGATATATATATATATATATATATATATATATAAAGCTCATAATTAGTGGTTTAATCATTGTTTCTCCTTTTATGGTAAAGAGTACTATTGAGATCCAAATTTTAATAATTTCTCTAGTAGAAAAGTTGTATAATATAGCTTATGGTAAGGAAAAAAAAAAAACCCAATAATTCTAAACATGTGTGTGCTTAAATATATATATATATATATATATTATATGGCGATGAGGGAAACACGTCTTCCATAAGAAAAGGTAGAAGTAGAACCAATCAATTTTGTAGCCCATCAAGAAAATGAAAATGAAATGTCAATTAAAAATGCAATTTCATGGGTCCTACAAATTTCATTATAGAAATTTCTCCTTGAGATTATTTTTTTTTTACTTGACAATCAATTCATGTAATTCACCGACAATTCTTCAACCATAAATCTGTCTTCAATAAATTTAGGTTTCCTGCTGATGATAAACATACCAATTTATTTATACTACTCTGAAAAGTAGATACTTTTGTTTTTATTTGAATTATATTATCAACTGTTATTAGAATTGATATGCCTATGTGTATTATGATTGATATTTATGATTCACTTATTGATGGATGTAGGAATTTTAACTAAAAAAAAATTTAAAATGTAAATGTGAATGGATGCAATGCAGCTCATCAAGAAGCACTGAAGAGAGAGATAGAGAGACTGAGGCAAGTGTATCAGCAAAGGAAGCTGAATAAAATGGAAAGCAACAGTGGCGCACCACCACCGGCTGATCATCACGTAAAGCCTTCTACAGAGAAAGAACAGCAGCAGCAGCAGCTTCTCAATGTCTGATCAAAATATTATATAATCCCTGCCTCCTGCAAAACCCATTGATAAAATCTCTTTGTCCCATCAATCCATAACTTCATTCATTCTATTTCTCCTTTATCAATGAATTCCATTAATATATGTGTGTTCTTTTCTGATCATCTTCTTCAGTTTGGGACTAATTTACTGTCCAGTGTTGAAGAATTCTGATATTGGGTTAGTTAGGGTATTAATATTTGTGGGATTACACAAAAAGAAAAAGTAAGAAGAGAGGAGATCTGCAAATTGGGAAGGAGTTGGGTTGCAATGGTGATGATCACGTGATGATGTGTTTTGAAGGGACCACAAGTCCCAGATTTACATGATTGGTTTTGCAGGAAGAAAAAACACATGCAACTGTGGTTCCATTCATTCTTCCCAATAAACAACCAAATAATCATAATGTACATACATACATACATACATACATACATACATATAGATACGTACATAAACATTTGGGTATGTCTATTATGCTTGAAGTATATTACCAGAGTGGTGAGGATATTATCATCTTTTCATTTTTTTTATTATATTATACAGTTAAATCTTCTATCCTTTTCATGGTAACTTGTTCTGGGGATATACATATACGTGTATGTTTGAAGCCAAAGGATGATTATTTTGTGGTGGAATGTATGAAAGTAAGAGTTGTTGTCAGGGTGATTTCTTTTTCTTTTTTCCTCTTTAAGTGTTTACTTTTGCCTGTGATATGATATTTAATATAAATTTCAGAGCTTTCTTCCACCAAATTTCTTCAGGGAAGAAAGTTGCAGATATCCCATCTGTATAGTAAATTTTTATTGTAACAATTCATTATATATGTATCGGTGACATTATCGTAGCAATTTATTTACGAAGATGGTATAACGATTAATTTCATTGTAAATGTATGTACGTATTAGGGCCAGTGGCGCCTACGATTTTGTGTTTCCCAAGCAAAGAGCCAAAAGTCATGGACATTACAGTGGTTATGGTGGCGGCGGCGGCGGCGTTGATGCCAGTTTTTCCGAACAAGGCCAACCAGAAAGAGGAGAAGAGCCAGTGAGGAGGTTCCTCCAGTTATGACAAACAGACCCCAAAAGCTATCTAATCCTAGACGGAAGCCATTCTTGTCAGAGTCTGAGCTCGAGCATTTGAATGTGGAAGTAAGAGATCTTTCCAACTTTTCAAGTGTTCCATCCTCTGCTAATCTCAAAATTGCTTTTGATATGTCACCCAAGTATGGAGAACTCCTTGGAAAAACCTACCTCAACCAAACAATATAATCATAATCAATACATGTATTATGTATAATCCTAGTATATAAGATGTGGGTAGTATACAATATATACTCACAAAACCAAAGCCTCCAACTTTAAAAGGTTGCCCAGAGGTAATAAACAGGTTGCAGTGTTTGGCTAGAAAAACTTTGATGTATGGAACTTCAAGAAAGGCTGCAGATATGTCTCCACTCGTAAGAGCTGTAGCATAATCCTCTTCTGAATTTATCTTAACAATGTTTGAAGGATCAAAACCCAAGCCTACTTCTAAATAGTTTGCGACGAATGAGTTTGCATCACACCCGACTTTTTCTCCATTCCTCTTCAGTGTCTCCACATCCACTGATGCAGCACTCAGCTGTTCCAGTGTAAGTAAAGATGCTAAGCCCGCAGTGAAGCTTTGGACTAAGATTAGAGCTGCAAATAACCAAACTATCATCGCCATACGAGACAAATTGCTGTGAAGTCTATGTCCTGTATATTTATACAAAACCAGTTAACAAGGTTAGCCTAGTTAACATATATATATGTAGTAGAAAGAAGTTAATATGGAGAGATGCTTACCATGTTGAGAGAATAGTGTGTTGAAAGCTAGTGAAATCATTGTGCCAATTTGGTTATGTATGGGTCCTGATCTGAGTTCTGGGTTGTGATTACGCTCGATCAGCCAAACAACGATGCCATTATAGATATTGACAATTCCCGTAAAGACCCACATGATTGATGTGAAGGGTTCCTTGAACAACCATGGCCTGCTTAATTTCTTTGATTTGGCAAGTACCACCATTTGTAGACCTGAAGCAGAATAGGGTTGTGAGAACTCTGCGAACTCACAGCGTTTTGCCAAGATTGCTGTGTCCCCCACAACCGCATCAAACCGCTGCAGACGTGAAAATGTTCTTTTAGTTCACATATATGTATCAATGATTGATTTGTTATATAATACATTAATTTGGAATATGATCTGATACCTTCAAACCGACTTGTTTAACCAACGAATCATAGCTACCATTGAATGGCTGAAACTCATATGGGAAATTGTATGGCAAAAGTGCAATTGTGGCCTTAAAAACTTCAAATACAAACCCAGTAACACTCTTAGAACTCACATTTATAAATTCTTTATGAGTATTTTGAGAAGGGACTCCTATAACTACTGGCTCTGAGGTGTTAGGTACAGACCATCCTTTAGGGGTTAACCAAGGTCCTCCTGGCCAATAAACTTGTCCTAGAATTATCATCGACTCGTTGTATGTACCTCCATCACCATTATTGTCGATTGTTTTCGAGAATCCTAATCCATCTGACCAGTACCCTAGTTCTCTATAACTCTTGCCTACAACATTAACTATCCCAAAAATACTTGCAGGTTCTAAACTCTTTTTTTTAAACTTAAACTTACCAGTTAAACCCTCAAAATTACAATCGAAAATTCTACCCAACAACTCTCCACCATCCCTCCAATCTTTACCACCCATTGCAATAGACATAACCTTCATGGCATCATATGCTTCCAATGCGTGTATCCCAGGTTCTGTGTATGTTTCGTTGGGAAATTGTGAATGGAACATAACCCGAAAACGAGAAAGAAAGTGTCTCATGTCCTTAGTATCATGTGAAATATAGCTCCTAACTCCAACAACACCTTGCATTGAGGAAATGATGGATTCATCAAGAACATCAATCTGATCAGTAACGGTGTTGGTGGTGATCCACACAAACTCTTTCTCCATCATGCCTAACTTCTTTGCTTCCATGAAAATGTTCGACAAGCTTGTAGTCGAGTGGACAATGAAGATTCTATACTGTCCATTTTTGAGAGCTTTTAGCTTCTCAGACAAGGAAAAGTCAGGTAAAAGAATGGGAGGGAGAGGAAGAAGATCGCTGATCTCAACATCAACTTCTTGAAGTGCTGTGATGAGGGGAGCGATGGGTGAATGGTCAAGTTCTTGGTAAATGAGGTTGACTTTGTGCCATTGCCAAGTTTTAACAATGGCGGCTATGGCTTTCATTTGAGCAATTTGGCTACGAACCGCATTAACCATGAAAGGCCAATTTCCAGATGCCCAACATGGGACTTCATTTGCCAAGGAAAGAATTGGGATTTCAGACTTATTGCCTAGTTTTGCCACCATTGCCGTCTCTCCCCATGTTCCTAATCCCATTATAGCTCTTGCTCCATGCTTCTTGATTAGAGTTCTTGCTGCATTAATAAATTAATTGTATGTATGTGATTAACTCTAAATAATACTTCATTATATTTCAAAAAAATATGTGATTAAATCTATTTTTGCAAGTCTTTTTGTGATTTACCAAATTAATCAAATATTATGGAATGTTGTGTTTTATCTACTTCAATGTTGGAAAAGAAAAAAGAAAACTTGATTACTGAATTTCAAAGCTTATTGATTTTGACAAGAAAAACAGAACAAATAAAAGCTAGTTCTGTAGTATCATGTGTCTGCTATCTATATAACTCGGTTACAATTCCACCATGGTTATTATAAATCTATATATATATATATTTACACAGCTTATATTTAATAAATAAATTTGGATTATGTAGTTTAAAAAATTAACATACTTTTTATGTTAGAAAGGACTTACCAATTTAATTTTAAAAACTTAATATTGAAAATTAGATATAGTATTACAATAATATTTTTTTAAAAATATTCATAGATGATAATTTAATCTCAGTACATATTATTTTTAAAATATATAAAACAAAACGAAAATAACACTGAGTTACTTTTTAAGTCAAATTTTATAAACGAATCATGTTTAAGTTAATAAAATTTATCTAAAATCAAAATTTATGTTATTTTTATATATAAATACAGAGATAAACCGATCTCACCAGAATAAAGAGCTCGAACAGGATCTTTCATGGAATCTCTGAGAAGCAGAGTTGGACGAGAAGAGAGATGAGGATAGAAATCCTCCATGGCCAAATCCAATGCGACCTTTTCTTCTTTGCCAGCTCTCGACGACAAATCAAGAATCGCGCCTATTATCTTCTTCCTCCTCCCATCATCATCACCTTCATATGCTTTACTGTACACACTATTCGCGAACAATATAAACAACATCAACAATATACATTGTCTATAACTCCCCATTGTTCCTCCCCCTTTTGGTCAAACATGTTTGCACCTTCTAATTTGCTTTAAAACAACCCCTATATATATATATATATATACACACAAAGCATCATATTTATTTAATCTAATTCCGATTGTGGAAACCGGTTGGAAATTTTCTTCCAAGTCAAAAAATTCTCTGAATGTGACTGTTCTAAAAATTTGATATATATATATATATATATTACGTCTATATCCATATGAAACGTAAAACATTGTGAGTTTTATATATGTATAGATATTATTAAAACAGTTGCATCGCTACCGACCATGAAGAACCAAAAAAAACAAAAAGTTGACGACAGATATGACAGCAACTTTCATGCATATTAACATCACAAACTCTAATTTAAATATGAATGTCAATGGGGGGAAGTTAGAACTTGGTGAGTCCTGTATATATGCAATGATGCAAGAAAACTATATATATATATATACTCTCTAAGTTATTGACTGTTTCAAAGTCAGTCTTTTCTCTTTTCAAGGTAAATTCATGTTGAGTTAGAGAGGAGCTAACAAGTTTAGTTTAGACTGGATCAAACTATATAAAAATTTTGAGACCAGAGTTTTTTATTCATTCAGAGTTCAGATTTAAGCCCAGTGAACTGAACCTATTAATATCTTTTTAGTAATATTAAATATATAAATAACATATATATATATATATATACATAATGTATTTAAAACTTAATTTTTTCTGAATAAATTTAAGTTCATTTTGGTACAAGACCAGACTGGATTGATAAGTTTTAGTCCGATCTACTCCAATTTTATTCCTATAAAGGTTTACCAAATGGGTTTTACAAACACCCAAAAATTTGAGTAACATTTAGTATTCAAATTTCCCCACCTCTTAACAGTATTATCATATGACTGTATATGCATTATTTTACACGTAAGAAGTTTAGTAGCAAACTTCATTCTCAATAGACTATCTACTACATTTACTCTCTGTGATTCTTTCTTCCTTTTCTGCTTCTCCTGAGAAATTTTAGAGTTCCCAGACCGCGGCAACAAACAAAAGCATTGCCTGGTTAGTTTATGGCACAATGCATACTCTGCTCGTTAATTTGGATGATCTTATGTGCGGTTTTTCCAATATGAATAGATCATATGTGTAGGTAACATGCTTTTAAAACTGTAATTCACGCCCAAAGTAATAATTCAGAACAAAAAATTCAGTATAGCAAATACGGGTGCACACAATCTGATCCGGACCAGACTAAGTATGGTTTGGTTCTCGGTCTTCCCAGAATGTTAGGACTGCAAATTCTGTTCCATTAAAAAAAATTATATATATATACATACACACAGATTGATCAAGGACAGAACATGCTCCATCTCTGTAGATGAATTTTCAATTCTCAACTAATCCGGGATATAACCGAGAAAGTCTCATTTTCTTTACCTCTCATGCCCTGTTCATCCTTTCAACAGTTCAACCAAAATGAGTTAACAACTAACTTAAAATTATCAAAATTATCAAAATTGATAAAACTAAAATCTCTTAAATGAATTGAGTATAGATTTTCAAAATCAATTCCATAAACATAGACATGCTGCAGGATAGCCCGAACTCACTCACTCCCCTGTTGCAACACAGGTCATTGCCTGGTTGTTGATCCCATCCCAATCTGCACATCTATCTTGAACCAAACCACTACTCAGATCCAGCAGAATGAAACTCCCATCTATACTTGGAATCAAATAAGAAAGGCGACAACTAGATATTACTCGATGAACTTACTCTTCCAGTTACTGTAGCAATCAAAAGAAATGAACTAATAATATAGATGAAGAATTCATTTCCTCTGGATTTAATTCAAGAAAGTTCTCAAAATTTCAAGACTGTACAGGTTCCCATATATTCATGCTATTTTAAGAATCATTCCCAATACCTAATGATTGAGTGCAAATTTACATGGCTGAACACTTTGAAAAGCACAAACTTACTTTCGGTCTATAACAAACCAAAGCCATTCACTTCTGCTTTGTTCTGCCAAATATTGAAAACTAAAAGAGTCAAAGGCTCCATATTATAAATGAAACTCTTTAAATATCACAAACTTAACATGTGCACCAACCCACTATACTCCACATGTTAACAGTGAAGAGCATAAAATCCCATGGTAGATACAAGTAAGATTAGTATCTAGCAGTTTAGCAAAACTCAATGAGCACCAAGAAAAATAGTCATGATTCTCCGGCACTGGTTAAAGATATCCACATGCACTAAATCAGAATAATCAAACTAAAAGACACTATTAAGATTAAGCAGCAAAGCCATTTTCTTTAACATACGAACTGACCTTGTTGAGTACTGAGATTTCTATAGTCACAAGCAAGTACCTCATGAGCAGTTATCCTTCACTTTGTCCAGCAAATTCTGGCATACCAGAAATCTTACGGTTTGCAAAAAATTTCTTTAGGAGCTTCATATTACTTTCCACATTAAGATATTTATCCTGCAGCATATGGACATTATCATTAAGTGCTTCAAATTTTGTGATCCATCCTACTTCAAAGTCTTTAATATTTTTCTCTATTAACATCTGTTTCATCCTTTCCTCTTCTTCTTGTTTCAAACGTTGCTTTTCAATTTCTGTAATGCTCAAAACTAAACCCCCAGACCCTTCAAGATCCCTATATAGAGGCTCATCACGCTGCTGATTGCGTGCTCTGTATTCTGCAAATGCTTTCTGGGTTTCCTTCAAAGCCCTTCTATATCCCTCTAAAAGGTTTGTCATCATATGGAGTTCATGCTCAAGCCTATAAACCTCCACATGTCGCTTCTGTTGCTCCTCCAACTTGGCCTTATGCAAGTGGTCTATCATATTATCCCTCTGCTGCAACTCTGTAAGCAATATCTGTTCGTTTACGCTCGAATTCCCACAAGCCTGCTCTTTTGCTGCATACAAAATCCTAGCTTTTCCCACCAAATGCTGGATTTGCTCCATACATGCATCAAAATCTGAGGACTTGTCATCCCATGGCCCATCGATTCTCAACCTCTTATTGGAAGCATTAATGGAGTGTCGCAAATTATCATTTCCGTGATCGATCTCCCTCTTGTCACCATTACCGAATAGCGATGAACCACCAGGAACTGTGTGACCATCAGCCCTAGATGCAAGAAACTCGCCTGACAAGTTATCACGAATTTGCACCCCAGAACTGAAAGGGATTTGTGCTGCTTCCATTGCAGCAATAAGATTTTCCGATGCAACAGCCTCCAAAGCATTATCATTTGGTGAAAGATGGAAACCTCCTTCCTGCTCTTCCTCCTCCTCATCCTCCTCTTCCTCGACGTCTTCATTCCCTTCTTCCTCTGCTTCTCCTGCTTCTGCTTCCTCTTCTTGCTTCCTTTCATCATCACACTCCATACCTCCAACATCACCAAGATTACATGATTGAAGAAAATGTTCCCTCGCATTGCTCTTCCCATCCAGAAGCCATCTCCCCTGGTCTTCCTTGTTTTCCTCAATATCCATAACATCCTGAATGACAAGGCGCTCCTTCTCAGCTTCCTTGTTTTCCTCAATATCCTGAATGGCAGCACGCTCCTTCTCAGCATCCGCTTTGGCTAAATTTTCTTGCCCAAGACTCAACTCAATTGTATGTTCCTCCAACTCCTTTCCTCTGCAAAAATCATCAGCCTCCCCAACCATCTTCACATCCTGGCTACTGCCATCCTCTTCTTCAACCTCCTTCATATCCTGGCTACCTCCATTGTCCTCTTCCACCTCCTTCACATCCCGACTACTTCCGTCTTCTTCTTCTAACTCCTTCACTTCTCGATCCTCCTCTTCAACCTCCTTGACATCGTCTTCTACTGTTGGTCCCTCTCTCAACATCTCCTCTCTCTGGGATTTGATCAAACATTGTAAGTGGGAGGCGTAGTAACAGTTACCCAACTTGGGCGCAGCCATCAACTCCTTCTCTATCATGAACCAAAACAATCCCGCCCAGTCCACCTTCTCGAAATGACCTTCCTTTATAACTTTCGTCCAATTCAATACCTCTTTGGGCATTATCCAAGTATCTTCATGTAATAAGACCCATATGGAGACAAATTCTTCGAGGAAGGCGATCGACTCCTCCGATTCTTCTAATTCCTGGAAATTATCAGAAACGCTAACTCGATCCTTCTTGACAGGCAACTTCAATGCTCTAGCCAAGTCGGCCCGGTTCACTCCTATCCTAACACCATTAACGTAGCTAGCTCGCGTGCCAGGATTAAAAGTAGCGATGAGTTGCGCGAGGAGGTCACCACGAATACTCCGATCGAAATCCAAATTGATGAAATCCCAAAGGCCAATTCGCTTGAGAAGCTTCTCATGGCTTGCAAAATCTAGGGTTTTGACAGGTAGAAAGGGAATAGGTCTTAGAATTTCGACAAGTACCTTGAGTTTCTCCAAGGATCTTTTCTCCTGAGCGGCTCGTCGTTTCTGATTCCCCTTCTTACGTTTAGAGACGCAGGCAAGACGAGAGACTGAAAGCGTTGAAAGAGTGATATGGTGATCAGATGGTGGAGAAGGCGGGAAGTCATGTCCGTTTGTCGCTTGTTCTAGAGACGGATTTGGTAGGGTTAGGGTTAGGGTTTTGTCAGGAGAATCGGGGGTCTGTTGCTGAGCCATTGTAAGAGATTGAAGCGAAGGTTGAGCGTCCGTTGAAGTCATCGAAGACAATGATCGTTCTCTCTGTAACACTATTCTCACACGAAGTGTTTTTAATTTCCCTGACTGCCCAATGAAATTTGAACACGTAAGCAAACGTTTGACTGGGGGTTTTTATTGACCGGAGCAGACTATCCGTTTCCGGGTCAATTCAATTGGATTCAATTTGGGCACAATTTAATTTTTGCAGAATTTTGTTAAATTCACACATTATTATTTTTATTATTTAATATAAATATAAAAAATTAATTAATTCAATTAAAAAATAAAAAAATAAAAAAAAAAATACAAAGAGTTAACTGGTGTCTTCTTTATTAAAAAAAAGTTGGCAGCCATTTTCGTACCGCTTGAAGACAAAGGTAAAAAAAAATAGTTTCTCAGTCCCCATCCTTACTTCCATTAAACTTGTTAGATCTCTTTCTCTTCAAAACCTCAACGGTCATTTTTCTTCCATCGAAGCTTTTCTTCTGATTCCAAGCAAAATGTTCAGCGTTCTCTCTTTCTGGCTCTTCATATTCTCTCTGGTTTCACCGCAAACCGTCACGGCCCAAAACGGGGTGGTGGTGCAGACGGAGGTATGGTGCGTAGCCAAGAACAACGCGGAGGACGCCGCGCTGCAAGGCGCAATTGACTGGGCTTGTGGCGAGGGCGGTGCCGACTGCGGCCCTATCCAGAAAGGCGGACCCTGCTATGATCCGACTGATATTCAAACAACCGCCTCCTTTGCTTTCAATGATTATTACTTGAAGCACGGCTTGACTGACGATGCTTGCTACTTTCAGAACACTGCTGCGCTCACTTCCCTCAACCCTAGTAAGTATCTCCCATGATTGAGTCTGGAATTTTAAAAATGGGTCTTGGATCTGATGTAGTAAACCCAGTTGTTGAATTTGGCCGGCAGTAGGATTTGGTGATTTGGGTGTTTTAAGTTTTTGATTTTTGCTGGGTGTTCGTTATCTGGGTATGGAATTTTTGAATTGATTGATTGTTTGTTGATTTGAATTTCAGGTCATGGTAATTGCAAGTTCCCTTCAAGGTAATGTTTCATAGATTACTTAAAACATATGCATTTCTCTCGTTGCTTCATTAATTAAATTTCCTAGTTTGCTTGATTTGCTTTCTGGGGAGAAGATAGTTGAAGGAATACTCTGAAACTTCATGGTAGAGTTTGATGTGTATTTGATCATATAAGAATTTTTGCTATGTGGGTCTTTGGTGAGGAAAAATGAAAAGTAATTTATTCAAACTTAAGGGTAGTTGTTCAAAGAAATGAACCTAACATTTTCAAAAGATTTTTAAGAAATAAAGATGGAGTCTACTTTTTTAGTTTATTTCGAATAGCGAATAGCCAATCACTCGTTGGAATAGTTAGTACTTCTTTTCTTTTATATAAAATTACGAGTTCGAGTGTTACCATACACATTTTATATGTATCTTTACTAAAATATTTAGTTATGATTAGCGTGTAAGATCTAATTTCATAGTAATAAACTCGATAGTGTTTCTTAGTAAATTATTGGAGATCTTCTGAAGTATGGAATGTGGCATTTGTGGATTTTGGAATGCAGCAAGACAATGAGCAATGGGACCATATCCGGATCGCCAACAATTATAGATATGCAGCCACATACTTCCGATTTTAGTGGTTGCAACCACATTTCGAGTTCATGGTTTTGGACATGGATTATCGGTGTCACGATTACACGAACAATTCTACTAGACTAGATATCAAAAATTTGATTCTCCATTCTTGATGGAACCACTTCGAATAGTTGATTTTGTTTAGCCTCATTAAGATCATGTTTCTAATTGTGACATAGCTATGCCTCTTGTTTTTGCAGTCCAAGTGGACATTGTTGTTGCCTTTCCTCGTGGATTTTAATTGAGATTATTCTTTGTTTCTCGGAATCAAATACATATGAATTGTAACTTACTTCGATTCTATGTTCATATTTTTAGAAACTAGAAGTGTTCCAATTTTCTTTTATAGTTATCCGTAGAAGAATTGAATTATCCAATAAATTCCTAGAACGAAAACGGGTTTATTTAAAAAAAAAAGGGTAAATAACGAAATATAATTAAAGTTTATATAAGTCATTAAATAATAAAATTAATCGTGTAAAGCCATAAATTCATAAAATGTTACAAATTTGATCTAATTATAATTTAGAATTTAGTTCAAAGAGTTTGAATACTTCAAATTTGCTTCCTTAATCCCCTTTAACCATTCAAATGAAAAGACCAAAAATTTCATTGGAGTAGTCATGGTAAGTTCTTATTTGGAGGTTAATGGATCCAAGTTCGGGTTGATCCATCGCGGCGACCCAATCATCCGGCCCAATCCGTAGACTTTATCATTATCATCGTCATTATTATTTTCGAAATCTAATTATGGGATATATAGAAATAATTAATTATCTCCACTTAATTAATATGGATTTTTTTTTTGGGTGTTATCTAATTCGTCCTTATAAGAGCTTCTCTTCATTGCCAAAATATAAGGACAAGAGAAATCACCGACTAATTTTATTATTGTGATCCTCTTTTAGTTTTTCTTTGACATTCTTAGTTGACTTATAAAAAATTCATATATATGTATGTATGTATGTATCTATTTATATATAAATAAATGATAATCTCAAAAGTAAAAAACCCATTAAAGAAAAAGAAAAACCCATTGTGTATATGTATATATATATATATATATATATGTATATCACATGCGACCACCTAATACACCCTTCTTTTTTCCAAATTCTTCTTACTTCATATGTCCTCAAACCTAATCCTTTGGACCAAGTAAACATGCACCATTTATAATTACCATATCAAATTATTTAAAGAAAAAAGGAGAGAAGAAGTAAAAACAATCTCAAATTAATCTGAAAATTAAATTACGTACAGAAAATAAACACATACAAATCCCTAAGCAATTCATGTAAATCTCCAAAATCCACTTATCCAATAATCATAAAATGTAATTATATTTATATATATATATATAATTTAGAAATTAAATAAATTACCAAAAAAATATATTTAATTATCACTGTCTTTCTAAATCACGCATACCATCTTCTTCCCCACAAGACTGGACTCTCCGTGACGATGATCTTTCCCTACTCAGAATCCTCCGAAACGAACTCAGCCGCGAGCTCGACCCACTAACCATCTTCCCCGACGACGTTCCTTCCATGCATGACGTAGCCTGTTCCAGAGGAGGAGCACTGGGCGCACCACATACAGGACCCTCCCTGGGCTCAGGCTGGAGCCGTGGCTCGGCCTCGGTCCGGCAAATAGGGCAGGTCGAGTTCGAACTCAACCATTTATCAATACAATCAACGTGGAAACTGTGGTTGCAGTTCGGCAACACCCTCGCCATCTCTTCATCCTCCAGCTCGCTCAAACAGACGGAGCATTCATCTTCCCCGTCTGCTTTCTTGAACACGATAACGGGGAGTGAGTTGATGATTTCCTGATCGAGTCCGGTTTTGGGTGGCTCGCTGGAGTTGACTTGCGGCGCCGGTGACAGAGCAAGTCTGTAAATAATGGCTCGCCGCCGAGCTTGCCGTCGAAGGGCCCATCTTGCGTATATATGAAGGGCTAAGACGAGGAGAATAACGATTGAGAGAGATATGATAGCGGCGAGCATGATCTTGCTGTTAAGATCATATGAGTTTTTGTGGGTCCATCGAGGACGGTGATCATTGTCGTTGTCGTCGGACATGGTGGGTTGATTCAGAGGAGGAAGCCGGGTTGAGTTTGTGGGAGAGATGAGAGAAGTTGTGAATAAAAAGAGGAAGTTCTTGATGGGTTTTTCTTGGAGTTCATATGGGAGTTTCGTCACCTCCGAAGACAATTAGGTTTCTAAAACAAATTCAGAAGAAACCAAAAATTTCCTTCTGGTTGACTGTTGAATCTTGACTTGTGAATTTATATATGTTCTTTTTTTCTTGAATTATAAATTTTGTAATTTATATTTATATTATATTATATTATAATATATTAAGAGGTTGTTTTGTTAAGATGAAATAATACTTGTACATGAGATTAATTAATTTTTAATTATAAATTTTTTAATATTATATTATATTATATTATATATATATGTATTATTTTCAAAGTAAAACGTACTCGTCAACCTTCCACCTAAAACATAAACTTGTTGATTTATTTTAATATTTAATCAATAGAATATTACTACATTTAATTTAATTTTTACGCACTAAAACTAAATTTCTATGAATCTACTAGAACATCTACATATTTATATGTCCAAAAAGATTTTATATGCCCTATATGTATGTGTGTGTATGTATATATATATATATATATATATATATATATATCTCGAAGTGATTTGGAGGAAAGAGGGGGTTATGGGTATGTTTAAATTGTTAAAGAAGAAGACATAAAGTAGAAGAGGAAAATGTTGGGGAAACTTTCTTTGCTGCCCATTAGGTGAGACAAGAACCCTGTCTCTCTCTCTCTCTCTCTCTATATATATATATATCTACTAAAATATATATGTATATATATACATATATAGTTAATAAGTTATATCGAGTGTTTGTAGTTAGTATAATATAGTTAGGCTATTATAAACAAATAGAATATTGCATCATAAAAACACAGTTACATACTTTCAGCTCCTTAACCAGGATCAAACTAAATTAATTCTCCATCCCTAATATGTAAACATTCTGTTTTCAAGAAATCAGTAGGAGGTTTTCTGCTAATATTAAAGAAGAAGAACATAAAAACAATGAAAGAACACGGGAAGAGCCAAACCATTAAAAAGGAAATCCAAGTCTAACAACAGAAATAATTAGTCAATAAACAAACAAAAGTTGAATTGCAGAGCTCAACTTAATACAGAGATATCAAACTGAGTATACATATATATATATATATGTATAGATATAACGAAAAAGATGATTACATGATTAAATTATAATCTTTCCTCTGCATTTCATCTTCTGGATGATCATCTGGCTAGAATCCTTGAAGAAAGTACGCATTTTTACTTCATAGAAAGTGAGGTTCAAATCATTAGTTTCAGTAAAAATGGAGAAAGTACCTGATGAGAAGACGAAACAGTAGCCCCGTTAATGGTTTGAATCAGGAGGGGAAGAAGATGGTGTATCTGAAACACCACCACTTTCCTCCTCCCCATGAATTAAAAATGGAAAATGAAAGGCTGGCAACCCGTCTGAGACATATCTAGTCCCAACAATGGCGGACCCAATTGGCATATCATCACCAGATTGCGGGAAACTGGTTAGACCTTGGCCGAATATTTCTCGCTGCGAAGCTGGCAATGGCGAGGTACTGCTCCATCCCACCATTGATCTCTGGAAATTTGAAACGAACCCCACCGGAGCTGAATTTAAAAACTGGGTCTGATCAGTTGAAGAGATATGGCTTGTATTTAGGGGAGAGTTTTGAAAGGATTGAAGAGATAGACCAAGATCTTGGGTCCGGTTAGGGTTTGTTGAGATGATTATATCTTGTGGGTAGCATTGAAAATTGATGGTTGAGGCAGGATTGTATCCAGGCGATTCAGAATAGTTTTCTTGAGGGGGTAACTGGTTGAGTTTATCAATGGCGGATTTAGCCTTGTTGATAAGCCAATCAACAGCTTTACTGGGTCGGTCATAGCCAAGTCGGTCTTGAACATCGTAGAATTGAATGGCGGTGTGAGCTGATAATCTTACCCTACGATCTTTAGGACCTTTGGAAGTGAGGATCTTGCTATGGCGATCTTTTTTAGCAGTGGAACGAAGAATATTACCTCCATTAAAGTTTAAAATATTATCTCCTCCATTGCTCTTCATTCCCATTTTCTTTCTCTACTGCGCATAATTCTGTTTCTTGCTAATCCCCATGAAAGTTTATATGTCTGCGGCTGCGGCTGTTGATCCCGATGAGCTTCTGCTCTGCAGATTCCACTGGGAACACCAAGATACCAGACAAATCTGCAGAAGAAAGTTATGGTGTTCTTTTATTTTCTGTAAACCGAAAAGGGAAATAAGTAAATATAGGTGACTCATCTATCTCTATCTCTATCTCTCTCTCTCTCTCTCTCTCTCTCTCTATATATATATATATACATACATATATATATAGAGATAGAGAGTAAATGAAATTTTTTTTTTTATCAAGTGGGTAAATTTGTTTAACTATTGTCGACCACATTTACCTATTTTAAAAAATACTTAAACTAATAATTTTATTAAAAAAATATAGATATAAAAAAAAATTATATTCATTGAAATGGGTAAAATCCAACCTCTGTTCAAAATATAATTTGACCATGCATATATATATATATATATATATGCTATAATTGCAAATTGAATAATTATAATGATGAGAAAAAGTTAATTTTGAGATCACCAAGATAAGATTAAATAATTACAGCTTGGCTTTAACTTTAATTATATTGCTAATTAATATTTTCCATACATATATAATAAACATTCTTCTTTCCTTTTTCAGAATTCAGACCCCTCACATAAAAAAAAAAAAAAAGGCTTTCTAATTAATGACTCTTTACAACCCTGCAATACTATATATATATATATATATATATGTATATGTATATGTATATAGCATACAGCTCAACCTATATTTAGGATTTGGTGGTCTCAATTTGATTTTTTTTTTTTTTAAAAAGAAAATTAGCTTGACTTCTAGGTTGCTAGATTCCAGCAGTTTAACTAAACTCTTAAATGTATCATTTAATTCTAGCCAGATCTTTTTACCTAGGCTTTTTAGTTTCCCTTCTAGGGTATGTTTGGATGGGAGGAAAATGGGAGAGAAAATTATTATTTTAATATATTTATATATATTTTTGGCAATTCATACTTTTACAGAGCAAATAAATGGAGAAAGGGGATTGAATCTCACATCTCAATTCCCCTCATTCATCCCATAACATTATTTTTAAACATATATGTATATATATATATACAAGGTTGTATATGATTCATAATTTAAAGAGATGACAAAAACCCAGTCAAGAAGAAGCCTTTGTTTTGTCATTCATAAGCAGAGAAGCTCCAATTTCATTCTCTTCTCTTGTATTTTAATGCATATATATACACACAGTATATAGAACAAAGCATATTATACGCAACCCACAATTCTGCAGTCAAGATCATTTTTACTTTGCCGGGTACTCAACTTTCTGATTTTAAAAGAGAAAAAAAAAGATTGACATTGCCAGACTACCTCCATTAACAATAGCATATGTTTTCTCTATATATATATAGTTCTGGGGATCACGAGTCATGTAGTAATATTCCAAAACTGTAATCTTTAGTTAAGAACTTAAAGAAATCTATACTTACAGCGTATTATGGCTGCAAGTTTTCTCCAGAAACAATTGTTATTTTCTCTACTCTTGATTTTGGTAGTTTGGGAAGCCGCGGTAGCTAGCCGTGATCTCCAAGACATGTCTGTATACGAAAAACACGAGCAATGGATGGCAAAACATGGTAAGATTTATAAGGATGTCGCGGAGAAAGAAAGGCGGTTTGTGATATTCAAGCAGAATATTGAGTTCATAGAATCTTTTAATAAGGCTGGAGACGAGTCTTACAAGCTAGACATCAATGAATTCGCTGATCAAACCAACGACGAATTCAGGGCTTGGCGTAACGGATACAAGAGGTATGTTCATCGGAGATCGACACCATTTAAGTATGAGAATGTGACTGGTGTTCCATCAAGCATGGATTGGAGGAAAAAAGGAGCTGTTACTCCCATAAAGGACCAAGCTCAATGTGGTAAGAAATACTAAGAAAAATAATATATACTTTGTGTTTATAAGTACATACATACATACATATATATATATATCTTGATTAATTATGACTATTAAAATGTGAGAATAGGTAGTTGTTGGGCATTCTCGGCTGTAGCAGCCACAGAAGGGATTACCAAATTGACTACAGGGAAGTTGATCTCGTTATCAGAACAAGAGCTTGTAGATTGTGACACGCAAGGCGTGGATCAGGGTTGCGAGGGAGGACTAATGGAAGACGCTTTTGCCTTCATAGAGAAGCATGGTTTAACAAGTGAAGCTAACTATGGCTACCAAGGTTCTGATGGAAAATGTGACAAGAAAAAGGAAGCTTCTCCTGTTTCCAAGATTTCAGGTTATCAACTCGTCCCTGCTAACGACGAGGATGCCTTGTTACAGGCCGTGGCGAAGCAGCCTGTATCAGTCTCTATTGATGCGGGAGGATATGCATTCCAATTTTATTCAACTGGTGTTTTTACAGGAGATTGTGGAACCGATCTTGATCATGGAGTAGCAGCTGTTGGTTACGGCAGTACTCGAAATGGAACGAATTATTGGATCGTCAAGAACTCGTGGGGAACAGGATGGGGCGAGAAAGGTTACATAAGGATGCAGCGTGGAATAGTTGCTAAGGAAGGTCTCTGTGGCATCGCCATGGATGCCTCTTATCCTACAGCCTAATTTCAATATCAGTATATACATATATATGTCATACCATCACTAGTTGTATATGAATTTTATATACGAATCTCAGTTTTTCTACATTCAGAAAGTTTCAATCTTAATTTACGATATTGATAAAAATAGAATTATTGATCGTTATTTTTTAAAAAAATTATTATTTTTCTAAAGATTTTCTTAAGATTTTCAAGATCATATTGAAAATTTTAAATATGTATAAAGAATATAAATAATTTTTGTTATCTTATAATAAAAAATTAAATTTATATTAAATTATATTATAATAATAAAAAAATTAATCTTATGTAAAATTTTATATAAATTTAAAGTTAAATATTACATTAATTAAATACGTTTATAAATAATTCATTGTTAAATCAATCAAAATTTAATAAAATTTAAAGACGCGGCTATTCCGTCGAATTTCTTAAAAAGAGTTGTTTCGAGTTCCTAAGTATTCTTTACCTTATCCATTTATATCGATTTCAGGTATATGTACTATTTTATATGAATTTTTCTATAAGTATAACATGAGTTATTTCAGCGTCGTAGTGCTTGACACTTGAACATTAGTTTAAAACATTTTCTCCGCCCCTTCTTACCTTAAAAGAGTTAGGGCATTTTGTATCATTGAACTGATAACTATCTTTCGACTAATTTAGCCTCCTCCGTCCTTTGAGATCAACAAATGTAGTACAAGAATATTCACCTATGGTCTATCGACTATGTCTTTTAATATGATCTTAGGTCATGATTTATCATCTGTGGATGAATTTTGCAGAGAAACTCTTGATTTTTCGGGTCTAGCTAATTAAATAAAATTCAATAAATGAAATATTAAACAGGTTCTTTATCATGTTTATCAAATTCAATTCTATAACTTAAATTTATTCGAGTTCAATCGAACTAATTCATAAGCTTTGATTATCAGTCATATAAGTTTGGATTTCTCTAATACAATTATTTAAATCATCGTCAATAGAAAATTTGAATTCTAATTGATTAAGTAAAATTTAATAAATAAAATTTAAAAAAGGTAATTATCGAGTTTATCAAATTGAATTCTATATAACTCGAACAAGTTGGAGTTCAATTGAAGTTATTCTCACTTAGTTGTTGCACGAGCTGAGCTTCCCCTTTACAATTTTCTAAATCATCATCAATTAACATATGCAAATAAATATATATATATATATATGTATGTATAATATTTTCCTTCACCTTATATTTTTTATTGCCAGAAAATTGTAGAAATAGAAGGATGTAAATTTATTGGTCCAATTTTATTCCCAACTTTAAAGATGAAAAGCATAAAAACGTATTTAAAAGAGTGCACCAGCCGGGAATCGAACCCGGGTCTGTACCGTGGCAGGGTACTATTCTACCACTAGACCACTGGTGCTTGTGCGAAACCAGCTGTTTCCAAACATATAAGATAGAAAACAGACTGAACGATTGACGATTTCATTCTTCCTTTCTTCTCCGTTTTTCCTACTTCAATTTCTTGTTTTTCTTCGTAGGCTAAAATTTCAGATTCCTACAAATGGATTAATAGCAAATTTTCTACTCTGAAAATCCTAAGATCGATAACTTCAGGTATTACCCTAAAATTTTTAATCTTGAAATTCACTGATTGGAAAAGAAATACATATTACTCGTGCGCTGATCTTCAAAAAGGATTTTGGTTCTTTATGGTTGTGTAAGTCACCCATTAGGTATTGAGTTTTGGACTTTGGTATTATTTTTTCTATTTAGGTATAGATGTGATGTTTGTGATTATTTTTCTTAATTCCATGATCTTATGGATTGAGAAACCAGGCCTGTGGCACTAGAAACGAGAGCTAAGGGTTTTTCTTTCTTCCTGCCTATAACAATGAACGCATAACCCAGTTCTCAAATTCATTTTCTCTTGTGAGGACGGAAAGTACTAACCAACCCAACCGTGGGTAGTTTGTGAAATATAAGGTATCTGCTTAGCAAATTAGTGTAAAATGTAGTTGCTTTAATTGCTAGGTCACCTTCAAGTTGCTTATATCGAATCTAATACATCTTCTTTACAAACTTGTGTATAGTTCTAGTTGCTTGAATTTGTAGAGTAAATTGTAGTGTTTGTGAATCTAAGGTCTTTTCTTAGCACACTGGTGAGGAACCTAGTTGCTTGAAATTGCTAGAATACGTCGAAGTTCGTCTAAATTTGTCAAACATTTGAGAGAACTAATGTCCAAAATCATGTTTGCGACTTAAGCATTATTTGTCTGAGTGTAGCTGATTCGCTTATTGGGTGCTTGTTTATTAATTGTTTGAGTTGTGGTGGCCTTCCTATTTCTATTGTTACTCATCCGTCTACGTGGCACCAGTTTAGATTTGAAGTGCGAGAAGATTAGTACTAAGTGTGGTTTTGCAGATTTCTGGTTGTTTATACTGATATTTTCCCTCTTATTTTTTCCCTAGTTTGTGCATAGGTTGTTCAAAAGAAAATATCCAACAAGCATATGCAAATGGAAGCAGCCAATGACTCTTATCATGAAACTGTCCTGAAATCTCAGATGGAAAACCCCAATAACTCTGACCATGAAACTGTTCCCAAACCACAAGTTGTACACCGGTGTAAAAAATGTCGAAGGATTGTTGCTGCAGAAGAAAGCATTGTTCCTCACCAGCGAGGAAAGGGAGAGCAGTGCTTTAAATGGAAAAAGAGGAGCAGTAACCCCTGGGAAACAGATAAGGAACCACCAGAATGTTCTTCCATTTTTGTGGAACCCATGAAGTGGATGGAAACAGGTGAATTTAAACTCAGTTTCTTTGTTCTTTTATTGCTTTTTTTCTTCTTTGCTATTGCCATGAATACCAGTTGTGATATAGATGCTAATTTCAACTTAATTGGTTAGTGCAAGAAGGTTACGTGGGAGATAAACTTCTGTGCATTGGCTGCAAAGCACGTTTGGGTTCTTTTAATTGGGCAGGGATGCAGTGCAACTGTGGAGCTTGGGTAAATCCCGCATTTCAGCTGCACAAAAGTAGATTGGACGAGTGTCGAATGTGAGACTAGCCACTCTCTTTGCAGAAACCTTAGACAAGTGAGGGAAATGAAAGCTATTGTGTTTAGGCATATTTGTGAGTAGACAGATGACATATAGTTTATAGGAGTTGAACTACCTTTTCACTTGAGAGCATTGCTTCTCAAAATCACCTACTTTGTATTGCTTCAATTGATAATTTTAATTATTAAATTCAACTTCTTTTCAAGTGTGGTTCTTATTATGATTTCAGTTTCTGCATAGAGCAGTATTGTTCAAACTATCTACGCTAAAATAGGCTTTCTTTCCATTTATATTATGTTTTGTCTAGTTTAAATTAAATAATTCTCCCGCAAAAGACCAAACCAACTCTGTTAAATCTAAACATCCTTCCTCTACCAAAAGCTCAGCCTAGAACCCTAAAAAAGGAAGAAAAAAAATATTTCAGTACAATGGTGGTATTTTGCTGTAGGAAGCAAGCTTCTGTTGGAAGCTTAGAAGCCAAGCTTCCCTCTGAAGCTTCGCTTCTGCCCGAAAAAGAAGCGTGCACAGAGAGAGAGCGAGAGAGAGAGAGAAAGAGCTGGTCTCCTGATGCAGCACCCTATCACTGGAGAAGACAGCACAGCCCTGTGGTCCCTTTACCTTTCCATGTGATGTTTAAACTTGTACTAGAGAAGGAAACTTGCAAGAGGAGGAGCAGTGATCAGAAAAAATTTCTGGTCCATGTGGCAGAAGTGAAGCAGATAAAGAGAAGCAGGTAGCTTCATGTGATCAAGGTTCTCATTGAAGATGAACGATAGAGAAAGGGGAAACTTCAAATGGATTTCCTTTGGTGATTGTGCTTTGTTTGAGAAAGACAAGGAAGCAGGGAGCAATGCCAAAGCTTGAGTTTCGGCGTTGACTTAGCACAAGGAAGAAGAAAGCAGAAATCAATGAAAAATAAGGCAGAAAGAGAACAGGAGCTTGTAGAAGAAGCCTCTGCCTTGTCTATAATGCCGGAGATCAGAGGAGAAGAAGAGATATGGTTGAATAAGGAGAATGGGCGAGAATTTAAGGAGAAAACCAGGGCAGACGGTTTTGAGTGGGAGGTAGAGAGGAGCTTGATGAATAAATAGATTTAAGGTTTTGTTTTGGGGCTTTTAGGCTCAGACTCTCAGAGAGAATGGAAAAGGAAACAATGAACAACATTTTGGGTTTGTTTTGGAGAAGATACAGAGCGGAGAAGTAGGGTTCCGGAACTTGATTCAGGTTCACAATTCATAACAATCTTTTTTCTTTTACTTTAGTTTCCTTAATCAGTGTATTCCATGGTGACTGAAGATGAGAGTTTATTTGTGATCCAGCTTTCATGATTTTGTGCTTCTATTTGTATCATTGTTCAAAGGATACATGTTACTTGTTTAAATTTGTTTCAGTTGTTTATGAAGCTCTGGGAGCAGTGTAAAATTCTATTGATTATCACTTGTCAAATTCTATTGATTATCACTTGTTGAGCTGTGGTTAAATTCATGCATGACTGAAATGCTTAACAATTATTGGATTGGAAGGTTACTGTTGCTAACTGTGTCAAGCCTTTCTCTATAGTTGAAGAAGAGATGAAAGAAAAGCTACAAATGTACCTGAAGCCTGAAGCCAAGTACTTAATGAGCTTCAAAGTTTAATGGGTTTAATGACAGGCCATAGGATTGAATTTTAAGTTGGTGTATGTATGACCTATACAAACCAAATATTTTTCATGGGACATTTTTTACTAACAAAAATTCATCAGTTTGTAAAAGTTTTGTCTATACAAACAATTTCCATTTACATATGGTTATATCAACATGTAGAACTAGTTCTGCCAATAAAAGTTGGTGAGACACCCATATACCGATGAAATCTAGACCAAAGTATGCTTAAAAAAATCTTGGCCTGGATATATACATGTATAGAACTCACATCAAGAAAGCTGTTGACCACTAATTGTCAATCTCAAAGTATGATGAATTGATGATTTCAAGGCGTGAACAAGGTATATAGATGTTTACCATGTTCTTGTCTTTCTTGTCCTCCTCCACCGAAGCGGACAAAGGAGGACATAGGATTCATCATCTGCACATCTATATAAACCGGAGTGCTTTGCTACAACCAAACCCAATTCATTTCTAACAAAAACAAATTCAGACATGGCTGCATTGAATAGAAAGCAATGCATGATGATGGTTCTTTACCTGGCAATGGCAATAGGGATGATGTCTCATGTCATGTGCCGTGAGCTCAAGGAGGAATCATCCATGTTAGAGAGGTTCGAGCAGTGGATGGAGAAATATGGACGGGTTTATGCAAGTGCTGCAGACAAGGAAACCAGGTTCAAGATATTTACAGACAATGTAGATTACGTAGAATCATTCAATTCAGCAGGCAACAAACCTTACAAGCTAAGCATTAATGGATTTGCAGACCAAACCAACCAAGAATTCATGGCATCCAACTTTGGATACAAAAAGCCCTCTGGATCAGAAACAAGAACAAGATCATTCAAGTATGAAAACTTTACCGATATTCCTACAAGCATGGACTGGAGGGAGAAAGGAGCTGTTACTGCCATCAAGGACCAAGGCCCCTGCGGTAATTACCCAGAAGAAAACATAAACCAATTTCACACACACACACTCACACTCTTACATATAGTTGTATTTAAATCATTACTTGCTGTAGAAGAAACAACTTTACTTAAATCCGAAAACTGCAGGTAGTTGCTGGGCGTTCTCAGCTGTGGCGGCAACAGAGGGAATTGTTCAATTGGCAACGGGGAAGTTGTACAATCTGTCAGAGCAAGAGCTTGTGGACTGTGACAAAGGGGGGTTTGATGAAGGTTGTGCAGGTGGATACATGGAAAGTGCTTTTGAATTCATAGTAAAAAATCAAGGGATTGCCAACCAAACCCAGTATCCATACACGGGATCTGATGGAAACTGTACAGAAGAAAAAACAAAACCACCAGCAGCCACAATTACAGGTTATGAAATTGTTCCAGAGAGAGACGAAGAGGCTTTGTTAAAGGCGGTGGCAAATCAACCTGTGTCTATTTCTATTGATGGGGGAGGATTTGATTTTCAGTTTTACCACACCGGAGTTTTTACAGGAGATTGTGGTATTGAACTGAATCATGGTGTTGCAGCGGTGGGTTATAATGTATCAGAAGATGGGATCAAGTACTGGATAGTGAAGAATTCTTGGGGAACTGGGTGGGGTGAGGAAGGTTTCATGAGGATTCAACGTGATGTTCTAGCTAAAGAAGGTCTCTGTGGACTTGCATTGGATTCCTCCTATCCAATTTACTGATCAAACAATTCTCATTTTTGTTCATTTTTCCTTTCCTAAAGTCTCAAGAAAAGAGAAACCTTTCTTTTCTAGGCTGAGAATAATCTGTTTGTGTGTTTTGATTTTCATTATCATTCAGTTTTTTATTACTTAATAATAATCAATTAGCATGTTGGAATAAAGAATGATGTCCTATGTTAAAAGATGTTCTTCTGAATGATTTAGGACATGTTTGGATGGAAGAGACTGTATTTTTACTTGGTGGTAATTTCGAAATTTTTCATGTTAGATATGATTGTATTCATCTACATATATATATATATATTAATGTTAACTTTATTTACTATCATTTGAAATAAAATACAAGCTTTTATATATACTTGGTTAGCATTAAAAGTTTATGTAATTATTGAACTTTTGATAATGCTAATAATAATAGCATATATATATACGTATACAAAATAAATGATGAATAGATTCTCTTCCCCCCCCACCCACCGGATGGTGTCTGTAAGTCCCCCGCAATAGGTGGTGGTAGGCAGATTTGACTGTGTATTTTCCTGTTTTCCAGTGCCCCCATGTACATCTATCCTCTCTGTTTCGCAGACTGAGCGGCATATCAAGAATCAAGTTCACCCCCTCTTTAGCAAATAGTTCTTGTAACATATTTGTGTTTCAGAACTGTGAGTCCTCTGTCATAATAAGATCAGCTACCCTAAGCTCTTTAAAACCATCAACACATTGACTCCCAACATAAAAAATCTCGGTTTCGAGGTAACCACAGGTCTCGCCATACACTCACTTTCTCTCCAATTCCAACCACTCACGTGAAGAAACTTAATTTAGTTATCGCAGTTTCAATAACACAGTAATCAAATATTATAATTGTTAAAATGCTATTTACCGATTTTTTAAGAACGATTTGTTATAGAATAACGTATAATTACATTAACTAAACTCAAATTAACAAATTAAAAACGACACTTCAATTGAATTTTCTTTTGAAGTACCGTCTAATTCAATCATCAAATCTTCGTTTACACCCAAAGAATTAGGTCATCATTCTTCAACCTAAGGGACCCATTTGCTGGAATTTTCTATTCTACTTTATCTTTTTGATAATTCAAAATTTGTATTTTGGCAAATTAAGCTTTAATAATTGATTGGTTGATTTCAAGGAAAGTAACAAAGTCAAAAAAGTCTTCTTTTTTAGAAATAAACATCCCAAAATAACAAAAACAAAAAGGAACACTTTTATTTTATGTTAACAGTTGTATTTGATGCAAATGGAAGAAATATATATACATATATATATGTATATATATAACATTTTGGGTCACATAATACTTCTCTACTTCTACAAAAATAGGGGTTAGAGACTTGTGTATTTTCATAAAAGTGGATGCTAAAGATTTGAATTTTATCTAATACAAGAATAATACATTACGTGTGTGTGTATATATATATATTAGATTATAGACATTTATCACAAAATATTTTTAAATCCCAATACACCCAATATCAGATAGCTGCCAAAAAACATAAACCAAAAAACACGATATACGTTCCGGTTATACTTTTGTAACTTCAAAGATTCAAATTTGTTATAATCCATCATGTAATACACAAATTGCATTATCGAACACAGCTTATAACTTTTATCGTACTGTAGTTTTTTAAGAGGAATTCTTCTTAAAATTTTAAAAAGTGTCGAAAAATAAAATAAAATAAAATCAATTCAACGGACACGAAAAATTTGTAGAAATAGTAAAGATTCATGAGTTTTTTTAAAAGATATAAATATGTGATTTACAGACTTTTACGAATAGATTATTTTTTACTTGTTTGTAATGAAGAAAAAGAAAATGTTAATGGGAAGAAGGTCCTACGGTTGCAGCTTTACGAGGCTGTAAGCCATTATTGACTTCTCTTAAGTCTTCATCTCTCAAGTTGCACTTCATATAACAATACAAAGTGGAAAAAGATGGTCACTTCCCCCTCAATCTTTATATATATATATATAATATATATATATATATATTATACATAAGTATACTGAGATTTATATGTTGGGAACTAACTTTACACACATAAAACTTATAAACACTTTGAAATTTAAATACGAAATTAAATTCAAATTTTAATTTGACCCAAAAAAAAAAAAAATTATCTTTATAATATATTTGTATATGTTATTTATATATTATAAGATAAACAGTTATATAATAAAATTTGTAACTCTTAAAAAAAAAAAAGAAAAAACAGGGCAGCTTAACCCTACCTTCTTGGTACATTTCACCATGTGAATGCTTATATATATATATATATATACACACACACACACACACACATATATATACATAGACACATACACCCTTAAAAAATATCTTGGCAAACAAAGGTACCCTTTTTGAGTGATAAAAATATCTTCAATATGTAAATATTTTATTGATGATTTTTTTTTTTAAATACAATCTACTATATAAATATATATATATATATATATAGTTTTATGGTACCAAGAACTAAACTTTGATCTTCTAGAATTAAAGAAATACCAAATTACCAAAAATTATGGATAGTTTAATTAAATTTTTTTTATTTAAACATGGTCTTATCGAACTTATTTATTTATTATATAAATACGAATAAAATTCAATTATTATCGACTATAGATTTTATATTCGGATTATAATTATTCTAATTAAAAAAATATAATATTATTTTTATCGAAAATTATAATAAATTTATTATATATGGGATTAAATAAATTAAATTAGAAACGTAGAGGACAAGTTTTAGAATAAATTTGGAATTAAATTTGTACTTAAGACTTTGGTAGTGCATGGGCGCCGGTCGTAGTTAAAATTTTTTGCTTAATTTGCGGGCAAAGCAATGGTTTACTATTTATAACCCACATGACCACTAACATATGTTCATACATACATATATATATATATATATATATATACATACACACATACATATATGAATAATTTATTGAAACTTTATACTTTTGTGAGGTTAATTTTTAATTTGTGTAATTAAAAAATTGGTGGAGTTTTTTTTTATTATTTATAAATTACAAATCCAAGTTATAATTATCAATGATTACTTCTTTAGGGAAAACCAAGTTATTAGTAATAATTATTTCACTGTTATTTTCATTATAATTATAATAATAAATTTTAATAAAATTTGTTTCTTTTTTTTTGGGTAAAATAAATAAATTAAAATTTTATATCTCGTTATAATTATTTTAATTAAAAAATATTTTTAAATCAAAATAAAATTCAATTTAATTGTTATAATTTTATTAATATATTATTAGTTAAATATTAAATTTTACATAATTAAATATTATAAATTTGTTGTTTGTTCATTTATAATATATTATATAAAATTAAGGAGATCTAATGGTAGAAAATTAAGAAGATGTTATTATAAATAACTAATGAAGTCTTGGGAAGTAAAATTAAGAAGATAAATATATATATATATATATTCGTGTATATGAGAAAAATATGAAATTTTTTATTCAAAATTCATAATTTTTAAATAAAATATGATACAATATTTTATTATTATATCATAATATTCAAATTAATACCCATTTTTCAACATTGTGATTGGATTTGGATTGGATCCAATCTTCTTGAATTAATATTTAAAATTACAAAAAAAAAAATAAATTAAATAAATAAATAAAATAAAACTAGCAGTCTTCATCCATGTGCAAATTCTCTCTCTGTACTTTTTACAGTATATAATAAGCAGTGGTTTATGGTGAGTGTCAGAGTAATTTCGGCCAAATCAAACAACAGAGATCGAAACCCAGCATGGGTTTCCCTCTTCTTCTTCTCTCTCTGTCTCTGTTTCTGTCTCTGTTCAATATTCAAATATTACTGCTACTCGGCCAGGCCTCTTCTGCACCGAATCTTCACTTACATTTCAACGCTTCCGCCATTAACAGCCTGACTTTCAGCTCCAATTTGTTTACTTCCAGGAAATGTAATTGGTTCAGAGGCAAGTGGGTATACGACCCTTCATACCCTCTTTACCCCCCTTACTCCTGCCCCTTCATTGATCCACAGTTCAACTGCCAAAAGTATGGCCGCCGGGATAATTTGTACCTCAAGTATCGATGGCAACCTTTCTTCTGTAACTTACCCAGGTAGGTTCTAAATGAATAAATGTGTATGTTATTGATGTTGGGTGTGTTGTATGAGTATGTGGGTAGGGTGGTTTTTACGTTATGATAATTGGATTTGCAGGTTTAATGGGGTTTATTTCTTGGAGAAATGGAGAGGGAAGAAGATCATGTTTGTGGGTGACTCACTGAGTTCAGACATGTGGCAGTCTCTGGTTTGTTTGATTCATGCTTCCGTTCCAAATTCCAAATACTCCTTCATCAGAAGAGAAGGCCTTTCTTCTGTTACATTCCAGGTTTCTTCATTCTTCTTCTTCTTCTTCTTCATCTTCTTCCTTGAATTTTTGTCTTTTTTTTAAATTTTTTCATATTCAAGCATTAAAAGATGGGAACGTGATTACTGGTGGTAGACTTTCTTGAATTTTCTCTTTCATTTTCCCGGATTCAAACCTTTCAACACCCTCATTTTCTACTCCCATCAATTTCAACTCAAAAACCCTCTCTCCTTTTGAACATTCAAGCTGGAAGTGAATTAATTATAGGGTTTTCTGTCAACACCCTGTATACAGCTTGCAACACCATAAAATTCTCTTTTTTTTTTTTTTTTTTTTTTTAAAGTTAAAAAGGAAATTTCTTTCTTTCTTTCTTTCTTTCACTGTTCTTTTGTTCTTCTTTCTGCGCCAAGATTTCAAAGTCGTTGATTGGAGTTCTAAAAAATAAAAAAAAAAAAGCAGGAGACTAAAATTATTACAGTTGATATCTTCTAAAGTAAACTAGGTCACTCTGTCTAATCTATGGCGTGCGTCAATCCACCCCACTAACAGTCGCCATTTTTGTTTACAGGTGGACCAAAACTTTAACTTTTACTAAACCCCAAACTTCTTTTTTTTCTTTACAACAAAAAAAAAAAAAAATTCACTTTTCTCTACATCAATTTCGTAGTTTGTTAGGTACGAGTGAGTGAATGAAAATAAATTATTTTCTCGGTAAGTTCTTTTTTTTTTTTTTTCTTGGAGACCAAACATGTGCACAGGTAGATGAACTATTTTTGTTTTCTTCTTCGTGCTATTTAATTCTGAGCTTAATTTGTAGTCAGCCAAAATACATATTTTCCTGCTCATGAAATGACAGTTAATGTTGCAGGAGACATTTCTGATCGAACAGGACAAATTATATTATTATTTTCTCTTCCGAATCATTTGGGTGGAAAACAAAATTAAAGATTTGAGTTTTACCAAATCTGAACTCAAATTATTTTTATAAAAAGTAAATTCAAATCTTTCTCGAGTTTCTTCAAATCTTTTATTGGTTCTTGATGTGGGTTTGATTTAGATTTACAGATTATCTAATTCAAATTTGATTATTGTACTATATTAGGGTTAAATTCTTTAGTTTTTTTTCTATAAAAATAGTGAATTTTATGAACCACAAGAATTAAAAATTTGGATTTAATCATCCAAAAAGTATGATTATATGAACTTAATTGGGTTTATAAATTAAACTGATTAAATTAAATACCTGTTATATGCAGGATTACAGAGTTACAATACTGCTATTTCGATCACAGTTCCTGGTAGATCTTGATAATGAAAGGGTTGGACGAGTTTTGAAGCTGGATTCGATTAAGCAAGGGGAAGCATGGAAGGGGATGGACATGCTGATTTTCAACACGTGGCATTGGTGGACCCACAGCGGAAGAACCCAGCCGTAAGATCAGTTGACTCTCGATTTGACTAACACTTCAACTTGAAAAACACCAGAGAGATTGAACTTATGAAGTGCAGGTGGAATTACATGCAAGAGAGGAACGTATTGTACAGAGATATGAACCGTCTGATAGCATTTTATAAAGCTCTAACAACATGGGGAAGATGGGTCAACCGCAACGTTGACCCATTGAAAACCAAGGTGTTTTTCCAAGGAGTTTCACCTACCCATTACGAGTAAGTATATGCGTATATGCACTGTCTGTGTAGATGATGTATGTATAAGTGTTGGGAACTTGGGGGAGATGGGTCAACGTTAAGGTTGACCCATTGAAAACCAAGGTGTTTTTCCAAGGAGTTTCACCTACCCATTACGAGTAAGTATATGCGTATATGCACTATATGTATAGATGATGTATGTACAAGTGTTGGGAACTTGGGGGAGATGGGTCAACGTTAAGGTTGACCCATTGAAAACCAAGGTGTTTTTCCAACGAGTTTCACCTACCCATTACGAGTTAAGTATATTTATAACAACCACTATATGTATTTACATGTGTTGGGAAAGTTTCTAAAGGTGAAATCTTTGTGGGAACAGGGGCAGGGATTGGAACGAGCCATCAGAGTCATGTTACGGACAGACTGAGCCATTCTTTGGGGGAAGATACCCTGGTGGTGCACCACAGGCTTGGGTTGTGGTGAATAAAGTGCTGAGTAGAATAAAGAAGCCGGTGTATTTGTTGGACATCACCGGACTTTCCCAGTATAGAAAAGATGCTCACCCTTCTGTTTACAGCGGCGACCATCCGGGTACAGATTGCAGCCATTGGTGCCTCCCTGGCCTACCTGATACTTGGAATTTGCTCCTCTATGCGGCTCTCTTTGGCTGACTATACACAGCAGTAAACACACCAGTTATGTTGTATTTATATTTGTATTTAGGGTTGATTCAGTTGGTTGATTAAATTACTAGTCGAGCCTCAAAAAGAAAACCCATTGTTTTCCAGTCTAGGATCATTCTTTTCCATGTTCAAGTGGGGAATAAGAGGCTCTTTCAATTGTAAATCTAGATTATCACTCTTGTTGTAGCATTGGTATACAACTGTGTTTAAATGGAAGTAGAAACTGAGTTTGAAACTCATGATGTTTCTTTATATATATATATGTATATATATTTCTATTTTTAGAAATGTCCATGAATGGGGTGCGAAATTGAAGCAAACACTGCATCTACAGGTTTGGATAAGAAGGAAAGTATTATGTGGGATGCACACGTGTGCTGGGTTGACTCAACACGTGTCATCATATTAGAGTCACCCCCACGTGTGATCATGAGGTAGGCTGACTCATCTTCCCAGCTTGGACTCCATAACACGTTGCATTTCTGCAACCAACACATGTCCCTTCTCCGTTCTTCAATTGCCTTTACTTTCTCTTTTTAAATTCCGACAAAACCCCACCATGAACCCATCAAGAAATTTTCTGTTTGAGAGTTTTGATTTAGCGAAAATGGCGTCGGATCAAGTCGTTCGTGTAGAAACCACTACATCTGAGCTAGAAGTTCCAGTGGAGAAAGACAGAGTCCCCAAAATGACCAGTCACTTTGAGTCTCTGGCCGCAACTGGGAAACAGAGGGAAACCCATGAGTTGGGGACTAAGTTCGAGTCTCTGGCTGATAAAGTCAGAGACATGGATGTTTCTGCTGAGCAAAAGGACACAATTGAGGAAGGAGTTGATGAAGGAAAGAAAGAGCCTTATTATGCAGATAAATTTGAAGTGTGTGATGAAGAAGACCAGAGATGCATAGAGGAGGCTAAGAGAAGAGGAGCAGAAACGGAAGGTGGAGGGAACGGGGAGAGGCAACAGCAACCTTCTTTAGAAGAGATTTCGGAGCTTAGAGGAACTGCTCAGCAGAAATCAATGGAGGCTATAAGGGCAGCAGAGGAGCGTTACAACAAGGCCAAAGAAGCTGCGAGTGACAAGCTTGGCTCTGCAGCTGAGTATGCTAAAGAGAAGGGCTCCCAAGCAAAAGATACTGTGGTTGAAGGTGCTGAAAGAGCTTCCCAGCAAGCTGCAGACAAGGGTGCCCAGGCTAAGAGTACTGTCCTTGAAGGTGCTCAAAAAGGCTCACAATATGCCAGAGAGAAAGGTACACAGGCAAAAGACACAGTCGTTGAAGGTGCTCAAAAGGGCTTAGAATATGCCACAGAGAAAGCTACTCAAGCAAAAGACAGAGTCTTTGAAGGTGCTCAAAGAGCTTCGGGGCAAGCGAAAGAGAAGGGAGCAGAGGCCAAGGATACTGCCCTTGAAAGTGGCCAAAAGGCCACGCAGTATGTCACAGACAAGGCTGCCGGAGCAAAAGACACTGTCGTTGAGAAGGGTGCCCAGGCTAAGGACACGGTCGTTGGAAAGGGTGTCCAGACTAAGGACACTATCGTTGAAGGTGGTCAAAAAGCTTCACAATACGCCACCGAGAAAGCTGCTCAAGCAAAAGACACAGTTCTTGGAGGTGCTCAAAGAGTTGCACATCAAGTCACAGAGAAGGCTGCTCAGGCGAAAGACACTGTCCTAGAAGGTACCCAGAAAGCCAAGGAGACTACAACTGAGAAGGGTCAACAAGGTTACAATGCCGCAAAGGATACCATTTTGAGCGCCAGAGACTACACCCTTCAAAAAGCAACAGCAGCGAAAGATACTGCCGTCGACGTTAGCAAGAAAGTCACTGGTTACGTAGAGGAAAAGGCAATGGGGGCCAAAGATGTGACGGTGGAGAGTGGAATAGGAGCGGCTGAGTATGCGGGTAAAGTGGCTGAGGATTTGAAGAACAAGGCTGCTGTGGCAGGTTGGACTGCCGCACATTATGCGACAGAGAAAAGCGTAGAAGGGACAAAGGCAGCAGGGACAGGGTTGAAGGGAGCAGCAGAGTATGTGGGTGAGAAGGCTTCAGGGCTGGTGGGTAAGCCATTGAGTGCTGCTAAGGAAGCTGTAGTTAGCAGCGGCGACAGCATGAAGGAGTACACTGGTAGGAAGAAAGAAGAGGCAGAGATAGCAACTAAGAGATCAAGTGAACAAACACAGGTATATATATGTGTGTATAAAGGGTAAGAGTTAATTTATGTTGTGGTTGTTGAAACTAATGAAATTTGATTACAGGAGGAAAGAGAGAGGCTTGAAAAGAAAGAGGTGAAGGCAGAAGAGGAAGGAGGAGGAGGAGGAGGAGGAGGATCTATACTCGGTGCTATTGGGGAAACTATAGTTGAAATAGCTCAATCAACGAAAGGACTTGTATTGGGACAGGACTCATCAGAAGCAGAGACCAAACAGGAGTGAGATATAAAATTTTGAGTGTTTGATGTGAGGAAATGGGTGTTTTCTTCGTTTGTTTTTCTTTTTGGGCTTGGGGAGAGAGAGTAAATAAGCTGGAATTATGTGTTGTAATTTTATTTGCCATGTACTCTTGTCTCGTCGTGGGTGTTATGATCTACTGTAGAATCATGGGATAGCTTTACCACAACTCGTCAAACTAGAGAGAATAAATGAATCTGGAATTCTTAATAAAGAAGTCTACCATAAACTTTTGGACTATGTCTGAGCAAGGTAATATCATTCAAAGTCATTGAGTTCGAATTTGAGAGTTGGAATGGTATTTATAAATTCTTGGGATGGTAGTCTCTGTGGGTATTTTTTGAATTTTCGGTGTACAACATCTAAACCGAAAGAAAATGAGGAGGTGAGCTGAGGGCTTCTAGTCTCTACTGAGTTGACTCACCTTTGCAATTGAACACAATGCAGAACCATACCATTGGTGTGACAAATCTACACCACCTTGAAAAAATAGAAATACTTGAAGTCCAATTTAAAGAATGATTAAGATCACCATCTTTTTCAACTACCCAACTGTAGGCACTTTTTGGATGATCAGTATTTTCAGGACCAACATAATAATTCTCCATGTTGTATGTTACCCTCTGCCTTCTAATTGCTCTTCTTCCCAGTTTGACTGGGTTCAAGATCAAATTTGCTCATCAAGCTTGTACTACTGCAACACTTGGCTAAGCAAATGGCAGGAAACATAGCAAGGAGATGGAAATTGCTTAGCGGACAAGACAAATGGACGAACCTGTTGTATCCTCTTGACATGGACCTCCGCCGTTATCTCCTTCATTGTGGGAACATGGCGCAGGCGACATACGATGCATTCAACTCAGAGAGAAAATCAAAATTTGCAGGTGATAGCAAGTATTCAAGGCCCAACCTATTCTCTAGAGTTGGATTAACCAAAGGCAATCATTTCAAGTATGAAGCAACCAAATATTTCTATGCAACTTCTCAAATGAAGCTGCCTGCCTGCATATTTTTGAATTCATTGTCAAGAGAAGCGTGGAACAAGGAATCGAATTGGATGGGGTATGTTGCTGTTGCCACTGATAAAGGGAAGGCTGTGTTAGGCAGGAGGGATATCTTGATCGCCTGGCGAGGATCAATCCAGGCACTTGAATGGGTTAATGATTTTGATTTTCCTTTGGTGTCAGCTTCGACGATTTTCCCCGAAATTGGTTCAGATCCCCATGTGGCTAGCGCTTGGCTCTCTGTTTATACTTCTGATGACCCAAGATCACCTTTTAATACAACAAGTGCTAGGGAACAGGTAATAAAAAATTTTAATATGCTTTTCTGAAAGAAAAATGTTGTACTTCAAGATCTTCTAGATCTGGTAGATCCTCTTCTTTTTATATCTCCATTTACCATAGAGGGAAAAACAAATGTTGTTTCAAAAGTTACTTTAGCAAGAAAAGGCATAAATGGGATTTGAAGGAATGTTCCAATGCTGGTGTTAGGTTCTACTGGAGGTGAAGAGACTGGTTGAGAAATTCAAGAATGAGGAGATCAGCATTACAATAACAGGGCATAGCTTGGGTGCAGCACTGGGAACACTCAATGCAGCTGATATTGTTTTCAATGGATACAACAAGACGGAAGATCAACCCAAAAAGCCATGTCCTGTCACAGCTTTCCTGTTTGCCAGCCCTCGTGTAGGAGATAACAGCTTCAAAAAACTCTGCGACTCCCTGGGAGATCTGCACATCTTACGGGTACGGAATTTTCCAGATCTTGCACCTACCTATCCCGGGCTGGGATATGCAGATGTGGGTGAAGAGCTTCTGATCAACACTACACTTTCAGAGTATTTGAAGCCTCCGGGAGAGTTCAAGAGTTGGCATAACTTGGAAGTCCATCTACACGGAATTGCTGGTACACAAGGGAAACAAGACGGGTTTAAACTAGAAATTGAGAGGGATCTTGCACTAGTGAACAAATATACTAATGCCCTGCAAGATGAACACTTAGTGCCTGGTTCTTGGTGGTGTGAAAAGAACGATGGAATGGTTCAAAAGAAAGACGGGCATTGGGTGCTGGAAGATCATGAAAAATAGAGAGGATAGGCATTGAACAGTGCCCTGAGTACTTGGAATGAAATTTGATTGGCTAAATAAAAGTAAATAAAGCTAAAAGCAATAACTAAGTCCTGTCTATTTCGATTTTTATTCAATCCCTACCATATTCCATCATTTCATTGCTAATCTAATTTCTATGTAGAACTAACTCATACTTTTCATATTTCAAATGCCTCTACTCAGTTTCATCATGAAATTTTGAGTGTTGAATTTCTAATTCTCACTTTTTACCTAGGAATTGGAAACTTAACCCTAAAGGACTTCAAAATGGCAGTAAGAGTTGCTTCAATATGAAACTCACGATTTTATTCTACATATGAACAGCAATGCCCTAGTAATTAAGTCAAGTAGAGTAAATTAACCCAACAGCCTACAAGAACCATCTAATTTTTACGCCTGACAAAAGGTTGGAAATTTCCCTTTCCTAAGTTCAACTTTCTAACAGGAAGCTCTCGTATCAGGTACCCAAGTGAGAAAATGCCTTTCATTTTTGTTATTATTTTATGCTATCCAAAGGCATATATTCCACTTATAAGTCTAAAGGTAAGTGAGAAGCTTTCCAAAGGAAAGCAAACTCAAGTGAAACCCAGAAGCTAAACTAACTATACTCTTGTACCTTGAATCTGGAAAGAAATCAAAGATATAGAACTTGAAAATTACAGATGATTAGAAATAAGCAAAGCCCACAGAGATAGAGAGAATTCATTCTTTATGTAAAAAAAGAACCAGAAAGTCAGAGAAATAAAGCTCTATCTATCTCTGTATACGCCAGTCCAAACCAAGAAAACTATCTCCCATTCTTTTTCCTCTTACCCATAAGGATGAACCCAAAATCTAAAATCTCCAGTTACTAACAGCTCTAAGAACATATCCAAATCAAGTAATACCAGAAGAATAAAATCAACATTAACAAGGGATCTGCGAAGTGAACCACTCCATAACATGAATTGGCGCTTTTATCAACTCCAGTGCCACCTCCACTAGTACAGTTATGCACAAACAACAAGGGCACAGACATGTTAACAACAACCTGCACAAGTTCAATCAGATCCAACATTAAAATGTTTATAATTTTCCGAACAAGTGACAAAACTCCAATGAATTAAAAGCAAGGAACAAAAAATTTAAGAGCTAGGGACTAAAACCCAGCAGCATCTCGCATTTCATGACAAACAAAACGAGAAAGGAAGGTAAAAATCGAATCAATAAAGGCAGGATTGAAGAAAGCCAGAACCAAAATTTTAAAGAGAGAGTGAGTGACTGACCCAACTATCCAAACAACCAAACCGATAATGGAGATAAGAAGAGAGAGGAAGGCAAAGGGAAGTCCCAAGAGAAAGCCTAATGGCCTGCAATCTCCGTCACACATGGTTCCTTGCTGTAGAATCGAACACTAAACTCCCTTTCTTCGCTTCAAACTACTCTTGTTCTATAAATACAATCAGAGAAGACGCCGACTGATCTTTGCTTTACAGTAGATTATTTTCTAAGCGTCCATGGATTCTTCTTCATCAATGGTATGAATCCCCGGATTATACAAAAATCTGCGAGATTTTCCGTGTTTTATCTATTTGGGAATCGAAGTTACGTAAGTGTCAATTATCAAGATGCTTCCGAATCAATCCAAAAATAGTAAGACTTCGGATAATCAGGATTCCTTCTGATTAATTAATTCTCTTTGTTTTTTTTTTTTTTTTGTATTCTATAAACTCCCAATTATGCAAATTAAGATTATAATTAAGATTATAATTAAAATACAACAATCCGGATGTTCTTCCTTTTGGATGTACTATACGTCGACGTTTTAAATTCTTGGACAAGGTTAAATGTTTGGAATTTTCAAGATATTAATTTATTTTTATGTAAAAAGGAAAAAGAAATATATAAATAAGACTTTTTGAAAAATTATGGCATTACCTTTCCTCTACGTTACGTGGTGGTTGAATTAGCTGGAGACACGTGGACGTAAAGATTTTATAATTTTTTTATTCACCACCCATCCACTAATCTTGCTCTAAACAAATTTTTTAAATCACTATTAATTGTCTTAATCATTAAATTATGATTATATTAAAATATTATCATTCAATATTAATATTCACATTATAAATATTTTAATTTAAAGTATATTATGTATTTATTTATTTATTTTAAATATAAAGGAAAGCAATCAAGAGAGCTAACGAAAACAATCAGATATGGATATTACATGGTCTGAGTCAGGAAACACCAAAGATATCCTTACGGAGAATGTTCAGGAACACAGGAGGGAGTTGTAGTAAAGAATGGTCCCCCCATGGGCCTTTCATAAATCAGGTTTGCCAAGTACTCAACATCTTTATTGCCCTCCTAATATGTATGTTGTACTCCAACAGTCCAATTTTTCGTGAGCCAAGTCTTAATTGCAAGCAGAAGGTTGAAATTTGCATTTGTAGTAACTATCTCGTTATTGATCATCTTGTTCAAAAATTGAACAGCGAGGTTATTATCCATCTCTAGGATAACACGGTGCGACCTAAGGTTCCACACAAAGCTTGAGCCCCTCCAAAGCGTCCCAAAGCTCCGCTTGGAGAACAAAACAATACCCAATTTTTTGGAGCTAGTTGCCTAGCCAATGTCCCACACTATAACGACCCAACGCACCAGCACATGCGACGTCACTATTCTAGCAGAGGGCCCCATATGTGTTGATCTTGATCCAATTTAGGGGCGGCGAATGCCAACTGACTAACTTCTTGTTCTTTTGGCTATGGTGGTCCGACAACTTGGAACTAAAGCTGGAAGCCTGAAATGTACACTCATGTCTCAACTCATCCACACTGAGCAGTTTGCCATTGAAGACCAGGACATTCCGTTGCTTCCATAATAACCAACAGATGATGCTAAAAACCGTCGTCCAGTCCTAAAAAGAAGAGCACCAACTATATTGATTCTGTAAGTTAGTGTAGACCCAATCGTCAAAGGTCATGCTGAAGAATGTGTGGGTGCCCATGTGCGAAATAATCTTCTACCATAGAGCTTGCACTTGATGATACTCCCTCAGGACATGGTTGACGTCCTTAATGCCACTACCACACACCATGCAACCTGGATCATCCGCCATATGTTGTCAGACCCTCTCTGCACTGGTAAGGAGCCCTCTCCTAAGAATCAGCCATAAGAAATGCTGAATACACTGTGTGCCCAACCAACTCCATATGAGACTCCACCTCTTATCTGCAAAAGGAGAAGAAATGTCAGTAATCATATGATAAGCAATTTTAACAAAAAACTTACCATCTGAGGATACTCCCAGTAGGATACATCGGCCCCTAAGCCCTCCTGTAAAACCCTCGCTGCGGCCAGTTGCAGAAAGATCTTAGTCAGGAGCTTGTTCTGTAGCCAGTGCCAATTCTATTGACCAAGTCAAGTGACCAAATCCCTAACTGTTTGAGCTTTGCTAAAATCATCAAGTGGTTGGTAGGCAAGGAGCTTAAGTGGCCCGCAACCCCCCAACCAATTATCCTCCTATAACTACACCGTCATGTTATCCCCGATGTGTCAAGCCAACCCTAGGTGGACATCCTCCAAAGGCCACTTAATTTCCTCCAAAGGTGCGAGTAAGGACTAGAGTATTTGGTCACACTATCAAGAAGATCCCACTTATACTTATGCTGCAGAAACTTGACCCAAAGGAGGTGCGACTGAGCAATAATATTAAAACAAACTTTCATAAGGAAGGCTTTATTGCGGCTCTTAAGATTCATAATACTACCGCCCCCATGTGTGATAGGCTAGCACATATCATGCCAGCTAACGAGACTCGTCTTCCTCGCACCACTAGAGGAACCCCAAATGAAATCTCGCACTAACCAGTTGATTTGATAACACAAAGAACTAGGGAGCACGACAGTTTGCATGGCATAGGCTAGGATCGCCATGAGCACAGACTCGGCAAGGGTAAGTCTGTCAGCCATAGACAAGCTAGTAGCCTTCTACCCAGAAAACCTCATACGTATATTGTCCAAAATATACTTGTAGGTAGCTTTAGTAACCCCACCATGCAGGAGAGGAACCCCCAAATACGTACCCAGGTTATTAGAAGCTTGGAACCCAAAAATAGAACTAATACGGGAAACCTCCCCATCAACAACATTGTGGGAGAAAAGATGGTCTTGGATGTGCTGATCTTGTGTCCGGAACTCTAGCAAAACTTGTCAAACACCCGATTGATAAGTTGCACCTGACTACTGGAGACCTCACTAAAAAGGATCAGGTCATCTGCAAAAAAGAGGTGCAAAAGTTGGGGGTTCCCCACGTTTAGGGTAATCGGGCGCCAATCACCATGACGGACTAACTGATCGATGTATTGAGACAAACACTCCATACACAAAATAAAGATATACGGCAAGAGGGGGTCACCTTGCCAGATGCCTCGCGAAGGAGTGAACTCCTTCATGGCCACACCGTTCCAAAGGTGTTGCATGAAGCTGGAACTGATGCAATGCATGATGGTCTGAATCATATTATGGGGGAGGCTGGCATCACAGAGAGTTTCTTCAATGAACCCCCAGTTGAGCCTGTCGTAAGCCTTCTCCAGGTCTACTTTAATCATCATCCAACCTATCTTGCCCTTCTTGTGCTTCATCGAATGAATAACCTCCTAGGCCATGATAATATTATCCGAGATACTCCAGCCCTCAACAAAACTTACTTGTGTTTCACTAGTCAGTCTAGGCATAATATTCTCGAGTTTATTAGCAATGACCTTGGTGATAATTTTATACAAGACATTAAACAAACTTATAGATCGGAAGTCTTTTATAGATTTGGGATTATCCACTTTAGGGATCAGAGTAATTAAGGTTTTGATATGGTCAGGCTCTAACTCGCGGCGGCCTTAAAAGATTCTAGTAGCTATGGCATTAACCGAAACACCAATAACGTCCTAATAATGCTGAAAGAAGGTGGTATGCAAGTCGTTCAGCCCAGGAGCCTTGAAGGGTTTCACGTCAAAAAAAGCCACCCAAATCCCTTTCCTAGTGACAGGACTACTCAGGACAGCGACAGTGTCAGAACTGAGAGCGAGGAACCTACCTCGAATAGTGAAAACAAACTTATTAGGCGCCTCCTCGCAATATAAGTTCTGAAAAAATGCAATAGCCATGTGGCTGAACCAACTCTCATCTGAGATCCAATTCCCCGTCTCGTCCTAGAGTATAAAAATCCTACTGTGTCGCCGCCTAGCCATCGAGTATTCTTATCCCCAAAGAGATGAACTCACACATCGACTTCTACAACTAATAGATTTCCTCTTATAAGAGGAGCACCTCGAGTTCATGACGAAGAGATGCCTCAAACCTACTCAGATACTCATATAAGGAAGATTCAAGAGCCTTCTAGATACCATTGATATGAGCCATTAGCCGCCTCTTCCTACGAAATATATTACAAAAAACCATAGTGTTCCAAGTCTTAGTGTAGTGAGAAAGTTATCCATAGTAGCTTAGAATGAAGCACCTCCTTCCCATCTTCTCCGAGTAAAAATAGGAAACCCGAGGTGGGTAAGTCAAACGGCAAGGAAACAAAAAGGCAGGGAGCTTGACATATGGTGCATCCTAGAACAGATGAGAAGAGGTCTGTGATCAGACTAGATCTTAGGAAGGTGTTGTACGAAGGAGTCCGAAAACTTGTCAAGCCATGATGAATTAACGAGGGCCCGATTAATGCGTTGGAGCAGAGTTCCCCATCGCCAAGTGAATTTAGGTCCCATAAAGTCGAGCTGAGAGAGGCCATTATGGCCGATAAACTGGGAGAAGAGAGGGCAACCACCACTACCACGAATGGCTCCACCCTGTCTATTAGATCCCTCAATAATTGCATTGAAGTCCCAGACGAGCCATTAAAGTTCCTGGATTATACTACTAAGTTGAGAGAGATGACACCATAGGTAGTGACGCTTCTGTGATTAGGGACTCCCATACACAGTAGTAAAGAGGACACCTTGCTCACTACCATTGTAATGAATCTGGGTATGGATAAACTAGACATTTTTCCCCAGAATCTCCACCCGAACCAAATCATTCCATAGAAGCCAAATACCTCCAGCGAAGCCATGGGCTTCCACCCTATTAGAGGAATTTGAATCAAGGCGACCAATAATGTTATCCGTTTTTTTCCCGGCAACGTGCGGCTCCATCAAAGCGAGTATCAACGGTTTGTGTTGTCGGACAAATGCTTAAAGAATGCAGCTGATTTTGGGATTAGCCACACCTTGATAATTCCAAGTAAAGATTCTTAAGTCCATAAAAAAACTTAGTAAAACATACAAAACCCTACCCCAAGACAAATTTTAATCGTCAACAGCAACGTGGCTGGACTTCGTTCTGGTTGCCGTCAAGGCGTCAACCACGCTCATTCCCACACGCGCACAACTCAGGATATCGGTCGCCGAAGACGTCGATGCATCCAAGACCTCATCGTTCCGCTTCTTTACCTTATGGTCACGACACGATATTTTGCTCACCCAGATTCCTGAGCACTGCCAATCCGAAGGCTAAACCCTCCTCTAGGTGCGAGAATTTGACAGAAAAGTGTCGGATTCCCTAATTTTGGTAAGGTCATCTTGGGAGGTCGTTGCACCCCAATCTTCGATCCAGATAACCGAGTGACTGACCGGGTCAAGGAGAGTTTGACCATGATTTATCGAGGCCGTCGGGTCTAGGTTGACTAGGAGAACCATGTTCTCATCACTCGGCCTACCCGATACAAGCAGCTTAGTCCCAGGCATTCCAGTCATTTCTAGGCTTGGGTCGACGGGCGTGTTACAGGGGCCCTGTCCATATTCAAAAACCCGGCCCCCCTCGACCTTACTTCCTTCTAATTTTTTCATGCTATTAAAACCCTATTCCTCATCTTTCACCCTCTCACCGAGATTGCCTAACTTTCAATTCCTCTATTCCTCAACATTAACACCCCCCACGCATAATCCCTCTAATTCTGTATACAAATCAGTATTAATGTTATCTTCTTCCCCAATCTCTGCAATCAGCTCAAAGCGGGATCCTAAACCGTTATAGTATGCAAATCCGAAGCCATTCCTCTTCATAGAGTCGTTTCCTTTTTTGTTGTTCCTCCGTCCCCACTTCATCACCTGCATCTAAGGTCTGAAATTTTCTCTTTCTACCACCAGTTGCAGTGGCACAAACTGATTCCTTCCTTCACCTTGAGTGGCTTCTTTAGCCAGGACTTCCGTGGTTTTCCTAGGGCAGTGTTCTTAGAGGTGGCTACAGCAGCCGCACTCAAAGCGAATCGTTGGAAGCCCTTTATATTCCACCCGTTAAAGGTGCCCTTCTATCCAGATTTTGGAAACCAGGGGCTTGGTAAGGTCCACTGAGACGGCCAGATGCATAAACTTCCCCCTCTCTGTTGACTTCGTGTTATAATAAATCCTCACCACCGAACCAATTGTCTTGGCAATGGTTCTCAACACCCCCATGTGGTAATACTGGATAGGCAACCCCGAAAAGCAAATCTAAGTAACCACCGAAGTAAGTCTGTCCTTGTCGACTAAAAAAGAGGTCATCCGTGGTTGCACCGTTAAGTAGTGCCCATAGATGACCCAAGGACCCCCCAGTCAGTGCATGTGAGTAGTCATTAGGATCGGTAAATTTTACTAGGTAAAAATTTTTATCAAGATCAACTAGTTGAAATGTTCCCGCAGGCCGCCAGAGGCTTTGAAAGCGGTTGAGGAGAAGCCCGGTAGCCGATGGCTTTGCCCAACAGATGAACAACCGCTGAGTTCCTCATGGATTGAGCCAGGTAATTTTGGACCCTATCCGAGAAGGTCATTATCAAGTATTCCCCATCTGATGCCAGTATCACATCCTCATCTATAATTTTAAAATCGTCAGCCTTCCTTTCCACCAGTTTTGCATTAGTAAGTTTGTCTTTGAAGGACACCCAATTACGCTCCTAGTGCCTGTAAAGTCCCCTGCTTTGCTCCTCATCCTTTGATTCTGTCAAGTCCATGTCACTAGCCTCTTCCACATTCTTGCATAAGGTTGTGGCGTTAACGTCTGTCCCCGCCTATATCAATCGATCGAGACGTTCCTTTATTCTCACATTCTTGGTCAAGCGATCATCATCCAAGCACGGCAGCGTTGTGCCTTTGTCAAGCGGTGAAAAGTCATTTAGAGAGAGCAGTTTTCAACTCTAAGGGATTCAAAGTATATTATGTATTTATTTATTATTAATTATAAATACCGAGAGGGTGTCAACCCATGTACATAAGATATTTACATGTTAAACATTCAATCAATAAAACTACTTAAATCTTCTATGAAATATAAAGAATTTGCTCATACTTAAAAAAATCCGAGGTTTAATACTATTTAGTTTTAATATGATTAACGTCATCTTCTATTTTTTAAAAATTTTTATTCTCATTTCTTTTAATGTTACCAAAAAGATAATAAGAGGAAGAAGTCATAAGTGTTTTTTTTTTTTTTACCATTAATACTCTTTTGTGCCCATAACTTCTTTTTTAAATATCATATATGTAGTACTGCTATGTCTATAATATCTATTGATTTCACTAGTTGAAAATGGTATACAAACATCTGTATCCACCGACATTTGAATTTAAACTGTTACACAATTACTGTCTAATAACTCATAAGTTATATATTATTATTTATATATTGTGAGATATTGTAGTAAAATATGATAATAAGTCTTTTCCACTCACTTATAAAGATAACACACGGTCACTAAAATTTTTTTCCTTCTCATGAACACGTCGATGATCAAACTACGTCTATATCTTGCTTCCCAAGTGAAGAATGCGATTCTTGAGAGAGCATTCATTCTCTATATTTATCGGAAAGAGAACTTGTTCTCCATTGAATCATTTTTAATCAAATATTTAAAAAAATATTTTAAATTTAAACAGACTTCCTTTAACTTTCGAATCTGTTTTTTTTATAAAATTTAAATTAATAAATATTTAATTCAAATGTCATGATATTTTTATTATAAAAATAATTATTTTAAATCTTAAAAAATCAATGATTAAGAAAAGCAATAACCCTATATTATATATTATATGTACTGTTAAATTTACAACAAAAACAGAATTTAACAGTAAAAACAGTAGAAATTATGTAAATATATATTATTAATAGACACTTGATACTCAAACTATACAGCTGATAGAACTAAAGAAACAAGAAATTATACCAGCTAAGAACATCACATGATCAATCAATCTTCAATGAGGCTGCTGCTCCAAATTGCTGAGACTCACCTGACCTGAATGCCAAAAGTGAAATTTCCTCTGCTGCCATTAATTGATTATCATCTACATCTAGGGGGATTTTCTAAACTTGAATTCTCACATTCCATTGAAATGATGCAAGCAAGCCTATCATAAACCTGTCAACCAAATTCAAACAACCCATAAATTCTTTTCATCCCAAAGCATCAAATTTGTTCTCTTAGAACCCTAAATTGACTATCACTCACCGCAGAAAACTGCTCATTTGTATCCTCTTTCCTTCTTTCATCCTGTTTATTTGCATGCGATAGGTCATACCTGGACAGCAAGAAGACGTTTGTCAAGAAACAGCCAAGATTCAATTCTAACCAAAACGGTGAAAACTGTTCTTATATAAAGATGTCCACCAGTCTCGAGGAATGCCAGCCTCGTCTCGAGCGGAGTAATTAAATGGCCCTTTTAACTCAACATCATACTCTTTAAGCAAGTCTGCATGGTCAAATGATGAAAGTCAGCGTAAAAATTCTTCGAGAATTTTTACTACACAAACAAAAAAGTATTTAGCACTGAAGCTAGGAAATGTTCCTCAACCTTTAAATGTGGAGCAAGGGGCTCGACCCATTGTATTACAAACTGAGACAAACCACCAAATTCCAACAGCAACATGGGCAACTTCTTCATCAGCAATCCTAGACACGATTTTAGAGGTCCTATTATCACCAAATCCGACTAATTTTTGCACCAAGCGTGGCCCAGCATCAAGTCCTCTAGCCTCCTGTATCAAAAGCATACAGCAACTACAAGATTTTTAGTCAACTATGGGCCAACTAATGCCTTTCCATCTCCGCAAATTGGAGGTTGGAGGTTCAAATGTCCTAGATTCTGAGTCGTTTAAAAATGAGCATTGAAGCAAAAATAATACTAATAATAATAATAATAAATAAATAAATAAATCAATCAATCAAACAATTTTGCCCCAGAATAAGACATGAGCAGTCCATAATATTAGGAGTTACCTTCAATTAGATAAGTAGAAAAATGCAGTTAAAAATCCAGAGAAAATACAATATAATCAAGTTTTTATAAACACCACACAGGAAAAATGTATCTATGTTCGGTGGTCATAGAAGATCTTTCCATTACCTATTTCCATTTTCGGGTATGGTCTTCAATAAAAGAGATCTTATATCCATTATATTTGTCTTCCAAAAAAATCATCCTATTTACTGAAAAAAGTACGGAAAGGATGAGGACAGATGTATCGAACATAAAATACAGACATGGTAATCCAACATTACAAGCATATTATGTAGTAATGCCTTGGCAATCCATTATCACATGGATCAATAAAACAACCATAATAATAAAGCTTCCGATGCACTAGATAAATGAGATAAGTTTAGTATATTTTATTTAACCAGTCTGACTAATACAGAAGATTCATCCTATAATCAAAGGGTATGTATAAATCATAATTTGATCAGGACAATGAAACAGTATAATGCTTCTATCTCCGTAAGAATTAAAATCCTATTAACAAATTCTTATCCTATAATAATACATCTTCCGATACAACAAGGGTCCCAGATCATGCCTCCCCACTTCAAAAGGCAAAAAGAGAGATGACACTAACACAAGAGGTGACCTAGTGTTATAGCTGTCGTCTTTCATGCATAACACCTATTCACAAGGATCCTGCTTGTTGCTTCCCAAGCAAATAAAGCAATTCTGGCAGGATAATTAATTTTCCAAATTTGCTTTGAGGGAAAATTCCCATGCCCAGTAAAATGTTGGCTACCTGCAAATAGAAAAATTTCACAGAAAAAGATACATCATGACAAAACTTCCAGTTTGACTTATTAATATCCTTGTAAGGACCAGTACATTGGGAAAGATGCTAGAAAAGTCTGACGTATTCATACACCTCTCAGTCATTAAGGTTTCTAACAAGATCAACCGTCCACAGCCTAGATCAAGAGGCAAAAGAGAAATCTCAGTCAAGGTGGGCATCCTTATATCTGGCAAAGGCAAATACACTAGGAAATTGTTGTTGGAAAGCCCCTTCTTTGCTCCAATTGTCCAACCAAACCCTTAACCTCTTCTAGATTTGCCTGGACCTCCACCTCCTCGTCTCCATCCTGAATTTTATTTTGATCACCCTCCGGACTGCCTTGATCATTCATAAATCTTCAAAATCACCTCCCAAAAAAGAGGTTTGTCGAATTCAACAATTCATCTAATACCAAACCCACCCTTTCAGAAAGCAGGCCTCACCTATGCACTACCAAGTGAAACCTCTTGCAGTCCTCAAAATTACCTCACTAAAAATAGCATTGGATTGCCTCCAACTTTTTAGCCATATTAACAGGATTGGGAATAAAGATAAGTAATCAATAGGCAAGGATTGCAACAAAGATAAGTAGTAGATAGGCAACTTGGAGATGGTACCCTTGATACCAATGAGCCTGACCCATTTCAAAAGTAATCTCTTTTTCAACCCCATCAGTCCCTTCTAACATCTGGTCACTGCTAGTTCCCGTATAGATGTATCTTTGAACTTGGCTCCAATAGGTAACCCCAAATATTTTCGAAAGGGAGATTAGAAAATTTACATCCTAGAATCCCAGCCAAAGACTCAGTATCCCACTCTTCACAAAAGAGACCATTTTAGAATTAGTTAAGTTAATTTTAAGACCATAAACAACTTGCAAGCACCAGATGATGCATCTAATATTTTTTTTTGAGATAAAATGATGCATCTAATATTAGATAAAATTTCAGAATTTAGTTTGCAAAATAAAAAGGTTCCATCCACAAAAAACAAGTCCATTATCTCCACTCCCTCCTTTGCTCCCGCACAAACAAAACCTGGAGTAACTTGTGGTCCTTCATTCTATCAATCAACCTGTTAAGAGCCTCCATAACAAAAGATGGAAAGAAATGGTGAAAGAGGATCCTCTTGTCTTCAACCTAAGACGCCTTGCAAAACTAGAAGAGCCACCAAGACTATAGTTGCAAAAGAAGAAGAAGAGTTGCAAGACTTCGTCCAAAGAGCACCATTTGTTACCAAATCCAAGTCTCCTCTGTGCATCTAGAACAAAAATCCCCCAGAAACATGGTTGTAAGTCTTTTCAACATCTAGTTATCAAACCCTCAACTCTTTTTCCTTGCAAAAAGTCCATAACCTCATTGGGTAATCAAAATAGCATCCTAGATATGTCCCCTCCACAAAAGCATGTTGAAGTTTAACCACCATGCTACCCAACCTCTAGCCAACACTTCTACAATAAACCTGCAGATGCAACCCACCGAACTAACTGGTATGAAATTCTTGATGTTTGAAGTGACTAAGATTCTAGGAATGAGCATGAAGAATGTGAAATTGAGGCTAGACACAAAGGATCCCCTTCTGAGAAGTCAATCAATGCAGCCAAAAAGTCTTCCTTCACCTTTGTTATATTATTCTAAACGAACACCATAGAGAAAACATTTGAACCTGGGTCTTTATCCTCCATAAAGCTCATGAGTGCCAGAAAAATCTCCTTAGATAAAGTCTCCTGTGCGGAGCTAAATTTACAAAAGTAGTGTTACGTAAAGAATTACAAAAATATCACCCAAATGGTCAATCCTAGATATAACAATTAACACCCAATTATTTCTACAACACCCAGTCTAATTAATGCTATCCGTATCTGTTGACACTAATGAATAACTTAGTAATATGAATTGTTATTATGTTTTACTACAGTGATTAGAAAAAGTCACATTCTAAAACACATCCACAACTACTAAAACAGAATCTTGACTTCCAGGTGTCCTAGGTAACTTCATCCCAATGTCCATCCTCAAACCTTTCCAAAGTTCATGAAAAACGTGTAAGCAACTTAAAGATCAATATTTTGTTTCCTTACCTTTGCTAACTGACATGTTAGATATTGGGAAACAACTTTAGCAAACATCCCTTCGAATATAATAATCTTTCCTTTTATATTTCAATGTATATATATATATATTACTCTTTCCTGACCTTTGCTAATTAATATGTTGTGACATGGGGAGACAAATTTAGCAAAATCCCTTCCACTAGATAAACAATCTAGCATAACTTGGGCCAAATCAAAATTTTTCTCTCTAGTAAGATGACTTGCTAGCTGTTGTGGTCAATAGAATAAAACTAGAAAAGCACAAAAAAGGGACCCATGAAAAAAAACCAAGAAAGCATGGTGAAGTTAAAGCTAGTTGCTATTTTGGCTTGGGGCTTTATTATAGGAATCATTCAGGAATAAAATTAAATGTTAAATTTAAGTTACTTAAGAATAAAGTACGTTGACATATATTCACCGACTTTGACATCAAAATAAGAGACTGTACGAATTCAGTCTCTGATTTTGACAATTTGTGAGCACGTTAGATTCCGTCTCTGATTAGTCCAGGTCCACTACATATTGATTTTGTGTCTTCTCTCTCTAGCTTTTCATTCATTACTGCCTTATATCATTATAGCTGTGCATTCATCCAAAAATGTTTAATATCAAGGCAAACGCATATATCACATAATATCATAATCAAAGTACGTTGAGAAGTTCAGTTAAAATACTAAATCTGAAAAGATGACAACACATAATTCACCCTTTCTTGGGTGATATTGCCATTTGGAACAATTAAGTAAAATAGAAAGTTGAATTATTTAGAAATAAAATAAAATAAGGAATAATAGAGATTGGTTGTTTAGGAACAAAATAAAATAGGAAATTGAGCAATAACAGGGATCAACCACATCTTAGAAATTATGAAACTGGTAGCAATGCTCTTCTCAATAAATGTAGCTATCAATAAAATTATGAATAAAGAATTTATTACAAAAGGTTTTGGAGCACCTAATTCGAGAGAACAAAAAGTCCTCTCTAACGAGCACTAACTCTAACTATTAATACCCATAACTCAATCTGAAACCTGTGACCATAACATATTGCTAGAGCAGGAGTCACTAAACGCACGAAAAACTTTCAATAATAGTTTGAGGCCTTCCTCAAACTCTACCATGAAGATCATGTCTGGATGGAAAAGAGAAAGAGTGTTAACAATGGATATTAACGGCCTCTGCAAATAGTTGATCCCAGGTACTTGGAAGGTACCAGCACCACCATTCTGGCCAGCAGGAACAATTGCCAAGATAAAAGGCCTCTCACCGAAGATAGCACAAGGGAGGGGAACTGTCCCATGGTTTTGAAGACTGAATCTTCCATATCTAGACGGGACCATGGATCCAGTGGCTTCTAGGTTATACAATGACCAGCTGGAGGCTTTTAAAGGATCTCTTAACAATAATAATTAATCTCCTGTGGTCACATCAAAAGTTATAGCTAATGGTGAAGCTATTAGTGATAATATAAGCTGGCTAACAAAGAAGTTATCAGCTGCTCCAGTCAATTTAGTACCAAGAATGACCTAGTTGAGAAGCTTCCATAGTTGTTGCTGGTTAGATAAGCCTGAAAATGAAGTTGCAGCATGAAAGTTAAAAACTTGAGACAGCAGTTAAACCATCAACATTGAAGGTCAGGTTACATCTTGATGGGGCTGTCAAGGAATGTGCAAGGCAGCTAAGGCAAACAAGAGAGAAGCAGGAGAAGAAAATCCATGAACCCATGTTTAAAAAGAGGTATGAGAACAAGTCTACTAAGCTTGAACTAGAATACCAGATTCTGCAGCAGTTTTTTTTTTTTTTTTTGAAATAAAAAGTGTTAAGTATCTATTAACATGATACCAATAAAACAGGAGTATCATCCATATACATAAGCAATTACAATAATGTCAGAGTATCAATGACACTCCCAAAATTCAACTCACTATTGATGTCATGACCTAACAAAATAGACTCAAAATAGTGTATCCACCTATCTTTAATTCTATTAAAACTATTCTCAACACTATCAAAAACTCTACTATTCCTCTCTTTCCAAATGACCCAAAAAACCGTCAAAGGAATCATATTAGCAATGTTTCTTTTTACAAGTAAACCATCACAGGCCCAAATCTCACCCCTAACCGAGCCCGCAATAACCCAATCAATCCCAAAGAGCCCATATGTAGTAGGACACCACAATAATAAATGATTGCATGTTTCCTCATCCCTTAAACAGCAATAACAACCACTGACAGTAATCCTAACCAAACTTCTAAGTCTGTCCATAGTTAATATTCATTCCCAGCAAGCCTCCCATGCGAAAAAAGCTATGCAGGGAGGGATTTTAGTCCTCCAAATGAGTTTGGTCGGAAAATCGCTGCTGCCAGCAGCATCCTTATAACACAAATGCTTATAATAGGACGAAATAGAAAAAGTTCCATTATTTTCCAGCTTCCACACAATCTGGTCGTCACTATTCAAAACCTGCTGCACGTCAAGAGCCTGAAACAAACCATCATATTCGCCTGGACAACCTCCAGATTTTGTACTGTTGCTTTTGGATGGCTCTTTACTCCAGGCTGACTCCATTTCTCATTTTTGGTGCTTGAGGACAAGCACCTTAAGAAGGATTATAATCTTACAGTCAATGTCATAAAAGAACATAAGAACAAAGCAGGGACCCATGAACCAAAAGCAAAGAGTAGGGCAATGTGAAAGCTATCCGCTATTTTGGCTTAGGTTTTCGTTTGAAAAATTATTTAGGAATCAAGTGAAACAAAAGAGCAAGTTATTTAGAAATAAAATAAAATAGGAAATTTGATTGTAACAGAGATTGGTTATTTAGGAACAGAACAAAATAGGAAATTGGATTATTTAGGAATAAAATAAAATGGGAAATTGGGATGTAATGAGGATCAGTCAAATCTCAGGATATTGGAAAACCAGTAGCAGTGATCTTCCCTATATATGTAAAGAAAGAAGGTTCTTTGAATGAACGAAGGGCTCTTTGAATGAGCCCTAAACCCTAATTCTACTTATTTGATTCTCAATAAATCCATGACTGGGTCCTAAATCCACAACCTCAACGCTAGCCTATCTACATGCATTTCTAAATAAGATAACTCCTAAGAGAAATATTTGGGATGCATAACCTATTGGCTTTAAACAAATACCTTTCATATATGAAAAGTATACCACAATCTTCTACAACAATCATACTTAACTTCTTGATAGATGAAACCATAGTAGAGACAAGTAGAATATTTATCCTTGATCCTATCAAAGCCAATGACCTGAGCACTGACTTTATTTAAGAAAATAATTGCCTATCAAGTGCATAAAAAACTAAATATCCAAACAATTCTTAAGAACAAAAGTATTTTCATTATCAAAAGGCAACCCACGTAGCATGTTTATGCTCAATGCTTTTGCGAGGTTGAATTATTTCAAAATTAAATGGTCAAGATACAAAATAAATTCTCTGGGAAGGAGGTAATAACTCCAATTGGAAAATTATACTACAAAACAGAACTCCTTTATCATACATACAATACCTTTGTTGCACCTCACATAATCTCTATTTAATAATTGCTATCTGTCTTATTTCAAAAAAAAATAATTGCAATCATGCCCCTCTTGTCTTAACATTCCCCCTACTGCAACTCCTGAGTCATCACAAGGAACGTCTAATAATTTATCAAAATTACGATGCCTTAAAACAAGAGCTCCAGAAACTGTGTTCTTCATTCCAAAATGCTTTAACTGTTGAAGAGGACCATTAAAATTCCTTTAATTTCACAAAGAAACTACGACGGAAGCCATAATGTAACTAAATTGATGAATCTCACATGAAAGTAGTAGGAGCATGAAAATTGAGACTCTTTGTAATATTTCTTGAGATTCATAAATATAGTTATATTATGGCTTCAGTCACTGATTTGAGAATTTTTTTTTTCTTTTGGAAAGATTCTTGTCTCCGGACCAATGCTTTAGTCTAAGGATGTTCATCTTCATATTGATAAGGATTCAGGAGATCTTTTTAAGTTTTCAACTGAGCAATAAATTATCTTCCTACATATTGGTGGCCTTCCCTTGCTGCCTTCGATATATTAATTCCTTTTTTTCCTCTAAGAAAAGCTCAACCTCCATAAGTGTTTCAAAAAATTGCCTCAGTTGATCTGGATGATCATTCCTAGATTTCTAGAAACCAGGGTGCCATCAGAATAAACTACAAGGAATTTTCCAATAAATGGTTCCAAGATGTGAATCATCACCCTCATGAGAGTACTAAGGGCATGAGAAAGTCCAAAAGTCATGAGTAATCCTTCGCCTGCCATATCTGAAAAGGGCAAGAGCATACAATTTTTTTTTTCATCTATTGATGATCCTCTTCAATTTGATGATTTTGTAATTGTCAAATGCTGACCAAACTTGCCATATCCTTCTTCCCTTGGCCTGTTTCCCCTCCTTCAAAAAATATAGATCTAATACGTATCTTCTTGACATAAGTAACCATTCGAATATAGATCATATAAGTAACCATTCAAATATAGATCATATAAGTAACCATTCGAATATAGATCATATTCTAAATAGTTATGGATTTATCACTTATCAAGGTTTCTTGGAGCCTCTTAATTTGAATAGAGATCATTACCACCTCCAAAGGCAATTTCAACGAGTATAAGGAAAATTCATCCCAAGTCTGCTACTATTTGGATTGATGAAGATCCATCATGGCACCTTGAGCTCCAAGTTCTTAGATTGTTATACATTCTAATTCATCGATGTCAAGTTCTTCGTAAGTGAAGGAGAATAATGTAAAAACCATCTAATCTACATATATAAATTTGTTTTAGGAACTTTAAGAGATCTTATTTTATTTGGTTATTTTGAAAATAGACATTTAGGAGATTCAAGTCTATTTGCTTGTGTAGGATTTTGGAAGCTTTAGATTTTTTTCTTCTAATTTATTCTACATTTTAGTTGAGGTTAGACATATCAAAGGTTTCTTTAATCTGCAGGAAACAGGGCTCGGATTTGATGTTTTGAGTGATAGAATTTCGTGTTTTTTCTTTACCTGTTGCATCCATCTCTTGCTTTGCTCCTCTTGCCTGCTTACTATTCCTCTTTCCTCCGTGTTACTTCCTCACCACCAATCCCCCTAGTTTCTGTCTTACCTAGTCTTCTATCCCAGATTTTCTTCAATTTCTATATTGTGTAGGGTAATTTGGACTGAAACTCTTTTACATTAGCTAGTGTTGCTAAAAAATTGTAAATGTTAATGTAAGTAATTATTGGAGACAAGACATGTTCGCTGCTGCAATTGACAAAGAGAAAATAAAGCTTTAGGCTTGTGATTTCTAAGAATTTATTACCTGTTGCTAGCTAAGACATCAATGGAGATACACGTCAATCCCAATATATTCTTTAACTCAAAACTGTTTGATTGTTATGTCAATCATAGAATTGATCGATAGCAAAATATGGAATATCAATAATCATGTACATATTAAGAAACTATTAAATTAATTTCACTGCATAAACATAATGTTCTTTTTTGATTTGGTTCAATAAACATAGTGATTCCTTATGGCTTGCTTATTTCAGCTCAAAATTCAGATTGAGATAAAGACAAAATTGAATTGGCTTTTCCATGATCAAAGATACTTAAAGCAACATTTTTGGTTCCAAAAGAAGGCACCAAGTGGGTATCAATATAGAAAAAGTGTAAAAATTCAAGAATTTTTAGCCCAACAAAAGAAGCTCCTAGGACCATCCTTTTGTACCCCGCATTCTTGAGGTTTTGGTAGGTAGCTATCAACCATTTTGACCATATTTTTCAATTAATATACCCCTTACCAAACTATAAACTCCATTAAGATAATTTTTTAATTAAAAGAACAACTAGTTATCCATTCATTCAACTAAATTTTTAGCTTAACTCATAATTTAAGAAAGATATAAAAGGATAAGAAAATCCAATCTATAATTGTAGAAATTGGCTATCCACAACCACGTTGATCATAAAATAATGACCACAATCATAGGCCTCTTAATGTATTCATCAATTAGCGAATATTCCTATATTTTTATTACCTAAACTACTAATTTAATCAGCCAATATTCCATCAATGATCGAGTATTCCAATTTGATTAGCTAATATGAACACGATAAAACTTCCAATTGAAGAAGAGATGAAATCCTTCTAAAATATAAAAATCCATGTTAGTAAGGCTGCTAAAATAGTAATTTACTTAGAAGAAAAATTCCTAATCCTACGGAAATATACCTTCACAAGATTGTTTCATCGCTTAGATTTAGACATTACCTGGACTAGTGGAATGACTGCCAAACGTGCAGCAACATTATCAGATGATTTTTCGCACTCCCTCCAAAGCAAGTTATGAGCAGGCATATCTCCGTAGCTAAATTAAAAGTAGTTCGAAGTCAGCCAACTCAAACATAAAATAAGAATTATCTTAATAAAGTATAACAGGTTTCCCTACGTGAAACCAAGCTCCACAAGTCGCTGCGAACACCATGCAAAATGGCGACTCTCATCATCAGCAACATGAGCAAAATCAGCAAAAAAACCCTTGCCAAGAATCTCAGAGAAGGGAGAAAACCGAACTACAGTATCCCATGCCAAATCAATTGCATTTAGCTCCACATGAGCAAGATTATGAAGCATATAAGCATTAAGAGGCAGGCCTGAGTTTTTGGGAGCAGGAATTTCCTTTGGCGACACCTATATTGAAACAGGATACATGAAGGATAAAAAATTATTTCCATCTCAAGGTCTTGAATCAGCCAAACTCCTTAATATGTTCATAATATCTTAGCTCTCATATAATCCACAAAAATAAACATTTGCCTCTTGAATAATCAGAACCTTCAGTTCAAGTGTTCAAAATCATGAAAACAGAAAAAGAAAAAACGTCTCAAACCACAACTAGTCACTGATAATGGAGAGGAACACCTCGACCCAATATAAAATGCCTCTGTAGTAAGCACTAACTTAACTAGTGACTACAAAATCACAAACACAGTTGACAATTTCAAAGCACATAAATCATAGATGTCATATGAAAGACCTTATATGGTCTCAAGAGACAAGTCACCAGAATGAAAAACAAAAGGTGGGTGGTACATGTGGAAGGAGGATAAGCTTTACTAAGATAAAGATTCATTGATAAGCTTTACTTGGCTTTACTAAAATATATTTTATCCAAGTTCTAAAAGTAAAATATAAATTTGCAAATGAGTGACACTTGTTTGTATCCATTTGTTCTAAACATTGCAATGAACTAAAAAGTCAGGAAGCAAGAATGTAGTAGAGCAAGGTAAGATTCAAAAGAACAGTACACTACAATATGCAGAAAGAAATTTAATTGAGACTGCAAATTATACTTCTAGATGTTTAAAACCAACCTCATAAAATAGCTCAACAGCAAAGCCCAAAAAGTAGGAAGCTATTAAAGAAGGCTAAAAATCAAAGCTTCCACAGCTTTAGAATAAACGAACCAAGATAGGTTTAGGAGGGCGAGCGGGTCTGGAAGGCGGGTCAAAGACCCCAATAGGCAAATTCTCGTTCCGCCACCGAGAGAAAGCCAAATGAGAAAGCTTGGACTTGGCGAGAGGATCACTGGTGGAGAGAACCACAGCACCAAGCTCCGCAAGAGACGAGGCAGACGAAATTGGGTCGTCACTGTGGTCGTTTGGATGGAGAGGCGACTCTGGTACAGGTTCAGGGCCACTGGGTCCCCAAAAACGGTTCTCATTGAGCGGGCTCTCTCTCCAGTTCTGGAGACCTGACCACGGTCTGTACTTATCTACAGAAGAAGAAAAAGAAGAGTAGGTTTTGGGTTTGAATAGATGAGAAGATAAAGACGAGCACCTCATTAGAGCTGGAGAAAACATGGCTTTTCATTCCAGTTTGCAGATGGCTTCCTGGTTCTCAGGCTCGGATGATTTACAGTATGAGAGAAGAATGGGAAGAATTAGCAGAGAGAAATTACAGGGCTATAATTAAAATTGATTTTATTTTTTAAAAAAAAATAACTATTTAGTATTTTTTTATAAATTAGATTATAAAATTATATTAAAAATAATAATTTAATATTTATATTATTTAATTAATCAATTAGTTAATTTTGCTCCTTTCTTGTGGACTGAAAATGGGAACAAGAAATTTTCTGACATTAACGGAAAGTTCTGAATGACCGGCGCGTGTAAAACTCCTCCGTTCTCCCAGTCACCCAACAGTTCGGGAGGTGAGGTTCACGTCAAAGCTCAGCGAATGGGGAACCCTTTCGAATTTCCTCAATCAAAACTCCCCGCCACAATTCAACACTATTCAGCCGCACCGGCGTCCACGTCACGCTACATGCATTAAGCTCTCTGATTGGTTCGTGTTCCCCACGCCGAACATATTCGCGTTAGTCCAACACACCTCGCGTGCGCTATGATACTTCCCGAGCACGGCTCTTTTGGTGCATCCACACGCTTCTCTCAATTCGTGGCGGTTCACGAAGCCTCTCCTACCGTACACCTGTAAGATAAGGATACAGTGCACGAGCGCCAGACCGAGAGAGAGAGAGAGAGAGAGGAAGTGTTTAGAGAGAGAAAGTGCTAGAGAGAGAACATTGGGAGTCTCGGAGGAGATCTGATCGAAACGTGAGGTAAAGAAGCTTGAAACTCCGTTGTTCTTCTTATGCCAAATTTCCTTTTATGTGTATGCATGTAGACATATATATATAGGTCATATTTATTTGTTCATCTGTTTCTTCTTCGGTTATTAAATAAAGAAACCAGATCGGAGGAGGTTTGCGTTAGGTTTTGGCATTTTCTCCACTCGGTGAGGAAGCCCTAATTTAATTGCGTTCTTGGTTCGGGAATTAGGGTTTTTGTGGATCGCAAAACCCTAGTTTGTAGCCAATTTTAGGAATACGTTCCCGTGCGAGGGAAAAAGGTTGAATCAAGTGAAAAGGCGTGAATTAGGGTTTTTCAGTTACATGTATGGCTTCGGGGCCTATAGTTGGAGAAGGAAATGATGGAGCTAAAGAGAAGCAGAGATACACGGAGAGCAAGGTTTATACAAGAAAAGCTTCTAAAGGTCCCAAGAAACAGAATAATAATGTTGTCACTACCACCACCACTGCAACCACCGCCGGCGATGCTACCACTAACAACAACAGTACCGTAAACAATCCCGATATTGCCACAGTTACTACGGCAACGACGACGAACGATAAGAACAACAACAGTACCGAAAACGTAAACCTAATCGAAGCGCCTCCGCAAGCCCTAGCGTCAGAGAATGCGAATTTGGCTCAGCAACAGATCATATCTCGAATTGATGCTACTTCTGATGACTCTTCGAGCCTTAATCGGCCGCAGCTTGTTGCTGCAAGTGCCCAGGACCAGGCACCTGGGAACAGGATGGTAAAGCAAGGTTCCGATAATAGAATTAGAATCAATTTGGCAACAAGATCGAAACAGGAGATGCGGGAGCTAAGGAAGAGGCTTGAAAAAGAGCTTGATTTGGTAAGGAGTTTGGTGAAGAAAATAGAAGCGAAGGAAGGGCAGATTAGTGGGTTGAGCAACGCTCTTTTTTCTGTTAATGAAGGGGTTGATAATGGAGTGAAGAGGATTCACTCAGAGGTGGCTTCAGGCGGAGTTCCTCGTGAGGTTATTCGACAGTCTAGGCCTTTGAACCAACTGAGTATATCTGTGTTGGAGAATAGTCAGGGTGTTACCGAGAATGTGGAGAAAGAGAAAAGGACTCCGAAGGCAAATCAGTTCTATAGGAATTCTGAATTCTTGCTTGCAAAAGATAAGTTCCCACCAGCAGAGAGCAATAAGAAATCAAAATTGAACGGGAAGAAACAAGGAGGGGAACTGGGACATGGCTTTGGGCCTGGCTCCAAGGTTTTCAAGAGTTGTAGTGCGTTGCTAGAACGATTGATGAAGCACAAGCATGGCTGGGTTTTTAATGCCCCGGTTGATGCAAAGGGTCTTGGTTTGCATGATTACTTCACCATTATTAAACATCCAATGGATTTAGGATCTGTGAAGTCAAGGCTGAACAAGAATTGGTACAAGTCACCAAGGGAATTTGCGGAGGATGTGAGACTTACTTTTCACAATGCTATGACATATAATCCCAAAGGACAGGATGTTCACATAATGGCAGAGCAGTTGTCAAAGATATTTGAGGATAAATGGACTGCCATAGAGGCTGACTATAATCGTGAGATGAGGTTTGCTTCAGAATATGATATGGTTCTTCATACACCTACAACAAGAAAAGCTCCTCCATTTCCTCCACCCCCTCTTGATATGAGAAGAATCTTGGACAGATCAGAATCTATTACACGACCTGTTGATATGAGGTCGAAATCCATCACTACTACTCCGTCTGGTAGGACCCCTGTTCCAAAGAAACCGAAGGCTAAGGATCCACAAAAACGGGACATGACATATGAGGAGAAACAGAAACTTAGTAATAACCTTCAGAGTTTGCCTTCAGACAAGCTTGACAACATAGTACAAATCATTAAGAAGAGGAATTCAGCCCTCTTCCAACATGATGATGAAATTGAAGTGGATATTGATAGTGTTGATGCGGAAACTCTTTGGGAGCTTGACAGGTTTGTGACCAACTACAAAAAAAGTTTGAGCAAGAACAAGAGAAAAGCTGAACTTGCTATTCAAGCCAGAGCAGAAGCTGAGCAAAATGTCCAGCTCCAGGAGGAGGTAAGGGCAATGAGACTTTGAATGAACTCTTCTGTTTTCTCATTTATTTCCTCCTTCCAATAAGATTATAGTTCATCATTTTCTTAAACAAAGTTTGCAAAATGAGTCACTGTTGCTTTTCTCTTGCAGACCCCAGCTCCAGCGACGGTGGAATTGCCGAAAGAAACAAAAGCAGGTAGGATGAAATTTTATATTGAGAATGCTTTATTAGACTTGTTAGGTTTTATTTTTTTTAATCCTAATTTTGTAGTTAATTTTTGTCATCCGGCAGATGAAAGGAATGTTTCCACATCATCATCTATACAAGTGCAAAAGCACGGAGATAATGCAAGTAGATCAAGTAGTTCAAGCAGCTCTTCAAGTGATTCTGGTTCTTCATCAAGTGGTACTGCTCTCATTTCTGACTCTATTTGACCAATTTCTGATTATGTGGCATATATTTCTGGGAAACTGAGAATTTTTATTTTTGTTGGGATAACTTCATATGCGTCTTCTTAAATGGACCTATGTACTTCTTGCAGACTCTGATAGTGAAAGTTCCTCGGGATCTGGATCTGATGCAGGGCATTCTCCTAGGACATAATCTTGATAAGTTAGGTATGATAATATCGTTGAAATCGGTTTTGTTTCCATGCTTAATGATTGTTATTTTGTTGGAAATAGAAGACAAAGTTGACTTGTATGTAGAACCAGGAGGGCTTTGTATATGTTGTGGATGAGGCACGAATGATTAAACTGAAGTTTCCTCATTGCTAATGTCATCAATCAACGTAGATACTAATGAATAACATGACTCTGTGATCATGTTTGTTTCCATTCAAAAATTACATATTGAAACTGGATCTTTTATAAATCTTTTGGTTCTTAGAATTTTGTGTCTGAAATCTGATAAGTTTTTCGGCAGTCACAATCTCGTGAGCCATCAGGTTGAGAGTTGTGAATTTGCTTTATCAAACACATTTAGTATGAGGATTACTGAGTTCCCTGTTTAATAGCTCTTACTTTGTCACAGGATAACCTCCTCTATGAGCCAAAATTGAATTATTTGGATTTTTATGGGAGGGCATTAAAGACAGACTGAAGATATACCCCCGTTTCAAAAGCTAAATTGGTTTTGCTTCGATGTGCATTTACCTCATTGTAGTGCCTTCTCTATGTTGAGAGTATGTATTAACATGATTTGCTAGTTACTCTCCTTGTGTCTATTATATAAGCTCTAGAAGATATCCTTGTAATTTGGACTTCTAGGAATAACAAATTTTATAGAAAAGTTCTTTATATGCCAGCTGCTTTTGATTTATGGAGCTTGTAAAATTTCCGTGAACTTTCCCACTTACGCCTTTCAATATTGTTCTTTAGGCGTCACTGAGTCCAATGCTCATGGCTACAGCAATTGTTTAACTAGTCTTAGGATTGGGAACAGCTTGGTATAAATGGATGGTAAATCCAATAGATTAATTTCATGAACATTTTTTATGGTGGTTGAGAAGAAGAAATGCATACTCAAACCGCGCAGCTACTGATATCCACATTGCCTTATCTTCCTTTCATGACAAGTTGATCAAAAGTCTCATGCGTTACTTGAGTGCAATAGTTAGTTGATGCTAATTTTACATGTAATGATCATATTTTTAGCTGTGTTCTTGTCCAATGCTAATTTGCCTTGTCACATGCTAAGAATGTATTTTAGAAGAATATTTTCTTCTATCTTTTCTTAAAAAAAAATAAAAATGTAAAGTGTATGTACAAGGTACCAAAAGAGGGTACCAGCCGTGGACAAAAGATTTACAAGATAGTTATCATGTCAATGACATTCCTAAAATTCTCATCACTAATATTTTTCTTCTACCTTTCTACTTATCATTTTGAGTTGTCATTTCATTACTTGCTTTGCTTGTGTTCCTCTTGATATTGCGAGGATGATTTTGCCATTTGCTTATCCTCTGTTAGAGTAGATGTTTGGCTTGACAATAATTTTGCTATTCCTTATGTTTTCTCCAGTAGATCTTGCCAGATTTAGCATTAGCATTTTGTTTGCGCAACATATGTGTGTCATTTAGCTGATTGTTGACAGAAAGGCATGCAGAAGAGAGTGTTGAGACATTGCCTTTAATACCCAGGATGATGGACATCAAAGATAAGTAAATAGACCAGTGAGAATGGTGGTCGGAAAGGATAGGCAATGCATTGTTTAGGAAGAGTTTCCTCCATTTGGTTAGTGTCATTAAGGAAATCTAATGAATACAGCAGCCTTGTTTGGGCTAAAGCAGCACGTGAGAGCATTCCCAAAGATCATCATTCTAGTCCTGCATAGTATGATATATTCACTCAAAAAAAAAAAAAAGATAATGTGATATTGTTTCTCCGATAGTCTAAATAGTGTGAGAAAATTGCTGATCTTCCCTTTTTTTTTTTTTTTTTTATATTTACGGTGGCAGATTTAAGAAAATATAGGTGACGTGTTACGGCATTGAAGCTTTCAAGTTTGTGGAGATGATTAGAATCCGAGAAAAGATGTAGAGTGGGTAAAACTGTGGAGGTGTCCAACCCATAGTTTTGCCATTGCAGAGGGTCTGTTTGAACTGGAGCCAGCCTCTCAGTGTCTCTCTGCCAAGTAGATGTGGAGTATCCATTTCCACAGAACAGATTTGTATAATAGGTGGTAGGATGTGGTTATGATGATTTTAGATGGTCTGGTCAGTTTGTTTGGTGTACATTGCTAACTAATATTTACTACTACACTCATTGTAGTCCTTCTTTATGTTTTTGGTCGTATGCAAGCATTTGAGATTCATTCGGATTAGACTGTCAGATAGTTGTAATTCAAGCTCATCAAATCATTATTGCTTCTTCATGTCCAATAATTTCCCCTGGGAATCATGGTATGGTATGCTTCTCTTTTCCCTTGTTTTTTCTCGATCGGGTGATCTGACTCTCGGTTATTTATTTTTCAAATTGGCACTTTAATTGTTAAAATAGATATAAACATTAAGACATGCCCTCGTTGATTGTCACGCTGATCGAGTGTAAACAGTAAAATTTAAATTGAATATATACATGGTTTGGTTTGAGAGGCAAAAGCCAGAGCATATGGTTTTCTGCATCTAAGACTTTTTCATTAGATGCAATAGGATCAAAAAACATATATAAATCATGATGTAGAAATTAGGTGGCTCGTTAGTAATTAGATTTCTGTCAGGAATTGAGAGAGCTTTTCTGGTTTATCTTGGTATAATATCTAAAGACCCAAGAGGTAAAAAACGAACGACCAACTAAGATCTTCAACTACCAAGTTGCATTCTATATAGTTCAGGAGCTTGTGGATTTAGCTTCCATGACCATCTTCTTCTGTAGTCCTCTGCGACACAAATAGAATATCTCTCTTTCTTTAGAATCTACTTGTAAAACGTGGATTGGGCTTGAGAAATGCGTTGGGCCGAACCTGCCCCGCCAACTTAGCTAATCGCTCCAAGAGGAGAGGTCAAAATGAGAGAATCGATAAGCCTGAAATGTATGTATGTATGTATGTATATACACAATATAAACTTCACTCACAGTTGAACCGAATTGCTAATATATAAATATGTCTAAAAAGTATTAGACAATTGAATGGGGAATTTAGACAAAATGGCTTTTTGCTTAGTGTCGTCTACTTCTATCCACAAAGATTGACGATGGAACCTTTTTCAGAGTTTGTTGTCTTATACATACATATTATATATAACACCAAAGTTGTCTATCATTTTTGTCATGATATATATATATATATATATACATATACATATTGTTATGTTGTATGTATTGTCTTATTAAAACAAAGAACACTTTTAGCTATGATAAAGATTTCTTTTCTTGTCTTAATTGAAAGAAATAGAATTGTAAAAGTAGAGGAAATTTTGCCTTTTATAATGACGCATTTGATACCTTTACAAATCAAGCCCTGTCAAATAAGCCCACTTATTGCCTACATGCAATATGCTGGCCATGGATAATCCACATGATTTCTTGAAAAGATTTAAAACTTTGTCCTAATTAACTGTGTGTGTGTGTATATATATATATACACATATTATATAATATCATGTATGTATTTTTTTGTAAGTATCTGTATATACTGCTCTGCTTATCCTGTATCCCATAAATTATAATGAAACTAATCGATATTGGTTAACACGTTCTTGTCAGAAAGGTAGGCATGTAATGTTAATATATCTATATATATATTTATATATATATTTTTTTAAATTATATATTAACTATCAATTAGTTATAACAAATCTTTAAAAACATAATTAAAGACAAACATTCTTTTGTCCTCTACTGTTTCTTTTCTCTTTCCTGTTCTTTGTATTTAGTTTTTAATTTTTGATCTTCATTCCATGTTTGATTATTGATACCAGGCTTCATTTTCTCTTGGTTTTATGTAATAGACATCAGTCAAAATTACCCACAAGTTCTTTTAAAGAAAAAATTAGACCCTATATTTTATATATATATATATATATCAATCTTAATGATATGGTGATTTGGGTTTGTCTTGGAAAGTACATATGATTCAAAAATCTACAATTTTGACAAGACCCTTTTGATATTCTACTACATGGTATCTTTTTTAATATATATATATATATATATATATAAAATTAATGAAGTGGTCAACTGAGTTAGTGCATTTTATTAGATGGCAAAAATCACTTTTACATGAGGAGAAAAAAAATATTAATGATTTGTAATTGTAGTGCAAATCCTATACACTTTCTTGGTCGATTCTCGGCTAATAATTAAGTATGGCTTTCAGGATATGAATCCAAAAATATTAAAATACATTCATACTTTGGACCATAAAGAAAGATCTGCTCCATAATTAATGTAATCCAAACGTAAAATAACTATTAATTGCATGTATTTATCGTAGAAGTCATGACATTTTTTTTTTCTTTTGAAAAGTCAGACATATACATATTGTATGTATCATCATGAGTTGGCTTTTCTTTAATCATTGAACATGACAATGAAAATATATATACACACATATATGTATGTACGTATGTATGACTTGAATAGAGAAGCTTGAGTTATCCCCCCTCCGGAGCTTTATAGGCCACCTTCATGAATACATACATATACTAGGTTTTGGTTTTTAAATTAACAAGATTTTTTTTTTTTTTTGATATAATGCAGTGGCGGCGGCAAATTGCAGTATATATAATATAATATATATATATATATAGGGTGTATGGATCTATGGGTCGACTTTGGATGGTGGTGACTACAGGTGCCTATTCTAGCTAGGGTATGTTTGTAGTGAGGTTCATGTGGAGGAGAAGAGAACAAAAAAGGAAAAACATAAACAACATTCTATGAAGAAGTAAGAAGAAAAGTATAAGTTGAATTCATAACAATTAATTTTTATTAGAATGTAAATAATTAATTGAATTATTTTTTATCTATATTAAATTTTTCGAATTCTTAATTTAAATACTATTTAAAATTATATAAAAACTAGATATCTCGTATCTGATTTCTAATAAAAATAAATAATTGAACATAATCCAATATAAAAATATGCTGGTTTAGTTCAACTCTCACCAAAACTAAAAATATCCCGTCTTTGATTCAAACTCCTATCCTTGATCGGTTCCTATTACAATTCTCGACCGACCAAAGGACACTCCTACAAGCTGCACCTTTTTTGTGACTCTCCAAGCTTTTTTTGTTTCCTTAAAGGAAACTAAGTTTGATCACATACCTCGTATACACCATTATTTTCCTTGATTGCATGCATATTCTCTACTAGACTTTTTTTTTTGTAGGTTTTTGAGAGACTGTGAACACAATCTGGAAACCTTCTATTCCACAAATCAACATCTTCTACCATTCCTCCATGAGCTTTTGCATGATTCCAGGGCAAACTAAAGCTCCTCTTTTCATTTTCACAGTCATCAATTCTTGATCATAAGGGTCTTGTATTATGCGTATATGATACTTAAAGAATACTTAATTTCTATCACTTGTCCAAAACTTGCCAGGTTTTCATCTAGTTTTAGGTACTTAAGAAATACTAGAAATTACTTTAATAGCTCTAGGAGTCTATTTTTTGAAACATCCCTCTTGCCTTCAATTTTCAAGCATTCACAATCGTCAATTCTCACCTTAGATGCATAGAATCTGGAAAGCCTTCAAAATAGACTTTGATCAGGTATCATATTATGGCTACATCCACTATCAATTAGCCAAGAATTAGTACTGGTGTTGGTTTGAGTAAGAAGTTACTACAAATAGTTTCTCATCCTGTGGTTCTTTTTTTTCAGTAGCTTGAGCTATCTGTTCATGTTGCAATTTCTTCCCTTTTGCATACTTTTTTCACATGTTCAAAAACCTTACAAGACCTGGACTGAACTCCAAACATAAACCAACAATACTTTTTTTTTTAATATTTAGTCTTCTTTCATCTTAACAAATACAAGCTCTCTCCCTCTCTTGTCTCTCTTTCTCTCACTTCCCTAGAACTCCTTAATTCTCTCCGAAGCTTTTTTGCCTATTTTACACCACATAATCCTCACAAGCATTGTTTCAAACCAAGTGATCAATAAAGGAAAGGCATGGTGCTTCACTTGTGTCACAGTTAGGTCTGCTCTTAAGGGAAAAGGTGAGAGTATCTGCACCAACTTCCACAGCTTCTCACAGGTTGGGGCGCCTCAAAAGGGCCTTCATCTTCACATTTCAAAGCCAGTAATTTTTCCGTTGAAAACTGGTGGAGAAACACTCTCTTAACTGCTTGAGGCCATGTTCAACAAGTTATGATTTTTGGTGGGTGGGTTTTGGTGGTTTTCCAACATAAAAGGTTCGTATTTCCAGTTCTCCAAAGAGTTTATGAGTTTCAATATCACTTGTTGATTGTTGGCTACGTGTATGTATATGTGTATGCAGAAACTGAATGACAAAGAAACTAGAGAAAACAAGAAATCTAGAGAAAAAATAAAGAGCAGAGAAGGGAGTAACGAAGAACAATTTTGGGCTGACACCACTATTTTTCCTTCATTTCATTGTCAAAAACCAAATACAAGTTGTCATCCATGACAACTGCTATTCTACCAAAAATAGTAAAGATGATTTAACCTTCTTAAGCTAACCTTAAACATCTCAAAAAGAAGCTAGTTCACTAATACATGTTTTACAGAAAACATAAACTAATGTAAAAAAACTAGATTGAAGGCAAAACATTGTTTCAAGCATTGCCCACAAAATGTCAACCCTTTAACAAAACATACATATAGATAATATATATAGAACATGACGACGTTAGAACTTTGAAGCTATGACGAACCAGAGTCCGCAAGTTGTTTAATTAGTAACGTTGGAGTTGTTTCTTCAATTCTTCTTTTTCTTCTTGTAGATCCTATGTCCTCATGACTTTAGTCACATAAGCAAAATTTTGGGGGTAAGATCCTTATTTAGAAAGTAAACTATTATATAAGCTCTATATATAGCTTACAGGTAGCTGTATAGGCAAGATGTAAGAGATGCAGTGAAACAAGCACTAAGGTGATATTGTTTCAAGGTATTGGTCTTGGCTGAGAATGATGTTCAGGATCTGGCCCTGATGGTGAAAGCCTATCAGGGGTCATGTTTTGGAACGTGGAAAGACGCTGGTAATGTTGTATCTTTGACACATTGTAACCTAATATTTCGCTGAGAAGAACATTGCTATTACTTGTCTTGGACAAGAGAAGTCGAGCTTGACAACTCGTGATCATAATTAGTGCCAAGACAAGAAACACTTTTGTGGGTGTTGTTGCTGGTTTAGTCATCTTTAACTTCTTCAGTTGAGCTTAAGTGAGTTCAAGACTGAAAGAAGAAAGTAAGAGATGGTGTTTCCAGCATGCAGGAGAAGTGAAGTAAGTAGTTGCGATAAGTCATATTACCTATTTATAGATGAAAATGTGAAGAGAAGAGAGATAGTGGTGGCTTCACTAGTGAGTCAATGATTTTGTTTTGTATTGAACTTGTATGGTTTTTTACTCAAATGGCTTGTTTGTGGGTTTCCCATAATTATTATTTTAGGCTATATATATATACACACATGATAAGGTAGAACTGTCTCCCACTCCTTCTCGAGTGCCTACCTAGCTCACCCTCTTCCATTTTCTGAATTGATCAGAGAGAAATGTAGAATTTTTCATTTAACTAGCTTGATCCAAATTATCACTTACATATCTATATATATAATATGGGAAGAGGGAAACCTAGAGTAAACATAGACCTGTTATAATAAATGGTCAAAAGATGACATGCAAAGTTGTTAATTTGTTCTATACCTATGCATGTGTAAATGCGTGTGTGTGCGTAGGGGGTGTATATATGCATGCATATATATTTAGAGAGAGAGAGAGAGAGAGAGAGCTTGAATAATATTTGTTTTGATCCACCCAAAATTCTCTTCCTATCAGTTCGCCACGTACAAAATTGATTCTTCCATTAGATTATTGAGGGGGTCACTTTTACAAAGTCTTTTGGAGAAGAGAATTAGAGAGATGAGAGAAATTGGAGGCATTATAATAAGCAATATCAACTATTGTTCAATGTAGATAATCTTAATTAACAATATATGCTAATTTATATATATAAACATATACAAGAATAAGATACTAGTGGAATCTTGTATATATATATATATATATATATATATAAACTAACATGTCGCCTGATAACAACAAATGGAACATGATCATCAGTCCATAGTCCTTCAAATATCATAATTGTTAAATCAAATACTCCAAATCATATCCAGGTCAGATATTTTGCTTTATGCATGTGCTAAACCAAATTATCCATCGTTTTGTTTTGTTTGTATATATGCTGTTCTCTTGTTTTCCTCAAATATTAATTTTAAATATTAGCAGAAAAGAAATATTAATTTTCTCTATCTCGAACACAGATAACATGCGATACACCATAAATTTGTCTGATGTGTATAATATATATATATATATATATAGAGAGAGAGAGAGAGAGAGAGAGAGCTAATGAAGCATTATCACTTTACTGATATGCTTCTCAAAGGTCAACTTGGTTGATACTAATAAGCCTATTGAGATCATCACATCCATGAATGTCTTACCTTTTTTTCTTAAAGTTATTCAATCAATACTAATCAATTACTATTTGATTGAATAATATGTAAATTCACCTCTCTCTATAAACATGTAAATTTAGTTGTAAATGCGTAAATTTAAACTATTAACGGTGAATTTTCATTTATTTTTTATTAAGATATTGTGTTATTTCAATATAAATACTATTTAATTAATAAAATATATAAATTTTTATTAAGATATTCTTTCTAATGAAATATATATATTATTCCTATTTGAACAAATTTAATCATTCAAATATAGTATTTTTTTTAAGTATGTCAATCACACACAACATAATCTTTCGTGTATAATCAAGAAGTTATGTGTTGATGGATTAAATTTTTCCAGGAACAGAGATGATCAGAAGGTGAGATGGAGTACTGAACTGTATTTTGCAGACGAAGAAGAATATGGTACGAGGAGAGTAAAGGCAACAATACTAAACTTATCTTTATCAATAAAAATAGACCATAATTACGTTGTTATTGGTCTATAGACGTCATTTAATTATTAAAATATATAAATTTTTAACTAAAAAAGAAAAAAGAAAAGATTGCATTTTGTTGAAAAAATGAACATTTGCTATGCATGCATTCGAGTCCAGAGAGAGAGAGAGAGAGAGAGAAATATTATTGAAAAGAACTAGAAATGGCGAGTAGTAAATTTGAAGAAAAATTAACATAATACATGGAATCTAAAAACTTATAAACTTGATCAATCGGCTTCCATGGAAATATGGTAGCTAGCTACAACTGCGGCCTGCTCTACCTAAAGGCTAGCAAGCTTTAACACAGACAGATATAATAGGAAGAAAAGAAAACAATATATATGTATAAGGAAATATAAGATAGAGCATAGCATATATATATATATATATATATATGCATATGTAAGGTAGTATTAAGGGGCGGCTTGGGGATTGGAGTGATGATGCTGAGGATCAGGTCCTGCGGGAGACAATCTATCAGTTTTCACTGTAGAGGAAATGCTTCGGTAATATTCCAATTTACTTTGATCATACCCAAGTTCATGCAGAAGAAGACGACTTTCAGTCCTCTTCCAAACATGGACTCGCCCCTCCAAACTTGTAACAAAGAATACCAACATAATCAACACAACTGCAACTGACCCTTTTCCTCCCATTAAGCACTTTTCTTCTACTTCTACCGACCCAACTATATATATATGTGTGTGTGTGTGTGTGTATTAATATGGAAGCTTGTAGCTTTAGGTACCAAACCAAATGCTTGTATTTATAATACCATATTGACAGTACTACTACACCAGATTAACCCAGCTATGTGCAAGGAGGAAACAAAGTGATCACAGCTGAACAATAATATATTCAATTAATATTTAATATTATAATAGTGAGCAATCTTTTAATAAACTAAAATATATATGTACATATATATTCAATGTTAATGTATAGAACACGAACATATACATTTCTTATCGTCTCATCAGCATATAAACTAAACTATTGATCTCTTCTGTTTTTTTTCAAATAGGATTTATATTTATTTAATTTTTTTTATTATTTTACAGTCGTATGATTACAACATAACAGCAAGAGAGCAGCTCCTCCTTTAATATTAATAAAATTGCATAGTTTTAACTTTGTAATTTTAGTAATTTTAACCCCTCTATTGGTTATGAAATATGATAATTTTGACACAATGGATCATATTTAACCCCACAACTTTTAGGAATTTTGACATTCTCAACCGACATTTTTATCTATACTTTGATTGAACCCACAAAAACTATTCCAGCACGGTCTTTATTTGACAAATAGTATAATTAAACATTTGTTTTAAAAAGTGAATTGAATTTCAATTTATTTACCAAAAATAAATTTTGATCTACCAAAAACAGCCTTGATATTCTTAATTTTCTTTTCTCATTTTTTTCCTCACTATTAGAAAAGAAGAAAACTAAATTCCATTTATTGCATTGAGTTAAAATATACTACATAGCAGAGTTTTCTACTTGACTATAATTTTTTGCTCTCTTTACTCCTCTTCTTAGCAAGGATTCTTGCTCTATCAGATGCTCAATGCAAACCCTAAATCCTACCCTCCTATTTTATCATTCATGTCGTTCTCTGCAGCTTTTTTGGTGTTTATATAATATTCATCCAGTTAATGAATGTTGATCTTCAATTATTTAGGGCCAGAACTAATCTTGTCTTTTGATCTTGTATGAGTTGGGGCGGATGTGATAGACTAGGATTGCTCTAGGAAGTGGATTTTTCCTTATCAACCTTTCAGTAAACCGAAGCGAACTGGATGATGCCTAAGATGAGGAGCAGATGCCTAATGCGAGTCCTGTTAATTGGCATGACCATAAAGACTATTCTGTGGTTACTATCAGAAGTAAGGCTATGTTGAAGCTTCTACCCAAAAGAACTTATAATTTGACAAATATGCAATATGTAATTTTACTTGCAAATATTAATGCTGAGAATCTAGAAGCTTATCGGGTATGCTATTGCATAAATGGATTAGTGGTTCAGTTTGGTCTTCTCATGTAGGCTAACTATTTGTTTAATGTTTCCATACTAGACACATAGATTGATCCCTTGTGGAATCAAATGTCGAAAGGCAGAAAGTGATACAATGTTAAGGAGAAGATCTAAGGTGAGTGCTCAATCGTGCATAAGAACTTAAGATCATTAGCTCGAGTTTTCATTCATGAAATTTTTTAGTTCATTTTTTACTGTGTGCCTGTCCAATGACTGAAGATCTTCTGGTTATCTTATGGCTGATGAAATATAAATATAGAATTGGTGATATGATGATAATATTTTAATAGCATGGTTCTTTTGGGAGTTATAGTAAATATTATCCAGCAAAGCAAAAATGTCTAATCATTCTATATATAAATATTATCCAGCAAAGCAAAAATGTCTAATCATCCTATATATAAATATATAGACACACACACATATTACTTCAAAAGAGAAAAAGTACTAGTGGTTTCACATTAGTGAATGAGCAAGTTCCATTTTATCTCTAAGGAAAAAGCGTTAATCCAAACCGACAATCGAATAGAAATCAGTTTGAGAAACCCTGAAAATGGACAGTTGTTGGAAAATATATAATTTTTACCAAAAGCTCCACATAAACTATAGCTAATTAATGGATCCTTTGATCCACATAAAAACTAAAAAAAGGAGAGACTGAATCTTATGATTATATTTCATCCACTACAACCACTTCCTTCCTACTTTATCGACTGCCACATCAAATTTTTCAGAGTTAACTTCATCTATCAACAAGTAATTAAAGGAGGATAAATGAAAAAACAAAGGAAAACAAGTACCCTCGACTAGTTTCCTAATTGAGGTATGTGTATGTATATAACTAATTTGTTTGAGAGATCTAGTAAGTTCATAATAACCTAGTGATCAAGTGATAATTAAACAATTATTTTTTCTCCAGTAACTTAAAATTTAATTAGTAACTTAAACTTAAGAGTGTTAAAATTTAATAACTCACAACACTTAAATTCCCCTTAATCACTACCATGCATAAAACCTGCAGACCATAACACTCAAAAAGAGCCTAATTCCTCTTTGAGTATGTTTGTGTGAGTTGTGTGCTACAGTGGGATGCGGAAATTGGATATATAACTCTATGAGGTATATGGCAATTTATAACTACCAAGGGTTAGCAAACGAATACAATAATTCTGAAGGGTCAAAGGGTGCCTCAACCACATTCTGTCCACTTTACTATAGTTAATTCTTCTTAAACATAATATGCCAAGTCTATGTGCATTTTATAAGTCACTGTGATAAATTATGCTAAAAATTTAAATTGATAGGAAAATGTCCAATACATCATTTACACATTAAGATGCATCCTTAAGAGTAAATCTGGTAAACTGCTAAATGTTGATCAAACATAAATTCCCCTTATCTTGTGACAATAAATTAATATAAATGAGGCGGCAGCCATCATTTGAAACCTAATGTTCTGCCTTTAATGCTATACAAATAATAAAACTGAGTTGATTTCTGTGAAAAAAACTTAACTTTAAAAGAAATAATTTAACACATTATTTTTACATTAATATCTTTTGCACAAAAAGGTTCTTTTGCAAAAGGGGTTTAACCAACTGGAAGAATTTCTTATTGTTTTTTTTATCCTCAATATTCTTTCCTTTGTTTCCTTTCCTATTGGCATACGGGCCCGGAGCAAATTATCTATGGCCAGGAGGCCATAATGATAAGAAATGGAGTCAATGAAAAACAACCAAACACGAAATTTGGTTGATCTTCGGGTTGGATGCAAAGCAATTAGGAACAAATGGGTCCCAATAATTAAGATAAAATTTAATGTTAATAATTTTTTCTTCGAAATAAAAGTATAAAGTGTGATATTAATACGGACATCCCGTACCAATCAATTTATCAATTAGGTCCTCAAAATCCTCCAACGAACTTGAAGGATGACACAATAACAAAAAACCAAAAATCTAGACTATTTATTCGTAAGTATATCAAATCCATTCGCATCTTCTATCCCTTCAAAAGCAAATTTTTGAATGATGATAAACACACACACTGTATATGTACTTGAATGATGATAAAAACAATGAATATATATGTGTACGTATATATATGCTTGATATATATGATGCTAAAAAATATGTTTAGTAGACCAAAATGACCTACTCAAATAGGCAATTGCCCCCTAACATCTTCATAATGTGCAAGGATGAGTCTATTTTAAGTAAAAAGAAGAATACGCATAAAATTTAAAACAGATTGCCATTGAAAAGGAATCAGGATTAGGTCACCATGAGAATAACAATATACCGATTGTAATAGATGTTCTCATTAAAGCAATAAACACCATGCCGACCGACAATTTGAATTTGGGACAGGGGCCATACCTACATGTTTACCATGAATTTTAGTGATCCTCTCCAATTTATTGTTATTTTATTTTCTATACAAAATTATATATACACATAATAATAATAATACTAATAATAATAATAAAATTATACAAAAATAATGAACTACTTGATAATTTATACTTAATGTAGGTAACATACATATAAAATAAATAATGTACACATAAATATTTGGTTTACAAATACATCTGACAAACTTTGAGAATTTATAATTGATAGCAACTGGTCCAACTATTGACCAGTATTTATACCATATTGGTACTGGACAGGTATAGTATGTACAAGCTAATAAGAACAACTGGTATGACATTATTTACCATACTAGTTCTCCTGTATAACAAGCCTTAGTTCTTAATTAATTCTAAAAATGCTAGGCTAGTTGAAGAACTCAAGTTAAAGAGTTGAGAATGGATAAACTCGTGTATATATATGACATACACTTCTTGAGAAAAAGGAGAATAATATCTTCGCACATGGTTCACAGTACATATGCAAAATTGACCATAAAGGATAATAGAGAATGAATTTCTACTTCTTCACTGTGTGAAACCCTTGGGACTACAAAATTATCAAATAGCTAATGATAAGACTTTGAAATCTTTGTGGTTTTAACTCAGTATCTGGTTCTTTACGTGTCATAAATATGTTGAAGTGAATTAAGGTTAACATATTTGTAATTAATGCACAAATTTGGAAGAACATAGATACCTTATCTAAATTTGAAATTATATCCTATTAATTGAAGGATTGACACATCATGACTTGTTACTACGAAATTAAATTTGGGGTCCTGCAATTGAAAGAATTTTCTGGTTTGTCATGCTTTAGTTTAATTCTTTAAGAGGTTAGTGGCAATAATTGGTCATACTTTCGTCAATCGTTAAACCTATTTTACTAATATGGGAGTAATTGAGATCAAAGAGAGATTAAATATTTATAGTAAAAATGCACTTGAGTCCATTATTTGCAAGTAGGAGATGTTCATATATGGGTTCGGACTAGACTATGAATATTACCAAGGATGAGGTAACCTGGATCAGCCCACATGAGTGAAATAACTACATAGTGTTTACTTCCTGAAACCACCTATTAAGTGGTAGATACCAATTGGTCATCTGGAAGTTGTGGACTTTCGAATGTAATATCTCCAAGCATTCTTGGATGTTTTTCCTCTTCACTCTCTCAAAAAAAAATTCCACATTCTTTTGCTCTCTAAATCTAACCTAGAGGTTGCGGAAAACCTGTTAATTAATTCACTTTGATGGGTTAAGTGGTCAGTATGCAAATCTAATATGACACTCTTTGTTGCTTCAAAAATCTAGGTATTTATTTCTATTTTTCTTGTATAGTTACTAACTTATTTTGTGTGTTTAGCACACGTAAAATCTAAACTTTCTACCATAGCCTTCTAATGTCCCAAATAATGAGTAACTTAAACCTGAATCACCTCATGAGTTAGGAAAGTAAAATTAGCTTACTCACCAGGAAGATCTTTTGATGAAATGTTGACCTTGCTCAGATATACAATAGATGCTGCAACAGAAGAAAACAAAAGGTTAGATCTGTAGATCTTCAATTTCCATTTCAAAAAATTATCATACTAGATAAAGATGCAATCTGTATCCAAATGGCTTAATTTTGCTTGTGCTGGGTTTTCTCCTTGCCAAGATCATTTAGTTAACACAAGAACAGCTCCAGGACATGCATTAAGTTCCACTGGACCCTGAGGGCTAAGCTGTTACCTTGAATAGTGTGAATGAGGCATTGCGAAGCCCCAGATAATGAACAAGAAGTAGCATAATCTTGGTTCCATTCTTGCATAAAGCAAGGTTTTCACCTAGTCTGCTAGCCTGTGTTTGTAAAACTGTCCTTGTCAAACAAAACCACAAATCAGTTGGCAAAAATCTGCTAAATTATGAACTTTTATACCTTTTCATCTTGGCAATGAGAATCCGAGAGGTGAAAAAAATGTAAGGATCCAACACTGTCCAATGCAGATGATTCCCCATCAGTCTAAGAAACAGAATGAGTTAAGTTTCCATTTTGGCTTCTTGAGTCCCAACAGTTCCATATCTCTTGCACCCTCCAAGAAAGCTGCGCCAAATAAGGGCATTAGGTGGAAAAGGCATGCTAGAAATCAGTTGCTCCGCATCCCTAAGGCATCCACATCTGACCAACATATCTATTACACAATGATAATGATCAATATCTGGTTCAATTCCATAACTTGAGTGCATTTTTCTGAAAATCTCCATCCCTTCTCTCACTAAACCTCCATGCCTGCACACACTAAGTATTGAAAGGAAAGCAACCCCATCAAGGTCAAAACCCAGTGATTCCATTTCCCTGAACCGATCAAATGCCTCACGAACATAACCATGGACTCCGAGAGCAGAAATTAGAGCTGTCCATGTGATAAGGTTTCTATCAGTCATTTCATCAAAGATTTTCACTGAACTCCTAATGCTCCCACATTTTCCATACATGTCAATCAAGATATTGCACAAGAAGGTATCACAGAGACTGGAATTAGTTTTTATAATAAGACAATGAATAGAACTACCCAAAGCAAGGTTGCAGAGTTTACTACATACGCATAAAACACTAACAAATGTGTAATTATCTGGGAAGATTTGAGCCAGCTGCATGTGTCGAAAAAGTTCAAAAACCTCTGCGTAATTACCGCTTCGAGCACAAGCAGCAATTACAATGTTCCAAGATACAAGATCAGGTTCTTCAAGCAGAGAAAGCAGCCTTATCGTTTCATAGTACTGAGCAGATCTGTTATATATTCCAGCAATGATATTGGATTGGACAACAGAAATTGGTGCTTTAGAAAAATCAACAAAAGACATGGCGTCAGTCATGAGAAAATTCTTTGCATATGAAGCCATGAGGGAGCTCAATACATAATCATTATTTTCATAGCCCAGCCTTGTAATCAAACAATGAAGCTGCCGGAGTTCTAATGAAGATGATGATTTAAGGACAGCAGAAAATGTAATTTCATTAGGTTGGAAACCTGATTGGAGCATTTCCACTAGCAAAGAAACTGAATAAGAACAGAATTTATTAGCATAACCTAAAATCAATGTATTCCAAGATACCACATTCTTCTCATGTATATCATGGAAACAGCAGTGAGCATCTTCCAACTGATCACATTTAGCATAAAAGTCGACCAATGCACTACCCAAAATAACATCAGATTCAAAAGCATTCTTGATTATATTAGCATGGATGGATTGTCCAAACTTTGGGATCACCAAACTAGTGCAAGAAGTTATAACACTTACATAAGTTGCCTGGTTAGCCGACATATCACCAACCATCATTCGTATATAGTATTTCAATGCTATTTCAAGGCTTTCACTCTTTGCTAGCGCACCCATTATCGTATTCCAAGATACAATATCCCTAACAGGCGCTTCCTCAAATATCTTCTCCGCAAAGCCAAGGCTTGCACATTTGACATACATACTGAGGAGAGAATTCACAACAGTAACTTCATAAATGAATCCATTCTTAACTACTAAACAATGTATATGCTGTCCTATTTCCAAATCCCTCTCACTTGATAAACCAGATAAAACACCCAAGAAGGAGCATTCAGAGAGAGAAGACTGCATTCTAACAAGCTCACGAAACATGGACATACAATCATCAATAAACCCATATTGTGCAAATAAAGATATAATAGCATTCCAAGTCACCAAGCTCTTTCTAGGTATATCTTCAAAAGTCCTTACCGCTTCATCCAAACATCCAAGCCTACCATACAAACCCAACAAAGCGGTCCCAACAAAAGCATCAGCATAAAACAAGCCATTCTTCACACTTAGTCCCTGCAGCTGAACCCCACGGAAAATGTCAAAAGAGTCACCGGACAACAACCCCCCCAAAGTGAACTGACTCGCAGAAAACCCATAACCTCTCATCCCACCAAAAAGTTTCCAAGCTTCCTCTTCATCCCCACATCTACCATACGCACTTATCATTGAGTTAAAGGAGACTAAGTTTCGGTCAGGCATTTTGTCAAACACTTTACTCGCAACGTGTAACTGACCCATTGATCCGTAAAGAGAGATAAGATTGTTGTAAATAAAGATAGGTTGGGCAAGATATGGTGCCAAGGTAATGGTGAGTGCATGAAGAGCTTTCGTTGCTTTAATGGAAGGAGTTTGCGTGCAAGCTCGGAGTAAGTTACGGACATATTGATCGTGGTTGAAGAAATCTCCATGGAAGTTCATGCATGCAACATAAACACCAATGATTAATAAATTTTCTAAGAAAAAAAGAAACTCTTGCTTATGATCTGCTCGACATGCATTGAGACCCGGATAATCAAGTATGGACTTTGGGCCAAATTTGAAGATTAAAATTGGGGAAGGTTAGGTTTTGATTTTGGGCTAATGGGTTTAATTTAGGGCTTGTTTTAGGGAGGGATAGTTACTTGATCAAAATTAAAATATGACAATAACTTAATCTTTATTTTGATTAAAAAATACTAAATATAATAATAATTGATGTGTAATTATATATATATATATATATAGTTTAGAAAATAAATATTTAAAACAAATTTTGGAAAACTCCTTATATGTGTTTAAAGTTTGATGAAAAATTAAGTTAAATATTCAAAATTCTAAAATATTTTCGAAATTATATGAAAACGTTCAAAATTTCTTTCAAAGTATTGCTTTTCAAAAGTTTTATAAATTTTTAAATATATAATAAAATTTATTATTTCTATTAATTTTTTCCAGTGATCGTTGACTTAACATAAGACCATCTATTTGCATCATGTTTATTTCAAAGTTCACGCTACGTGAGAGAGAGAGAGAGAGAAAATGCCGAAATCTTATAAATTAAAGCACAAATGTTTTAAAGACACAAACAGTTAACGAATAATCATCAAAAAGCTTCTGAGCATAATAAATATGGATTTTGCTTAACAATTATCGATTGCTCACCGTACCAAGAAGAAGATTCGCTAACATAGCCTCCACGTAAATAACTATGTGAAAGATTAAAACATAATATTGATCGTAATGCTTTGTGACATCACAATTATTTTATTGAGTTATAAGTATCAGAATCCATTACATATTATTTATTGAAAAAAAAAATGATTTATTAAGAAAGTCAAATATATAGTTGTGGATGTCGTGCTTGACGCACCAAAAAATTTAAATAAATCACAAAGATAATTAAATTTCATTTAAATCCTTCCTTCTCCTTTGACTTTTTTTTTTTAAAAAATAAAAAATTAATTAAAATTTTTTAACCCGTCATAACTACTATAATTAAAGAAATATAGTTATCACGTAACTTTTTTTTTTTTGTTTAAAAATATAAAAAATTCATTGAAATTTAATTCAATTTAGTTATCACAATATTATTAATACATTAATAAATCAAAATTTTAGGAGGTGAATTTATCACACGGGATGAGAAGTCAACGACAATGAAGTCGGTCTGGCAACCCTTGGCTAAAGGGGTATGGAAGTGCAAAGTAGATGGCGTTGTGTTTGACAGGGGGCTCGAGTGGAGGGCCACGAGACAGTTCTAAACGATGAGAGCAGCACAATTTCGAAGACTTTTGTTGACATATTACTACGGGGTTGCCATTCTTCCTACCTCGCGAAACTCCTTGGCTGCCTTGATCCGTTGCTATACCTTTTGAACAACATTTTCGAGCCAGACATTCTAGAAGTTAATACCCAATGTGTGATGAAGGCTCTTGTGTTCCCAACCGAAAATAATTTGAAATTTAGTCTCGTTAATGTAGAACTTTTACACGACATAACATTCCGCTAGACAAATAAATACGGCACATAGATTAACGAGAACAACGAGTTGGTACCCTGAGTTTCGTGTTTAGAAGCACTTATCTCCGAATGCTATTATACTAATCTTTATTGAAGTTGGTTTTCTTTCAAAAATAAATATTTATAGCAAACTATATATTATAAATGGATACTTAACAAACCATGAGGTATCCACTTTCTTGCCTTTGACTTGTAGAGAAGTTTCTTGTGCGTTATGGGTGCGGCGAATGAAAAAGGTTTGGATATGCTTTGCGTGAGTGCTACCATCACTTATAAAGATTATAATTAGATACATACATCCACCTTTTTTTGAATTTTTGTTTTTTTTTCCCACTTAATTATAATTATATAATACACCAATTGATTATATAATCAGTTGAAATCAAAATGTATAAAAAAAAATTAATTTTTTGTAAAAATTTATATATTCATCAATTTAAATAACACGTAAAATTAAAAGAGAGCATAAATTCGACTTAAATTTTTGTAAAGAAATAAATGTATGAATCGTTCAGTTAAGTTGTGATCAGTTAATATCGTCATTTATTATTCTGAATAAATACGCTCAAATAATGGTGTTTTAACTATATTTTACGAGATTTTTTTTAATAAGTGTGTATTATATCTAAATTTATTATAATAAGATACGTCGATCAATTTATTAAGAAAAAAAAAGCACAAGAGCAATATAAGAGAACTCCATAGCCAATGTCTCGTGAAGGGACTATGGATGACTAAAATGAAACACAATGAACTCACCGGCCTCAACCGATAGAAGAACCAGGACATTCTGGGTTAGTTTTAGAAATTGAGAGAGCTAGTGCAACCGAAACCTCTAGCTATTGAATCGAACATTGATTTTAAATAACCAACAATTGTCAATATTAACGTGAAGATATTTGATGTTGAGTCTTGTTATAAAGAGAATGTTCTTTCGGAATCAATAATGACACATTCTTCTAAGAAAACAAGATAAATTGAGACATTTGACATCTTCTTCGATCTAAATTCGACTATTAAACTCGTTATTGAGATAAATTGTTGAACTAGTTAAAAAAAAAAAAAATTGAATCACGAAATATCAATATTTATCGACTATTGTATCTAAGTATAAAATAACTTCTAAGTGTATAGATTAATCCGCGTCGATTGTTCACGTATTCTCTAAAATTTCAAATTCGACAGTATTTTAGTTTATCACGTAAACTTACACTATATTTTCATCATCGATCATAAATATATAATAATAAATATTATTGTAATTAATTGTTAGAAAGAAATGTGAGAATATATATATATATATATACAAGTTTCTGTCCCTTCGGTACTTGATAGGGGGACACAGTTCTGAGATGAAAAAAAAAGTAATTAGGGTTTAGGCCAAGGCAAGTCTTAGCAGCTCCTGAGAGATGGAAGTGGTACAAAGAGGATCTGACTAGACACACCACTTTGTTTTAATCTCATTTACAATAGATATATACGAGAAAACATCTCATACGATGTTCCTTGTTTTTTTTTTTTTTTTCTTCTTTTCATTTTTGTCTGTCTGCACATGAATATTCACTGATTTGGACAGCTCATACCTGAATATATATTGGTTGTTAATGATATATACATACATATAACCCTTGTTTTTATCTTCAAATTCTCAATCAATTATATAGCAATCGACTTATATGAGTATATATATTACTGGTAAAGACAAAAGCTAACCCATGAATCTGACGTACCCCATTTCTTTCTTTTTTCTTTGGTTCTTCAACGTAAGAACATTATGAATAGACAACTGATCAGGCTGGACTATATATACACACATCCAGAACAAGGGTCTTCATATCAGATTAAAAACTTTAATTTGATTTATGAAAAGAAAAAAGTAAACGTAGTTTGACATATATTATATATATAATTACCAGTAGTTCTATATAGGAAATTAATGGCTGGATCCAAGCTTTTTGTGTTGCTTATTCTGCTGTTAGTTGTATTCTCCAAGTTAGAATGTAGACCTCTTGATCATGGTGATAATCGAAAATTAGAGAGCAGTGATAGCAAAAACTTAACCCGAATCCATGAAGCGTTGCAGGAAAGATGGAAAGGTTTAAAGGCCATGAACTTGGGAGATCACGAAGACGTGGCTTCGAACTCTTATTATTATGACTCGAAGCGTCTCAGCCCCGGGGGACCAGACCCGAAACACCATTAGCATGTCTAGCTAGGTACTTATAATTATTGTTTCTATGAGTTGCTTAGTGCAGAGGTATGGATAGAGACGATGATGGTGGTGATGATGATGATGGTGATGATGATGATGGTGATGATGGTGATGGTGATGGCGATGATGTAGTTACTGCTGACATCTTGAGAGACTTTTCCTTTTTTTTTTTTTTTTTTTTGTGATCATCTTCTGATTCCGCCAACTTTTTCTTTTTCTTTGTTAATCAATGGAAACAAAAATGCAAGTTTCAAGAGAAACAAGATTAATAGTTGTCCCAATTCTGGATCTTTTCCTCTCTTTCTTCTTCTGATAAAAAGATCTATATATATATATATATGTATCTATGCATGTACGTACGTATGTATGTATGTACATATATATGGCGTCTGGATACAGATATATAAGAAATGGAATGTATTTAGAACTCGACGTAAGCTAATTGGCATGAAGTGCATGAAAAGATTTTATGACCTATAATGTCCTTTTACTACAATTTTTATATTGAAATTATTTTTAAAATAAATTTTAGTAAAAATTTTGAATTTAAAAGCTGTTTTAATTAAAAATTATTTTTAAAGCATTTTTACTATCTAACGTAAATATCGATGGAACAAAATATATAATTATTTATTATTTTATTAATTTAACAACCAATAAAAATAAATAATATTTCATTAAAATTTTTACGTTAAATCAAACTCTAATTTTAAACGGTAAATTAAACGTCATAATAAATTATTATGCTTTTAAGTGAAACGGATTGAGTTTGAAAATGATTCCACTCTAATTTTTTATGGTAATCGCTAAATGATTGAGTTATTTTAAATAGGTGAGTCTTGCAGTCAAATTCTCTTCTGCCTTCACACTCGATGGTTTAAATCTGTTCGGCCCAAAGAAATATTTATACACCTTTATTATTTTTTGGGAGGTCTACGCTCCATAAAAATTATTTATTTGAAACTATCTCTTGATCCGTAGATCCTGACACAAGATTAATATTCTAATTTTTTCAGATTAGGCTCGAGCCTCTCTAGAAAGAGGCTTTCTTCGCCTTCCACCTAATCTACGTAAAAAAAAAGCCCAAAGCCAAGCCTAGAGAGCAGTGAAGCTTCATAGGATTTTTCTGTCCAAGTGCGGATAATCCGCATTTTCACAAACATGTCTATTTCATTGAACTTTTTCTCTGAAACAGTGCTTAGATCATTACGTTTACGTATGATTGAAATATTGTAGTTTACACTATATAAATTTTTTAATATTTTTATTAAGATCACATATTACACAATCATAAATTATTACTAAACCGACATACTCTGACACAAGATTAATATTCTAATTTTTTCAGAGTAGTATGTTACTAATGGCTCGAGCCCCCCTAGAAAGAGGCTTTCTTCTCCTTCCACCTAATCTACGTAAAAAAAAAAAAAAGCCCAAAGCCAAGCCTAGAGAACAGTGAAGCTTCATATGATCTTTCTGTCCAAGTGCCGATAATCCGCATCTTCAGAGACATGTTTATTTCGTCGAATTTTTCTCTAAGACAGTGATTAAATCGTTACGTTTACATATAACTGAAATATTATAATTTACACTATATAAATTCTTTAATATTCTTATTAAGATCACATATTAGGCAATCATAAATTATTAAAATAACCATAATAAGATTAAAAATTGTATTGGTCGAAATTACTAAATCGACATACTCTTATACAGTTTATAATACTCAGAATCCAAACACTACTGAGCTAATAATCTTTTATGTCTAAACTGTTAATCTTATAAGTTTAAACTCAAATTCTTAATAACAAATGATTTAATAACTTCACTTCTTAGAGTAATTTACTCAAAAATTAATTGAACCCAAATTTAATTTAACTAATATCTTCTATTTTTTCACTAAAAAAAGAAGAACCTGCAGCAATCCACAGAAGAATGGAGGTGGGAGATGTTAAAGAACAAAAGAGAAATCCATGTAATTGACTAATTGAACATACTGATGTATTATTCTCTGGTATGTATGATGGTTGATGAGCACGAATCAACCATTCAATCAATTTAATAATTGAAAAAAAAAAAAAAAAGGAAAAGAAATCCCTTAGATCTGATCTTACAGATCCGACCAATTATCTAAACCCCATTCTCAGCGACTTAGAGCCCATCCCTTCCACCGACTCAATCTCCGCATCTGCCTTTCGCTTCCGACAAATCGTTGTAGAGACTGGGAAAGACAAAGGCGTTGATGTAGCTTGCTGTAATTGTTGAACCGAGTTACAGAAGAGATGAGTAATATCAGCCAGAGGCCTCCTAAACCTCCTAAAACCTCTCTTCGTCGAAGCTGGATTGGCAGGAGTTGAAGATACAGGAGGGATATTCTCTTTGTTGTTCTGCTCCTGCTCGGAACTGATCTTACCAATCTTACTCTCCATTGTTCCCTGCTTCTGTTTGAGAGAAGGAAAATGATTCGATGGAGAAGCTGAGATTAACGGAGGTATATGTAACGAGTAATGAGTGAAATTTTTTGGAGGGATGTACAGCATAGGTAAGATTTTCAGAGGGAGAGAGTTAGAGAGATTTGAAAATTTTAATGGCGAAAACTGAAATTTCTGGTGAGGGAGGGAGGGAGGGGGAAGAGGGAGATTTTGAAATTTTGAGGTGGCAAAATAAGATTTGTCCACCAAATAAATTGCTTTGGGCGCGGAGTGGAAGTAGCCAAAAAAAAAAACAATGAAATATTTATTTTAACGCCACTCCACCTGACAAATTTGTCATAGGATTTACAAAATAATATAATTTTAATTTTAATATATAATAATTTTATTATATAAAAATTTAAAACTATTTTTAAATTTTATTTTATTATGGAAGTATCTCTATGTCAATCTTTTGCTAGTTCTATGATAATATTTTTTTATTATACAAATTAAAAGATAATATTTTATTATAAATTACATATTTATTATTTTATAGAATTTATTTATTAATAATAGTTGGATTCAATCGTTACAAATAGTGTTATGGGTATAAATTTTTTTTTAATATTAATATAATATAGAAATATGTATTATTAAAATTATGTTTTGTAATTTCATTTAGGATTAAGAATAAAATCTTATATATACATATATATACACACACATATATACATATAAGAAGGAAAAAGAAAATGCTGTTGCAGTTAATGCAAGGATTATGCTTTATTAAAACATTTTAATTAATTTTGGCAAAAGTATTTGTTGAAATTTTAGACTTAGTATATTTATATTAAATAATTAATAAAAAATAAATTAATTGTAATTTTAATATAACTACAACTAGAAATATTATATCATAGATAATATTAATCAGAGTAAAAATTAATACATTAATAACAAAATATTTACACTTCTACAAGAATAATTCAAGATTCAGTTATTACGACCATACTAAACAATCTTTCGAAGCGATTATAAACTTTTTTATAATCGCTTCGTTATGATATCGCTTGTTGATTTCGATCCTTGTGGACTGCTAACAAGATCAAGTATGAGTAGGCAAACTTAATTTTAACAAGCACAGTTGGAATCTAATAATATTCTTTGAAATACTTAGAATATAAGGTTGTGGATTAGGGTTTAATAGGGACAAAAACATAATATTAAAGCCAGACTTAGACATATGCTTTATAATCCAGAGTCTACTCATTATAACAGGTGCAAGATATCCAAACCAACTCTAGGTATTATGAAAATAATTAAAACAAAACAGCAACCAACATTCCAAAAACACTAAGACCAAATAATTCTACCAAAAACTGAGTAATAATGGTGAGAACTAACCCACAACAAAACTCCATGACACTTTCTATGCAGCAACTGATGGCTTGGAAGCGCCCGAGAGTCTGGATCTTCTCTTGGCTAAGCTCTCGCTACGACGTTCACGCTGCTCCTTCAATCGTGTGGCCAGTAGTTTCTGGTACTCAGCAGCCTCTGCCTTAGCCTTAGCAATTCTCTTCTTCTTCTCAGCAATTCTGGATCGCTTTCTCTGGAGAGTCAAAGGAGTAACCAACCTTTGTATTTTTGGAGCTTTACTGACTTTCTTGCCTGCCAAACATACAGATTGTCGATACTCATTTCCAGCAATAGACCAATCAAATAGATTCTCATAACCTTCCCACCCCGACTACTAACTCCCTATCTCCCAGAGGCACAAAGGATTATACTACTCCACCCAGTACTACCGGGTAGCAAGAAGAAGTTCTAAAAAATCATAAAGTTGCAATCAAATAGATTGCAATCTTGCAATCATAAAGTTATAATGATAGGAAATCATTATATTCCACTGTTGCCGAGACATTAATATTCTAAAAAAGACCTTATAACAAGACAGAGAACATGAGACATGCAGCTATACCAGATTTTGTGGTGAAAGTTCTCCTGTAGGTATTAACGTACTTCCGAACATCATCCTCCTTGGAGAGGTTGAAAAGCTTCCTAATCTTTGATGCCCTCTTTGGACCTCTCATCCTGGGTTTTTCAGTATCAGTTAAACCAGGCAGGTCATTCTCACCCTTCTTCACAATAATCAAGTTTAGAACAGAGAGATCGTGGCTGACAATGCATCCACGAACAGACTTCCTCCTGCGTTCTCCATTGCGTCTTCCATATCCACGGAAACAAGGGGTTCCTGTTCGAGATAATGAACATAAGCTCTTGGAGTTCAATCCACATTCTAGAAAAGACCTATTGATAAAGTTAATGATTGAAATCCACCATCTGGAGTTATAGATACATACAAAATATTGTGAACTCCAAGAAAAGTGACCCAAAAGCAAATATATTGACTGCAAAGATGCAGTGCATCAGAATACACTCATATCCAAGTAAATTCTCTAGATACTACAGTCCACATCTACTTACCTCTGTGAAGCAAGAGACGAACGCGACCAGGAGTCAGCACTCCCTGTTTCATGGGAAATCCTTGCTTGTCACAGCCTCCCATAATCTTGAAAACATAGCCTTTGAATTCCTGCAAAATAAATCATGTTGTTTTAGATGAATACACCAATGATAATTTTCAGTATTGAGAGCTGCAAATAGTATAGAGTATAATAGCAGGGGCTTCTTACGTCTCCAAGAGCATCTCCGCTGACCTCTTGTGAGATTCTCTTGTCAAAAAATGCCCGCCTACATTAATATTTTCACAAAAAATAAGCATCAGCCAACAGTTCACATCACCAATAAAATGGTATAAAAGGACTGAAAGCTCAAGTTTCAATAACCTACATGAGACATTCATGTTACAATTAGCATATATCAGCTACAGATATCTAGGTCATTGAAATGATAGTTGGGTGCATCAGTCTGGATCCGGGCCAAAGCCAAATTACTCCTATACTCTGGACCAAAGACCAGATGGTGGGGGAATTGGTTCAGTTTGTTCTGAACCAGATTTTTTCCGGTCTAGACGTGGAAACCAAATTTTTCCTCCATTTTAAATTAAAAAATCAATAAATCTACAGCCCATGTAAGGAGAAGAGGAATAGAGTTGCCAAGTGAAAAGAGAAAGGAAGGCTGCAGTTCACGTGAAAGAGGAAGAAAGGCTGTTGTTCGCACTTGCTGTTCATGTGAAAGAGGAAGAAATGCTGCTGTTCAACAATGGCAGTCTGCATGAAACAGGAAGAACGAGCCTGGACTTAGGGCAACATTAAAGTCAAAACCAAGGGCTCAGAAAGCTGCTGTCTGCGCTCAAGGAAGAGCTCAACAAAGTTCTTCTCATACAAGAGGTGTCAGAATCTTATAAGCACTCTTTATCTTTGCCCTGTCCATCTATTACCTATCCATTTTAACTGTTCCGGCAAGCATCGCCACCAAACTTGAAAGGATTCAGTGCAGATTTCTTTGGAGCGATGAGGAGGGGCATAGGAAATTTCACTTAGTCAAATGGGAGGACGTGAAGAAGCCAACCAATAAAGGTGGTTTGGGGTTGAGATCTATTCAATATTAAATTCTGCTTTACATGGTAAGTGGCTTTAGAGATTTGAGAATGAGAAAAGGAAATTGTGGAGGGTGGTGGCAACAAGATGGGGTGATTGGTAGAGGGATAGGGGTAGGAGAGGGAAATATAAATGCCATGGGTCTAGCTTATGGAAGAAAATCACCTCCGACTGCAAGAATTTTTATGACTGCTTACGTTGGCAGCTTGGTAATGGTGCTGAAATAAAATTCTGGAAGGATGAGTGGGTTGGTGACTTCAAACTGAAAGATAAATTCCCAAGGATTTTTGCGATTGCTAGGGAGAGGGATATTCTTGTGGAGAAGGGGGAGGGGGGTGGGGTATTCAGGTTAGAAGAAGCTTAAAGGAGGATAAGGAGGCTGAATTCTGTAATTTGCTGCGGTGGCTTGCTGTTTATAAGGTGAGTAATGAGAATGACAAAAGAATCTGAAAACCGGACAAGAAAAAAGGTTTTTCAGTGAAGTCCTACTATAATCTTAATGCTAAAAATGATGAAGAGAATGCCAAGACAGCACCGTTTAAGCATATTTGGAGGTCAAAAGCTCCGCCCAGAATGACTTTTTTTCATTTGGGAAACTGTCAAAGAAAAAATCGACCAATGATCCACTGAGAAGGAGAGGAATGATAATAACTAATAGGTGCTACATGTGCAAAGCTGATGAAGAATCTTGCAATCACCTGTTACTTCAGTGTCCTATGGTCTACAGAATTTGGGAGCATGTGAATGGGATTATGGGTTTGATGTGGGCCATGGCGGGTAGTGGTAGCAAGGAGTTGTGAACGTGAGTTGGTTTATGTAAAAAGAAAAAAGATTTATTTCTTATCCCGCTTTCCATTATGTGGGTGGTTTGGAGGGAGAGAAATGCTAGGGCTTTTAAAGGTCTTCAAACAGATATTGTAAATACTAGGGATAGTTGGTTTCATACTTTTGGGTCTATTTTGATTGGTCATTACATAACTGATTGGGATGATGATGTTGGGGCTGTTATGAACCACCTGATCGATTGTTAATTTTGTATTATTGGGGAGGTACCCTCTTGGTACCTTTGTACATAATAATATTTCTCTCTTATCTAAAAAAAAAAATTTGCCCTGTCCTCAATCATATCTTTCATCAAAAGATTTTCACAAAAAAGGAAACAGGGTGCACATTTGCGGAAACACAAAAGACTCGAAGAAGAAGAAACAGCAGCAAGAGCAGATTCAAATAGAAAAGAACTAGGTTAACTGAGTTGTATATTATACATAATTATTTTTTAATGTACCGGTCTGGATCAGGACCGGACCAGAACCAGGCTGGCACAGACCAGGATATTTGGTACCAACATCATAGGACCAAGGACCAGACAACACCTAGTCCGATCTGGTCTTCTGGTCCAGACAAGATTTTGCACACCCTTAACTGAAAGATCAGGAGTAAAAGAAAAAATAATTCCTAAAGTGAAGTTTCAAGTTGGATCCTATCTGCTACTAGCATTTTACCTTCTACAAACTGTTCCTTCAGTTACCTGAAATTATATCGAACTCAAGAAAAGCCCAGAAAATATTGATGCAACACACTAAAAAACAAGCCTTTAACTGTTGTAGCTCCATTAAACATCTAATTCTACTTTTAGAAGAAAAAACCTACTTCTTTTTAGAGATTTGGTTGCATCAAATTAAAGAACGTCTAATGATCCAGGTGCAACTAGTCCTAGCCAATCTATGACACAAATAAAAATTTGTATCAAAGTGACAAACCGTCTAGAGCAAAGCTTTAAGACTCAATTGACTCTTTAACAACCCAAGTAACAGTCAGATATGCCAAATTACATCTGCTACCAAGGAAAAAAAAGAAAGAAAGACTTCAGTGTACCAAATTTAACCTATTTCGAAAATAATGTCCCTTTTACGTGCTCTCTATCAATAACCTAGGAGAAAACAGTGAGTTCCAATGAATTCGGCCACACATGCACTTAAAAGAAAACGAAGAGGTACTACTTTCTAAACAGTCTTCATGAACGTATACGATTGCGGTCCTCTTCCCCCCGTAATGTAAAAAAAAAATGCATTCACAAGCTTTGTGACAGCATTTTTTGCATTTGGAATATAACATCATCAAATCGATCAATTGACAATCAAAGCAATTTGCATTGAGATAATATAATCAAATTACTTGCTTGAAAATTTTCAGAGAAACAAAACAAGAGACACGCAAGACTCAACAACATAGAGAGATGAGAGATGGGGATAAAATTACAGCTTTTGATCGTCATCGATCTCCAGTTTCTTCTGGCAGCCAGTGGTGGGATTCGCAATATTGAACTGCACCGCAAAAAAAAAAAAAAAAAAAAAGAAAGGAATATCAAAATGCGAATTACTGAAGATAAAACTTTGAAGAACAGAAACACAGCAATTGCAGATAAAATCAGAGTTTTCAGATTGTTGCATGCCTTCATGTGGCTGGATCAGCTATTGCTCTCGCCGTCAAGGAGGCAACTTACGAGTCAGTGCAGTGTGCGTGTGTGAATTGGGGATTAGAGAAATTTAGGGTTTACAGAATGGGTGTTTTTATATGCCAACCCGCCAAGTGGGGCTCCATAACCGAGCGTCCATAACCGAGCCATGAACCCTAAGAGAAAATGAACTATCAGCTTCAGGCCCAATAAGAGTATATGTAGAACCCGTTTCAATCAAGTCCAAGCTCGGGCCCAACCTCTCGGCCCATCATTCAAACGGCACCGTTTCTAGTAGCCTTTTGGTACCTAAACGGCGCCGTTTCTCTGCAAATACAGGTGAGAAAAGAGAAGATAACGGGCAGAAAATTATTATAATTTTTTAGAATAAATTATTAATTTTGATATTTATTATAATTTATTGTATAATATTTTTTTTAATTATAATTTTATATTCAATATTTTCTATTCACGTTTAATTAATAAATTAATAACAAACATAAATAATTTATTACCAATAAGTAAAATTAAATCCCCAAAATTTGATTTGATATATTCCACCTTCTCCTTCACATCAGCTACCTACGTAACAATTCTCCTTGCCCCATGTATGTATATATATATATATATATCTACATATATATATATATATATTGAAGTGGGAGTGGGTGGGGTTGAGATTTGGTTTTTGTGGACCTGTATAATATATATATATATATATATATATGTATATATTATAAATTGGAAAAAAATAATTTTCATAGGGAAAGTCCAGTCGTAGGTTGCCTTCTTTGTTTTGTCCCATTCGCTCAACGTTATACTCTGGTTTAGAGTTTTAAACCCATATGCATATTTGTAGCATTAACCTACCTGATGAGCTTAGCTTTTAATGTATTATAGAGCTGGAAATTCATAATATACATATACATATATATACACACACACACATACACATATACATATACATATATGTACATATATAAAGTAAGTTGCAGGTTACAGTGGAAGGGAAGTCAAATAACAAGCTAAAAATAAAACACAGTCCAGACCATTAATTAGGATACTTGCATGTCATGTAAATTATTGATGTGGTTATAAAATAATAATAATAATTTAAAATTACGCAAAATCATAAATTATTAGGTAAGAGTTAAATTATAAATTAATTAATAATTATAAAAAATTAAATTAAATTAAATCGTAATAAATAAATAATTAATTAAATAACGATAAGTGAACGAGTTTATCATTGTGTGTGTATAGACTGTAGATTGTTATGTATCTGCATCTCCTTTAGATTGAATATAAACTTTTTATATCTTCTCTTCCCACAAATTCTTAGTGTTTCTTAATTTTTATTAGTTATTTTTTAAATATTTTTTTTTCATTTTAATTTAATTTTTTATTTATTTAAAATGTTTAGTTATTTTCTAATGAAAAAAAAAATTAAAATAGTTGAAATATATTGTTTAATTTTTTTAACTATTTTTTAAAAATTTCTTAGTTAATTTAATTTTTTATTTACAGACCATTCATTCGTTAAATATTTAATATTTTTGTCTGTATAGAATGTGAATTTAAAAATTTTTAGTTTTATTACGTATCACTATTAAGAGTTTAATATGATCAATAATTATATTATTATTAACGTGTAATTATAACTTAATCAACAAAAATATTTGTGATAACCTAAAATGTTAATTAATAATCTCCATTAAAATTTAAATTTGTATGTGCACAACATATGATTCCTTGCTTTATGGCTAAATTTGTTAAGCACTCAAGGCTTGGTTTTATTACTATTTAGGAATGAATATATATGTATATGTATATATATATATATATATAAAGATGGTAGTAGAAGGGGAATGTGATGGAGTTATAGATTGTATACATAATTGTTTTATAAATCTTAAGTTCAACAAAAAGTTTTGTAAAGTCTGATTTGTTACATCTACCTCTCAACTAATAAGTATGGCCATTAGCAAAATCACACCTAAACACTATATATAATTAATAAAATATAGATATTTCTTTTTATAAATTATTTTTAAAAAAAAAAACTTAAATTTAATATTTTATCATATTATAAAATATTTATTTTGTTCGAAAACATTAATGTTCGTTAAAATTAAAACTTAATTTAGTTGTTGCAGTTCCAACAACATACCTAATAATTAATTATAGATTCTGTTGATTCAAATATAATACAAAACACACAATATATTTATAAAGTATTGAGTTTTATATTTTCATTAATATTTAAATTTACTGATTTTAATAGTATTTTTTGATGATTTTATGTAAAATTACAACAAATATAACATATAATATATTTATAAAAATATAACGAATTTTATATTTTTAATAAAATTTAAATTTATTAACTTTAATAGTATCTATAATGATTTTATATAAAATTATAATAAATATAATATACTAATAAAATAACACGAATTTTATATTTTCAGTAAGATTTAAATTTATCAACTTTAAAAATACATTTTATATGAAATTACAACAAATCTACCTCTAATGACTTTATGTGAATTTACAACAATACCCTCAGTCTCACACCATTTGCCTTCCACACTAAGCCTATCACAACACAACAAACCAAACTATACCCTTAACTTGAGTACCTGGATAAAGGGTAGTTTGGGAATTTTCATGTCCTACAAGTATTTAGTATATTCTCTGTTACCGCCCAAAAGACTTTGCTGGTCCACGAACCATAAGTAACTATTGCAACCCTTTTATAGTTTAGTTAGAACTCTGAGGAGTTTTATCAGTCAGTCATGGACTCTTGCTTCACCCTCAAGCAAAAATGGTGGCTCTGCACTTCTGCAAGTTTCATTGTTGTAATCATTGTTTTCTTCAACTATGATTACGGTGGTCAAAACAAACCCAAATTTTCATCTCTCCAAAATCAAACATTTCATGATCAACTTCCTGTTTTGTCTGGCTTGCTGTTTGCTCATCCTTTAAACTTAACTCTTTCTTCTTCTTCTTCTTCTTCTTCTTCTTCTTCTTCTTCTTCTTCTGCTCTGTTCTCAAACAGCAGCACGCCAAAACTGTTGAACCCATCAAACTTAACAGAGAATATAAGGGAAGCAAAGTCATGGGTTGAGTTGAACATGTTGGAAAAACAAGTTTCAAGAGCAGAAAGACAGAAAAAAGAAGAAGAAAAATGCAATGTGTTTAATGGAAAATGGGTTTATGATCCTAAGTCAAATCCTGTATACAATGCAACAGTATGTCCATTTTTAAGTGACCAAGTTAGCTGCCAAAGGAATGGAAGGCCTGACTCTGAATATGAAAAATGGAGTTGGCAACCACATGGGTGTAAGATTCCTAGGTAAATTTTCTTCTTCACTTTCAACTCTCTGCATATATCTTCTGGTTTAAACAGAGAAAGAAGAACTGGGTGTTCCTTTTTTCTTTTGTTTTTTTTTTTTTACAGGTTTAATGGGAAGAAGATGTTAAAGAGACTTAGAGGGAAGAGATTGATAATAGTTGGGGACTCACTTAACAGAAACCAATGGGAATCTCTTGCTTGTCTTCTCTATTCTTCTATCCATCCCAGAGGAGCAATTCTTGACTTTCACAGAAATGATTATAAACTCTTCAGAGCAACTGTAAGAAAACATGCGTCTCCTCTTTCTGTATGTATATGCATGTATGCCATAATGGGCTTATATATAATTTCTTTTACAGCGCTATAAATGTTCAGTTGAGTTCTACTGGAACCCACTTATGGTGGAAGTAGAAGAAAAGAAACAGGGGAATAGCAGCAGCAGGATTCTGAAACTTGATAGACTTCCTCCATTTGCTTCAAAATGGGTTGGTGCAGACATCATGCTTTTCAACTCAGGTCACTGGTGGTTACATGGTGAAAGATTGAGAGCGTAAGTTAACTTTTTGAACTGTAAATATGTAAAATCATGATGATTCAAATTAACCCATTTGATCAGTTGAAGAACATAATGTGAAAATCTCAGGTGGGACATGTATGGATATGGAAGGAAGGTGGTGAAGGAAATGGAGATTGAAAGAGCATTTGAGATGGGAATGAAGACATGGGCGAGTTGGGTAGAGAAAAATGTGGATAGAAACAAAACAAGAGTATTTTTCAGAGGGTTATCTCCAGAACATAAAGGGAAAAAAGAAGAATGCTACAATGAAACAGAGCCAGTAGATGATGAAGATGAGGAGGAGGAGGAGACTCGTCTGCCAAAATATTTCAGACCAATCATAGATGTCGTTGAGAGAACAATTACAGAGATGAAGACTCCGGTAAAGTATTTGAACATCACAAAGCTTTCCCAGTATAGAAAAGACGGTCACCCTTCTTATTATGCCACAAAGATAGGTAAGTTTATGGTGACGCAGAAGTTGCAGGAGGAGAAGATGGAGACGAAGACGAAGAAGATAAAGATGAAGATGAAGATGATGATGGAGAAGAAGTACCACCCTGATTGCAGTCACTGGTGTTTGCCTGGAATTCCTGATACTTGGAACAGATTATTGTATGCATTGATGGCCTTAGATACCTCTTAGCTATTAGTATATACAAATATACATACATATAATTCTTCACTTAAAAACCCTTTTGGCCCTCTGGGTTATCTTCATTCTCATGAATCTGTACAAATTGAAGGAAGGCACTTCTACATTTGATTGTATGATTGAAATGATTGATTATTGTATATGGAAATCAAAATTATCAAAATTACACAAGTAAAAACTCAGTCCAATACAAAGCCATTCAAGATTCCTGATAATTTTGTCTAATATGGAATCTTCACTTCATATCTTTCTACCAGTTCAAAGTAAATTTCAATTCCATTAAATAGATAACAATATATATATGTGTATATATATATATAAGTTAATAAGTTGAATTGAAATAACACTTTAATTTTAAATTAAATTATACATGTTTTAGATACCCATGTACAATTAATTATTGAGATTATTGTCAAATTAATCTTTTAAATTATTGAAATTATTAAGCCTAACATATCTTAGAGGAGTTCAACTCTTAGATTAGCACCTAAATACCTTAATTGCGTTTTTTTCCTAACAATCCCAACCAGCCTCTTTTCCGATCCATCACTGAATACATATTACATGCCAACTTAGAAAAAGGGCAAAGTAAGAGAGATGTATCCATGGCGGTGCACCTCTTCCATCTAAGACATTTTTCAAAAAAGAAAAGCTCTTGTGTGCAAAACTCTGCATGATCATAAGCCAAACATGGTCTTACTGAAGGTGAGAAAGCACAGCAGCAGAACAAAATCTGGGAATTAACAGTTTCCCTTCGGGATGAAGAAGCAGAGAACAAATCACAATATCCTCCAGTTCCCACAGCATTATATAAGAAAAGATATATTATGCTTAATAAATAGTGATTGATTTCATGAACGTGGTAAAGGCATCGAGTTGATAATTCTTATCCACCAGGCTTCATTGTATTATACCGTAAAAAGTTCTAAATATTAAAACATAAATTGCGTGCAGCCATACTTAAAATGATGCTTAATATTATTTATCAAATGTAGATTAGGAGATGGTATTTCATTTTCTATTCACCTTGTTCTTCACTTCTATCAACTTCAGCCAGTCTAATCAGCATGCAATTCCAGTTGTCGGTATTTAAGAGCCGAAGGAGAGGGCTGCAGAAGCATTGTAGTCGAATAATTATTCACATACAAGTTGTCATACTGGCATCTTAGAGAAACTCCCACTCAGAGTCACAGGTATCCTGAGGTGGTGATCTTCTGGTGTTCACCATTACCAGGCTTGCACTTGAATTTCCACGACACTCTTCATGGGATGTAGCAATATCTCCATGCCATTGAACAGCAAGCTCTTCATACTCCTTCTTCCTTCCTAATCTCATTCTTAAAGAGAGAGCATCGTGGACCTTCTTCTGAAACCAAAGAAAAAAGAAAGAAAAACAGTCAATCAAAGGCAACTAAAGTTTTTTCTCTTATTTTGGCTTCATTTTCTTCTGTGTGCATAGAAAGGGGGCAGAAAAATACTTTGTAAGGCCTCCGTTTTCCTTCCTTGGAAGGGAAATGATGAATATCATCTTTGCTCACAACAACACAGCTTTCTTCAAGCTGTTTCTTACTATGCTGTTGAATGTTTTCGCTTCCCTGTTCAACAGCAGTATTTATCTTGATTGAATCTCTAGTCCATGCATCTGCTTTTCCAACAGAATTAAATGGAGTTAGTAACTCTAAATATTGGATACAATTTGTGCAAGTAGCAATACTGTGTACAAGCAGGAGTGCGTTTGTAGATGTGCCTACAGTGACTCCTTAGGCAACCTCCAAGGAAGGAAGAAACCATTGAGTGTAGGAGAACAAGAAAATCATTCTGTTGCTTGTTACAAAGATTTTGCAATGGTCCTGCCATTTCACTCGTGACATTTTTGAAGATGTACATCAAGTCTTCACAGTAACTTATACTGACAAGTATAGTTTTAAAAACATTCTTTTAAACAATTCTTGGCCATCAGATACTAGAAGGATACAACAAACAGGGAACCCACTAAATGGTACAAAGACATTTAAGCAAGCGACCATGAGCACACTACGAGACAGATTGATCAACATCGCAAAAGTTATCCTAGGAATCAATAGCTTTCTCAGTTACCAAATTTGTTTTATTGATTGACCTTATTGACCAAATCATGTTACCAACCTAAGAGGTAAAAGCCTGCATATTGCCACACTGCAGGGTTTGATCAGGCCTAGTCATATATCAAAAGAAGCACTCTGATATCACTACAATGCACAGTCAGCTACCTCTCTGGCAGAACTTGTAAATGTAGATGGCTGTAAAGAGACTTCTGTAAGTGAACTTGACAAAATACAATGACTGGACCTTTTGCATAACACCCGGAGTAACTCTACCTTACCTTCGGGAAAATACTTAATTTTTGGAGAAGTCAATCATTGTATCATGTAAAAAAAATGGACAGATTGGAAATGCTTCTAGAATTACTGAATTTACACATATAGGCTTTTCTAGAAGATTTTGTGAGAGGATTGTAACTGAAGCAAGAACTAAATTTGTTTGCTCAAAGACTGATTTGAAATAGGCTTTGCTGGAATGACTATATTATTGCCTATAATTCAGTTTTGTACAAGCATAACAAAGCTTCTTTGACTCTTTGATTTGATGGGTTTCTTGAAGTCTACATGACTAAGGCAGCCTGAAACTTGGAACGTACTTGAAGTTCAGACGAAGAATGGTGGTTATACCCCACATATTTTCACTTAGAACTTGCTGTTTGATGATTGAAAGAGTGAGAAAGGGAGGTACTGCCAGGGGAAAAAGAGTAAGCATAGAAGAAAAGAGGGGAAGGAAGAAAGAAGAAACAAAATGAAGTACATCAAGAAAAGGAAAGAATGAATGAATGAATGAAAACCCTGGAGGTTTAGACTGGAAGGAAGAGAGACCATGGTGAAAAGAGAAGAGATGGGGGCACTGACACATTTCTTTTTTACATTTTAATTATGCTTTTTATTTGCTAAAAAAGTAGTTACAGTAAATGTTAACAGAAATTACCAAGAAAACATACAATTTGATGTCATGTGATAGTTTGAGGTGCACATTGATAAATTAAAAATGTATAATGCAATTTAATACAAATGTAAGAATACATGGGTACTTTTTTATATTAGACCATATTTTTATGTATAATTGAGTTTAGAAAATAAAACTATCACAAACTGAAGGGAACAAATTTTTCAAAAACAATATTCTAAACAGTCACCGCTTAAGTTTGAGAAAGTAAAATCCTCAATACCTGGATAGGACACTAATACAACTTTATCAGGTAATATATCATGCTGTACATCCATATCCACAGATGATCCTGCTTCAGAAACCACCCCATCATTTATACAAAGATCTACAGCTGCCAAATCAGAAGACGACAAATGGAAACATAAAAAAGGTGAGGAAAATAATAGATAAAAAAAAAAGTTGGCATAAGAAAATAGTCACCATTTGGTTCTGTTGATAATCTACCAGAGCAGAAATATCCAGTCTCCAATTGTTTATCCCCAATGGAATTGCCGGATGGTCTCATATCAGGAGAAGATATCTCGTTTGAAGCAGCAGGACTACACTCACTTGCATTTTCAATCTCATTAGAGGTTTCTTCTATTGGGTTACACCTCGAAACTTCAACCGAAACTGGGGCTGAGGTTTTGGATTTCAGGTTACATGTTTCTGAGAGACTACAGGATGTTGCTTGCGTTGTGCTGAAATCCTTTTCAGTGCAACAAACTGCCTCAGATGTTACAGAAGGAACTAGAGTGTCTTTTCTGGAGATTCTTTTGATACCCAAGTTTGATTTTCTACGAATAATCCCATGGCTATACTGCCTTGAATACAAATCAGGAATCTGAGAAGACAGCTGGAAGGTATTATCTCCAACATAAAGTCCATGGTAATTTGGTGCATGACTATATTTATGAGTGACAGATTTTGAATCCTCGGATAATTTCTCATTATCAACCTTCACCTCTTCGCTTGCACCCTGTTTTTCCCCTTTAAAGGCACAGAAAGAAACATATTGTTCCTCAGGCAATTCAGGACCAGCTGCCACTTTAATAGGATCTACTGAAAGTGGAGGACGCAGATCTTGCACTACATCTGCATAGAACTTCTTGACACTAGCACCGACTGTCTGCACCTGGTTCTCAACATATTTAACCGTATCCTGTCTCAAGGAAAAAAAAACAAAAAAAAAAATCATGCAACTTAATGAATAATCCAAAAATAAAAGGACCCTGCAAATTTGATCAAATAGTGCTGGTGATACTACTATATGTAACACATTCATGAGGCAACAACAGGCCATGGTCATAACATCATGAAGGCCAAAGGTGACGAAGGATAAACAAAAACTTAAGCCTTAGAACTCTAGATATGCATACATATATGTATCCGCATGCATGTATGCACACACACTCTCCTCTTCATCCAATCACACATCAGTTTCATTAACATGATTGGGAATAAGAGTAGACATGAAGATCATGTCAAAAAAATTCAAAGTAGTGAGGCACGAGGGGGGGAGTTGGTGATGTGGAACCATCAAATTTATATGGGAAGGTCTGTTCTCCTAGGATTTGGAATGCCTTCCTAGATTATTATTAGTAACTAGCAAGAGCCTAACTAGTATAGGATTATTACAATTTTATTGTACTTTATTCCTTCCTAGTTAGACTGCTATTTTGTTTATGTTTACTTATTCTAGTCCTATTAGATAATATACACACAATATCTGGGTGATTCAACATTATTTTTCAGTCTCTATGAATAACTACAGTGATATTCTCTTATTGAGTGACTGCCTAAAAATCATGTGAGAGTGGTTGTTAGCAATTTTTCTGACTGTGGATTAGGTCTTTTCTTTTCTTTTTTATATCTCTCTATGCCTTATTCCACAGTGCCAGATCAATTTGCTAACAGAGCCAAACCCTTGATTTTGGTACCAAATTCTCAAATCACAAGACTCTGATTTAGTCAAAAATCAAACAACCAGAAAATTGTAAGACAGAACTCACATGGACAGCATAAAACAGCCAGCACTAATCAACCTAATCTAGAAATTCAAACACCCGTCAGGAGTTAGTCGACACTTCTCCTGCCATTAGCCTCTTAGGAGTCCTATCGGCATGTGATGTGCATTGCTCGGAGAATAGTTTAAGGTTGGTGTTTATGCCGTGGTTCCATTAAGCCATAATGATCTCTTTTCCATGATAAAGAGTTACATGCTTGAGCTATGGGCCCTTATCGTATTCCTAGAAAACTTTGACCTAATGCATGCTTAACTTGATTTAACTTTTGTTTGGGTTCTATTGCAAGAGAGAAATGCTTGTACTTTCAAGCAGTGGTTGTACACTATTACCAATTTGTGGCATAGGATTGAGTGCCTATCTTCTATGTGGCCAACAACACATGGTTTCTTCAGGGAAATTCCTCTTTCTGCAATCCAAAGGCGTTGGAATACTATTTGTATTGGTCCTGTTTTGTTTTTTGCCCTTTCTTTTCATTCTGATGTTTGTCCTTTACTGTTTTTATCTTTTGGAGAACAGCTTATCCTTCTTTAGGTTGTAACTCCTCTTCCATTATCTAATATATTTCTTTCTCTATGAATATGTATATGATTTGAGTTTCAACATAGAAGATGTTCCCCAACCGGCTTGAGCCTGCTGCTTTGCCCACTGGTGTTTCTGCAGGAGAACAGGTTACTAGAGGGCGCCAAGTTGTCCACCACCTCCACTTTTCTATTCAGGAAAAAAAAACATTTCCATCACCTCTCCTTGATGTTACAGAAGACATGCTGGATGCTGCATATGTTACTACCGGTGGAGGTCATGACAAGTCCCTCATGAAGAGGTGCCGTCATGAATCAGATAACTCATAAGTAATAAAAGCTGGATTCCACGTTTGATGGATCCATGCTTACAACATCCAGGCTTCCTCCTAAGAGTTGAGTTCTCCTAAAGTGAGGGGAAGATGTGAATCATCAACTTATATGGGAAGGTGTATTCTCATAAGGTTAGGAATGCATTCTTTAAGTATTACTATAGCAGTTTTACTGGTAAAATTATTATATTTTGTTCATTTAAGTTTGAGTCTATTGCATTAATATCTTTTTATTCTAGTCCTATTAAGTTATGTAGACATTTAACTACAGGTGATTCATCATTATTTTTCAGTATTTTTATGAATACACTACATGGATATTCCCTCATTGGTTGAGTGGCTAACAACTGGTTGATGTCAATCCCAGGAATTGCGAATTGGATCTTTTGTTTTTCTCCCTCTCTAAACTACACACTACTAGATCATTAGGTACATGCCTTGCAGGCTAGCAATATAAAGCTGCCCCCTTAAATTGACAAATTCAAGTGATGAAGTCCACAGAAGCCATCAGTGAAGCTAAAGAAAGACAGAATTAAACAATCACAGAAAGCATACCTGAACAATAATTTCTTCAACCTCCAAGCACATAGCTTCAAATTTTTGGTATACATTCCCTACCCAGGTTACACCTTTGAAATCCATAATAATCATAAACCAGCCTCAATTGAATAGATCTTGAACTTGCTCCACTTTTATACAGCTAAAAAAGCATCAATCTCTTCTTTTCAAGCACCAAGAAGTAGTAATTATCTGCAGAAAAATTACAGTAGATTTAAGTTATGAACTTAACCAAAAATATGCAGCCCTATGAACTTCATTGTCCCAGTTATGGGAAAATGTGGTTATTAAATGATCATAAACACATACAGTCACAAAATACATATTTAAATATAACCTCATTCACCGAGTAAACTTTTCTCTTTTCAAATTGCCTGTCAAGGTACTCTCCTCTCACATTAGCTTAGATTTGAGTGAAATCTTAACACAATACAAGTACCTAATCGACTTTCACTTCAGAATTTTTCCTTGTTTCTGAGACCCACCGAAGTGACAGACAAAACAATAGAATAGAAAAACATACAAGTTCAATCTAACTAATTATTTTGCCCGAACCAACAAGTATTCTAGGGTGCCTATTAAAAAAGTGACATGCTGTCAATATGATGCAAGGCACCTCAGTACATAAAGGACCATCAGAAATAAGGAAGTAGTTGAATGAAAGGTTAAATGCATGTCACAAACTCAAAAAAAAGATAGACCAACTACAAAAGGACCATATTAACTAGCTAAGATTACATAATGATAACCCATTTCCACATTTCTATTTCATTTTATATAAAATTTGCAGGAGTTTCCAAATTTTAACCTCATTTATTCCCACTAAACTGCAAAAGGACCGGACACTGATAATTCCAATATACAACCAAGCAGTCCAATTGTTACGTTATCAGTTGCTATCATGCTTGCTCAATTAACTAAAGAAATTGCATAAGTAAACAATAGCCTTGCAACATAGCTTGACTTTCACATCTCTACAAGGTCTTAATCAATGAGCAAAAAGAGTATGAAACTCCATCATAAGATCATCAGGAGAGAAATAATAAGTAACTTCTAACCGGATGCATTTAAATAACTCCAAAGGGCACCAATGATATGAAAAATTTTGTAAAATTATTCGACCAAAACCATCATCACCATCACAAAAAGCTAATAGCAGCGAAATGATTATGCACCAAAATGCTTTCTGCCGCATGAATTCCCAGTTTACCAATAAATTGTCATCTAAAATCAATTGCACAAACCAAGAAACACATGTTTGCAAACCAAGAAAAAGCCTTCAACTCGATTGCTCCGTAAGACTCAAGAAAACTAACTATTGCACAACTTCAACCCACCAAGAAAACTATCGTCAATTTAACATTAAAAATCGAAAACCAATATAATCCTGCACGTGATCATCGAAATGAAGAAGCGTGGATGAAATGTTCCAGCACACGCAAACAACAACACACGAAACCAAAATTTCGTTAAAAAAAAAAAAAACAACTCCACTGCATACGAAATGGAGAGAAAAGAGAAACCGACGATCGGAATTCGAAAACCAACGAGCACTTGCTAGTGTTATCCAGCCAGTACCAAATAAAACAGGCACAATCGAAAATCAAATTTCAAATATCATCTGCTTTCTCTCTCTCTCTCTCTCTCTCATTTACTGAAATTGAAGCTACATAAAACTCACTTGAAGCGAAAGATGACGCAGAGCTTGAGAAATTCAATTCGAGGGTTTTTACATGCCGCAGCCCTTTTTTACAGTTTTTGAGGAGCAAGAAACTCAAGTAGGAGAAGAAAGAGGAGAGGAAGAGAAACGTACAAACAGGGTTCACTGTGTTTCAGGGTCGTAATTGAAGGACACGTGTGACGTGTTTAACTTTTGGTGAATTTACGGGGCCCACCAGTGGGGTCCACCTTTTGCTTGAAAGCTTCGTGGTTGGTGGGACCCTTTTGTTATCCTTATTGAGGTTTATAATGTTTGGTCTCCGTTCGAGCCCATTATTTGCCATTCTCAATTTTTATTTAAATAAATAATTTTATTTTTGATAAATTACAGTTTAATTTTATATTTAAACATTTTATTTTAAAATTTAGAAATTATTTTTAAGGGTATTTTTTATAATTTTATTTTTTAAAAAACATTATTTTAATTTATTAAAAAATTAATTTTTTTGTTTCATCAATTTGTGTTTTTATGACAAAGAAAGCAACAAAAAGGAATTTTTCTTTTTTGCTTTCAATGTAATGTGAAGTTGAAGGAATAATTAAATTAATCACAAAATTATTGCAATCAAGATAGTAGCTAAATTTACACGTGTATTTTGTGAGAATCAAAAATAAACTATAAATATTTCTCTTTATATATAAAAACTATTTATCGTTTTGTCAAACAATATCATTTTAATTTTATCGAGTACAATATGATTCAGTAGAATAGAAAATTTAACTAATTAATCAACACGATCATCTAATAGTTACGATTTTTGTGTTTTACTTAAAAGGTCATTGATACTGTACGAATATATCATAGACAAAAGATGTATAATCCCCGATACTTCAGTGACCACCGAATGTGATCAACCAGTTACTGAATTCGTTGTTAAAGCAAATATGATCAGATAGTTTCTGATAGCTATTTGCAATCTATTATATTAGAGAAACTGTTGTATTTCCTTTTCTATTTAAATATATATGTCAAAAGAAACTGATATGAAAATTATCGGCAATAAAATTGTGTGGTTAATTTCTCACCCTAAGAGAAAAGTTATATGTAAAATATTCATGTTCTGATTGGGATCCTATTAGTCACGAACTCTAATATCATTGAACATGTAAAAATTATCATTTAACGAGTATATTATCATTTAACGAGTATATTACGCGATATAATGATCGATCTATAATATTTAATTTAATAAAATTAAATATTTAATTCGTAATATCTTAATAGATTTGTTATGATTAAATTGAGATAAATTTCAGTGAATCTATTATGTTCCGAATACAAAGTACAATTTTATAACGAACTCTTTATTACTTGAAAAAATAGATCGACAAACAATATATACATATAGATTCTTAGCTAATGATTGGCTCAACAAGTCTGCCCATGTTCATTTTCTTTCACTAATAATACACTAATCATATAGAACGAGAGAGGACAAAATTAAGTCAATCCAATTAAATGTGAAAATCAAAACAAGAATCACTCAAGAAAAGCACAAGGCAACTGTAGTTAACTTCATGCTGTATAACATTCCCCAAATATTTACTGAAAGTGAATAAAGATTATCAAGTAACAATCTAATTCGAAACCTCACAATGCAAAAGTGTTCATAATCAAGGGCAAATCTAAAATTTTGAGTACAAGATTAGTTTCACAAACCATTTTACCCTGCAGCTTGAAAATCTCCAAAATCATCGTCTGTTGCATCTTCTCCGCTTTCGGCTTCTGGGGAATGCTGTTCTTTCGCTTCTTGTTTTACTGAGTCTGGAGAATTTGGTTTAGGAGCTCCTTCATGACTCGGGTTTGATGGCGAGGTCGATTGAGATTTCTGAACAGCAGGTACAGGTGACAAAACAGGAGAATGCGGTGATGAAGGAGGTGGTGGTGGTGGTTTGATGGGAAGTATAGGCTCTTTGGAATTGCCCTTATCTTCTAGTGAAAGATTGTTCATGCCATGCTCAAGAATTTTCGACTTCACACCTTGGCTGCTTTTCTGTTTCATAAACAGAAAAAAAAAAAAAAAAAAAGAAGAAGAAAGGAGGAAAATTACGAGTTTATAAGAATACACTAATGCCATGTTGGAAAAAGAAGTAGCTTCTGATGTTTACTTGGAAACTTGTAATTTAACTAAGAGATATTAAAAATTTCGTTTAAAAAAAAGACAAAAATTAAACTTGTGAGAAATTCAATATGAAACGCGTTCCAAATTTAAGCAAAATTGATAGAATTTGGAACACATTTTTATGATTCCACTTGAAATTTCTTATTAAATCAATGTTTTCATCTCCTACTATAATTTCAATAATCTCCAAGTTAAACAAAGTGTGAAATTCCAGATGAATTACAAAAATTTCCAAACATAACTAAACTGGTAAATACATGCATCTAATGAAATTGTTGGGAAAAGATGCAAAATTATCTCAATTGTTGGGGAAAGATGCAAAATAAATGAATTGGTGGGAAAATATGCAAAATAATCTCAATTGTTGGGAAAGGATGCAAAATAATCTCACATTCTTTATTTGGATTACAATGGTTTCCCCATCCTTTAAACTGTAATCGACTGAGGATGTGTTCTGGAACTGCTGCTCCATCTCTTCTGCTGTTTTCTTCTTGTTCAAATACCTTCAATGGAATTTAATGAAGGTAAATTTCAATTCTAAATATTGTGCTTGGTATTCAACTTTTGGCCAATATATGGTAAAAGATTAGTAACGAAAACTACAAGCAAGACCAAACACTATGTAAAGAAAATAAAACTGTATATAAGAACAGGAACAATACTTCATGTGGTCATGCAGAGCTGCTTGAAAATCGTAAGCTTCTGTTCTTTCTCGGAATCCAATGCCAATAAAAGCATGCCTAAGGCGACCCCCTGCATGATTTTCATAGTGATCATCAATAACATGCAATAAATTTAATAGTATCATCATTATCATCAGCAATATCGGTTCTCATTTTTGTTATGTTTGTTTTTATACCAGCATGCATACACATATACAAGAGCAGAAACAATTATATTCACATGTAACAGGTCCTTGTTTTTTAGTTCTTGCTTACCGAATTATGTTCCCTCAATGTGGACACATGCATGAGTAAATACATTTTTGCTTTTTTCAGTTCACCAGTTCACGTTACATAGGTATACAGAGACATTGATTCCGGATACTCATTGTTTAAGGGTGATATCGGAAGTAATTCTTTCACTTGTGCAATTATATCAAATTGCATCCTGCAACTTGAATGTAGAAATGTGCATCCTACATTATATCATTGGATCAAATTAGAACTTTTGTTTGAAATTTTTGTTTAACTTGATAGAGATATCACCCGTGTGACATGTGCAAACTACACTCAAAATATCTCCTTTGTTCTTAGCCATTTATCACGTCTCTGTCTCTCTCTTTAGACCTCCATCTTTTTCTTTGACCTCTTCTCTCTCCCTCCAATCTCCAGCAGACAAAAGACTATAGAACCAAAACACTTTCAGTCGAACTTCTCAGGAAAAATGATCAAAAACCCAAATTGTTTGGCCTTCTTCAAATCTCTCTCTCTCAGTCAAGCCTCTCTTCATTTGAGATTGATCTCTCTCTCTCTCTCTCTTTTCAAAAGCTCGAGAAACTCACATCACCATTTGGCATCATCATTATCATTGCCATACAAGTCTTATTTGGAAACTCCCATTCTTCTACTTCCTATCAGACAAAAATTTGGTTCCTCATTAGTTGAAGCATTTGGTAAGAAACTCAAACCTGGTCTTTTATGAAATGATATTTGAGGTTTTAACTTAGAAATCAGAAAAAAAATAAAAAAAATTGAGACTTTGATAAATTGGTGAGGTTGCAGGAGACCCTCTTGGCAATGCTAGGACCAACACCCAGAAAGAGATTAGTTATTATTTGCTCCACCATGACAATTGGAACGCTGCGTTCATGTGAGGCCGTTCGACAAGGAAAGACAAGCAAATGTATCGAAGTATGAATGTTGCCATGCCTCAGAGTTGATCTGGGTTTCCTTTTAAACTTGTGTCAAGGACCTACATTAAGTACAAGGGAATTCCATTTTGATTAAATTAAAGTTCAATAGGAGTTTGTCTCTAGGCCAAGATTTCCTCACTAGTTCCAAATCCTAGGTTTTTTGTTTTTTTCCAATCCAGTTGTAGAGGATCATGTGGGGCCATTGCATTGGCAACAGGGAAAGTCATGCAAATGTATGAAAGTGTCCATGTTGCCATGCCTAAGAGCTGATTTGGGTTTCCTCTTAAACTTGTGTCAAGTACCTACATTAAGTACAAGGGAATTCCATTTAGATCAAATTAAAGTTCAATAGGGGTTTGCCTCTAGGCCAGGGATTTCCTCACAAGTATAAAATCCTGGTTTCTTTTTTCCAATCCAGTTGTGGAGGATATGAACTTAATCTCAAACTATAATTAACTCTCGGTTTCAACTAATGGGGAAAAGAGAGCTCTAGTGCTTGAATGGCCTGAATGAAACTATTGGATGGAAATGTGCTAAAATTTTGACATTGGGTGAAGGCAACTCCTAGGTGGCGTTCTTTACTTGGGAAGCTACACGGGAATGTATTCCAACACTGGAAAAGTTGATTAGGAGAGAAAAAATCCTTGTGAATGGCTGTCACGTGCTGAAACTTGTATCATTTTCTCCTTTGGTGTTTCTTTGCCACCATTTTGGTCTATAGTATACGGTTTATCGGACTTGAGCTGGGTTATGGCAAGTTCAGAGAGAGAAGGAACTGTGAAAAATAACAATGTTTAAAAGCCATTCTTGGAAGTGGGTATTGAACCCAAAACTAGAACCTCAGTAAACGGAGGAAGTAAGGTTTGAGATAAGGCTCATGGTACAGGACTAGTAGCAAATTTAACAATGTAATTCTTCATTATGCATAATTGCATATAGGCACCGCACCCAAGCTCGTTGGAACAATAACAATTCATAGTGTCCAGTTCTTCATAGAAAAGAAACTCGAAAGAATGTTTAGAATTCATGTCAAATAGTGACCGAAAAAAAAGAAAATTGGTTGAGATACGGGCACAACAAGCCTGGTACCAAGTATACCTACTCTTCACTCATAAAAGAGTCACTTTGCTTAAAGACTTTGCTCCTTCGTCTTTGCTTACCATTCATCCAAACTTAGTCCCAAGGGTTAGCCGAAAAAAACAAAAAGAAAAGAGAGGAGGAAAGGGGAGACAGTAGCTAACTTGATATGCAACCATGAAATACAAATGGAAACATGACTAGCAGCTTTTCTCGGTTATTCCTACCTCTGCAAGTGAATTGGCAAATAGAAATTGAGAATTCAACTAAAGGACAGCACTCAAATATATTTTCCTTTGTTTCTTTCGGTTCAGTCTTCCCGCTACCAACTTCCTGGGTGGTGGGAAAAATATTAACTTTGCATTTGGTTCAACCTATTCTATTCCTGTTTCATACCTAGAATTAAGTGATCTAATATATAAAAGTCTGTCATGATTTACACTATTGATGTATAATTAAATTACTTCTTAAGATTTCAATTCCACAACCATGAATCTTATATTCCTACTTGTTAAAGAAGAAACAAAAAAGCATCGACTTAAAATTATAATGCCATTTTGTTCAAATTTCTATTATATATACGCTGCATTATCATTCTTATTCAATGAAATTAGAATTGATACCAAACTCAGTTAAGAAGTTGACGGGAGACAAACCTATATTTTCTTCTACGCGAAGAACAAAATATCTGCAGAAGAAAGTTCTTTCTTTCAGACAGCCTCCAGACAAAAGAATAAATAATGAATCAGAAGCTAGATAACAATGTGTGCATAATGAAACTAAGTTATAGTGCCAAATTTTAAATCTATGCTTCTGCATACCTGCTGCTGTCAATTACAGGTTCAACAGGATGTGGCTCTCCCTCTCTCAGAAAAGCTCGAGCATATAATTCACCTGTTCAAACCCATCAACATATTGAAGAAGACTTGTACTATAAATTTGTTTCATCTAATAAAGAACATAGTATAGCACCACCTGTGGACTTATCTTCAAGTCTAATGATGCACTCTTCCCCCTTGCTAACAACTTTCAAGGCCCCTGCCCAAGCCCATTTATTGACATTCCACTCATCAGCCCTGAGAAAGTCGTATAGATATGAGTTTGCACTTGGCACAAAAATTACATAAACACAAATTGAGTTTAAAGTTTATTCACAGGGTCAAATTTAAAAATGAACAAAAAGGGGCCAGGAGATAAGAGCATCCAGTTCAATAGATTGCAAAACCCCATGGCAGTCAAAACGTTTTTCTCTTTTCTTTTTATATTTCCTGGACAACATATGCACACACAGAAAACATCCAGATACACCTATAACAGTTGTTGATCGAAGTCAAGAAATTTGTAATTGGTTGGAGTCCGGGCAAAAAATAATCAAAGATAATTAAAAATTCTGATCTTTATAGATTACCTGTAATGAATATAGTTTGGAAAATAAGCTCGGCTACGCCTATTTCTGTTTTCTAATATTATCAATATAAACTAGTATACCAAGAATAAATGTCCATAATGATCTTTACTGTAAGTTTCATTCACTAATAAAAGATAACAGTTCCCAGAAGTCCGAATCCAAGAAATATTGCTTCAGCTTTAAGCTATTGTTCTGCTAGTTTACTACAGATTGATACAAATGTAAGGCAGTTTACTGAGTGTGAGAGCATGTCAGTCAGTGAGCCTATAACTTTCAGTCACTAATATCAATCTAAATTGGAACTCCTAATGATCTTTCATTAAATAAATGAAGAAATTGTTTATATAAGAGAGATTTCAAAATTCTCCCTAGAAAAAAACATGGAGTTAATTAGTAACACCTGATTTCAGTTCCTTAAAATAAAGAAACATTGAAGAAAAGAATTCTAGGTATATATCACAGAAATTTCAGTTATGCTTTGGCAAGTTAAGAGGGGAAACCTGTAGGAAGCCACACTTTTTCTTGGAGGTATCTGCAGAAACAGCATGCAAATTAGCTTTACATCATAAAAGATAAGCATTATTCACAAATCATGGTAAAACAAATTTCAACACTTCCACTAGTTTATCCAGTTGCTTACTGCAATAACATTCTTAAAGCTGTGTTCTCTCTTTGTTTGGCTGTGTGGGGTTTTTATGACTTTAACATGGGGAATCTTTATGGCATGCAAACTGGCAAAAAGTCATCAGTATTAAGTTTGTTCATAATAGCCACCAACGAAAAATCCTTTCATATTAGAGGGAATTTTGACCTTCCAAAAGTAAGTGGCGGCAAATTCAAGATGATAACTTGGGTTATGGGGCAGTAGGTGAAAACAGACTTGCATGTATAGGCGCCTGACATATCAAGAGTCCAGGCTCTACAGTCAACTTTTGATTTGAAGGAAACAAAACATGAGCATGTGAATCAAAGATGCCATATCAACAGATTCCCAGTCTTTGAGATATGCAAAAAAAGTGCATACGCAAGAATATTGCTGCTCATAATGGTTAATGATAAAGTTAATCATAAAGTCGTTAACTGGAATATTGTGGTCTGGAGAAGGTTAGAGAGACAAAAAAACATGAAGCTAAAGAGCAATAACCAATCGAATTATCTTCCCAAATAAGATAAGAGATCCATCCCCTAACCTCAACCAGGTAAAAGGAATGAAAAGGTCATAACGCTAAGAGATAACTTTCCAAAAGCTTTTCTGAGTTCTGGAGTTCTTACAAATAGATTTGCATACCACAAATACTCTTAATTGCCTTGAAGCATAGAAAAAAATGTTCAAGGTAAATATCAGAGCCATTTAGCCAATAAAGACAATTTTTTTGAAACCAAATTCACAATGCCAAAAACACTGTACTTCTTAGGAAGATAAGAAATCCCATCTCATCAAATGATCTCTCAATGCCCCCTTGTATTAGACCACAAGAGATCTCTGATAATTGTCTCAATTCTTGCAACCGCCCTCTTCGGGATTCTGAACAAAGACAGGAAGTACAAAGGAAAGCTGGAGAGAAACAATAATAACTCTACCACTATCGAGAATAAGCCACCCTTCCAAAGATCAAGCCACCTAGAAACCCTACTAACAACTTCGTCCCAAAAAAACAAAAATTCTAAACTAGGATTCCCCCACCCTCCTCCCATACGTATTCCTCTTCTTATCAAGCTGTGATTCCCCAATATAAAAGTTTCGAACTTTAACAGTCCAGATCATGTTAAGACAAGATGGCTCATCTCATTTGCTAAGTTATTTAGTTTAATTGTATTCACGTACAATCTAGCATCCACAGGTCAATAATCAATCTATTGCAATGTATATGATGCATCTCACCTTTGTCATTCCTTCCCTCTTCTTTCTCCCAACGACACATGCCTTTTCTGTTCTCCCTCTTTTGATTAATCACAGTGTATAAGCGTGTTAATGACAATGGTAACAAAGACTTTACAAATTTGATTGACTTGTACCCATTAATTTGATCTACTTAACAAATTCTGCTGTCTAATTTTACCCCTTTTGAAGACACAGAACCTAAAGACTTGATTTTTAGGCACAGCAAGACAAGTCCCATAACCAGCTCCTTACTTCATCCATCAAGAACACATTCTCTTGCTAAATCCCAACCGTTATCTCTTACATCTATCCCGGTCTAGAGTTACAGTAAATCAACTAAAGTAAGCTAAAAATCTTGCTATGGACATGGATAATTACTAGAAAACTCAAAAAGCTAAAAAAAAATGCACTCCAACCCCAAAAAAACCCAATGAACCAAACCACGAAAAAAAAATAATAAGACAGATTTAATTACAGGGTAAGAGAAAGAGACTCACCAAATAAACGTAACATTCAGAGACTTGAAAAAGAAGAAGCTCCAGAGCTTCAGTCTCTTCGTTTTGATCAGTATTTCCTTGATCAGTTGATGATTTCTTTTCTTTCTCCATATCTAGAGAGAGAAAGAGAGGATTTTTAGATTGAGAAAGCTTGGGAAAGTTTCAGAGATGAGAAACAAAGAGGATCTTCCAGTTGGGTTGGGAATCGCTGATGGGTAATTCAGAAATTGGAGATTGTTCTGAGTCTCAACGTTTAATTCTTTCACTCCGCCAAGCGCACAGCTTTTCTGTTCAGGTGTAGTTTTCCGTCGGTACCATCTTAAACTTGAACCGTCCGATTATGATTAAGTGACACCTACTCAAATCTGGCCGTCCATCTGCCACTCTTATGAATAAACTAATTTTTTGTTTAATTTTTTTTTTATTGGAAACTAAATTGAACTGGATCCTCTAAATTTTCATTTTTTTTATAGATCTGTTAATTAAAAATTAATAGAATTTTTTTTTTTTTAAATCAGTTAAAAAAAATTTACATTGGGTAAAATCTAATCTGATTAAAAAAGTAAATTAAAATGTATGCAATTTTTAATCTTATTATTATGGAATTAATCTGATTAAAATCCAACCGTCCAATTCAATTTAAATTTATTTGATAATTCATTACATTGATGCCCTAAGTTAACGGAGTTGGAATAACAACGGTGACCGTTTACGATTTTTTTCATACGAAGAACGGTGTCCGTTTATTGAATTTTGTCATTTCGTCCCGACCTACCAACCCAGGGCGGATCCTATTTGTGCGTGATGTAGTGCGCACCGGGCGCATAATAGCAAGCAGAGGGAAAACACGTGGCATATAAATTCTTCCTTTCCAGCTGCTCTTCATTTCTCATCTCAGCCATTCCTCTGTGTCTGTGTGGAAGTGAAAAATGGCGGCCGCTGCATCCTTCACCCCATCTCTCTCCACTCCATCGTCTTCATCTTCTACCTTAAAAACTTCCAAATCCAAAAACCTAGCCGGTGTCAGTTTGGGATTCCTCTCGTCATCGTCCAAGTCTGTGAAGCTTCTAAAAGCTGGTGTAAAAAGCAGTGGCAGCTCACGCTCCGCTCTCGGTGCTCGTATGGTGTCGATGCCGGCCGTCAAGCCATATCTTTCTCTCGATTTCGAGAGCTCGGTGTTCAAAAAGGAGAAGATCTCCCTTGCGGGTCACGATGAGGTTTATTTCTTTCCTTTATTTCCTATTTTTTAATCTACGTGTAGCTTGTGGAATATGCATGTGTTTGTGGACTTAGGTTTGTTTATGATCTAGATGAGCTCTTCGAGCTTGTTCTTCTTTTTTCCGGTGCTTCGGGGAGCATAATAGAGTTAGTTCTTTTAGCATAGAGTTTCTTTTTGGAAATGTATGATTTAAGCGTGGAAAATTAATCAAGAATCCCTAATTTTTGCGTCTCCGTCCCCTCGATTTCTGTCATTCTGTTTGCGAATCAAGAAAATATACTTTTTCCGTGGATTTAATATCACTCTCTCTTTGTAATTCTTTTTCTATCGATGAAATTTCTGTACTATCTAGTTTTCTCGTTTACGGTTTCTTGAGGGGGACGAAGTCTTATATTTAACTAGCATTCCTTTTCTTGTTACTTCTACACTTTTTGGTTCTGCTCTCATTTTATATACATTTCTAATTTGATATTTTAATAATTATTTTGTTGTTTGTTCATAGTACATCGTAAAAGGAGGAAGAGACTTGTTCAAATTGCTTCCAGATGCATTTAAGGGCGTCAAGCAAATTGGGGTTATTGGTTGGGGTTCCCAGGTTGATACTTTTCTCAGCTTTTACTTTTACTAATTTTATTAATCAGTTTGTGGTTGTTGCACAATTTGATAGTTTATGCAATAGAACTTGACTTACTACCATGCATATTGATAATTTTGGCTGATGTTAAGGCTTAATCCGTCATTTAGCTTTTTGTTAATGTGCTGACAATTAGTGTGTTCTTTGCCGACTTCTTCCCTCTAGGGACCTGCCCAGGCTCAAAACTTGAGAGATTCGCTGGCTGATGTTAAGTCTGATATTGTTGTCAAGGTGATTTCAAATTTCTTTTGCATAGTTGCCGTTGCTTTCATTTCTTTCCTTATTGTTTCTCTATTACTGAATTTTTTATATTAGATCAATTTTTTTAACCTCATCTTTGTTTTATTGATTGCTTTGCTACACCATAGATTGGACTTAGAAAGGGCTCCCGCTCTTTTGATGAAGCTCGAGCTGCTGGTTTTACTGAAGAGAATGGCACTCTGGGTGATATATGGGAAACTGTATCTGGGAGCGATCTTGTGCTACTTTTGATTTCTGATTCTGCTCAGGTTGGTGCATTAGATATTTGAAAGTTTTGTTGCTTGAAAAAAAATGGCTATGTTAATGATCCTTTTGTGGTTTTATTTCATGTTTGCTCTTCAATTCAGTTGACTTTGTGCATTTTTTGTGGCTGTGCTTTGTTTTCACTTATGATTATGCATATGTTTAATATTTCTTTTTTGTAACTTTTCATGGCATATAATACCTTTTGGGTAAAAATTTGATGATCGGTGAGTCCTTGTTAATGAAAGAATGATTAATCATCATGGGCAATTTGGTTTCATAGTCTCATTTTGTACGAGATGGTAGCAATTTTTTTAGAGTTCTGTTCAAGGTTTGCATTTTTTTGGTGCTCATTCTTTTGAGTTATTTTTGCTATTTCTTCTTGTTACACAATTCTTTACTAAAATGGAAGTTTGCTTCTATTTTTTGTTTTAGGCTGATAATTACGAGAAATTATTCTCCCACATGAAGCCAAACAGCATCCTTGGGCTTTCCCATGGGTTCCTTCTTGGGCACTTGCAGTCAATTGGACTTGACTTTCCAAAGAACATCAGTGTGATTGCTGTGTGTCCGAAAGGAATGGGTCCATCTGTAAGGAGACTTTATGTTCAAGGGAAAGAGATCAATGGTGCAGGAATTAATTCAAGTTTTGCGGTCCACCAGGTTCGCCCTTTCATCCTCTCATTGCATGCCAGTGAGTTTTCCTTGTGGCTAATTTCATTGAGAGGTTGTTTGTGCATTGAACTTTTCTGAGTTTGCAGGATATTGATGGTAGAGCTACTGATGTTGCCCTGGGATGGTCCGTTGCCCTTGGTTCTCCTTTCACATTTGCCACTACCCTTGAGCAGGAGTACAAGAGTGACATTTTTGGGGAGCGGGGTGAGTTCAATACTAACCATAAAGGAGTATATTTAATGCTTAGTTCCTTTATTACAAAAAAATTTAATGCTTAGTTCCTAACATTTATACTGTCTGTTAGGCATTTTATTGGGTGCTGTTCATGGAGTTGTGGAATCCTTGTTTAGAAGATACACAGAAAACAGAATGAGTGAAGATCTGGCTTACAAAAATACTGTTGAGTGCATAACAGGCATAATTTCCAGAACAATCTCAACTCAGGTTGCCTTCTTATCTCATTTTGAGCTGTTCTTTTACAAAATCTTCCTCTCTTTTGCTTAATAAGTGGTCTCTGTCCATGAGTTTGTCTTCTAAGTTTTACCTTTTTAAATTTTTCCAACAGGGAATGTTGGCTGTATACAACTCCTTTTCTGAAGAAGAGAAGAAAGAATTTGAGACTGCATATAGTTCTTCATACTATCCATGCATGGATATTCTGTATGAGTGCTATGAGGATGTTGCCAGTGGCAGTGAGATCCGCAGTGTTGTCTTGGCTGGGCGTCGCTTTTATGTATGCATGCTTGTTTTTTTTTTTTATATCTGGAAATTTTTGTAGGCTTATAATGGTACTTATAATATGTTCAGGCTATTTAAGTTCCTACTCTAAGAACATTTGGAGTAAATTTTATATTCATGTCTTGTTGGAGGTAATCTTTTGCATACTTTATTTTACAGGAAAAGGATGGGTTACCAGCTTTCCCAATGGGGAAAATTGATCAGACACGCATGTGGAAAGTTGGTGAGCGTGTCCGAAGGGCACGACCAGCTGGTGATTTGGGTCCATTACATCCATTCACTGCTGGAGTCTATGTAGCATTGATGATGGCCCAGGTACGAGTGTTTGATATGGTTAGATCTATTTGAATGTGTAGGCTCCTGTGTTTTAGAATTGGGAGGTAGCCAATTAATTGTACATTATTTATTACGTTTGGCAGCTTCGTGGCTAGAGTCTTTCGTTGTGTGCCATCCAAATAATTTGAATTCGTTGTGTAAAAAATTGCAGATTGAGATCTTGAGAAAGAAAGGGCACTCGTACTCAGAGATCATTAATGAGAGTGTGATTGAGTCTGTAGATTCTTTGAATCCATTTATGCATGCCCGTGGAGTTTCCTTCATGGTTGACAACTGCTCTACCACAGCTCGATTGGGTTCAAGGAAATGGGCTCCTCGCTTTGATTACATAATCACACAGCAAGCATTAGTAGCAGTGGATAATGGTGCTCCTATCAACAGAGATCTCATCAGCAACTTCCTCTCAGATCCAGTGCACGGAGCCATTGAAGTCTGCGCTCAACTGAGGCCGACAGTGGACATCTCAGTGCCACCAGATGCCGATTTTGTGCGCCCAGAGCTGCGTCAATCAACCAATTGAGAATCCTAGAGATGGCTTTTGTAGTTTTTGATAGCCTTTAAAGTTGAATTCTACAGGTTTGTTTGAGGCGGAGACGGACTTTAGAAGACTACACGAGCATTATAGTTTTACTAGGGTGGAGTCTTTTAGTTTTTCTGGTGAACATCTAAAACCTAATTATGTTTCCTCTAGCACTAATTTGGGCTTTTTATCATATCTTATTACCGTCAACTATTTTTCTTATTACCTGCAAATCACGAACCTGACTCTTTTATGCATTTAGAAGACGCCAATGATCTGTCACCAGCAGCACACACTGTGATTTTGACTAAACCCTAAACCATTTTCCTATCCTTTACGGTGCTCTGGGCCAAACCTCAAAAGAAAAAAGAAATTGCATGTCCAACCAATAATTTGAGTTTGAATTTTTCAAGAAATTACTGTTTTTAATCTGAAAAGCTACTGGATTAGTGGTTTCTTTTTGTTTTTGGTGCAACCAATATGTTGTTAATTTTGAATTTAGAGTAATGTTTGGAGGAAATTATTTATTTTATACCATTGACTTGAAAATTGAACTTCTGATACAATGAACTTCAAGTGAAATATTTATGTTATCATTAAGTTTTTCTTATTATTTTATTTGCATCATAATAATAATAATAATATACTAACAATAACAATAATAATTTAAATTTGATATCTTCTCGTTTCAAATTAAAATAAAAAAAATTTGATACGTATTATCATAACTATCGAATTTTATGAATTACGAAAGAAATTTAACAAATGTCCGATTAAATTAATAATCATATCTTAAAATTTTATTTAGTTCGACAAAATTAAATTAGTATAACCATCGTTTTAAATTTTGAATTGTACATTTTATGTGTTCTCGTTATAAAATTATATTATTATATTCAAATCTTGAGTTGTGTATCTTAATTTTGATAAATTTTTCAAATAATTTGAATATATGAAAACTATTAAATAAGTATTTTAAAAAAAAAACCATTTGGCAAGTGAAAATTACAACTAATTATGAAAATATGTATTTACCCACTATTTTTTTAATTTTATAATTTGCATTTTTATTAATATTTATGAGAACATATATATATATATATATATATGTTTCTTGTGGTGGATGGATCTAAGTCAAACTAATTTGGAATTTTGAAGGATAGGTCATACCCAATCGCCCAAGGAAGAAGAGGCCAAGGCGGGACCATTGCCCCATCACTACAATCCACTTTATATATACTATAAATACATACATATATATATATATATATAATATGCTTGTAATATTCGCTTTTCTTTTTAAAAAATAATTAAATAGCCATCTGTTTCCAAATAATAATCAAATATACGTATATAATATGAAATTATATATTATTTTCTAAAAATTTTATTAATTTCTCTTGATTCTCTTATCTATAAATGTAAAGTCTATATACATAATACATATATATATATATAATATAATAAAGTTTTTTTTTATTCTTATCCAAACTAATATGTTATAAGTGTATTTGGTAAAGACAAAACTAATGGATCTACAAGGTAAAATTGTAATATTATTTCTCATATATTAACGAGGAGCAAACTTTAACTTTGATGAGAATAACTAATCTACATACTTTTATTTATTTATATGGAATAATACACACACATATATACATATATATATATTCAAATGCATTGTTTTAATATATTTAATATTGTCATATATATACATGTAACTTTATGATCATTAATTATGATATTGTATTTAATTGTAAATATTTTAACAATAACTAAATTAAATTATGACAATAAATAATTTTTTGCTTGTTTTTTATGGAACATGTATACATGAATTTATTTAATATTCTCCTTTATTTATATATAAAAAAAAATTGCAACATTTAAATTTTTTATCATCAATATATTGTCTGTGATAATATTAAATTATATTATAGTTAACAATGAAAAATAATTATTACAATTAATAATCTTTTTAATTTATATAAGTCTCAATACATACCCAAATTGAAATTTATGATAATTAATATATACATGTATAGTATATAATGAAAAAATAATACTTATTATAAAATAAAATTAATTTCATATAATTTCTTATTATTTAAATAATATTTATCATAAAATAAAAATAATTTTTTTTATAAATACAGAGTACTAACTACGTTCTCTAATTCACTGAATTACTACCTAACACTGTATTTAATAGAATTAAAAAGATGTTGCTAGATTTTATTATATATAATTTATAATATTTACGAATCAAAAGTCGTTAAAGTTAATGTCTTGATTGTTCAGAAAGCTTTGATAATTAAAGACAACGATTGATCGGAGTTCGACTACATTGTCGTCGACTATAAATAACTGTGTTGAACCAGAGATCGAATGCAATATAATGGCTCGGGAGCTAGCAAGAGCAGCTCGCTTTTACTCGCACTTCATATATGAGTCTCTAATTCTATTTTTTTTTTTGTATTACTTTTGTGATTTAATACAATTAATTATTTAAAAAAAAAAAATTATTTAAACATGTTATTTTAATTTAAATTGACTTTTAATATAAACATTGAACATACATAATATTAATTTTCTTGTTTAGTAAACTCCATATTTTCTTATCGTTTATTTATCAAAATTAAAATAAAAAAATAAATTATGCCTCTAAAAATTAAATTAAATTATTTTTTAAATTATAGATTTTATAGTATTTATTTATTAAAATTAAAATAAGGAAATAAATCATCCCTCTAAAAAATTAATTATATTATTTATTAAATTATAATTTTTCTACAATTTATTTATTAAAATTAAAATAGGAAATAAATCCGTTGCTTTGCTGCCTCAAAAAAGGGGAGGAGGCCAAGGGATTGATAGACTCGAGCGGGTACATAAATGGATGCGGCGCTTACGAAAATGGGCAAAATAAAACAGTTATTTACGAAAATGCCATTGCCGGTAAAAGTAAGCATAGCTGTAATTACCATAAAGTATTAATTTAAAACCCCCAAAAAAAACATAATGAAAAGGAGACGCACACAGGGAGGTAACTGTACAGACAGGAACCAGGACGGAGAGAGAAGAAGAAGAGGAAGAAGAAGAGGAGGAGGAGGAGGAGGAGGAGGAGGAGGAGGAGGAGGAGGAGAGGAAGGAAGAGGTGTCTCGTGAAGTAGCAGGTAAACGAGAGAGTGTGTGAAGATCAATGTTGAAATCAAAAAGAAGATAAAAAAGTTTCTGCAAAAACTTTGTTTCAGTCACATTCATTCTTTGCTTCTTCCTTTTATATCACGAGATCCTCATCTCCTCCGTCATCTTTCTCCATCTCCAACAATCTCTCTTCATGTATTCTTCGCCAATTCTGTCTTCTTCTCGTTTATCGATTTGCTTTGCTTATTCCTTGCTGCAGCTTCTTTAGATTAGCATTTTTGAGCGAAGTAAATAAGTTGGAGAAGATTTCTTACGAGAACAAAATCTAACTTCCTGAGAATTCGTGTCGTGTATCGGAGAAGATAATGTCGCATTCTAGAAAACCCTCGCATGACGCTGCCTTTGATTCTCTAACCAGCCGATTCCGTGACTCAGTGAGTTGTTACGAAGACAGTAATAAGCCTGACTTCAAAGAGCTCGATCTAGGTTCGCCTGTTTCACCATTGACTTCTCGTGGTTTAATCAACAACACCAATCATGTTCCCTCCAACTCCAGCAGTAGCGCAAGCTCTTCTGGCTCAGTCTCCGGCAAAGCAACCAGTACTCCGCAATTGCCTAAACGACTCGAAAACGGAGCAAAAAGCTACTCCGCGGAGTTCTCGGGTTTGTCCGAGATCAGCCCGCCCGCCCACGGATCCGTCCCAACGATCCGGAACGCGAAACCGGGTCACCGAAGATCCGTCTCTGCCGGACCTCCATTGATCTACTCCGGTTCGAGTTTTACTACCACCGGTAACGTCAGTCACGGCAATGGTGCAACCTCGGTTTCGTCGCATCCGAACCCGAACGTGCTCCCTAGCGGCAACATTTGCCCCTCCGGGAAAATTCTCAAAACTGGGATGGCTGCTCGTGTTTCCAACAGAACCGACACCCTTTGTATGGGCACAGGGAATTACGGGCATGGAAATATTGTTCGTGGTAATGGAAAGTTGGGTGGGGCAGGAAATGCAGTGGAAGGAAATATGCAGAAAGTAACAGGTAGCACCATTGATGCAGAGGAAGTGAAAAGGGCAGGCAATGAGATGTATAGGAAGGGGAATTTTATGGAGGCTTTAGCGTTATATGATAAGGCCATCTCGATATCGCCGGAAAATGCTGCCTACCGGAGTAACCGGGCGGCCACGTTGACAGCATTAGGTAGAATAGCTGAGGCTGTACGGGAGTGTGAGGAGGCTGTGAGGCTGGACCCTGGCTATACAAGGGCTAATCAGCGTTTGGTTTCTCTCTACCTTAGGTGTGTTTCTTGACGTTTTTAAACTTTCTTCTGCTTTAACTTGTTTTATTTGATGATGGTTCGTTCATGCTTCCTTGGAATAAGTAATCGTGGTGGTTGAATACTCGTGATTAGTTTATATATGGTTCATTTGATTTGAGTTTTATGATTGGAATTTGTGAGGAGGCTTTTTGGGTTTCAGTCTCTTTTCCTGATTTATTACTTTAACAACATAGTGGGAGCGAGATAAGCTTGGAATTACAATGGTATTCTCATTTTATCTTTTAATTAAGTTTGGATTTCTGACACCTTGCTATCTAGGTAGTAATCAGAAATATATCTTGAATTCGAAGTTGCTTTAATCCTCAATCAAACACGAAAACTATAACCATGATTCGTATATTAAGGATTTTCTAGTAACTATGGTAAAAGAATTTAACCAAAGAGTTGCATTAAATATAGCTTAAGTTCTTATTTCATACATATTTCTATATTTTTTGCTACATGTTTTGATTGTTCCTTATGTTGATTATAATCTGATTGGCTGCTATGCAGTTTTCGCGCTTTCTTTGTTATTTTAGATTTATATGGATGCGTTAATACATTTCCAAGGGTCAACAGTGTCTTCATCTACTATTAGGGTTTGTTTTTCCTATTTTTGGATCAAAACCAGTAGACTCTAGTTTTCCTTCCTTGGTTTTAAGTTTCATGAGTCATCCAGTTTTGCTCGATATTTTTTTGTTTTCCATTTCATTTGTCTGGTTATGGTAGTTTTGTTCATTTAGCTACATGGATTCCTTGTTAGTGTTCTTTCTATTTAAAAATTGTTTCATTACTACGTATTAGAATCCTTTTCAAATGGTTTCTTTATCAGGTTAGGGCAGGCTGAAAATGTGCGGCGCCATCTCTTTTCTCCTGGGCAACAACCTAATTCTGCTGAGTTGCAGAAGCTGCTGGGACTAGAGAAGCATCTTACTCGATGTGCAGATGCTCGAAAAATAGGTGATTGGAAGAATGCAATTAGGGAAGCTGATGCAGCAATAGCAGTTGGTGCAGACTTCTCTCCGCAGGTGTAAATTCTAACCATAATCTGAATATTTATCCTAGTTGACATAAACATGAACGATTATGAGAACTTACCAGGATGGTTTTACAGCTTGTTGCTTGTAAAGGAGAAGCCTTTTTGAAGCTCCATCAAATTGAGGATGCAGATTCTTGTCTGTCTAACATTCCTAAATTGGAGTACGATCCTCCCTCACAGATCAAGTTCTTTGGTATGGTTGCTGAAGCTTATGTGCTCTATGTCCAAGCCCAAATGGAGATGGCATTGGGAAGGTGAGCTCCTTAAAGTGAAGTTAAAATTCAAATTTGTTTATTGCCTTTCGGGTGAGCAAGAATGGATAATAGATTTGTTGCAGATTTGAGAATGCAGTTTCCAAGGCAGAGAAGGCAGGGTTATTCGACCACAGCAATCTAGAGGTTGCAACCCTTTTGAGCAATGTGAAAATGGTGGCAAAGGCTCGTGTCCGTGGTAATGACCTTTTCAGCTCTGGGAGATATTCGGAGGCCTGCATGGCTTATGGGGAGGGTCTTAGATATGATCATTTCAACTCTGTTCTGTATTGCAATAGAGCAGTTTGTTGGTCCAAGCTTGGGCTGTGGGAAAAGTCTGTGGACGATTGCAACCAAGCGCTTAAAATCCAACCAAATTATACGAAGGCCCTCCTTAGACGGGCTGTTTCTAATGAAAAGGTGAATTAGCATTCATGCTATTGGAATTATTACCTACATCTGTATTCATCTTTATCTTTTTTAGGTCTAGAGTTCATCTCTTCCAGTTTTTTCATGTTTGATGTTATAGCTTGGACGGTGGACAGAAGCCGTGAGAGATTATGAGGTCTTGACAAAGGAGCTTCCTGGAGACAAGGAGGTTGCTGAATCTTTCCGACGTGCACAAATCGCGCTGAACATCTCTCGTGAAGAGGAGGTTCTTAATATAGAATCTAATAATGAAGTGGAAGATGTCTCTAGCATGGATAGATTTAAAGCTGCAATATCAATGGCAGGTAAGTTTCATGCTTCCAACAGAAATATATCTATACACCACGTGATTTTTCCACTAAGTCGCAATTTTCTAAATTTTTCAGGTGTATCTGTAGTTTACTTTAAGGTGGCATCAAATGAACAATGTGAAGAGATATCCCCGTTCATTAATATGCTCTGTGTTCGATATCCATCTGTTCATTTTTTTAAGGTGGGCAATTTAATGCTCTTTGCTTTTCCTGTGTTAATAAATTGTTTTTATTGCATTTGATGCTAATTACCATCTATATTCACAAGTTATTTGTTTCTTCCTCAATTTCGTTTCAATAGTAAAGTTGCCATAGGATAAAGCTGTTAGTGATATTTATACATAAGCAGAACAAAATGGGGCTGGGATCTCAAATGCTTTACGCAAAACCATAAAAAAGCTGATGGTCTTCCGTGCATGTTTGTTAACCATATTTCATGAACATACTGCATTATCCACCGGTAAGGACAGCTAATCTCTCGTTGATTAATTACTTGAAGGTTGATTTGGAGGAGAGCTTAGCAGTAGCTAGAGCTGAGAATATAAGAAAAGTTCCAACATTTAAGATCTACAAGAACGGACACAAAGTGAAGGAGATGGTCCACCCAACCTATCAGTTGTTGGAGGAATCTGTCAGGAGCTGCAGTCTATAGAACATATCCTCGTGCATCTTCTCAGTTCAAGCTGTACACAGTAAAGTTGATGGTAATTGCCCACATTATTCATTCTTGCTTCTTGATTCATCGCCAAGTCTACCTGTGACATAATAATTGTTTCATACAGTTATAAGGCAGAGAAACCCTAGAAAAGAAAATAGCTTTTATAGTTCCCAGTTGAGGGATTATATATATTTTTTATTTACATATGCTATCCGGTTTATTCTTGATATTACAACTGCAATAGTTCATTTTTTGTTCTCGGAAACTTCAGTTGCGTATATATGTTGTATGAATCCAATCTTTGATTATTAGAAGCAAAGCTGTAAAATTATGGATATCCAATTTTGTTATCACTTACAGTTGAGCTTAAGAGAGAGTTGGAAATGAGATGGAGATGGTATTGGCTAGAAGTTGGGAAATTTTTGTTGGCAGGCAAAATGGATGTATGCTTTGCACGGTAGTCAAGTAGGAAGGAGATGCATGATGGATATTTTTGCTTTCCTTTTCTTACCCTCACCGTGGCTCTCACTTGTCTAGGTTTCGGGCGTTGAGTTTGTCTATAGTAAATTTTTTCAAGAAAAGCTCAAGTAACACCCAACAGAATCGATTTCCTGCGAGAATCTTTCAGAATTATGAAAATGATCATTAGGATCGTTAAGGAAGTGGGTGGGGGGTTATCGTTATATGTTTTTACATTTTACGTTCAGCTCGCTCTTAAGGATTCCTGTAGACTTGAATACAGAAATGAGAAACAAAAGCCTCTTTTGTAGGAGAATCAAACACAACATCCATTGCTTAAGGTGACTGATTGGTAAAAAAGTGTTGGAAAAAGGAAGTGTAGCTTTTGGGATGGTCTGGTACTAAACTAGACAATCAAGAACAGTAAAGATTCTGTTAACCCACATAATTTAAATTAGTGGGTGCATTAATTAAGTAGGTTTTTACTTTACAATCTGTGAACTTTATGTGGCATGGTTCAAAGATTATTCCATTAGATATCTATTTGAAACAGTTAAAATCGTTGGAGTTTTGAACTGTAGAATGGTTGAAAGATTTTAAGACTTGATATTTTGAGGTGGGGCGACAGTGAGTTTTGAATTGGGGTCAGGAGACCGCAAACTTGTCGGCCGCTACTCTCTTGACTCGGTGTTAAAAAGCATATACGGGGAGAATCAGAATCCAAAGCGTTTGTTTGTAGTTAAATTATTTTACCGGCGGTAATTTCATCCCTTTTGATTTTAATATTTTTTTTATTAGTTTCTAGTTATTAATTTGATATCTTAATATTTTTATTTATTTTAAACATTTAATTTTTTGTATTCTTAATCAAGAATTTTAAATTTATTAAATTATATTTATATATTTTAGAATATAATTTAAAAAATAACTTTGATTAATTAATAAATTGATAACATGATTATGTCTATTTATTATTATTATCATTAATTTATTCATTTACATAATTAGTCAATTTTTTGAGTTATGTTTTTAAAAATATTTCAACTTATGTTAACCATTTTTTAAAAATAAAAAAATTGAGTGTTTAAAATAATTATAAATATTAGGTATTAAATTTCAAGTATTTTTTGATAAGTTATTTTTTTAATAAAATATTATCTCATATTTACAAAAATTAAAGAACACATTTGTACGGTTCAAATTCATACAGAAAAGAGAATCGTTGTGCTGATTTCTTAGCCAATTACGTCTTTTCTGACCCTCATGAGCCGATCTGGCTCAACTCACCAGAAACAATTTCGTTAGTGTCTCTTAGCCTAAAATGTGTATTGTTTAGGCTTATTCTTGTATTCTCTTTTATATATATATATATATATATATATATAATGCATTTGAATATGTTAATCAATTCGACTAATATCTATACACATAATCGTAAATAAAAAATTTTCTGGGTTAAACTTAAAATTTGCTCAATTTAAGATTCAGAAACCAAAGAACAACAAGAATAAAACTTCAAAAGCAAATGAAGTATTGTAATTTCATTTATTCTCTTTCTTACATAAAAACTGAAAATGGCCTTCAATTTCAACACCCACACTCCAAAAAGGCCATGCATGCAAATCCAACGACGAACAAACGATCCAATCACTGCCCAGGAGCAAAAGCCTCGACAGGGAAGGTCTTAGTAATCCCTGCAAGACTCTTGAAATGAATCTTCCCAGTCAGTGAATCATCAATGGTGATTTCACTAACAGGAGGCCAAAGCATAAGCTCCTTAGCCTTCACTCCTTTCAGCTTCTTGATCTTCTTCTTGCTTATAAACCCATGAACGTCTGTATCGTAACTTACCAGTTTGCTTATCATCTTGAACTCATGCTCCACTTTCTTCTCCTGCACAATCCACATATACCCTGTACTTCTCACGTATCCCACTTCCACCACCTTCTCCAGCGGCAGCAAACCTCCCGGCAACTCGAATTTTTCGAGCAGTGAAACCGCCAGTTTCATTCCTTCTTCCTGACCTTTCTTCACGATTCCTCCTTCTTTATGATCTGCCATTGATTATCCCAATTAGCTTCTTCAACTTACGGAATGATTAAAGGGCTTCGAGTGTTGATGTGAGAACGAAGATAGATATAGCTTCTATATATATATATATGTATGTATACACAGATACGTACCTAGTGCAAAATAAATAATTAGAAACTTGGTGGTGGAAAACAAAGTCGTTCTGCGTTGGAATATTCGTCCTGTTATTATATTCTTTCATGTAATTCTCCTCCAAACTCTTGTCTGTAATTCTTTGTCTTTAATCATATAATTGAAGTCCTCGAAACGAGGGTTAATATACTATTATACATATATGATATATAGAAAGCTTGTAATTCGAACGACATTGAGTTATGTCATCAGATTATAGTTAACACACTTAAATTTTTTAACGTTCAAAAAGCCTAAGTCTTATATTTTGAAGTTATGACTACTTAAAAGTAAAGAAATTTAATTGTTAGTAATGTTAAAAATAATGATGTAAATTATGAATATGATAATTAATATGTATTTTTAAATTTTTTATGTAGCTAATGTATTAGATTTAAAATATGTTTTTTTGAGTTTTCGTAAGTAATTCATGTATTAGACTTAAATATATATTTTTAAATTTTTATAGGGATTTATATATTAAATTTAATTATGATTTATGTATTTAAAAATTTTTAAATTGTGTTAGCATAAAATTTCAATCTTGGGGACAAACCGAATCTCTTCATTGCATGTTTCGATGAAATATCTTGGATCTATGTCGAATTGGTAGGTACATGTATATATCGATTAAATGAATTTCGTTCTGTTCTAACGGGGCAAATTAAGGTTAGTTTTTGAAATAATTCATTGCATTGATATTTATCAAATCTAATATCATTAAATTTATTTTAATCTATACCCGTTAAGTAAAATAGAAGTCAGTTAAAATTCTCGTTCTTGAATGAGTTACTAGCCACTACGAGTCTATTATATATACTTATAATATATACCTATAGATAAACCTTATTATCCTAATGACTCATTCAATAATTAAACTAAAGAGACCGTTTTAACTCAGTGATAAAGTAACGACATGGTAAGGCGTGAATAATCGGATTTGTCTATATATATAAACATATATTTAAAGATTTTTTGTGATAACCATAAAAATTAAAAACAAGTTTTTCTATTGTTCTCTTATTCTTCTTTTTCTGAATAAGCTACTAACCACTACGAGTTTACTGTATTTACTTACAATACATACCTATAGATAAACTTTATTACCCTAATGACTCATTCAGTAATTAAACTAAATAAACCCGTTTTAACTCAGTAGTAGAGTAACGACATGGTAAAGCGTAAGTGATCGGATTTGTCTATATATATCTATATACTTAAAAACAATTTTGTGATAACCATAAAAATTAAAAATGAATTTTTCTATTGTTCTCTTATTCTTCTTTTCTAATTTTTAATAAATTATTAATTAGAGTTAGTTTATTTCTTAAATACACTAATTAAGTTTTTAGTTGCTAAACCAAATATGAAATATTTGTTTGACCACAGTTTTGATCAAATGACCAAGGAGTGACGTGGCAAGAAGAGATTGGCTGCTCTGTACGAGCAAGCTTAACCGCCCGTAGCAAATAAAATCACTGATTAAACACCGATGGTTAAACTGAAATCAAATTCAAAGCAGACTCACATTAAGCTAAGTACTCGATTGATGGAGACGAGTGCAGAGAACCGCAAAGAGAATAATATGAAGAAACTGAATAGGAAGAAGAAGATCTCTCTCGATTGCTACCTTGATTTCCTTCTCTCTCGCAATGACCTTAATCTCACCGTCGATTTCATCCATCAGGTTCTTTCATTTCGCCGGAGTTTTTTTCCTCTCTCTTTTCTTTCTCGTCTTATTTTATTGTCTCTGATTCTCGTTCGGAAAATTTCTGAGTGTTTTCATCATCTGCAGATCATTAACATGCACGGTTTCAGGCATATCCGAACAGTTCGCAAGGTACTAACGATATATTCTCGGTACTCTTACTGCTTTCTCCTGTCTATGCGTAAATTTCCTATCTAAATCCCTGTTTGGTTATCGAGAAAATGTAGGAAAGTAAAAATTATTAGTTATTGTCTTTAGATTATGAGTAGGAAACAAAATTCAACATAATGAGTTAGCCAAATGATAGCGTTATGCTAAAATCTTGTTTCGTTGCAGTCCAGATCAGCTTCTAATATTTCACCTAGATGAGAGCCGGATTACTGTTTAGTTTACTTAAACCACAAGGAAACTAAATACACGAAATGCAGTATGTTGTTGTCCAGATTCTCTAAAATATTTCTGCAACCAAACGTCTTTTGTTTTCGATCAATACTCCACAGAAAGAGATAGTCGATGCGCTGAGTAAACTTGATCTGATGGATCCGTCGCGCTCAACACTGAGAGAAAACATCAGCCCTGGCGCATCTCTGACTGTGGAAGACGTGATTGGAGACCTCAACGATCTCAACTGGCAGGAGTGCTGCTCCGTCAAAACGGTCACCTCGTGGAAAGGGAGATTGTTCCCGTCGTTCGGATCCGACGCCGCCGCCCAACCTCCATCTCTTCAATGCACTAATATCTCGGGAAAACCGAAGCAGGGAAGAAAGCGAAATAAAGGAAAGATGATCAATGATTATTTGGGCTGCGATGGTGTAGAGATGGGAAATGTAGGAAAAAGGATGGTGCAGAGAAGTCAGTCGGATGTGGTTGAAGGTGATGAGGGTTCTACCATTTCGGGTATAAGTTCGGGTTGCTGTTGACCCGTTAGCTTAATTTCGGGTTGTTATTCCAAATTTTGGGACGTCCTGGAAAACTCTGTCAAGTGTTATACTGCTATTGGTACTTCCGGCGAAACAACAGTGATGTTGAGGGGTACTTTCGTCTTTTTAAACAGGTTGGATTTAAAATTCTTTTCTGAAGGAATCCAAAAGCTTACGAAATTAAAGAAGTCCAATTAAAAATTCAACTTAACTATTTGATTGAAAATTCTTTTCAAATGAGATTAATCTAAAATTTAAAATATCATTTTTGTTTAAATCATACTGTATTCTCATTATTCGTATACATGATTGAAATTTGGACTTGGGCTAACTCAACCTACAAGAGAATGTATTTCCTGGGGAATTCAATCAAATCATTTTTCGTCCGCATCAGTAAAATATGTACGTGTGTGTGTGTGTATACATAGAGCAGAATGCTTCAGATTACTGCCCTTTCTCGTTACATAACTACTACAGCAATTGAAGATCCGAGTAATTGGGTGAGCTCCATTGTCCATATCGCACTTGCGAAATAGTCTGTCGGTGACCATGAGAATTTGCAGGCATCGAAACAAGGGGTTGAAATGAAAAATCCTTATGTGAAAATATATAGAAGGTAACATCACAAGCACAATCATCATCACTACATTGTTCAAGACCAAAAGGAACTAAATCCTCAAATTCTTGCACTACATCAACCAAACTGGTGGAAAGTTGCTCACTGATCTCACTATAAACATTAGGGAATAAAAAGGGGCAAGATTTTTGTTGGATAACATCTTTCTCCTCATCAAAAATTGAATCTTCAATAATAAGGACTGTAACGCATTGGCATTCTGAATCTCGGAACCTTCCTGAAATTTGCAAAACAAAAGAAACATTGGTAAGAATCCTCCACGGCCGTGAGAATCCGAATAAAGAAGAAAGCCGCACAATAATAGGAATTAGAGAAATTCACCCATCTAACCAAGATGAGAAAAGAAGTCGTGTACAACGTACCCATATCCATAAGGAGAGAACATATATGGAGCTATATATGGGCCTCTGGCTCGAGGCGCCATAAATGGATTAGATCGTCGAGGACGATATTGCTTCATTCCTGGAATATTTGTCCGCTTAGCAGTAACCTATGAATTGTGAGGTTGAAAGAAAAGTACTATTTTTTTAAGAGGGATATGTTGAGAAAAAAGAGAAAAATATTAAACTCGAATGCACTACAAAACCATGATGATTGGCAATTAACATAAAGAAAAAATTGGCAAAACACTGCTTACCTTCAATTGACGGCCATGTAATTCAGATTCATTTAAAAGGAGAGCCTCCTGGACTGCCTCTGGTTCAAGAAATTCCACATAAGCATACCCTTTTGGTTGGCCGTACTTGTCAGTACGAATCGTGACCCTATTTACAGTCCCACAAGACTGGAAATGCTGCTGCACTTCTTCAGGAGTACATGAATAGTCTACCTGCAAGCCTAATGTAAGTATAAAGCCAGAAGATATAAAAATTTAGGCCAGCAAAAAAAAGTAACCAAGCAAAACTTCAATAATTTAAAAGCAGATGTTATATGTTATAATCAAGCTAAATGCTAGTAAAACCAGCCTCTTCAGGTAAAGCCAGCTAGTGGACCATCCATACCTAAGGGTATAAAAATGATCGTGCACACTATTTTAATCTATCTAACTCGGCAACAAGTCGACAAGTTAAAAAGTAGATATAATCGATCTGAAAACATGAAGCAGTCCGGTCATATCAGCTTCAAAAGGACAAGGAGTGTTATCCCATAGCAGAGGACATAGGAGAAACGAAAAGATATTTTATTATGTACTTTTTTTTTCCTTCTTCAAATAGGGGTTTAGGGATCTGGTACATATTGTTCAGAATTTTCAGAATGCCATCCTACCATCACATCAGATGTTCACAATCAACCTCATCTATAGATAAATGAAACCTATTACCTGTCATTCTTGAGGTTAATTTTCCATTTTGGAAAGGCATGTTTCATTTTTGGCATTCATAATCCATAGTTACATGCATGTTTCTTCAGATGCCATAGAGCGACTGTAAGCTCTTATGATTACTAATCATGTGGAATCCCTATTTTACCACAACAAGGAATGCTCGTAAAGATTAAGTCTGCTGCTTAAATTCTAAGCAAATGTCATCTTCTTCATAAGCTATTGATGTCAAAATAAAAAAATAATAATAATAATAAAAACTTCTAATATTCGTGTATACGTATTCGTTACAATTTTGAATTTAAGTTGCTTTATGATATCTCGAGGAATGAAGAATAAGACAGAAAGAATTACAAATGGAAAGAAATTAGAGATCCCGATTTATTCCAAATGATGAAATAAAAGAGATCAGACTCCTCACCATAAGCACCAAACACCTAGATATCCTTTCAGCATTTACCACCAGCAAGAGCAGAACTCTGGCTCTGCATTTAAAACAGCAAATACCAATGGCTAGGCTTTACTCTTCAACGAACATTCTTTCGACTGAATGATTGGGAACCGTTTTATTTCACCATCCATCCAAACCAGAAACACATGCCTATATACCATATGATGTTCCTACAGCTTCAGTTCAAACTCCTCACACGATGATCACTCTTACTCTTCATATAGAAATTTTTTGTTCTTTTTTACTAGTTGTTTCTTCCTATCTTTCTTCCTCATCCAACCATCCATTTTGAAAAGCATTTCTTTCATTTTTGTCAACAGTTAGACCATTTTGTTCTTTTCTTTTTCTGACATAATAAAGCCATTAACCCTGAGACTTTTTTTTTTTTTTTTTTTTTGAGATAAGCCATTAACCCAAGGCATAGAGGGGTTAAGAGTGAAATCTTAGAGAATGTTTTGGCATGGTTGATGTTGTGGGGTAGATGGGCTTTTTATTCTTTATTTTCTGCCTAACCCCTCTGTTCTATTTCTTTCTCCTTAAAGTCATAGTCTGTTCACACAAGTAGAAGAGTAAATTTAGTTTTTTTCCTAGCTCAGACACATTACTAGAACTCTTCCACCAAATCCCAAGAACTACTTAATCAGAAAAGTTGAAGAAGGAAGCCTGACCTGCGATTGTAGTAAAAGATAAATCAAAACCAATAATAAAACTGAGAAACTCCAGCAGATACTCAAGTCAAATGCACATCAGCACAAAACCAAATAAAATAAAATAAAATGGAAGTGCAGTAAAAGAAGATACCCATGTTGCTACACTCAAACCCACGGCACTAAAGACATTTGTGGATTTATCAACTTCGGGAAGAAATACATTAGTTATAGACATAAATATCACATTCTAACTCCATTTCGCATACACCTCAAATCATGGCTCGATAGCCAATGTCCAATAACTTATGGAGAAGCTCTGATAGCAAGCAAAAAGTTAGATTAAGCAACAATGTTCTGACTAAGGACAACAAGTCAATTGACCTGAGAGAATCAAGTCCCAACATTCACATAAAACACATGCACCCAATGATAAAGTAAATAAGGAAAAGACCCTTACATTACCAACAAAAACAGATCGAGAATCAATTTCCTCTCGGTTCACCTGGGATGTAGCAGCAGCAGCGGGATCTAGTAGCATGAGAACAATGAGAAAGCAAGAGTAAAAAGCTTGTAGAGGTAAACATCCATGGTTATACATGGTAGTGGCCATAAATCTTATTGGCAAGTAAAATGAAAGGATCATATGACTACTTATTGAAGAAATGGATCACCATTTGAATCATAGTTAACATGTTATGGCCATTCTACTATTTTCCCTTCGAGAAGGGACATCAACGAATTATAATAATAGAAATAACCTACAGGATATAGAATTCCATTAATTTCCTACTCTCGCTCCTCAGCACCAAGCGCCCCTTTCCCCAACCCCCGCTTCCTCGTCCATCCTTCCTTCTGGTATCCAACGCTAAAAGATACTAGAAGATACAATCACATATCTAGAAACTACACATTACAGGGGGTGATTACCTTGTACGGAACCCATCTCTTTCTCAACTTTAGCCTGCATCTCTCTTAAAGCAGCAGCTTCATCTTCCATCTCCTTCAAACGTCTTTTCATATCATCAAGTTCCTGCAATTCATAAATGCTAACAGTTATAAACCCCAAAATTAGAAAACTAGGGCTTTGCACATCCTCATGATTTATACGAAACAATAAGCTCCAACAAATAAAAAAAAATAAAAAATAAAAAAAGAACGAGAGAATGAAAAATCAATGAAAATAAAGAAAGAGAAGATTTACAGTGTCGTTATTTTCAGGGGCTGCCATATCCACATCGTTTCCTTCCATCTCTCTCAAGAGGAAGAGAGAGAGTGCAGGTCCGTTTTATAAACAAACTATAATAATGTAAAGCTCGATTTTCTTCTCTATTTATTCTCACTCAGTTTCATTTGTTTTGCCACGTCAGCGCAATTCCACTTATAAACAAATGTTTAATTTTACTTATATTATTATTATTTTTTAAAATGTTATCCATACTTTAAAATATATATATATATAATTATTTATCTCTATTAATTTTTAATCACGTCGGTTTATACATATTTATGTAACATATAACGTGTTAAATTATGTGTATATTTGTCCAACTTTAAATATTCTAAAGCAAATATTACTAAATAACAAAATAGTATACTATGATTATTACTAATCATTCATTAATTCCCTTAAATAAATCCCTCTATATCGAAATATTTCATCAAATATAATTAAGGCTATAACCAACTCTATATATTTTTAAGTATACACGATTAAAGTATTTATTTATAATAGCTTATACAATACAAAATAATTGTTACGTAAAAGTCACTAACTTATTAACTTACAAATTTGAATTGAAAATCTATAAATTTTTATAACTCATAATTCTTTTACCCTTAATAATGAAAATCTTCTTTTATTTCATCCTCTTTTCTATTTTTTCTTATGTATATAATTACATATATGAGCAAAAAAAATTTTGACATAACGAATATGAACATACTAGTATATACTATTTAATCAGAAATTGGGTAACTATTATTACACTTACTTTTACGAAAAGAAAAATAGAAATTCAACATTAGTGTTTCGAATTTTTTTTTTTACTTATTCTAAAATAATATAATTTTTGAATATATCATTATTTATAAAAGGTTAAAAAGAATTATAAAATTAAAAATTAATTATAATTTTATTAAATTTAATAATTTTCAGCATATTCTTCACAAATTTTTGATTTTAACATTTTAGATATGAGTCAGAATTTAAAACTAGATTGATTAGTGAATAACAAAGAATCATATAAATATGTATTGAAAAAACACTAAATACACGTGGATTAAGAGAAAAAATGTCGTTGACCGAAGTTATTGATACACGAGTTGAATGATAATGTTTTTGAGGATTGAGTCGATTTAGTTTTGGGTATGAATTTTTTCACGTGGTAGTCACGTGATACTTACATGACAAACTCCATTAATTTTGGCATATTAAGTGAAAGGTCCAAATTTTTTTTTTAAATTAAGGACTTGATTGCAAAAGTGAAAAAAGTTAGGGACCGAATTGAGAAAAAAATGAAAAGCTCAGACCTTTACAGTAATTAAGCCTTTTTTCGTGGGTATCAGATCGCCTTTTCACTCTGTAAATATCAGGGGCCATTTCTATCCGTCATCGTCACTGTTTTTCTTCTCCAAAATGGCTTTCACCAATCTCTCTCCTTTCTCCGCTAAATCCCTTCTCAGCCACCATCACCGCCGCTCCTATCACGGCCCCAAAATCGTCGTTAGACCAATCACCGCCGTCCATTCAATCGACCCTTCCAAGTTCACCCAATCACCGGCCTCGGCCACCACTCCATCAGTGTCCTCAAAATGGAGTCTCGACAGTTGGAAAAATATGAAAGCACTGCAGCTCCCCGAGTATCCAGATCAAAACGAGCTAGAATCTGTCCTTGAAACCTTATCCACCTTTCCTCCCATTGTGTTCGCTGGGGAGGCACGGAAATTGGAGGAGAAGATCGGCCAAGCTGCAATGGGGAATGCTTTTTTACTTCAAGGTGGTGATTGCGCAGAGAGTTTTAAGGAATTTAATGCTAATAATATTCGCGATACCTTCAGGGTCTTACTTCAGATGAGCGTTGTCCTCATGTTTGGCGGCCAAATGCCTGTCATCAAGGTTTTCTTTTTTTGCCTTCTTACGTCGTGATTTCTCTTATTTTGCTTTTGTTCCTCTTTTATTTCCTCAAATTTCTTCGGTGATTTTGTGAGATTTTATGGAAAGTTGAGCTGGAATTTTGGGTATGATTTGATGGAGATATAGAACTTGTTCTTAAGCGTGAAACTGCAATATACAAAAAGTGCAGAAAGGCTAAATTACAGAGTGACTTTACTTTTCCTTTTTCTTATTATGTGTAGATAGTGGAATTGTATTAGAGGTTATCCACAGTTGAGAATTTACACTAAATATGAATTATAATGGTTAAAATAATGGGCAGGAAAGGAAAGAAAAGGAAAAAATGAGCTTAGAAAATGAAGGAATGGTGTTTTTCCTTTCCAATTTGGAGAATGAAAAAAAAATGAAATTTTTAGAAAAAGTGAGAGATAATCACCAGTTACTAGCACTATTATTTTCTTTTCTCTTGTTTTTAACTTTCTAATCTTAATGAATGAAGAGATGGCGAGTATCTCATACTTTTCTTTCCTTTTGCATAACTCCCCTTAATCCAAACATTGTGTTAGATGAAATGAGATCTGTCTGTTTTGGAAAATTTGTTCTTTCAGTTTCTAGAAATTTGTTTACCTAAGTTATTTGTTCCTGTTTTCTTCACATTTTTAACTATAGAGTTTAATTGTATGTTAATGCTTGTCATGAACTCATTTCTCTTTCCAACCATATGAAGTTATTGTTTTCTTCTTAAACTGTTTCTAGGATTTTAGAGAGTCCATTCAAGGGGATTAGAATAGGTTCAAAATATTGGCTTTTCTTGTGCTACTGAAATTATGTTGGCTATCAGCTGGGGAAAACTATTGATAAGTTGATGAGGGAAAGTCAATAATGGCATTGTTTAGCTGTGGCTTCTTTTGTTTTTTCCCCTTTGTGTCCCTGGATAATTTGAGAATAAGAAGTGAGGTAAATGATCATTTAGGTGGGGAGAATGGCGGGTCAGTTTGCGAAGCCAAGGTCAGATCCTTTTGAGGAAAAGGATGGAGTGAAGCTGCCAAGTTATAGAGGTGATAATGTAAATGGTGATGCTTTTGACGAGAAGTCGAGAATTCCAGACCCCCATAGGATGATTAGGGCCTATTGCCAGGCAGTGGCAACTTTGAACCTTCTCAGGGCGTTTGCAACTGGAGGCTATGCAGCCATGCAAAGAGTCAGCCAGTGGAACCTAGATTTCACAGAGCACAGTGAACAGGGTGACAGGTTTGTTTAACTCCCTAACTCTGCCATTCACTGAATCTACTAGTGCTTTGGAAGTTGGAGTTGTACCATACAGCTTTTAGAATATACTTGATGTCTGGCCTCCATAATTTCCTTTAGTTTTATTCCATTATGCTGCCTATTTCAAAATTTCACTTAAACATTTGAGATCTATGTCTTTCAATAGATTCCATTAGCTTTAAGTTGTGTGTATGTATGTGTATATAAGAGCATATTTACTGCCAGTATGGTAAGTGGCTTTGTTCAAGCGAGAAGGAGCCTTTCCACATTTTTTTTTTTCAGATTTCTTGCTGTTGGATTTACATCTCATTCAAAATTGTGATCTTGGGGGTAAGTACTGGAACTGCAAAGGTTTTGAGTGCTATTCTATCATTTGATCAGAAAATTCTTATTGTATGACTAAAAGCTCAAGAAAATGCGAAAGAGAAAAGCCCTAGCATTTTGTTGCTATTTCTCTCTTTCCTGAGAATGTAACACTTACCATATGGCAATACTTGAATTTGAAGGAATCGTGTGAGAAATACTAGTTTCATTGGCTTGAGCTGGCTTAAACTAACTGAATCAGTTCTGTTTAAAGATTAGAGTTATTTGCATTTGAAGGTGCCTTTTGGTGTGAACAAACAGGTACCATGAACTGGCTCACCGAGTCGATGAGGCCATGGGATTCATGGCGGCAGCTGGACTCACAGTTGACCACCCGATCATGACAACAACAGATTTTTGGACATCTCATGAATGTCTGCTCTTGCCTTTTGAGCAAGCACTAACAAGAGAGGATTCAACTTCTGGGCTTTATTACGACTGTTCTGCTCACATGCTTTGGGTTGGGGAACGGACTCGTCAACTTGATGGTGCTCATGTTGAGTTTTTGAGAGGAGTTGCAAACCCTCTCGGTATAAAGGTATCGAGAATGTATCTTTTCTTTCAGTTCTCTCTCTCTCTCTCTTTCTGTTTTTCTCTCTCTCTGTCTTTTGTTTGGTTCATTTCTAGCTTTTTTTTTTTTAATATATTTGCTTTGGCACAGCAGTTGATGATTTTTCTATGGAATTGCTAATAGAGAATTGGCAACTAAACCAGTATTATAATGATACAGGTGAGTGACAAAATGAATCCAAGTGAGCTGGTTAGGCTCATCGAGATTCTCAACCCTCAGAACAAGCCGGGACGGATAACAGTAATTGTAAGAATGGGAGCTGAGAACATGAGAGTGAAGCTTCCTCACTTGATCAGGGCAGTGCGTAGAGCAGGCCAAATTGTCACTTGGGTTAGCGACCCCATGCATGGTAACACCATCAAAGCACCTTGTGGACTCAAAACTCGTTCCTTTGATGCAATCAGGGTAAGGTCGCTACCTGGAACTATTATTTTCTTTCATGAGCTGCTTTTTTTGGAATCTTACATGAGTTTTCTTGAGATTTATTTTTTGGAGAAGGAAAAGTAAATTATGTTAAACGAGAGTACCAAGGGAGTGCCACCGGAATACAAAAATTATTTACAACTTAAGCACCATGTCTATAAGAACCCAAGATCCCTGTCACTACATAGCGGTTGACCCTTAATAAAAAAAATCTTAGGGTCCGGAACCATGAATCTTACAAAATTACTAGGACGGTGGATGAGAACATGGAATAGATGAGGATAGGGCATAGAACTTTTAGTAAGAGGGAGTCTACCACCCTTGTACAATACCTCGTTACCTTCCTACCAAATGAGATCTAAATCTGCTTACTACTGGATCTCATGATAAGATATCTTGGAACTTTACCCCAGAGGGAGACCCATATACTTGATCAGAAGGCTAATACTTCTACACCCAGAATATTGACCAAATTATGTGCTTCATTATTGTCACCCAATTGAACTAACTCTGACTTCCCCCTTGTTGATATTTAGACGGGAGATGGCTTGGAATCACAGTAAGACACATTTAATATGAAGAATAACCTCTGAATTTGGCTTGCAGAATAAAAGAGTCCCATCAGCAAAAAATAAATGAGTCACCTCTACCTCATCAGCTCCCATCCTCCACCTTCAAACCTCTGAAAAAACATTAATTCTCTGGCCTCAAGGAGCAGTCTATTCATAATCTCCATGAAAATGATGAAGAGCAAGGAAAACAGTGGGTGAACTGTCTTGAACCCCTAGAGGCCTTTAAAAAAAGATGAAGGGCAGCCATTCACCATTGCTGCGAAAGAGGAAAAATTGACACAAGTTTTCATCTATGCCCGCCATTGACCCCATTCTCTCCATCATGTAAAAGAAAATGCTCCAGGCAACGTACTATTGGCCTTCTCCATGCCTAGCTTATATAACAGCTTGCCCGTTCCTTTTTTCTCTAAATTCCCACAACCTCATTTGCAATTAGAGCAGCATCAAGGATTTGTCTTCCCTCATAAAAGCGTGTTGGCATTTCCCCACTGCACTTCCGACCATCCTGGCCATCCTCCTAGCAAGAATTTTTGCAATTGGCTTATACACCCCTCCCATTAAATTGATGGATTTGAATTCTTTAATATTTGAGGCCCTTTGGATCTCGGGATGAAGACCAAAAAACTGGAGTTCAGACGCTTCACAAAGGATTCTGATTCATGAAACTCAAGAATAAAGCAATGATGTCACCTTTTAAGACCTCTAATTTGTTTTGGAAAAACCTAAATATTAAAACTGTCCAGGCTTTGTCACCTTTAGAACTCATGGGGCCTTCTTGAGTTCACTCCTTTGAAGAAGCTCACTCCAGAAATGAAGAAGCCTTGAGATTTGAGAGTTTCAATTCTCTCTCCTTCTCTATCTCATATTTTACCATTTCTTTAACGTAAAACGTGGCAATTAATGCAGTTGAAGACGTCAATTACCTAATTTGTGGAAACTGCTTGGCTGGCAATATGACCTTTTACTATAACTATCTTTTTCAGCCTGCATATGACTGGTGCAGAAGCATTGGCTTATAGCTTCATGCTGGAGATGTAGTATGAAGATGTTTGAATAACTTATTATTTTTGTGCTTAATGTTTCCTATGACTTTTATGATAGGTCCCAGTCATAAGTCAAAGTAAATTAATAAAGAAATTCTCTTCGGGTGAGAATAAATCGTAAGATTTTAAATTCAATAATTGCTTGTCTTCCTTGCTGTTTGGGAATGGTTTAAATATATAAAAATACAAGCGCAAATTCCTACTTTTAAGCAACTAAAGATAATGGTGGAAATGGAATAGTGCAACAACTTCTTGTTGACCGATTCCGCCGCAACTATTTTATCCCCACATTCTGTGACCAAAATATGGAGCTTAACATTACTCCCTCGTTTTTTAGGAACCTTGTCCTCAAGGTTCAGATGACTGAAATTTTTCTCGCAACGCTGTAGTAGTTTCCCATGTGGTATCTTCCTTGGGCATCTTCTTCAATAGGAGCTTCTTAGCGCTCGCAAGAAAGTAGCACTCCTTCAGATGCCTGAGAGCATTCTCCACTAAACCATTGATGCTTCAAAGTCCATATAAAACAGATAGTCAAAATATTTTTGCCCATTGTTGTAGTTATTAAATATTCTGATTCAAGCTGGTGTACCAAAAGAATTTTTTCTTGGGTCACTTCTGCATTTGACTCGCTGCGTGATCCACTGTCCTTAACAGAGCCCATGTTGTTTGTGGTCTCACTTTCAGTAGTTGAATTATTAATTTTTCACTCCTTTTCTGCAATTGTGTACATGCTTAAATAGAAAAATCTAGAATAACTACTTGAACTGCTTGGAACTGCTCTGATTGTGGGAGAACTGATCTGGTCGTGGGACTTCGTGGAAGAACTGTTTTGGTTGTGGGAAAATGATTTAACTGTCAACTTGTACCAGGTCTTCGGATCTTATCATTGTCTCCCTCTTTTTTTTAGAACCTTGTCCTCAAGGTTCAGATTATCAATTCATTTTTTGCCGGCAGTATTCTCCCATGCTACTTCTTCATCTAATGGTCTTTTTATTTTTTATTTTATTATTATTATTATTATTATTTATTTTTTTTTTCCTGCTCTCCATAATCACCATTCTCCAATCCATCCTATATTTATATATTTTCTACTGCTCTTCATCATCACCATTCTCCAATCCAATATATATATATATGTATATATATATGTATATATTTTTGCTGCTCTCCAGCATCACCATTCTCCAACCCAATATATATATATATATTTTTTGTATAGTTTTATTGTACAAGATCATCCCATAATGAGAAGTTACATGAGCTTGAAAAAGAAGCTCAAACCTGATCACATAGTATGGAGAAGCTTCACAACCAAATTTCAATCAACTCTCCCACATTCCCTCCGCCATCAAATCCAAAACCCATCTCCTCCTCAAGTTTTGTTCTCGTCATCTCTTTATCCCTTTCAGGACCCGCGTTCTCATCATCAAAGCTTCCATTCATGATGACTGTCGCCGCCGCGGCCACCATCCACACCAACGAAGGTGCTTCAATGGTGAAATAGTAAATTTCTGCATTCAGGTTGCGCCCAAATTCCCCAAAATTTGTTAAAAACTTCCAAAGTTGTTTTTTATTTACTCAATTTTGATAAAGAAGCTATTAACTCATTGAGAATATCTATGCTTAATAGACCATTCTCCTTTTCCCCAACCTCCTTAATCAAATCCCCAAAAGCATAGACTTTCCTCTTCCTCAAACCAGTACTAACACCATGAACAAGAGCTTCCCTAACAGACCTTGTCAATTTGAACTTTGGCTTCTTCATTGCCCACTTGAAAAACATAATCAAAATCTCTCCCAGAATATATGGAGTTCTAAGTACTTCAACAACAAATTCTGCAAATTCCAATCCATATTAGCAAGGCAGAGCGTCAGAGCATCGCCAACGGAGCTTTGTAAAAGAGACAGGAGATTTTTCAGTTTCTCCATGTCAATCTCATACACCTCCGCTATTTTATCATCAATACCAATAGTCTGCATCTGGGCATCATCCAAACTCGCAGAAAATTGTTTAGAAATAACATCCATTTCATCAATTCTATCAATCTGGAGGTTACCATCTTCCCCAGTGCCTCCCCCTCCATGTGTAAGAGATCTCCACACATCTCCCGCAAAAGCAACACTTTTTGCATCAGAGTAGAAAGGCGGTCGGCCCCCATTACTTTTCTCTGTGTTGTCGTCGCAGTTCGGTCGCGTCTGGCCCGGTCGGCCTAGGGCATTGCTGCTGGATCCTTCTCTGTTCAACACCAAAGTGTCAGTGAGCCGTCGGAGGGTGTCCTCGAGCTGGTGGAATCTGTCAACGAAACCCACCTCCATTCTGCTCAAACGATCCTGCAATCTTCCCAAACTGATTTTCAGATTTTCTGTTTTTTTTTTATCTTACTATGGCTCTGATACTAATTGATAGGTCCCAGTCAGAAGCCAAAGTAAATTAATAAAGAAATTCTCTTCGGGCGAGAATAAACCACAAGATTTTAGATTTAATAATTGCTTGCATTCCTTACTGCTTGGGAATGGTTTAAATACATAAAAATACAGCCGTAAGCTCCTACTTTTAAGCAACTAAAGACAATGGAGGAAATGTGATAATGCAGCAACTGCTTGTTGACCGATTCCGCCGCAACAGCCATTTTATCCCCACGTTAATATGCAGTTTAACATTTTAGCTTTAACAAGCTTTAATTTCACTGTGCATTCATTAAAAATGTTGATATATGAATTTTTGTTTTCAAACTTTTAGACTCTTATCTAATAAGCTGCCAGATAATCAACTATATAATTATTTGTGATGAATTATGATATAACTTCTGTAGAAACCACAGTAAATGAAATTACTTGGACTTGCTTTGATTTGTCTCTTAGCTTTTTATAATCTGGTGTAAAGTTACCTGAAATAATGAATCATATTGTTGTATGCTGACAGGCTGAGGTGAGAGCATTCTTTGATGTGCATGAGCAGGAGGGAAGCTACCCAGGAGGAGTACATTTGGAGATGACGGGCCAGAACGTGACGGAGTGCGTAGGAGGGTCCCGGACCATAACTTATAACGATCTGAGCTCACGTTATCATACCCACTGCGACCCAAGGCTCAATGCCTCGCAATCCCTCGAACTTGCCTTCATCATCTCAGAGCGTTTACGAAAGAGAAGGCTTGCTTCCCAGCGCTCTCTGGCATCTCCCAGGTTCTAGTGTATGCCCTTGAGGGATTGTTTGTGTGAAATGAATGCTTGTGTTTAGTCTGATTAAAATGATTATAAAAAAATATATCAAACCCCACACACAAATACATTTCTCCCATCTGTATCTGTCTGCTCTGTGTTGTTATACAAAGCAGGTTCGTTGCTAAAAAATGCAACACCTCAATAATTGTGCTTCTCTTTTAAAAGCATAAATCAATTGCTAGATTTTTAAATTAATATATATATAAATATGTATTTATACTAAAAAGTAAATTATCCAAATAATTAATTATTAAAATATATAAATTATTATTAAGAAAAATATTAAAAAATGAGATGATCCCCATATTGCCATAATGGGTGTGGGAGGACCCACAGCTCCGGCATCATCACAACACCAAACTTTATTCTCGTTCTTAAAAATCATTACCCACTAAACAACAAAATTGCCCTACAAATTATAATCCCACTTTACACCAATTCCCTTTAGATTCTTTATATATATTTTTTATTATTTATTATTTTTCAAAGGAAAAACAGAATTTACACATAAACATCAACCCAGAAAACCAAAATCCTCAACCCGTACCCGACCCACCTATATACACATACTCCCTCCTCACTCACTGCCACATGTTCAACAATCACACCAGCGGCTTACACGCGAAACTCTCAGGGTCCCACATCGCAGGGAGAAGAAACTTCCTCCCGTTAACCCCGTAAGCATTGAAACTCGCCCCCGTCGTCTTCTCCACCAGAACCCGACCCGGATATCCCGGATACGCCCCCGACCCAAACTTTCCCGTGCAAGCAGACACCGCCTCCAGCGGCGCGGTGGATGGGCCCTGGAAATACCCGTTATTAAACGGATTCGTAACGGTGTTAGCCAAAACAGTGCCGAGATTAATGATCATCCCGTCAACGCCGACGTCTCCGTTGGGGGAGATGAGAGGAGGAGTCTGCGGGCCGTAGATGGGTTGGTGGAAGGGCCAAGCGCATTGGCCGGGGCACTGAGTCTCCGAGTTCCCCACCCAGATATATGCACCCCGAGCCGATCCGCGACCCGAAGGGATGGAGCCGTGAGTCCCGCAGCGGCTCATACAGAACCCTTCAACGGCGACGTCCTTCGCCGTTAAAATGACGTTGATGGAGTTAACGCCGTTGGATTTTGCAGCTAGACCCCGTAGATGAGGGTTTTTCAGAGATTTTCCAAATGGGTAATTTTCTAGGAGAGTTTGTTTTCCGAGAACGAGGTTGCATGGACCTCCTTTGTACTTGAATGTAGTTTTCCACCAGGAGGAGGTGGAGGGAAGTGGTGGACGATTGGAGTTGAGGGAGTGAAGGAAGTCGATGATTACGGAGCGTTGGATGGGAGTAAACTTCCCGTACCAGATAAGATTAACGGTGATATTACCCTTGAGAAGAGCACCGTTGTGGTACTTCAACACGAGGGGCTGTTCTTGAACCAGTTCCGCCATGGAAGACGAACTTAACACAGACACAAAAAGATAGAGGATTGCAAGATTGTAAAAAGAAGACATGGCGAAGGGCTTTTAGGTAATTTAAGCTTAACTTTTTTTTTGTCGTGTACTAAGATTTGCGTGGGATGAGAGTGAGAGGGAGATATGCATGGCGGAGAGGAAGGAGGGGGTATTTATACGAGGGGTAGGGGAAGACAGCTGTAGATGGGAAAGTGTCAACATCGAGAGGAGCCACGTGGAAAGTGACGATTGGGTAGAAAATGTGAGGGGGAGTATTGCCAGGCTGTAAGGTTCTTAAGAGGGTGGTGACGTGGCAGGTCTAATGTGTAGTGACATTGACCTTCCCGTTTGGAAGCGTCGTAGAAAAACAAACATTGGAGATGATATGACTAACTTCATCATATCTTTATATATATATATATATATATATATATATTTATTTTTAATTTATAATCCCCAAAATTCCTACATATATCCACACAGGATCCTACCTCTCACTGAATTATCTCAATTTCAAAGGTGGGACCCGCCGGGGGAATAGATCATCAGGGCCATTCATTTGAAAACCTGATACCGTGTGATGATGGTTTATCTCCTCCATTACAGTGTGGAGGCAAAAGCAATGTGCATAATTGGAGTGGGTTGGGGGGGGAGTGGGGCCCAGTTCTTGGGTTTCATGAGTGATGACGTAAGCTAAGGGTGTTAGGCGCAGACTTCGATGCTCTGCACCCGCAATTATTTTAATGAATTTAGTCACGCATGATCAGAGCCGCTAGATTAAAATACTGATTTCTAGGGTGGGGGGACCCTGTTGATGCCTGTCCGATACTCAACCTGTGAGCTTTGTGGGCCCACTTATGTTTTGTCATTTTGCACAGTGTTAGTAATCTTAAGCTACGGACAGTCTCACTGTAAGCTATCTCCACTGTTTTATCAACTTCTTGACCCTCACCGGTCCACATTTATTTTGTAATTACAAATATCCAATATTTGAGTTATGAATATTTAGAGATTTAATTTTTTAGTAATGAATAAATAATATATATATAAATATATTATATTATACCCATGGTAACAATAATTAAATTTGATTATCCACGTTCTTTTAAATTTATACATTTTAATTTAATGCTCGTGATATATACATAAAAAATATATTAAAATAAATATAATAAATCTTTTTAAGACAATAATACGCTTTTATTTTAGAGTTTAGAAATTCTAAATTAAATTTTTATTTTTTTTATTTTTTTACCTGTCGTTCTTATTTTTTATTAGTTTTTATTTATAATAAGTGCGTAAACAGTAAAGTAGATCATATACTCAACATTCATTTTATAAGCGAAATGATTATAAAAATACGTATTAAATTAGTTCGATGTTAGTCTTTCTTCGAGATTGTTTTGTAAATGGTAGTATGCATATGATTAAACTTGCTAGAGTTGTTGTTTTGAACCTCATATATTGTAATTTTGTAAGATTTACCTATATCAATAAATACTAATAAATTTATGAGTCGGTCAAATTAAGTTATTTATTGGACCAGTCACATAAAATGATACAAATATTTATCAATTTCTTTCGTTTATTTCCTTTATCAATGACCTATACATATGTTTTTGGGGAATATATATATATATATATGTATATGTATATGTATATACACACAAACATAAAAGGAAAGAAAATGCAAGGGAGCCTTTTCCACCTTTTGGGGAAGCTGCATTTGTCTATTTCTTAAGATGGCAAATAGATATATTAGCAACTAGATAGCTTTTTTATTTTTTTAAAAAATGATATCTAATATTTAATTTATTATAAATATTTTAATTCAAAAAAAAAAATCCTCAAAAATCCAATAATTTTTTAAAATTTATCTTCATTTAATAATAAATTAAATTTTCGATATCACTGAATCAAATATTATAATTTCATTATAGTAAAACTTATAAAATGATAAACTTCATATTTTTAATGTAATCTTTAAAATAATATAAATATTTTAATAATTAACTAATTTAGAGATACAAATGATATAAATTTATTTAGTAAGATAATTATAAAAATGGAATTTATTATTTTATACTAAATTAACTAAAATTATTTACACATAGGAAAATTTAATTTATTTTAGTTAAACCAAAATTTATTTTGTTTCTTGCATAAGAAATTAATTGACATCAAATGTATACATATTTTCTTATCTTTCATGTAAAAAATATATATATATATAAATATTTTTAACTAAATGTAATTTTAATTTTTTAAAAGAATATAAGTTTACATTTTAAATATATATATATATATATATATAGAGTTGCTTAATTATTTAAGAAAATAATAATAAAAAATAAAATTTCAAATTATTGGGAGTGAAATGAGAATTGAGTGATTCACGTGTATTTAAGTAGGAATAAGAGTCGGCACACGAGGCGACATGGATTGGGTCAAAACGGAGTGGATTAGTATGATGTGGGCCCCACACCGTCGTACCACTTACCTGGGCCCCACATTATTTTCCAAGTCATAAAGTTGTATGAGTTTGACGGGCGCTGACTGTTGACGTGTCACTTGTGGGTCCCTTCAAGTGGAGTGGATTGATAAGTTTCTCCACCGCTAATCAAATTTTAAACGTAATTAATTTAATCCCTTACCATTAATTTACAATTAGTTCCTTTCATTAATGATAACTAAATTGGATTAGGACCCCGAAAAAAGAAAGTGTCAATATTTATAATTAATTATTTTTTTTTAAAATAACAAATTTGATTTTAGACCGTAGAAAAAAATTAAAAATAAACTTTCTTTTATATGCATAATCAAACATACTCTGTCTTATATAAAGAATTTAATTCGAATTCGGAATGAATTTAAATTTTATTTTATTTTTTTGATCACGTTAAATTTTACGGGTTAAGAGACTCAAATATGACTTGATTATTTTATTATAATTATATTTATATTAAGAAAAATTAAATTTATATTTAATAATATATACTAATTATATTTGTATTTTTATAAAAATATTTTATTATTTAATAAAACTTCAATTCTTTCACAATAACAAAAAAAAAAAAGATTAAAACATAAAAGAGAAATACAACCAAACATGGCCTAATTATTTTATGTATTACAAAAATTTAATATCTTTGTAACAGTCCCAAAAATTCAAAAGGGAATACATATAATAATCTGAGTACGGAAACGAAATAAAATGTTAAGATTAACATTTCTTACACAATAACTAAAAGTACTAAACAAACATCATGAAATAAGTTCTCTGAAAGAAATACGAGAAATGAGAAAAATAAAGTAAAGTATAAAGCATCTAACATCTACTCACAGTCTTCTTGTAGATCGGGCTCGGGAACCAGATCCTCCTGATCTGAAATTGTTAAATAATGAATGAGCTACACTAGCCCAGTAAGGACATCATACTATATCACCGTCACATAAACAAATATTGGTAGAAAATCAAAACAACCAATGGAGCAGTATATTTAAACCAATACATTTATTTAAAATAAAATCATTTATTTTTTTTTTTTTACCATTGGAAAATTTATGGAAACAAATTATAGGATCAGTAATATCATACAGATCACAATTTCATACATAATCAGTAACATAGAACATATCATAAATTCGTATTTATTAACAATAACTAATCATCACCGTTTCTCGTTTCACCAGCCTACTAGTATCCATAGGGATCCGTAGGGGTGTCACCGCTACACGTGAACCATTTTCCTTAACAATTTTAATTCCAGGGCCGTTCCCATACTCCGTCCGGTATGAGCGCCGATTGATCAAGTTTCCATACCCCGTCCCGGAAATTCAAAAGGGAATACATATAATAATCTGAGTACGGAAGCGAAATAAAATGTTAAGATTAACATTTTTTACACAATAACTAAAAGTACTAAACAAACATCATGAAATAAGTTCTCTGAAAGAAATACGAGAAATGAGAAAAATAAAGTAAATTATAAAGCATCTAGCATCTACTCACAGTCTTCTTGTAGATCGGGCTCGGGAACCAGATCCTCCTGATCTGAAATTGTTAAATAATGAATGAGCTACACTAGCCCAGTAAGGACATCATATTATATCACCGTCACATAAGCAAATATTGGTAGAAAATCAAAACAACCAATGAAGCAGTATATTTAAACCAATACATTTATTTAAAATAAAACCATTTACTTTTTTTTTTTTACCATTGGAGAATTTATGGAAACAAATTATAGAATCAGTAATATCATACAGATCACAATTTCATACATAATTAGTAACATAGAACATATTATAAATTCATATTTATTAACAATAACTAATCATCACCGTTTCTCGTTTCACCAGCCTACTAGTATCCATAGGGATCCGTAGGGGTGTCACCGCTACACGTGAACCATTTTCCTTAACAATTTTAATTCCAGGGTCGTTCCCATACTCCGTCCGGTATGAGCGCCGATTGACCAAGTTTCCATACCCCGTCCCGGAAATTCAAAAGGGAATACATATAATAATCTGAGTACGGAAGCGAAATAAAATGTTAAGATTAACATTTCTTACACAATAACTAAAAGTACTAAACAAACATCATGAAATAAGTTCTCTGAAAGAAATACGAGAAATGAGAAAAATAAAGTAAAGTATAAAGCATCTAGCATCTACTCACAATCTTCTTGTAGATCGGGCTCGGGAACCAGATCCTCCTGATCTGAAATTGTTAAATAATGAATGAGCTACACTAGCCCAGTAAGAACATCATACTATATCACCGTCACATAAGCAAATATTGGTAGAAAATCAAAACAACAAATGGAGTAGTAGATTTAAACTAACACATTTATTTAAAATAAAACCATTTACCTTTTTTTCTTACAATTGGAGAATTTATGGAAAACAAATTAATGAAATAGTAATATCATACAGATCGTAATTTTATACATAATCAGTAACATAGAACATATCATAAATTCGTATTCTTTAACAATAACTAATCATCACCGTTTCTCGTTTCACCAGCCTACTAGTATCCATAGGGATCTATACGGGTGTCCTTGCTACACATGAACCATTTTTCTTAACAATCTTAATTCCAGGGCCGTCCCCATACCCCGTCCGGTATGAGCGCCGATTGACCAAGTTTCCATACCCTGTCCGGTATGAGCGCCGATTGACCAAGTCTCCATACCCCGTCCGGTATGAGATAACGTTTACGGTAAGGTTCCCTATGAACCCAGTCCATCTACCATATCCCAAGATATCTAGTGAGACTGTCATTTTATCCATTTATCAGATCATACCTCATTCCTGTTCGTCCTTAGTCTCCATTACCAAATCAAACATAAATACATAAACAATAAATATGCACCCGATAATACAATCATATCTTAAATTCGAAAATCATACAGTAGTCAAGTAAGACAGTAATATATGCATTTAAACCCTAAACTAGATACCATCATGCCTTTAAACTGTAAAATAAATCAATATAAATCAATAGAGAACAATATCCGATTTTGGGCTCTATTAGCAATCCGTAATTAATTATGTATATCTATCTAACTTGTACAAAATGCCGTATTATTATTTATTCAAACTTCACATCCATGATAGAAAATAGGGTGAGAGCTCCTTACTTGATTCGACGCCGAAAACTAGATGGTTACTGCGCCTACGAGTGGTCCCTGGGTTCCATGAATTTTCCTTCGGGAACTGAAAAACGCTTACGGTACCTACAAATGTCCCAAATAAACCTAAAAATCAGTCCCAGGGCCTACTCAGCCAATTTCAAAAATCTGGACGGCGGCTCCGCCGTGCTCCGGCGATGGCGCCGCTGCCCGCATCGGTGGTCTACCTCGGTTGGCTATTTTCGGCCAAATTCAGCAAAACTTGCACCGGTTCCTGCGAGAAAACACACTTAGGGCCCTCGGTAGACCGAAAAAACATAAAAAATCGAAACTCACCGGTGGTGGGGCTCTCCGATGCGGCGTCTCCTCCGGCTCACGTGACGGTTGGGTGTTTTACTCTGGTCAACCTGTAGAGAAGGAAACGGTGATCACAACGGTGGAAAAATCATATCGAATGAGAATCGTTAAGGGCCTCATCGGAGGCATTCTTCGAAACACTCTGCAGCGGTGCCGCTGAGTTTCAGCAGCGTTTTTCGACCAATTGGCCGGTTCTTTCACTCTGATTTGGCCATGAGTGGATTTGAAATCAAATTCCGAGCAAAAGGTAGAATTTTTACCTCGTTTGGTGGTCGAAAATTGCTTTGGTGCGGCGGCTGGTGGCGGCAGTCGGCTCCCCGGTGGCTTGGCTGTCTTCTCCGACGAGGGGCTCTGGCGGCTAGGGTTAGGGTTTGGGTGTGGATGAGATTATTTATACCCATCCTCTTTTGATCTGGACCGTCTATCGCTTTTGATCTGAACCGTTCAATTGCGATTAAATAGGGAATAAATCTGTACCGTTCATCGCGATTCAATTTTGACCGTCCGTGCGCGCGGGAACGGATCTCAGTCGTTCGATCGTGTGCACGCGGATCGCCGATGTGGCTCCCCCCGCGTGGCCTCCCGCGTCAGCGCCTCTGCCACCTGGCGTAACTTTTTTAAATTGCGTTTTTACCACCGGTTTTCAATTTTTATTTTAAAAATACCTCCAAAACTCAAATTTTCACAACTTTTCTCCAAAATTGTTTTCAATTAAATTTTTAGTTATTTTTTTCACCTTTATTATTATTATTATTATTATTTAAATCAAAATAAAATAAAATAAAATAAATTAAATTAATAAATAATTATATTTATATAAAAATAAAATAAAAATAAAAATAAAAATAATTAAAATGTTGGGTGTTACAATCTTCTTATCCAATTTTTTTGGGGAATTGTGATATGAAAGTTAAAAGAGGAGCCCCCCAACAATTTCCACAACATGTAGAAAAAAAAAGATGTATAAAAAATACATTATGTAGTTGGACCCCCTCAATGCAACAAACTTGCTTGACTTTGAAGTTTTGATCACTCCAATAATAATTCATTACCAAAAAATTCAATCCCATCTTTGGATTTGTTAGGCTTGATTCTAACCACAATCCAAACTTATTCATCAACACCACCATCAATTCATTAATTGACTCATACAAATTAAGTTTCAAATTTTGGACCACCACTCATATACCAAACACCTTACAAAATTTCTTCATTATACCCTTTTTTTTCTTTTTTGAAATTCATATACGGTTTTTGTTTTATTGTAGTCTCAATAATGTGGTCCGTGCGTAATCAGTAATTTCGCGTGTTTTATTTTATATTTTTTTAAATAAATTATTTATTATTTCAATTTATTTAATATTTAAATTTTACGTTATTGTAAATTAAAAATTCAAACACGTGTAGATATTTTGTACAAAAGTTGTATTTGAACATATTTTTGTTAACGTTTTTTTAGATAGTAACGTATGTATTATAATTTTTTGTAAAGCTATTTGAATATCATCTTCGCAAAGTTTATTATAAAATTCGATAAAAATTTCTATAATGTTGTTAGGATCATAGAGCGTACTTGCATTCAGATCTCACATATTATTAATATGGGTAGATATTGTTCATAATATAATCAGGTTATATAATGGATGTGTTTCTTCTCAATTTTTATTACTAAAGAGCTTTTCTTACATAATTTCATCAAGTGCTAATCTTAACTTAGTTTTCATCTCTAATTCATAGCGGTTCTAATTCTCTTATAGTTCATATCAAATCTTTTAAATATAATTAATATATATATATATATTTCAACATTAAAATAGTAATAAAGAGTAAAAAAATGTTAAGTTGATAATCTTCAAAAATCATTTTATCTACTAATGACATAAAAGAACATTGGTGTAATTGATTATTTCTTAATAAAATTTTTAACTTAAAGTTTTTTTTAGTCCTACCAACCAATTGATTATTTCTTAAGAGTATTTAAATATTTCCAAGTTCATGCACATTATAAATTTATATACCCTTTACATCACTAAAACAAAACAAAAAAAAAAAAAAAAGAAAAGAAAAGATTCAATACAAACACTCACACCATTCCATTCAACAACTTGGATCATGCAACCTTGGTAGACATTGACATGGTTCTCATCTAGGTAGCAAAAAGATCCTCCGCTATCTAATTTTTTTGGGTAACGAAAATGACTTCCAAACAAATCCTACAATTTTCGATGGGTTATAATGCATACCCACTTTCTCTATTCAATTATCAATTCAGTAATTACAAATTAAGTTAAATTAATGCATTATACAATTTATATATATATATATATATATTTCTTGTACATAATGCCGACATATGTTTTAAATTTTGTTGGGGATTGAAAACTAGAGATCAATCTTGTTGGGTTTTGATTAGAAAAGCATATTATTAATTATCAATACCATTCTACTTAATATTAATTAATTAATTAATTAATAAGCTTAGATTAGATTAACCCAACATTGCTTGTAATCCTTCAAATCATAATAAGTGTAACCCACAAATTTTAAGACATGGTATAATTTGCTTCATTGAAACTAAAATTTGACAACTTTGACTTATTGCCTTTTCCCATCAACCCACAATCTATAATAATTATTATCATTAATTAATTAATTAGTAAAGTAATTCATCCTTGATTTTGTTTACTAAATTAATTACCCTAATCAACTTTTTGCACACCCTATGTTAATTACCATCTCTTCCTAATTATATGCAAAATTTAATTATCTAAATGCATGATACTTGGTTTTGGGCTTTAACTATATATATATATATATATATATATAAATTTATATGTTTGTTCTTAAAAATGAGCACAATTATTTAAAAACATCAATTATTTCACTAAAAAAAAATTAAATAATTAAATACATTTTTAAATTTTAAATAAGAAAATTGAATTTATTAATTTTCCTTTGTCATTTTCCGTGGAAAAGGATATACTATTTTGGGTTTTGGTGTAAGTATTGACCGACATGGTTTTCATTTTTGTATAATTAAATTTTAAGACATTAAATAATTACATTATTGATTATAATTATGTGGGTGTGGAGGACCAAGGGGGACTAACCCACTACGTCACACTATCAATTTGGTATCCAAGTCAAAGTTATGTACTTTTCTTATTTTAGGGATTGAAAACAATTTGAAAATTTTTGAAAATTTTATTTCACTTTTTTTTTTAAAAAAAAAGAAACCAATTTGAACTTTAATTGTTTGTTATTGATTTGAATTTTAATTGATTATATATTTTTTTAATATATTTTAAGAATTGACGTGCTACTAACTGATAATCAAGAGAATAATAAATTATTAAAAAAAATAATAAAATATTTTAATATTTTAAAATAGTCAACTATACATAAAAAAAAAATTCAACATTTATTATTAAATTAACTTGTCATATTATTCAGAAAACACACCTGACAATACTCGAATTCTTAACTTGAAAAATGAAAAGAATTTTACCACTTGATCAAAAATTGTATACGCGTTGCCTTAAATCAAGTGACTACTAGTATTATAAGCAAACTCTTATTTGTGGGTAATATGAATAATTATGATTTTATAGGAGGATAAAGAGTAAAACAAAGAAAAAGGTTTTGTAAGCTTGAAATAGCTGAAAGAAAATGTGGAGTTTTTCGAGTTTTCTTTTGCTTTCTCTTGGATGCATTTGGGTTTTTGGTATGTTTTCTTCGATTTCTTTTTGTATGCTAGATATGGTGGTTGTTCATAGTGATATAAGAGGGCTTGAGACGAAATTTTGATTACTTTCTCCCGTCTATTAATGTATGTTGATAGTATCTCTCGGAAGAAGAAAAAAAAAATGAAAGAAAGTAAAAAAGAGTGAAAATATGAATAAAAATGGGTAAAATAGTTTGGTAACATAGTATTTATATAAATACAAACGTAGATGTCATATTAGTAAATTTAAAATTATCATGACATAATTTATCTATATCTTATTCTTCGTCAGTGAGATTGAATATTATTAGAGAATATTGAATGTTTTTATATAGTTTAAGGAGTATTTTGATATTTTACTCAAACAATAAATCATGCATAAGAACTATATCATATGTTTAGATGACATTTTTTTTATCAAGTCCTAAACTCCAAGAATATTTTCTTATAAGATTACCCACCAAATGAATCAAAGATTGACAATTGTCAAGCCTTATTGGTCCAAGTACATCTACACGTGTTATTGTAGATCGATGGTTCGTGCTTTTTCTCTCAAGGCACATCTTATTGTAGCCACAAATTTTATTATCATTGTAATGACACACACACACACATATATATATATATTTAAGATGGTACGTATCCTTTATGCTTAGACTAATAGATGCTAACTACTTACATAATTCTATATAACCAAAGTCATACATAATAACTATTTTAATTAGGACACGTAAAAGTACACTCTAATTTTATGAAAAGTATACTCTAATTTTATAATACCAAAGCATGATGTTGTATGCATAAATATGGAATAATTAAAGTCAAATTTTTTATTATTAGAGATTCACAAATAAGAAATTTCATGGCAAACAATTACAAGGGTATACTAGTAATTAAGTCAATCTAACAAACTTGTTCACATAAAAAAAAATCTATATAATTTTTGAATATTTACTCTAATATTATTAAATGAAATAAAATAATATCTTAAAATTAGTAGTTTATATTAATCTATCAAAACTCGACAATATTGATATCACGTTAATTTTACAATTTTTATAAACTATTTTTAAAATTTCTGAACAATTATAATAATTAATAAAGATTTTCGTATATCCCAACAATTATAATAGTTGATAAAAGTTCTCATGTATCATTTTATTTCTATTAATAATAATTGTAAATTAAATCAAAACTAGTAATTTTATTGAATAAAATCTCAATTTATTATTTTCTCTAAATTTTTTATCTTTTTTTCTCTCTACATTTCTCTCTTTCTCTCTCTAGCAGCCTCTCTCTCTCTCTCTCTATATGTATGTATAATTCTCTCTTTCTAAAACATTCTTTATTTCTCTCTCTATTTCTTTCTCCCTCTAAAATTCCTTATTTGCCCCAAATCTTTTAAATCTTTCCAAATTACCTTACAGTTATTTAAACTATTTTTTTTATAAAAAATTATGAATATGATAAATCACATGTTATAAACAAGTTGTACCAAGATTACATTCACTTATAGCAGGATATGACAAAACAAATATCCTTAAACAAGACCACTTTTATATATATATATATAGAGAGAGAGAGAGAGGGAGAGTAAACAAGTATAAATTTGCAAATGAATTTCTAAGCGACCTCAAAATTTATGGCAAAGATAGCCATAAAGAAGACAGCTTTAACGAATTTGACAGCTCAAACAAAGATAGCCGCATATATGCAAGAACATATGCAAACTCTCCATACTTGATTGGGTCTGAAATACATCAAGCTATCCACAGAACAACAACAAAGTTTTTTAATGTCGGTAATCGAGCTCGCTGCATGTGCAAAAATCAATCAGTAACATACATTACTAATTAGTTGGGTGCATTCTCTCAGCATTTTTAAGATCCCAAGCCCAAAACATATGAGCAACAGAAGGTGAAACACATACAGGTATGAGAAGGAGAGATCAAAAAAGGAAAATACTTTGTATAATTTAGCAAGATATTGACAAATTTTAATCCTGGTTCAGCCCTCCTGGTGATTTACAGCTTAAAAACGATAAACAAATCACTTCAAAAAAGGAGGCATTACAAGAAGAGCCAACTTTTCATCCAAGTTTCAAATATGTTCCCTGAAAAAGGATAAAAACAAAAGACCTGTAGTCATAATATGTTCGCTTATCTGGATCTATTCCACCTATGCCTTTAAGTCAAGAACATTGCCTGGCAGTACAGCACCTCCCAACTATCAGTAATTTTCTGCAATAAATCAAAACCCCACTTTAGAAAAGCAAGTTAATAGGGTATAGCTCTATAAGCAACTTCAACTTCAGTGCAATCAATTTTATAGGACAAATTGAGTTAAATAACATAAGAAACTTGTTAGTAAGTTCAGCAAAGTTTATCATCTATCATGTGTTGGACTTGACAAGGATTCTAACATAATCATTTTGCAGAGAATCACTATTTTATCACATGGTTTCAAAACCTCTAGCATAACTTCATAAACTGAGAAAGGTCACCAACAGAAACAAAATGTTCATGGAAATTACTGTCCAGCCATTCAGATCAGGTAGCTACTTCATGAACCCCAATGAAGACAAAGCTCATATTCAGGGAGGAACGAGATCCAATTCTAATTTGCTGCCATATTAGAGCTTTCCATGAAGATTCGTCTGTAAGAAACATCACAAAATTGAATACACAATTTCCAATGTGCGAGTATAATTCAAGAGGATTGTCAGTTCAGGCAAGGGAATAGAGAGTAATTTTAAATAAACAAACAGCACAATATCATGATTTCAGTACAAAATGGTTGACCATTAACTGTAGTGTAGAATGAGAAGACAAGCAAGGATTCTTTCCAAAGGTCTCAATAACAACCAAAGGTTCCATAATGACTCTTAGTATGAAGGGTAGTTTTGATGGAAGATTCCATATCTTTTGTAGAGGTTAAAGTTTGGAAAGGAAAAAGCAAAAACTGAACCGATAAAAGTTTAGTCAATCTGGTAAAAAAAAATGGTATCTTAGTATTTGGTTAATTGATTGAAAAAAATTTCAATATTATAGTTTTACTGAAACACCCACCTATTTCTTTTTTCTTCAATTGAATTAAAAAAAAAAACAAGACAAAAGTCAAATTACACACAAGCTTACTGCTTTGCCAAAGCAGTGATCAAGATGAAAATGAAAACATAATCTCCTCCATTTACTTTAACTTAAAAAAATAATTTTAATTTAATTTAAGTTTACCGCTTTGTCAAAACAGTGACTGAGATAAAAGGAAAAACATAGGCTCCCTGTTAAGAGCTAAAAACACAAGGCTAATTGCTCTTGTTTTATTTATTATGTACTTATATTATTAGGCAGTTAAGCTAAGTTATAAAGGTAGCTCTTGTAGATGGGGGAGGAGTCACTTCTGTCCTGGAAGTTACTGATCATTAGGGCAGTTCTAACTCTGTAGTAAAAGACCAAAGCATGATGTTAAAATAGATTACGCAGATAAGTAATTCCACAAAAAAGTTAATTGAGTTTTCAAACTCTTGGAGGTCCTTGACTTCTCTTTTAACAAGTCTACACCAATAATCACACAAAAAATCATAAAGTAGCAACCATAAAGTTAGGTACCAGAGCTTATCAATTAGGATCATTATCTCTTTCTCGAGCAAAAGATTGAGAAGTTTCTTAAGTGGTGCTAAGAGGTTTGGGCAAAGGAATGTATTGAGTGGAAGCAAGACAGGATAGCTTTTGCTGCCCAACAAGAAGTTCTAGTGAATCTCCTGGAAGCATTATCTGGGGATCAGTCTGCAGATTGTTCCAAAGGCAAGGGAGATTTTTAGCTACCTGACCCTACCCAGTTTCAGGCGCTAGTCAAGTTCTTATCTTCTCAGCTGCATCCTCCATTTAAATATCCAGAAATTGTCAGGGAAAAAAAGATTGTATCTTAACAGTAACTTTGGTACACATGGGACTATTAAATTCTGCAAGAACCTGAAGTGGGATAGAAAATTATCCTGCAATAAAAGGAGAGCTGGTTGTAGAAATTATTTCTGTCACGGGGAAGAAAATAGAAATTATGGCGGCCTGTGGCAGACTTTCTAGTTGCTTTGAGATCAACCGGGAATTTATTTTGAAATTTCCCCGATCTATAGCTTGGACTTCATCAACTCAGGACAAACTCTAGATTTTGGATGTTCTGCAATTCCTTCATCCAGTTTACGGTGCACTTCATCACAACATTCACATGTATCTTCACAGAACCAACAGAATTGTCCCCTTCTAAGAGTTCCTATTGTCAATTTTTTCTACAACCAGAAATTAAGCAGGTAATGATGTAAAACCAGCATGAGCAGATTATGGTGCTGCAATGGAAAAATTCCATCATCTACTGGGTTGCTTGTTCCCTGTGGCAGCATCTAGAAACTACCCAACTTTGACACTTGAGGTCTCACTTGTTGAGGGTGGATTAAATGTCAGGAGCCAAAGACACATGGTTTGGAATCTTATTTTATATACTTATGTAGTTATATTTAGTTGCACAGTTACATAATTAGACAGTTAAGATAAGTTGTAAGGACAGATCCTACAGTTATGTAAGCAGTTACTTCTATCCTGGCAGGCAGTTATCATTAGGACAGTGGTAACTTTGATATAAAAGACCACAGAGCATGATCTAAATAAAGATTAAGCAGAAAAGTAATTCCAGAAAGGTTCTGTGCATCTTTCAAACTCTTGGAGATCATTGAATTCTCCTTAACAAGCCCATACCAATTGATACCATAACAATATCTAAAGTGGGACCACAACAATTTCCCATGAGAATTCTTGCTTCAATGAGAAATCTTGCTTCCATATGTATATATATATATATATATATTAAAAAATTAGTTTTAGAAACTTCAGATAGTAACAAAAAAAGTTTTTAACTAGAGCATTAGCTCAATTGGGCCAGGCTCAGGTTCAATCCACCATGTGGATGGAATTAGACCTAAAGAACAAAGCAAGATATTTCCCCAATAGGTGTTTTATGATTTATGTGTCCACTTTAAAATGTACTACAGGTTCACTCATCAGGTTGATGAGTGACATCAAACAGTTCCCCTGGTCATATTCCGAGGATTGATTAAACTTTTTTTTTTTGAACTTAAACCAACAGCAATCACTGAATATAACTATATAGTAAGGCACTTAATTCAAGTCAGTTAAACTGTACATTATCTGTAAGTTGTCAATTCAATTGCTAGCATACAATATGGCTTAAATTTTTGCATATGTAATCCAGAAAATTTTCTGATACTATAGATTTGACTATCAGCTGAAAAATCCCATAAATCAATTTGATATGTATATGTAAATATCGATAATAGCTGTATCTGAAACTTCAAAGATAGTTAGGCCTAAAAGTACAATCCCTGCATTGTTGTTCCACCCTCATTTTCAAGAATCTTATCGAAGTAGAGTTATAAGAAACTGTGTACTGAACATCAAGGAATCCACTTCAAGAACTTAGAAGCCTCATAAAGGATTGCTTGAGTCTCCTAAGCACATCATCAATTGAAAAAAACTAAAATGTAAAATAACCTCACATAACAGAGTAGACAAACTCCACAGAGAATCTTAGACAACTTGTCCATAAAATGTTCAATATTACAAGTAATAAAATTTGACATTTCAGAATGGTGAATTAAAGAATCTGAAGTTTTCTACAGCTACTAACCAATGAACTCTTCCAAAAATGTAAATATTTTCTAATACCTTAATGATTTAAACATTTATTTGCATTGGATATCACATAGGTAATTCACAGTACAAGTCCCTGTATTTCACGCACAGACCCATAGAACTTTCTTTTTGAACAAAACCTTCTATCTTTTAGGTGATTATAAAGTTAACATCAGATCTGCAATTCAAAATATTAGGATGTCCAAAAAATAACTGTTTTTGACAGGAAGAGGGAATATTCAGTATTTATACCCATGTGATTTCTAAATTTTAACAAAGATGGAACTGTCACCATTGTGGTAATTGAAAGATTGAAGATCTATTTCTTCAGACAGAAACTTCAGTGATTTAAGGTGCTCAGTGATTAAAATTTGGCACTGATGCACTTTACCCATATAACATATCAACCAGAAGAAGAAGAGAGAAGATACAGAGAGATCCTACCTTGACAAACTAATATAAAGATGTACTAGATATCTCTATGAGAAATATTACGTACCATCATGAAATGATCATTGTCAAAATAGTAAAAGCTATCCACTTTGATAATGTCCACACCACAAAAAATATCTATTTGGCTTAAATGATGAAATAAATAGATTAACCAAAAAGTTCAAATGAACCTTAAGAATTGTTGTCCCACTTACGATTCACCACAGCCACTTAAAAATCATGATTGCACCAAAATTCACATATGCAAGACATGAAACATTTGGATAATGGTATTGCATAAAAAGCCTATAGTGGCCGATGGTCCAGCATTGCCAGAGAATGATGAAGAAACTAAAAGCTTGCTTCATATTACTCTAACATGTTTCCAATTTCTTTTATAATTGGAAGATTATTGGCTACTAGAGAAAACAATATACAGGATGTGTACCTAGAAAATCAGACCGCCATCAAGATCGCAGCTCAAAGAATAGCAATTCATCGCTAACAAGTTCCATGACGCTCCAAAACAAGGGAAAGGACTGTCCTTTTCACTCTCAGGTGACGAATTTTCTAGTTGAAAAAGAAAAAAAGGAGGATCACTTTAGAATCTAGTTTGCTATATTATCATGGAAAATCGTATATCATGCAAAACAAATTGATCTGGTGCTTAAAAATTAATCAAATAGTTATATCTCTTGCAGAGGTGCAAAATTCCTTTACCATTCACTACTCTCTGTCTCTCTCTGTCTCTCTCTGTCTCTCTCTCTCTCTCTCTCTCTCTCTCTCTCCTCCCCCCTCCCCCAACACTCCCTTCAAATTCAATTATTCCCCACTAAGATCCCATTAGAAGTCAAAACAAACTACCAAGTTTTAATGGTTGTCACGAGAATCAAGGAGGTCATTGACACGTGAGATCATGTAAAGCCATAAGCCTAAACTGTAACTTCATAAATCGAATTTTAAGTTAAAAGAAGAAGAATAATATATACAGAAAAGAAAAGAAAAGAAAAGAAAAGAAAAGAAAAAGAAAATAAAAGCACATGCTCTAACATAATCGCCAAAAATTACTTACCTAGCAAAAGAAATTTCATCATGTTGACAGTCCAAACAGAAACAAATGATTATCGAAATCAGTCAAGGTACTGCTAACAGTTTTGGAGAATTACTATGCGCCGGTAAAACAGAGTATCATGATTTCAAAATGAAAGAAGATTCTCAAGTCTTACCAGCAGATGACCGCTTAGCAGCGGCGCGCTTCAGCTTGTGAAGCTGAACTTGAGTCTCCACAAAGAGCTGCATCCTCTGGCACTCCAAATCCTTGGCGAATTGCATCCTATGCTTCTCCAACTCGACCATCTGCTTCTGCTTCCTCTCCTCTACTCTCTTGTATATCTCCCCTAGCCTATCTATGGCGTCAGCCAACTCCCTGTACCCCACCTCGCTCTCCACCGTCCTAGTTCTCTTCCTCCTCCGCGTACTTCCGCTCCCGCCACTCGACCTTGAACTCTCCGAGCAATTTTCCTCAGCAGCAGCGGCAGCGGCGGCAGCAGCAGCGGCAAAAGCCGAGAAGTTGCGGCGGAAGCTAGAGTCATCCGCCGTCAACGACGCTGGCCGCCTCGGCGTCGCCGATCTAGGTCCCACCGGAATCGGAGAGATCGCCAATGCCGGAGGAGTGAACTTGGGGATAGTAACCGGCGGGGAAGTCCCGGCGGTCGGGAAGTTCGGACCGAGAAGAGCATCGAGGCCGGGGAAAAAAAGCCAGGAACTAGTGTAGGAACCGCCGGAATCTAAAACCCTAGCCTTCTCGATCTTATACTTCTTCTTAAGAGTATCAATGCGGTTTTTACACTGGATATCTGTACGGAAAGGCTGGGGTTTACCAGCGGCGGAGACATGAACGTGACGGTCGTTGACGGCGTTTGCAACCTCCTGCCAATGCTTCTGCCGTAAGTTACCGCGGTTGAGCTGGAGGAAGCGGTCGCCCCATGACTCGATGAGCGTGAAGGTGGCGTCCTCGCTCCAGCAGTCGTCACGGCCTGATGACGGAGTGCCCGCAACTGCATCCATTGTTGACGGCGGTGCAGACGTGGTGGAAAACAGTTGGACGGTGAGCGAGATTAGGAGTATCGGCCGGTGATGGTGAGGATTTTGAAGACTGCATGTATTCGTTTGGGTTTATGAGGGAGATGGTTTAGTAAGGTCGAGTCGACGCCTAAGGTGGGACTTAGGCGCGTGAGCAACGGGACGCTGATTCTCAATGACTGTGCCTTTTTTTTTATTAATATTTTTTTTATTTGTCAAATAAGTTTTTTTTCTAAAAAAATTAATTACCTTTTAAATTTTGGCCACAAAGAACACAAAATTTTTAAATATATATTTTAATATTTTAAATTATTCAAACATATATATATATATTTTAAATATATATACTATTTTTGGTCACCTCCACAGAAGTGAACTAAGTTCGACTCTTATTTTAGGCAATTTACCAATAAATTTAAATATATATATATATATATATATAATGAGCATTTGTAAAGATCCATACTTTGGTGTCTATATATATATATAAATGACCAAAAAAGAAATGATCTACGTTTGCCTCTTATTTTAGGCAATTTATGATAAAATCAAAAGAGAAAAAAAAAAAATATATATATATATATATACACCTAGTTTGGTGTGTGTGTGTGTATATATATATATATATATTTTGTTTTTTGCGCGTCCCTATCCCTTCATCCAAAAGTCGTCAGCATTCTACAAGTCTTTTCAGCGATGCATTTGATCCGCGAAGGAAGAAACTGAGTTCTCGGTTGGCAAATTCATTTAATTTTTTCTCTGATAAATCAAATCGAAGATGGCTCACAAATCTAAAAAACCATCTCCATCACACAAATTCCTCTCAGAATCTAGCAGCACAAACTATTCTCGACGCAGACATCGTAGATTACCCACCAAAGAACACCAAATCCATGAAAATTATACTGAGAATTCTGACTCTCCGTCTCCTTATCAATCTCAAGAAGATGAATCTGAACCACCCATGGATGCCTCTTGCACTGACTCTCCATCCGAACCCAGATGCAGTGAATCAGTTCCCAGATCAAGATCTGGTCTAAACAACCCAGAAGTAGTAGATTCTCGAGATTTTCCAGGGGGAAATTTCGAACCTTATTGTTCATATATTAATGTGGCACCTCTACCGATCTTCCATGGAAATTCCAATGAATGCCCTGTTTCCCATCTAAGCCGGTTCATAAAAGTTTGCAGAGCAAACAACGTGGAATTCCCAGATGCTCTGATGAGGATTTTCCCCGTTACTCTTGAAAGCGAGGCAGCACTTTGGTACGATCTAAACATTGAACCCTACTTCTTTTCACTTTCTTGGGAAGAGATGAAGTCCTCGTTTTTGCAGGCTTACCAACAAATTAACCTAACAGAGCAGTTGAGGCATGAATTGATGATGATGAATCAAGGAAGGGAAGAGTCTGTGAGATCATACTTTTTGAGGCTTCAATGGATATTGAAGAGATGGCCTGAGAATGGGATTGAAGATAATTTGGTCAAAGTGGTGTTCGTGGATGGATTGAAGGAGGAGATTCAAGAATGGGTAATCCCACAAAAACCAGAGACTCTAAAAGAGGCATTGAGGCTTGCATTTGGGTACGAGCAAGTGAAGAGAATGAAAGGTTCGGATATGAAATGTGGGTTTTGTGAGGGGAGACATGAGGAGAGATGGTGTGGAGTTAGGGAGAGAATGAGAGAGTTTTGGAGGAGAAATTGCAGGGAGAATTTTAGTGGCGGTGAAGAAGGAAAGGAGACTGGTAAGTTGGGTTCACCATCAATGGGGGATTATGAGATCAGTGATGAGAAAGGAGATGATGGAGGGGAAGAAGGGATGACCATGTTGAATGAGAAGAAGAAGAGTCAGTGTCAATGTTTGAAGCATCAGTGTTGGAAGAAGAAAATTGATAGGAACTCTAGTTTTTCAGACAGCAAATCTGTTCCTGATTGCTGAATCGTTTCTTATATATACATGTTTTATATATATATATATATATATATACACTAGTTTTTCAAAGTTGGTAAATTTTCTTGTTAAGTTTCTCATGTGTCAAATAAATTAGTTGGAAGTCAGATGTCATAATTAACACAATTCCAAAACTGGTACAGACTTGACATTTATTTGTGCTTGATAATTGACATTAATGGCATGGAACATATCCTTTTGTGTCACAGGTGAGGAAGAAGTGGAGGAGAGTGGGAACTCTTACATTGCTCCTCAAAACGACGTTGTTTTAAGGAGTCAAAGTGGGAGCCCTCATGAAGGTCCTTAAAACGACCTCGTTTTGTGGAGCCATTCGTGAGGTTGGGCCAAGCCATATGTGGGCCTGAGTAAGATTTGTATTTGTATTTGTATTTGTATTTGTATTTGTCTTCGTTGGTCGGCCTGAATTTGAGATTTGATTTTGGACTGGATTTAATCTATGAAGTTAAAGAGTAGATATTTTAATTGTTGTTTAACCTATTTTAAGAAATAAAAAATTATTTTTATTACCAACACATTAAATTCGAGAAATATACAATACATGTTAACCACCGATACAAATATTTTCGACCTTTGCAACGAGAAAAATTAGTGTAGAACCTTATTAATCATAGTGTATTAAATTAAAAACTTTACTTGAGACATGACTAGTTAATTTAAGAGTAGTAGTAGTAAGGGAATTGTAGTTTAATACAAGATTGCAAAATATGATTGCATTAAATCCTCCAATAAATAAGTCTATCATTAGTTGCATATGCATATGCAATAAAACTTACCTACTTTTAGGCATTTAGATACGTATTTGTCATTGTATTGCAATTCTTAAAAGATTCTACTTAGTTGTGGTTGACGGGTCTAATAGATATGAAAATATATCTTCTTATAGAAGAAGATATTATTGTCACGAGCATATATAGTGTTTTTTTTAAAACCGAATGATATATTTAGGATTCGTGGTGGAGGAACTATTAAGATCAATTATTAATTCGGAAGGAGAGGATAGAGAGCCATCGATATAGCCTGAAAAGTTTTGATAGTTAAGTATAAACTAAAATTGTATCTTCCGTAAAAGATAACTGATGATGGTTGAGTTTGATGGAATATGAAAAGTGAGAGAGTATTTTAGGGAGGAGGAGATGGACGATATGATCGAATTGATTTTTTTTAAAGGTAAAATTTTTTTGTTGGTCTAAGAAGATGAGATAATTATTAAATTCCAACAAAGTACACACATGAGCCATGCCCAACATCAATAATCAATCCCACAACCCGTAACATTTTTTTTTACATATTAGAATTGACAAATTTTGACAGTAACTAAAAAATTATATTAAACTATACAGATAAAATAGTCGTCATAAAATTAACAAAAGACAGTACCTACTAAAATAATAACTTATGAATAATGCATTCGAGACAACATGTGATCGATGCACGATTTTAAAGTAGGGCAAAGTGTCAGCTTGTGATATTTACGGAGAAGTAAGTTTTTAAATGATAAAGACACTCTTATTGAAGTAAAAGAGATGACATTATTAAAGATGATAGAAAATGTAGCAATTGCTAGCAAATTCTATATTGATATACATATATATATATATATATATATATATATATATAAACCAAAACTCGATTATAGAAACATGCTAGTATTCAATTAGAAGTGGTTATAGAAATTATGATCGTGAGTGATTTATGATAAAGATGAGAGAGAGATTGTTTCAGAGTTTATTATTTGGGTTTGATACCATATTATTAGATGAAATAGCAAATATAATTTATAATATTACGATACCACAATATAGACATGTCTACAATCATGTTTGCAAAGTAATAGTGAAATAAATTAAATACATATTTTTACACCATAAATACAAAATTAATTATACAACAAACAATATAATAATTTATATTCTCCACTACCATACATGTTTTTGTGATTTTTCTCATGGGCATGCAATGCTACGACGTGCCAACTATAATTATAATTGCCAAAGGCTTGAGCTTACATGATATAATACAAAGTAATGACAAGTGAATCAACAAATAAATTAACAAATCATTATATATGTGTATATATATATATATATATATATTGTGTTCATAATGTTCCAAGCTGTAGAAATATTTGCTTATAAAGAGATTGAAATGCAAGTAAAATGACTTACGTTCCTGATCTAATAAAAGAAAAAGCTTATAAATTTCGACATAATTGCAAACAAAATGGAGAAGCCTAAGCAACAAGTTTCTGGAAGCAATATATATATGTAAACAATCAACTCCTGAGTTATATATACTATATATATATATATATTGCATGCCAATATTGACAAAAATCTTAAATCAACACAAGCAACTCACACTTTCAATCACTTCTCTCTCCTTGAATCTCATGTCATCACCTCCATTTGATTCATTTCAACATTAACCTGCAAGAATCAATTCCAAACTGAGTTATTTTATTTACGATATGATAAAACTGATTCTCGTTATTGGGTTCGATGGAGAAATTATTAAAGATAATTAAGAAACATTCGAAGAGAAAGAGAAATTATTTCGTGATTAGTTTTTATATCTTAATAAGAACCAAGTATGTTATATAATTTTTTTTATCCATAAAAATATTAGATCAGATTTTAACTCGTTTTTGTTACTCAAATTGAGAAAAACTTAGCATTATGAAATGTTCACTTTGTCAGAAACACGATAACTTTGCTCATACTTAGCTCAAGTGGCCACCGGAACTCCATCAACGTACTAATAAATTAAGTTCTTGACTCTATTAAACAATAAGTTAGTCACCGTTAATTCATAAGATATCTATAAGTAACAAGTTCTACGTTTTTAGGAAAGTTAGAATTCGTAACTTTCAAATAAAACATAAAAATTCTAACTATTAGAAAATTGTGTTATTGGTTTCATAATTGAAATAGATTCTAGTATTTCATTATCACATAAGGCCATTCTTAATTTAATAGTTTTCTCTAATTTGATACCAATAATCAGACCTTGAAGCTAGCCAGACCATAAAGCTTAACTTAGTGGCTTGAAGATAATTAGTAGTCATCTATTCTATCTCTGTGGTAGCTAGCTATGTAAGGCAACTATATATATATAGATTTGTAAAGTTGTTCTCCAAGTAATGGCATATCCTAAAAGAGTAAATTAAACACATATACTGCCTGTAATTGATCTTCTTTTTTTCCAAGTCACTAACAAAATCAAAGTCAACAATCATACATTATTACCTTAGTAATTTACCCAAGTATTGAATATATACATTTGGCCGAGCAGTGTATATATAGGTTTTTGTAGTCAATCTAAAACAAAACTCTGCAGGAAATGAAGCTAGATAGGGGAGAGTTTCATGTTAAGTTTATGGCAAACATATACAGGCATATATACATATATATAATATAATGCAGAATCAGGAATGTATATAAATATAAATATAAACATATATATATAAAGCTAACCAGTCTTGAAGATATCTGTGTTAAAAAAACAAAAAGAAAAAAGTCATACAGAGTTTTGTAGTGGTGAGGGCACTATAAACGAGAGATAGAAAAGGCAAGGATGAAACAAGCTGTAATTATGATTAGTAAGTAACTTATAACGTGCAGCAGAAATTGAAAGGGATATGTGTAGAGATAAGTTAAAAAGAGATGGAGAGAGGTCACTAGTACGAATTGCAGACCGTAATAAAAGTATATATTGTCATGTTCCTGTATACATGTGTGTGTATATCTGTATATATATATAGCTCTTAATTGCAAAATACTTCTCTTACAAAAGAAACTAAAGTAATTATGAGATTACCTCCATGTATATATGAATGTTACAAGTAGATATGGTGGGTGATGAAATTAAGTTAATACGGCACTTGGGTCTGTGTATATATATAGATATACATATACATGTATATGTCTGTGCTTTTGTGTGTCTGGTAAGTAGAAGTAAACAACTTAACTAGTGTTAGCTAAACCAAAAACAATGGAGTAATTAGAATATATTACGATGAAACTTATTAGTGAGTAGTTATACTGAAAACAAATCAACACATATATACATATACATATATATGTATATATATATATATATATAAAGCTGATTTGAGGACCTCCCATACAACAAAAGGTTACTAGCAGGGAGATATAAGTTAAAAATATATAATCTAAAATGAACCCAGGTACTGTGAATGGAATAAAAACTTAGTGACCCACAAAATCTAAGTTGGACAAGAAGAAATCTACTGAAGGTACAAAGAACAACGACAATGCAGACAAAATTTCAAAATTACCCTTACAAAACAAAAGATCTTCTGCACTAAGCAAAAAACAAAAGCAATCAGTGGGGGGGCATTAATTAATTAATTAATTAATTAGTAATTAATTCGAGGGTGCTGTTAATTAACCTTTAAACTACCAAATCATCTTGTGATTAACTATAATATAATTTAGATTCGCTTTTTAATAAACTAAAAATGATAATAAGAATAATAATTATAATTATAATAATAATGCCGGTTACCATTAAATTATATTTTAACAAAAGCTATGTAAAAAGCATGAATAATTAAATTAATAAGCACGAAATCCTTCCTCGAGAAGGTTTTTCAAGAAACCTTAAACGTTGATTAATCATTTGCTTTCAATCATTTGTTGGATTTTATAATATATATATATATATATTAATGTGTGTGTGTGTATATGTATATGTATACAAAAGTTTATGATCTCACCTGACCATTCATGGGGCACAAGATCCGCAGAATCTTAATTAAAAGAGTCAAATTAAAGAAATTATATATGGTAAATACAATATTTTATTAACTTTTTGCAACTGATCTTAACACATTGGTTTTGCATAATGTGTTTAGACGAGAAGACGAAGGCTTTGAAGGTGAGAGAACTTCTGTATGCTATATACATACACACACATATATGTATATATATATTTACACACACCCACACACACAGCTAATTCATGTACTTATCCTTTACTTATAACCAAGTCTTCAATGTCCTAGTAAGATTGTATTCGCAGTTTAAGTACAGAGGTATGAATATATACACATACACATATCAGCGGAAAGCACCTGCAAAATTTTCCCAACTATATATCTGTGTAAATTGACAGACCCAATTCTATTTAATATCAGATCTACTTAAAATCAAATCATGATGAACTCTTGGACATATATATTAGCTAGGTTCCATGAAGATGTTTAAAATTAACCTCAGCAAAATCTTTCATGTGTTATTTGCAGATTAGGGTTTCGGTAGTATATATACATATGTATATGTATATATCTGAGCTAACTTGTTCAAAGAATTATTATACGAGTTGGGGATGCACAGAAATGGAGATCTACATCTGTCAATTCAATGCACTTATACTGGATCAAACATCCACGAAAAATTCCAGTATATTTTTATAATTTACAACTTAATTTCTAACACCATTTACGTATAATTCACTTGGTCTTTCTAGTAGTTGTGATTTGAAGAAGTTAAGTGTGCAAAAACTCATATAGTGCCATCTATACACACACACATACACCCATATAATAAGCTTGTAACACATAATATGACTGATTAAATGAAAATTATGTGTATAGATGAGGAAATTAATTAATTAATTAATTACCAGAGAGAGATCAAGAGAAGTGCATGGTGTTGGAGGTTGATTCATCACCTCCCTTGCTTTGAGCAGGCTTCTTTTTCTTCTTCTTGTAAGGAATCCCTCTTGCCTTGGCTTGACACTCCCTTACCTCTCTGAGGTAAACCCGAATAGCTCCACTAGCGAAAGGATTCGTCTCCGGTGATCCTCCGTTCTCTTCGTATGCAGCTCTAAGCCTTCCGATGAGCGCATCAAGACTTCCCCAAGCCTGCCTGAGAGGACAAGTACAAGGAGCCGGCGGTTCAGGCTGACCATAAAACATGCAGCCTTGTAAATGAACCTTAGTCTTTCCAAACTGATCAAGATACCGAAGAAAATCAAGAACATGATTAGAATTACACTGAGAAAGAGCAACGGGGGGTCTTTGATTCTTCAAATACTGTCCAAAAGTGTTCCAATCTCTTCTCTTCTGAGATTCATAACGACTGGGAGCAGCTTGCTGATGATGAAGATCAACTGATGAAGATCCTTCTGCTATGTCTTTTCCTCTTTCGTTAGACATTGCTTTGATCTATATAGATCAAATTAAGTATCTGAAAATCAATCTTGTTTTTCTAAATAAGGCAAAAGAATTTGAAGGGGGGGGGGGGGGCTAAAGGAATAGTATGATGATGAAGAGAATTATGGAGATGAGTAGAGGGAGGGAAGATGATGTCTACATCATGGGGGATACTGAATAGACATGACATGGGCCCTTTCTACTCCTCTTTTCTTCAACTTTCATTTTATTCTTCTTTTTCAATTAGTGTCCGTTTACCTTGCATTAACATTTAAGTCTTTGTTTTTATTTTTTATTTTCCCTATATACATACAATAATTGTATATATGTCAGTTGTCTATCAGTACTTGATCCAATATTGCTACTAGTCTTAACATGTGTACCATTTTATGATTAAGTTAATGGCACTAATATATACTTCCTTTCTACTACAGCTTTGCGCTTATGATTAAGGATAAGAGTACGACTTGTGATAAAAAATTTCACTATCCAAACACGCCTCCAGCTTGGTTCATGTACTAATTCCGTAGTTTTCTCACGACCAATCACTGAGAATATGAAATCGATTGTCATTTTTTCTTTTGATGAAAGTAGAAATCATTTTTATAAGATTTGAATCCAAGCACACTTCATTTAAATATAAGACTCGTTATCTCTAGGGTAACATATTTTAGTCAAGCCAATTGTCAATTACAAATAGGATAACAAAAATATTTTGTTTTATTAGATATGAGTAAGGTACTAATATTTTGTTGAACACATAATTTGTTTATTTTAAAATGTAAAGTGACTTATAAATAAGAGCATTTAGTTCAAATGTCATATTATCTTTATTAGTAAAATTTAATAGGCTCGAATGTAATTTTTATTCACCAATTACTATTTAACTTAATGATTAAAATGTTCATTTTTTACAAGGGATTATCAGCTTGAGTTGGAATGTACTCCTGTATATGTCGGTGTTTGAAAACTTTTATATTATTTCGTGATCAATGTGTATATACTACATAATTAATCAATATATGAATTTAATAAAAAAGTTCTACCCTTCTAAATGAATCAAATATTGAATTTGAGTTCTGTTCGAATGAGTGACAAAAATTACATTTTGTCATAGTCCCTACATAGATTTGTTAAAGGGAAATGAAGGAGGATTTTACTATGTAAATTTACTGTGATTAATAATGGTGGTAGTACTTAATATTTTAAATACTAATCAATGAGCTATTAATTGCTATCTAATTAATCAAGTGTGAAAATTTATTAGAGAAAGAAATTCCACGTGCTTACAAGTGAATTTTTTCGTCATATATGATCTTTGATTAATATATTCATCGGACATATTCTTTGGATTTGAAGGGAAGAGATGGGCATAAAAAAAAGTTAGATCAAGATTTTGTCCCATTATAACTACTATAAGTAAGAGAATATAACTGTTTTGAAATATTTCTTTCATGTAAGTACATCATGACTTATTAGAATTAACTTAATTTAATCACTATAACTTTATCAATACACTAATGAGTTAAGTTTTTAACTCGCTAAATTAAATATTATACATTAGTTACTGTCATATCATAATGTACCTATAAAATGAAAAGTTTTAAGTTCTCAATAAAATTTAAATTTATGACATCCAAATAAAGTGCAAGAATTTTAACTAGTAAATCATTATTTTACTGGTAGATATAAATTTTTATCCTTCAGGTGTAATTACAATTAGGTATAACATTTTGTAAAAACTAACAATTTAGTATCTCTATAAAAGCTAAAATAATAATTTCTTAATTAATATTTAGTAATGTGCATATTTTTAATTTCTCTTTATTTGTTTTTTATCATACAAAGAGAAATCTTTACGTTTTTTGAATTTTTCCAATCAACATTAGTTGTTTGAATTATTCTTATTAGAAAATTAGGAACAATCTTAATATGGAAGTAATAGGACAATATGCTTATTTTTCTACCCACGATTCTTAATTATTGATACTTTTTTTGTTTTCTTCTAAATACTACTAGAATTCTAAATAATCTTCACACCTTAAAACCCAAATTTATTTATGCTTTAACTCAACGTAAGAGAGAGAATTGTAATATATATTTTTTTAAATGTTATCTGCTTTCTTAAGTGAATAAAAATAATTTTTTTTTTCTTTATATACTCACAAATAGTCATATTTTTTTACGATAAAGGTTTAATTCTTATAGTCTTACAAATAATCGTATTTTTTTTATAATAAGTGTTGTGAACATTTCTAGTTTTATACAATATCTCTCACTCGACCACACAAGTCATTCTAACTATAATATCCTACCACATCAATATATCTCTTATGCTTCATACAGGATATGAGATGTGCGACCAAAAGGTAACAAGTAGTGTTATATTAAGTCACCATCTAACTAATTTAACACTTTCATATTTAGAATACCCCAGATCATTTGAACATCATTGTTAAAATACATTGTCTCTCTATGATGTCAGAAAGATTCTTCCTCAAAACGCTGAATTCTATTTTCATCATTTGATCTCCATGTAGTACATACATTTACTTTCATTTGAATTTTTATATGTTTTCCTTTATCATCAATTACAAAAAAGTTTTTGATAATAAATTAGGAAAAAATTTTAATTCTAGACTTTTACCCTTATTTCCTTTGTTTTTATATTAATTAATTAAAATGTCAACTAATATGTTTAAGTAGATAAAATTTCCAAAAAACATAATCGGTAATTCAAACATGTAAGAACAAATTCGAATATCAAGAATGTAAGACAATATTCTAACCATACAGATTTTAACGTATTCATAAAATTAAAAATCAGCAAGTACTCAAAGTACTTTGCTGTAATTAAAGTACTTAAAAATTCTAAAATTCTAATCGTCATCTAAAGGTATTACGAACTATTTTTTGGGCATTTCACTAATTTGGTGTGTTTTTCATAATGATCATATAACAAAATTATTGATATCCACAACTGTATTCTTAAATATTTTGAGTAAATTAAGACATACATATTTAAATTTTTTTAAAAATATTTTGTATCTAAATTATTTAAAACTTTCTTTGAATATTCTGAGTACGATAATTCTTACGTTTTTAATAGTTGATATTATTTTTGAGAACCAGGAGATGCTCCTAGGCATTGCTAAGTACAAGAACTCATTTCTCGACAGATAGATTCTACCCGTGAGTTTTAATTTTGGAGATATGAATATTTGGGAATAGATTTAGATAGATATACAAAGTAGATGGTAATTTGGCTTTTAAATGGGTAGTTAGCTAGGGATATGTAGGTATATATGTATGTATTTGTTGCGAGCATACGCATGATCAACATATTGCAATTAGTCAACTAAGTGATTATAACTAAGCTTGGCAACAAATTGAATGATGAGTTCTTCTTCTTCTTCTTTATATATATATATATTTTTGGGGTCACCATGAATTGATTTACTGAAAATAAAGATTAGGTTGGCATGTGACCACATTTTGGCACTAAACCTAATGCGGTTGATTTTGCAAACACCAAATATATATTCCTACTTGCCATGATTTGAGAGTGGGGAACCATGAGGTACACTACAGGTCTATTTTATGAACATGACAGCTGAACAATCTCCCAGTAGGACCCTTACCATATTCTGAAGAAGATACCCCCCCCCTTTAAGTGGGACCATTTGATTTCATCATATCATCACAGCCGTTGATTTCTTCTTTCTTCATCACTACATTAATCTAGTCTCGTACCCAATTGTGTAACATAATTTTTCTTTTTAACTATTTTACTTTCTTTCTACTGATTATAAACTCAATAAACACATTTCTTTTTTTTTTTTTGAATTTATTTTTCTCGGAAAAAAAATAAAATAAAATCACGGGTTTTTTAAAGAAAGTTTTTTTCCGAAACGGGTAATTGTCACAATTGAAATGTATCGGAGATAATGTGAGTTGAGAAAGAAATTCGGAAACTACTTTTGCAATTAAATTTGTGTTTATTTATATGTTTTATAGCCTTTTTAAATCATTTTTTTTTTTAAAAATGAATCAATTCGATTTCAATGTTTAACTTCTTACAATTATATTGACATGAACATGCAGCTTGTCGGGATCGTTTTGCCCAGCTAAGTATGTCTATATGCTCTTTTGTTTGATTCTGTTTGGGCCTTCAGTTTTCGTTTAACTCCATTCATGTATCTCTCTCTCTCTCTATATATATATATGCTAAATTAGTTTTCTCAAGTTTCATACACAAACCCTTTACATACATCTATATAAATAAACCATCATATACATATATATATATATATATTTGTATGCTATGTATATGCACGTATACACAATGGGATGATCAGGGATCCAAGGTATAAGTATGAACTTTGCACCCCAGAAACTTACACTTCTGCCATTCATCACTACACAGTTTCATAGGCTGCATTTGGCATTTCAATTCTGAAATTCAAAAAAGAAAAATTAAAAAAAATGGAGTTTGAAGGATTGTTCACCATCTTTTCTTTCAATATTGGGTTTGGTTTAATTCAATTCAGTTCTTAAATTTTGACTATGTAATGTATGAACATTGTTCATAATCTATATATTTAATGTGTTAAGTAAATAATTTTCGACCCAAATAATTTAATTTACTCTGTTAAAATTTGATAAATTGCATAAATATATATATATATATAGCACTATTTACCCATCTGTTTTCAAAATACTTTAATTAAAAAAAATGATTATTTAGGGTCAATATTCTATAGACATTTACAAAGTGTACATTCTAAAAAGAAGCAATTAAAAGTGTTGTTCATAATTTGAAATATTCTTTTTCAAGTAACTTAAATCTCAAAAGTTAGAACACGAACACAATCCAAGTCCAGCTACAGTTCCAAAGAAATATGTAAAGAGCCCTAGACATACATGCACCAAACATCAAACGACAGTCTGAATTTATATCGTCCACTCAATATATACAGTGACTCCCGTATGTATAAATATATATACAAAGTGAAATGAAGACGGGTTCGTTTCAGTGTAGCAGATTGAGATGGAAGGCAGCTTCTTGTTGACAAATCTACAAGACTCGAATCAAAATGCAGCAGCAGTGAAGTAGAAACAAAATCCATCAGCTTCTGACATGCTTCGTTTGTTTTCATCTACGGTGTATGTATATGTGTATGTATATGTATATTTGTATGTGTTTTGCGTTGTGTGATGCTCAGACTTGAAGCTTTCTTTTAAGCTGGACTTTTATGTGCAAAAGCTGTGTGTTTTGTTGCACTCTGCCACCATGTTTGTGCGCATATATATATATATATATATATTGTAATTTTCTTTTATTTAATTCTTTAAATGTTCTTTTTTTCCTTTAGATTTAATATTTTTTTTCAATAAATACTCAAAATTAACATATGTTAAATACTCGTAATATTATTTATTAATAACATAAAATATTTTTTTTACGTTATTTAAAGACAAATCTTTCGTTCATCCGATACATTTAAATTTTTATCTAAATTAAAAAAACTCATTTAAGAAAGAAATACGAAGAAAAAGATTACGAGAATACATTTTAATTTATTATGATTTAAAAAAAATGTAACAATTATTAAATTAAGCAATAATTGTTTCAATAAATAATATTTATTACTTATACATAAATATTTACATGTTTACTCTTAATTAAACCTTCTACATATAGATATATATATTTATATGTTTTATTTTGTTCATGTGAGATACAAATTCATGAAAGTTTGCCTTATACATTTATACTTATACTTCAAGAAAGTAAAAATCCTATTGTTTTAGGAAACAAATTATAAACCAAGTGTTAATAATAATATTTTTTTTTTGTAATTAATAACTAAAGTAGATAGAGGAGTAAATAATTATTCTCTAGTAATAATTATCTATAATTAATAATAATTATTTCTATTTTTCAAAATAATTACTAGTATGTATGTATATATATATATATATATATATGAATTTTCATGTGGGTATTGCTTTTCATTGTATCTTTGACCAAAAAAGATATTATATTTAAAGAAAAAAAAAATTTAATTTATAATATCCAGCTTTTGTAATGTACGATTCCTAATCTTTTTCTCATTTTCACATTTTTTTTTTCTCACGTACGATTTTACTTTTAAGGCTTGTCCTTGTTGGGCACTGTGGCAACCTTTTGGAGGCCCTAAGCTGCCCCCCATTTGGGAAATCTCTTCAACTATTTGTAAAGGTAGCTTCAAAATTGGTATTTAACTTTTTCTTTCTTTACCTATTTACTTTCCATTATTCAAAATATATTTACGTCAATATATATTTTACACGATAAAAATCTAGGTCAAAATAAATAAAATTTTGGATTTCGATTACCAAAGATCGAGATTTTACAAATAAAACTCAGAGGATTGACGTTTTATTACTCTAATTTTAGATTATATATGGTTACAATTATTTATGTTTTCAACGTGTCTATAATGTAGTAGTACCAGATAAATTCTTAGTGGGTGTGTATCATCTTACGTGAATAGAATATGACGTAGATCAACCAGAAGAAATATATATAAGAACGAGAATTTTAATATAATATTAAATTCATGGAATAAACCAACAAGTTTTAATTTATTGATTGTTTTTTTTTATTTATTAAGAATGAGTGAAATTTAATTCAAGTGTTGGTATATATAAAGATTATTATATGAAAATTAATAAAATAATTTCTATTGGAACTTTTTTTCTTCATCTAATTAAATAATTGGTTGAAAGTGTATTTCTCTACCTTTAGTTGGGTGGGATAGAATTAGACAAGAGGTTCAATCCCATAGTTAATTACTAGATAGCTTATTACCTCTTAATAAATAAATTAAAAAAAACATTAAAACAATAATATGTAATAATAAATTTTAAGCCATGTGTCTCTATAACATGAGATAATGTTTTTTTTATATACATTTGGTGCACTCCATCAAGCAATAATATGTGCATAATGTAAGAATATTAAATAAAATAAGACATAGTTTTTTTTTTTTATAGAAATATTAACTATATATGTTTTCTTATCAATCATCACTGAGTACATCATTTAAAAGATGAGTGGCTGACTCAGATCGCTAATAATATATAAACTGAATTATAGTAATAATTGGATAGATTTAGAGTACTGTGTTATGATTATATTCTTAAGTTATATTTTTTCAAAATGAAATGTTTTCGTACTCCATCATCTATAAAACTCACTAAAGCACAAGTTTTATTATTTTACGTGCAACTAGATATGCATTTGAGATTTAGAGTATGACAAATAAAAATCGATTCGTAATCAATGATTAGATCTCTTACTTCATATTCTTCTATTAACTCTGAACTCGGATTATCTGCAGATAGTTTTAAAATTATTTTTCTGTTTTTTAATATATTTTTGGTAATTGAATTCCTTAGAATTATAATTTAATTGCTCGTATTGTTTTTTTCTCCCAATGAGCTTTTTACAATTGGAATGGATACTATTATACTTTGAAATCTCATATTATTTGGATTTTCCTTCTTAGAAAGAATATATAAATTGAATTATGATATTTCTATGAGACATAATGATTGGACGAATTTGAAATAGTGTGTCAGGACTATATTAGTAAATTACATTTTTTCTGAATGAGATGTCTTCGTACCCATTTATGAAACTTATTAAAGCACAAATTTATTATTTCAGATACAACTAGTTCTGCATTCGAGATTTAGAGCGTTATAAATAAAAATTAATTTATAATTTTTTCATTAAATTTGGATTATTTATAGATAATTTTAAAATTAATTTCTTTTTTTTTTCGTGATTTTCCTATTTTTTCTATTTTTTTTTTAAATAAAACTAAAAAGATGAGTGAACGATTAAGAATAGAGTAGTCGTTGGGTGACAAGAAAGCATGCACACTTACAATCATACCTTTCACTTTTCGAGTATCTTGCCGACTTCTTTCAATTTCCTCTTTATTATTATTATTATTATTGTCTTACTCAATTTGTCTATATATATATATATATTATAACGATAAATCTTAATAAAATTAATTATTATAATAAATAAACTTTAGAGAAATTTTATACTACTTTTAGATAAAACCCACAATTTCTTTCTCATAATTATTATTTTTTTTATTACTACTCTCGTGTATAACACTTCTATTATAGTTATAAAATTTTTTTGAATAATTTCTGTTACTTATATTTTAATATGCTATAAAATCTATTTTTTCTACTGTAAAATTAGGCCTAACATGATAACCATCCATCTACATACATGCATATTTATACATATATCCAAAGAAAAATGTTAAGAAATTTATAAAGCAAATGGCATTAGGTGGAAGAACATTTCTATTCAATCGTATATACCAGGACAACATGACGAGTGTCTTTCTTTATCAAATTAGGAACATATCACTATCGAATATGTAGATGATTTGTGCAATATGATGTGCTACCGTATGTAATCATGCACAAACGTTATTGGATAAAAAATTTGCTAATATAGAAATCAAAACACACGATGATCGTTTTTATTTTAATTGAATTTGCTCATCTAGAGGCTAACCTCCACTTGAAAGCAACTGAGAATGAAACTCGGGCCAAATACTCATTTCAACCAATTCAAAATTTACTATCAAAATATCTTTGATTTTATATCAATATTCAATGAAGTGTTAACCAAGATTTCACATTATGAACGTATTAAATAATTTTTTCGTGAGATAATAGAAAGAAGATACTCTTTTTTCTTCTATAAGTCTGACAAATTAGTATCATTTTCGTTTTTCTTTTTCTCTTGCTTGTTTGTAGTGTATCCGAGTTCATTTCGAGGCATATTTTAGACTCTCTTTCTCTATTTGATTCCTTAATATTTGGATTGTTCGGTTCAGTATAGCCTTTTTTTTTTTTTAATTTAAATCAAAATTTGAACATCCATACATGCATATTAATAACAACACTTTTTATATGATCGAGAGAGTATAGTTCCATTATGAGAATATGCCTATTCGAAAAATTATTAACACCTTGATAGTATTCCTCAAAGTAAAATAAACTTTTATATCAACTCGAACATATTCCATTCTCTTAAGATTTTATACAGGTATAATATGTATAACAGTAATAAACATAAAAAAATTTAGGACTAAAAATTTATTCCATCGAAATTTATTAATTGAAATCGGGAGATAAAGTTCTCAAATTTTTACGAAAATTTGAAACGAACGCTCTCAATTATTATCCAAATACATTAAAATAAACAAAGAGTTCTTCAACCATGAAAGACAAAACAAAGTCTGTAAATCATGTCTAACATTACATTTCACAAAGGATGATATAAATTTTCACTTCGACTTGTTTTGAAAATTTTAAACAATGTAGGTACTTGTGATGATCCCTACCGGCCGGTAAGGAAGAGACATAGACAAATATGTCAGTTTCATCACATATATGTATATATATATATATATATATATATAATAAGAGCACAACCTTTTTACTTTCATAAAAAAGACTACGATATGATATGATACGTTTTAATCGGGTGCCCTAGCCCTATATATACATACATATTGGACATGACAATGGACATTGCCTCTGAAGCCGCTTGGTTTTAAGACATTTCACAATTTTTTTTTGTCCTATTTTGACGACAGTGAATATCTTTCAAAACCCCACATATATTTACATGTATATATGCATACTCATATTAAAAAAACATCAAATAAATGTGGGTTTTTTTAAAAAAAAAATTAAAAAATATTGAAAATTTTAAAATAAATATTACATAATTACATACATACATATATTGAATGTAAATGTTGTAATATACGATGTAATATTTTTAACATGTTAATATAGTTTAATTATATATAATAAACCCAATTATATATATAATGGACCCAATTTTTAATTTGTCACTAGCCCAAAACTGGACTTCACGTCAACAAGAACATTCTCTTGGGCTCTGTGGACAGTGATGCCACCTAAATACTAAATATTTTTTAAACAAATTATTTTGTCAAATTTAAAATATTGTAGTTATGTAATTCCACATGAAATTCATTTTTAGATATAGATTCAAATTGAACGTGTATTGTAACGCCCAATTTAATTTAATTATAAATTAAATTAATTATAAATATAATTTTTTGATTTTTTTTTAATTTAATTTAGTGTAAAAATGAAGGAGATGTGATGGATGATAAAATTGAAAATAATTTTAGGAAAAATGGGTAATAATTTGGGTTTTTTTGTGTATTTTTGAAAGAAAAGTCGGAAATCTGGGGTCAAAATAAAATTTAAAAAGTTTTGCTACGTAGAATGCCCGGTCAGCAGCCCCGACGAATCAGGGCGCGCCGCATGACAACGGACGCTGACGCGGTGCCACGCCGGAGATCCGTGTGCCCGAGATCGAACGACCCAGATCTGTTTCCGTACGCACGGACGGCCTGAATGCGTTCCATCCCCAAACGCGATTGGATGGTCAGATTTAAACGTGATCAGACGGTTCATATTAGATCGTGATGAACGACCCATATTATATTGTGATGAACGGTCCAAATTCACTTCCTATTTAATCGCGATTGGATGGTCTCGATTAAATGTGATGGATGACCCATATTAAATGAGAACGAATATAAATAACTCTCTTTACACCAAACCCTAACCCTAGCCACCAGACATCCTCGCCGGAGAAGAAGACCTAGCTGCCGGGAAGGAGAGCCGCCGCTACCTGTCTCCGCACCGGAGCCTTTTTCGACTGCCAAAAGAGGTAAAAGCTTTTCCCTTTGCTTGGAATTCAATTTTAAACACCTTCATGGCCAATCGGAGCAAAAAGACCAGTCGATTGGCCAGAAACTGCGGGCAAAGTCCGACGGCACTGCCATGAAAAATTTCACAAAATGCCTCTGATGAGTCCCTTTCTGATTCCCGATTGGCGTAATTTTTTCACCATTGTGATCACCATTTCCTTCTCTACAGGTTGACCTGAGCAAAACACTCAACCGCAACATGAGCTGGAGGAGCTGCCGCACTAGAGAGCCCAGCTGTCGGTGAATTTCAGTTTTTTGTATTTTTTTGGCCAACCAAGGCCCCTTAACGTGTTTTCTTACAGGGATCGATGCAAAATCGGCCAAATTCGACTGAAAACGGCTAAAAACAAGAGACGCAAGGTGGACCGCCGCCGCCCGTCGCCGGAGCACGGCGGAGTCGCCGTGCCAGAATTTCAGAATTAGCCAAAATTGGACCATGAGGTTGATTTTGGATTTTTGTTTTGGGACATTTGTAGGTACTTATAGTACGTTTTGATTCCCAAAAAAAAAATTTAGGGAATCCGGGAACCGCCAGTAGGCGCAATCAACAGTTTAGCCTTTCGGGCATCAAATTGAGTAAGAATCTGTCACCCTATCATCTATTATAGAATTAAAGTTTAATTTTAAATAATATGGTATTTCGTAAAATTTAAAAAATATTTATAATTAATTATGGGTTACTAATGGAGGCAGAACCGAAAATTATTTTCTGTTGATTTTTGTTGATTTATTTTACAGTTTAAATGCATGATAGTATCTGATTTATCAATTTTATGGTTTGAATGGATGTCTTGCTGTCTTACGTGACTATTGTTAAATTGAAAAATCGAGATATGATTACATTCCCTGATGCATGTTTGTTTATTTATGTGATTACGGTTGGTTTGAAAAATAGAGACTAAGGAAAAACGAAAAAATTATGTGATTAAGTGAATGGATGAAACGATAGCCTTACTGGATATCCTGGGAGGTGGTGGACGGATTGAATACCATAGAGAACCCTACCGTGAACGTTGTCTCATACCGAACGGGGTATCGAGACTTGGTAATTTGGCACTCATATCGGACGGGGTATGGGGATGACCCGTTTCACGCTCATATCGAACGAGATATTGAGGGATAGTATCTTTTGGTGCTCATACCAGATGAGATATGGGGACGACTCGTTATTTGAAAATGTTGAATAAAGGTTCACGTGTAGTGAGAATATCAAGATGGACCCCTATGGATACAAGTAGGCTGATAAAAGTTGTTGTTCCGAATGATTATATATGAGATTATGGTGTTCTTGACTCTATAGGTTGGTTTTGAAAATCTCATTATGGTAAGCATGTGGTAAATGGTTTATAATTTCTACCAACCTTCATTTATGTGTTGGTGAGTAGCGTGATATTCTTACTGGGCTTGTAACGGCCCCGGAAATTTAAAATGAAATATGTGTATTAAAAATGTCAAATGCGGAAGCGAAGTCAAAATTTCGATTAACATCCCTTACACTAAAATCAAAAACGTGCTCAAAATATAAAAGATCAAATTAACTAAAAGAGAGACTCGAAAGTAAAAGCTTTGAATATGACTATGGAGTCTTTAGGCGTCCCCTTCGTCGTCTTCCTGCGCGACGGGCTCGGGAACAATGTCTTCCTGATCTGAAATGATTAAATAAGGGATGAGCTACACTAGCCCAGTAAAGACATCACGATATCTCACCGTCACGGAGGTAAAGGAGGGTAAAAAACACAAAAAGACCAATGGAGCATGATTTACAACAAATCCTTTTTATTAATAATAAAACCTTTACCATCCACTTACCTCGGCGAAATTCATAAAACAATATACAAAAACAATAACATTATCATCATCATGAAATCATATAAACTGTACAACATAATACTTATCACACCTTTTGTAATTCAATCATTACACAACATATTTCCCTCATTTACCAGCCTACTAGTATCCATGGGGATCCATAGGGGTCCCGCTACCCGTTAACCCTTAACACCTGAAATCAGATTCCAGGGCCGTCTCCATACCCCGTTCGGTATGGGCGTCAAAACTATAAACCTCATTACCCCGTCCGGTATGAAGGTGAAACAGGCCATCCCCATACCCCGTCCGGTATGGGCGCCAAAACATATAAAGTCTCCATACCCCGTCCGATATGAGAGACCACAATCCCGGTAGGGTTCCCTACGGACTCGGTCCGTCCACCATCTCCCAGGATATCTAGTCAGGCTGACCACATTATACAATTATCAATTTACATAATCTTTCATTCTCCTTTTCCTCAGTCAGCATCATCAATTTACATACAAACAAGCAAACAGTAATTTATGCCAAACAAGACAACATACAGCATCAGTTTCTCAGTTATTCAACCCATAATCAATAAAACAGTAAAATATGCACGCGAAACAATGAAATGAAAACATCAGACCTCATACTGCATTTAAAACTGTAAAATATGCCAAATAACAGTTAACCGACAAACACACTAGACTCGGGCTCCATTAGCGACCTTAAGCAATTTCACACATTCGTTGATTCAAGAATTACCGTTTTATCATTATTAAACTTTAATACCGTGATAGGAAATAGGGTGAGGGGTCCTTACTCGTTTCGGGGTCCGAACACGGCTTCACAGTGCGCCTACAGGCTGTCCCTATTTTTCCCTGAATTTTTTCCCGGGGAACTGAAACGCACTACTGGTACCTGCACGTGTTCCAAAAAATCCCAAATTAGGCCCAGGGCCCCTTTTTGGCCAATATCGCAATTCTGGCACGGCGGCTCCGTCGTGCTTCGGCGACGCAAGCGGCGGCGATTCGCCTCGGGTTGGCCGTTTTCGGCCGTTTCTGGCCGAATTCGGCCACACTTGCATCGGTCCCTGCGATAAAACAACCCTAGGGCCCTCGGGGGGCCAAAAAATTACGAAAAATCGAAGCTTACCGGCGACGGTGCTCTAGGGTGCGGCGGCTCTCCGGTGAGGTTCGTGTTTTAGTGATTCGGCTCAGATCAACCTGTAGAGAAAAGAATGGTGATCACGGTGATATAAAAATTGCATCAAACGGAGGCCGGGAAGGGCCTCATCGGAGGCAAAAACCGAAGAGGGACGCGGCGGCGCCGCTGGGTTTCAGCCGTGTTTTCCGGCTGTTTGGCTGGGATTTTAGCTCCAATTTGGCCACAGGGGAAATCAGCGTGGAAAAATGAGTCGAGGGTATGAAATTTACCTCGATCGGCGATCGAAAATCTCCCCAGTGCGGCGGCGGGTGGCGGCGGCCAGCTTCTCCGGCGTCTGGTTCGTCTTCTCCGGCGAGGGCAGGCGGCTAGGGTTTTTGTGGTCAGGTGTGGGGGTTCTATTTATACCCTTTTGCCTTTTGATCTCAGCCGTCCATTTTGATTTAATCTGGGTCGTCCGTGCACACGCTAGATTTGGGCCGTCCGATCGCGCGTACGCGGATCGCCAACGTGGCCCGTCCCCGGTCGACGTGGTCTTGCCACGTGGCAGGTCCTGGTTGGCCAGGACTGCTGACTGGGTCTACTGACGTGACACTTTTTTTTTAAACTTAATATAAATAATTAATAATAAAATAACAAAATTTTCCAATTTTCCGGGTGTTACAGGGCTAGTGTAGCTCATTTTTTCATTAACCATTTCAGATCAAGAGGACCAAGATCCAGAACCCGATCTACAAGAGGGTTGCGAATAGGATGCCAAGTTGTTTATTTTTCATTTATTTCCTTGATTTTTCATTATTTCTTTTAAAAGGGTTATTCCCGTAACCCTATTAGGTAATCTGAATTATTGTGTAAGGAATGTAAAACTTAATTATTTATTTCGCTTCCGCACTAAATTTATAATTTATCTCCTTTGGACTTCACGGGCTGTTATAGGAGCCACCTCTGACCGCCAAATAAAAAGGTAAAAATTCTCCAATCCGCTCAGAATTTGATTTCGAGCACACCCATGGCCAAATCAGAGTAAAAGGAACGGCGGGTGAGCCGAAAACCGCGAGCAAAACCCGCAACCTCCTCTGATGAGCCCCTTTCTGTTTTTCATTTTGTGCAATTTTTTCACCATTATATTCATCGTTTTATTTTCTACAAGTTGACTGGGAAAAAAGTCCCAGTTGTATAGGTGAGCCGGCAGAGCCGCTGCACCCGAAAAATTTCATCGCCGATAGATTTTCATTTTCTGATTTTTTTCGGCTAACCAAGGCCCCCTAACGTATTGTTTCGCAGAGATATGTATAAAGCCAGCCAAATCGATCAAAAACAGCCAGACCAAAGCAAACCACTGTCGTGGGCGGTGGTGCCATCGTTGGAGCACGGCGGTGTCACCGTGCCATAACTCTGAAATTGGCAGGAAATGATTTTTTACATCGATTTCGGATTTTTATGGTATTTTTAGGTACGTGACAAGTCTTTTAGATTCTACAATGATAATTCAGAAAATCTGAAAACCGCTAGTAGGCGTAGTAGAAAGTTCAGTATTTCGGACATCGATTCGGGTAAGGATCCCTCACCCTTTTATCTGTTATAATAATTTATAATTGTCTATTTTTATGAAAAAATTAGAGAACCTTAAAAATAATTACAGGTCACTAGTAGAGGCAGAACCGATTAGTTCACAGTCGTTTCGATTTTCTATTTATTTTCCTATATTGGCTATATTTATTTACTATTATATTGTGCGTAACTCAATTGATAATTTTTATGGTCTTTTTAGCTATTTTATGATTTATTTCCCCTGCATTACGAGTCTTTATCCCGGTCATTGGTTATTTGGCTGTGTTAAACTATATTATTGTTTAAGTGAACGATGAATATAAAATGAGATTTGGTTATCGCATGGTTGATTGTTATACTGATGGAAATCTATGTAGGAAAGACTTAATAGGTACCCATAAAAGGGCATACAGACCCAGTACATAGGGAACCCTACCGTAAACGTTACCTCAATCGAACGGGGCTGGAAAGTCCCTTACTAGGAAGGTTTGGGAGCTATTTGTCTTTCGTTTATTTCTTTAATTTTCGTTTGTTCTTTCAGAAGAGACATTTTCATAACCCTATTGGGCATTCTAAATTATTGTGTAAGGAATGTAAACCCTAATTCTATTATCTCGCTTTCGCATTTAATTTATGACTTTATTTTCATGTAAGCTCTGAGCCTTTACAACATATTTCCAACTCAGGTCCACGAGACATTTTCTACTAACAATGTTAGTGCGATCAAATACTAAATAATTTTTTTAAAAAATACAATGACTGAAATTATTAAAAAAAGTAAATGAGTCAATTTAAATATTTTAAAATAGTATAAGAATCAGTTAAATATTTTGACCGTTAAAATGGTATTATTTTTAGTTTTTGAAATAATTAATTTAATTTATTGTTTAAAATGATTTTAGAGTTAAAAAAAAAACTAAATAATTGAGTCCTAATATTCTCTTTCTATTATAAATTTCACCCAATTGAACTTATACACAAATAAATTTTTAATTAAAGAGAAAAGAGAAAAAAAAAAAAAGTTGTACACTCAAATATGAAAATCGAATATTTATCATTATTTATTTATTTTGGGGGACAAAAGAAAAAAGTAAAAGTGGTGAGATCCTTAAAAAAGATAACAAATGTGACATGCATTATACCTTATACTCTCATATTGCTTACCCTTTATATATGCCTTAGGCATCCTTTATATAAATATATATATATATATATTTATATACGGAAGCCTTGGCATCTTATGTTTCAATCCTTAGAATATTCCCATACATTATGTTACTTATTTAAGACGCATTTTAATTACCCTAGAATTTCTTTTAAAAGCTAGAGATGATTAGCAACTCAAATTATTGATTTCCCATGCTTTAATAATAAATTATTGCATAATGAATCATTTTTTTCTTCGAAAAATTTATGTTTGTTTTTAATCCTAGACTTAATTAGGAGAAATCTTTAGTTCATTAAGTTTAAAATTTTTGTAAAAGTAAAAAATTTGATTAATCATAGAATTAAATTAAATTGAACTAAAAGATCTCTTAGAATTGAAATCAGAACCGCAAAAGAAATTTAATCAATTTAGTTTTATACAAAAAAAAAAAACCAAAACATATAATATAACCATGAAGGAAGTTTAATCAAATTAGTTTTACAAAAAAACAAAAAATATAATATATTTTTTAAAAAATAAATTAACAATAATATATATTAACTATTATAATATTTAAAATAAGTAGTTTATTTTTTCAATTTTTTAAAAATTTTAACATAATACTTGACTGAGAAAATCGAAAATGATTCAATCGAAATTAAATAACTAACTAAATTAAATTGATTATGTAAGGGATCAGAATTTAAAGGGAAATGAATTTATAATTTAAATGCGGAAGCGAATAATAATGTTAATATTTACATTTTTTACACAATAAATTAAATTTTCCAATAGGGATACGGAAATATCCCTTCAACGTGGTTCATAAAAGACACACGGTAATTTGGATCTTGATTTTTTTTATCTGAAATGGTTAATGAAAAGATGAGGTATACTAATCTAGTAAAAATATCATACTAATCATTGATACAGAAAACTGAATGTTGGTAAAAATCAGAAAACAACTAATAGAGTCCTTGTTTTAAGTAAATACATTTGACTTTAAAACGTTTTATTCGATACTTATCGTACGATTTTTTCCAAAATCAACCTATGAAGATAATTAACCAAATGATATTTTAATTTTATGCATAAGATCAGCAATCCTTCCTTTTTACCCTACTTATTGGGACCCTTGGGGATTCATAAGAATATCCTTCTACTCGTGAACCTAGTATCAAGATTTGACAATTAACTCGATCGTTCTCATACCTCGTCCAGTAATGAGCGCCAAAAACGCCATCGTCTCAATACCCCATTTGGTATAAGGGTGAACTATATTTTCCAAAACCTATTCGGTATGGGACTTTTCAGACTCGTCCGATTGAGGTAATGTCCACGGTAGATTTTTAATGTACCGGATTCATCCACCATTTCCTAAGATGACCAGTAAGCTTTCATTTATTTAGATTCTCATAATTCAAACAACCACTAAAGCAGACCAATATCTCATTTCATATTCACATATTAATTCAAATGACATTTAAATACGCAGTACTGTTCAGCGTAACCAAATAATCAAATAATCAGAATACCGAATAAACAATGCAGGACGAACCAAATAACCAAATAATCGAGGAAATAATAAAAATCATCAATTCAATCATGCACAGTATAATAGTAAGCAAATATGGGCAGTACAAAACAATATATAGAAAATCAGGACAATATGAACTAACTGGTTCTGTCTCCACTAGTAATTTGTAATATTTTAAAGATTTTTTTAATTTTTTCAAAATATATAATTATCAATTATTAATCATCAATTTACCGTAATTGAGAATAGGATAAGGGATCCTTACCTGGATTGATGTTTCGAGACACCGCACTATCTACTACGCCTCCTAAAGGGTCCCAAATTTTCTGAATTTTCCTGCATAAATAAAAAATTATCGTCACACAACTAACAATACTCAAAAAATCCCAAATCGATGTCGAAAATTCATTTTTAGCCAATTTTAGGGTTCTGGCATGGTAGTGCTGCCGTGCTCGGGCGTCGGCTCTGTCGCCCATGGTAATGGTTCACTTCAGCCTAGTTGGTTTTTACCGATTTTGATCGATTCTACATGTATCCCTGCAGAAAAATATGTTAGGGAGCCTCAGTTGATCGAAAAATTACAAAAAATCGAACCTACCGGCGGGAGATCTTCGGGTGCGACGGTTTCACCAGTTCTCCTTCGCGGCTGGATTTTCTTCTTCGGTTAACCTGTACAGAAAAAAATGATGAACACAATGGTCGAAAAATCGTGTGAAACGAGAAGCAAAAAGGGATTCATTTGAGGGGTTTTAGGATTTCAGACGTGGCAGCTCCGTTGGATTTTGTCGGCAGTTTTCGGCTCACCTGCCGTTTCTTTTGCTCCGATATGATCATAGAGAGACTCAGAATTGAATTCCGGTGGGTATGAGAGAATTTTACCATTTTTGGTGCTCGGTAATGGCTCCGTGAGACAGCAGCTGGGGGTTGGTCTCCTTCTCTGGCGAAGGCAGGTGCAGCTAAGGTTAGGGTTCTCTTACAACGCGATATTTTTATACTTATCCCGTATCGATTTGGGCTGTCCATTCGCGTCGACATGGAACGAGAATAGTCGTCCGATCGTTGCTTGTTTAGGTCGATTGCGTGGGCAAATTTAGATCGTTCATCGCAATTGATTTCATCCATCTGATCGCGTCTAAGGAGGAAATGCATCTGAGCCGTTCACGTGCATTGGATTGAATTTGGGTCATCGGATCACTGGACACGCAGATCGCCCTCAAGGCCTCCTGCATGGCGCTGATGTCAGCGTGTTTTGCCACACGGCGTATTTTGGTTCGCCGTGGCTACTAATTGGGTCGTCCCACGTGACCGAATTTCTCATTTTTGTATTTTGATTCCATTATTTCTAATTTTTCTTTCAAAAATACCATCCAAACTCAAATTTTCACAAATCTTCTCCAAAATTACTTTTAATTATGTCCCTAACTTATTTTTCTCAAATAATTAAATTAAATTAAATTAAAATAATATTTTTAATTATTTTTATAAACACAAAAATTGATCCCGGACCAAATTTCGGATCCGAGTATTACAGATTAGTTTAGTCGGTTTAGTTTTATTGGTTAATTCAATTTAAACATAAAATGTTCATCCTTACTCACCAAATGTACTTTAAGTTAATTTTTCTATCACCACATACTTTGTCTTACTACAAGTTTAATACGGGATGAAAAGAGTTTTTTAATGTTATATATTCTGTTATAAATATTTTGCTAAAATAATTATGATGTACAACAACTAAATGAAAAATAACATAATATTAATATTAATATGACAATGTTAATATTATCATACTAATTGTCTTTATGAGAAGAAGAGAAGCAAACTTTAGGGTATGTTAATTAATATCATAATTCTCTTAATAACTCTTCTCATGAGTTACTTTATAATCAAACTATATGTAACATTCAAAAATACTATTCAAATTTAAAAAAAAAAACAAAAATTCGTAACCTTAAATTATTAAATATTGTAATTATTATTATTATTATTATTATTATTATTATTATTATCAACTAATAAATAAGAATACCCTATAATTTCTATTAAAAAATATTAAATTCTATTAGTTTAAATAATTATAATAAATTAAAATTTTAATTTAAAAAATAATTTTTTATAATTTTCCTTCAAACAAAAGCATCTTTATTTTTTAAATACATACTAAATTAAACAAATAGAGATTTTTCTTAAAAATAATATATATATATATATATATAAGACAAAAAAAGTGCATGTGCAAGACCATAGAATTAAATTTTAAAGAAAAAGCCAAAAATCAAATCACAAAAGCCAGCTAGTAGTCTATGAGGCAACGAATAGAAACGTATCTGATTTTTCTATCAAGAAAAAAAAATTCGTTGGTGTATTTAACATCTCCAGCCACAAATTTACTTAAATTTTAGTTTTCTAAAAATAAAAATAATAATTTTATATCACAATTATAATAAATTTTATTTTAAAAAAATATTATTTTTAGCTTCAAAGTTAATTTTATTTTATTTTTCTAAATAATTTATAGTATGATAAAAGAAATACAAAATAATTATTACAAAAATAAAAAATATGAATACAATTAGTTCAATATTTATATATAAAACATAAATTATTAATAATTAAATTTAAAAATAAAAATAGAAATAAATTCAAATAAATGTCATGCAATTAATTGTGTCCAAATATTTAGAAACACATCCGAAACTTGTCTCTCCCACTTTGCTTATTCAGAAAGATTAAAAGTTACCCTTTCGAATTTTTTAAGGGCCATTTCCCACTTTTTAATTCTTTAAAAAAAAAAAAAAAAATTCATCCCATTGGAAAATTGCTTACAATATATATATATATATATGTATATATGCATATTGTTATTGTTACATATGTTTATTTCCCGCAAAATGTTGAAAAAAAAGCTATTTCGTATTTACTTTTTTTTTAAAATAAAATAATAATTAAATTTGATATGATTCTAAATAAATCTATTAAACTCATTTTTTATTTATAAGTGAGTAATTATATATCTGTTTTCTAAATATTTTAATGTAAAATTAGATCGGAGATAAGAGAAAGTGTTATTCGTAAAAAATTTATTAGGGAGACAGTAAATTAAAGATGAAAACTTGTGAGTTAGAAAAAAAAAATCTTCATCTAAATTACTATACACAAAATCTTGTAAAATACTTAATTATTAAATATACCGATAAGAAATATTAAACAACACGAAGAAACTCAAGTTGGTTTTACCATTTGGCTACCAATATCATCTTCTAATAGTTAATGAAACTATCCAACTTGCATTTGGTTCGTAAAACTTTTCTTTTAAAAAAAAAAATTGTTGTTACTTACTTTTAGGCATAAGAATTTGTGTGTAATTTAAATAATAAATTGTTAAACTCACTAAATACAATCTTCAGTTTCAATATTATGATTTATTTGTGCGAGAAAGAAAAATCTGATGTATATTATATTGTCTAAAAATAATAAATGAATGATGAGAAGGGAAAGATTTTAAGAATGAAACAAATTTACGTATAAGTTAACACGTTAGTGTAACTTTAAATTAAAAGATAATAAGTTTATTTTCACTTATATAACTGTTAGGAGAAAAGTTGAGATTTATTGTTTTTATTGTATATGAAATTTTATATATCTCTAAATTTTTTGTTATCTAATACACAATTTACATTTCCTCATAACTAATTTCTTCGAATATAATTTCAATTTTAAATTTATTTCAAATATAATTTTAAACGTTATATTATAAGAATAGTTTGAATAATTATTATCTATACATTTGTTTGACTTCATCTTCATAACTTGAATTCATATAAAATTCTATTTATTTTCTTTACATATTAAATCCAATTATTTTTTACAATTAAAAACATTATGACCACATAAACTAATTATAGATGTAACATATTCTATTGAAAAAAATGAAAAACATGTGTAATAAATTAATGTTAGTGTTTTAATTTTTCTTTTTCAAGATCATCTCAAAGAATTTGTTTCTATCATTTTTTAACTAAATTTTTTTTATTAAAAAAATTAGCATATTTTATGAGAAAATTAAGCAATAAAATAAAAGGATTGGAGATCATCTTTCACCAAAAGCAACAAGAATCAAATTCCATGCCTTGCTTTAGGTTTCTTTAATTTCATCTATTATCAAATCAAACCTCAAACATTCTCCATTATATATTATTCTCAATTCCCGAACTACTTCACTATTTTCTAAATTCAATAGTTTCAGTAAATCACGATAGTTTGATTTAGATTATATTTAAAATTATTTTTAATAATTTATGTAATTATAAATCTTATTTTATAATTTACTGAGATTTATTGACTTTATATCCCGTACTACTACAAATAAATAATCTTAACACAAATTTATTGTGGTCTTGAAATTAGTAGTCATTTTTATATATGGGGTACTTGTAGTTGTTTCCTTATTATATTTGCTTTTGTACTAAATTTTATTACTAAAAAATATTCTTTAATTAATAAAATGAATAATGATGACAATAATTTTGAGCAAATAATTTATATATTTATTAATTAGGTGAAATATATATTTATTATTATAATAATAATTATTGCTAATATCTTTCTTAGGTTAAATAATTAAAAAAGGAGATAATATCAAATTCTATATTGAATTAAAATAATGCAAATTAAATTTAAAATACATTATTCTAATATTAAATAGAATTTCTAGTCATTTTAATATATTTTATGTAATTTTATAAGTATAATAACCTATAGATTTATAAATAAATTCTCAAATATTTTAAAATTTGTCATAAACATAATCTAAAAGATAATAAAAGTTTCATATAAAAAAAATAAAATTTGAGCTTAAGTAAAATTGGAACAATTACATTCAAAATTCTACTAAATTTTATGGAATTAAAAAATATTATTTAAGTTTTACATTAAATTTCATATGAAGCTAATTTTTTTAATTTAATTAAATAATATAAATTTATAAATAAATTTTAACATAAAATATAAATTTATATCAAAAATAATTTTTATTTTTTATTTTGCATGAAATTCCCTTTTTTTTTTTTTGTCCTTTTGATTTCACGAAACTACAACAGGCCTAGCAGGGTGGTGGATTTTAGTGCGGCGCCCACCGATCCATGGAAATAAGAACAAGCTTCCATTTATTTATTTTTTTGTAATTTCATTTCTAGAAATCGAGGTGATCCACAGAGAAACACGCTTCACCATCTTTGTCTCTTTCTTTTTTCATGAGCTTTAAGAACCAAAACCCACACCAGACTCCTCTCCATCAGTCTATAAATAAACAGCATATTCATCACTCTGATTTTCAGTTTTCCCCTCTTCCTCTCTCGTGAGTCAAGTCTCTTCCTTTCTCGTCAGCTTTCTCGTGTTGAACTTCATAAGAAACTTGTTTCTTCAGCCATTTTCTATCATCTGCTCGTCACGAGATTCACTTCACTGTATTGCTCTTTTCATCCACAGATTCAATTCAATTGTTTTTTCTTTTTCTTCAAATGGGTTTTGGATTATTTCTACTCTTTTTAACTCTTCCTTGTCTTGTATCATTCGCTGCGTGGTTTTGATCACCTTTTTATTGAATACAGAGGCAGAAAAATATAGAGTAGCAGATAGAAGGCGAAGTGAGAGCGAGGAGGAAAAATGCCGACTAGGAATTTGGAGAAGATGGCATCGATAGATGCTCAGTTGAGACTACTGGCACCGAGGAAGGTCTCTGAGGATGATAAGCTGGTGGAGTATGATGCTTTGCTATTGGATCGGTTTCTTGATATTCTTCAAGATTTACATGGAGAGGAGATTAGAGAAACGGTATTGTCTTTCATTTCCAAGCAATTCTTTCTTTCTTTTTAAAAAAATTATGTTCGCAAAAATTGGGGACCAACTTTTTCTGCATGCAACCATAAAAGAGATGTTTTGGTCGACATTCGTCGAGACCCTTTTCGGTTTTATCGAAATTTCAGACTTCATTTCAATTTGAAAAGTAAAGCAAGCGAAGTTCTACCTTGTTTTTCTTGCCTTGTGTGAGCTTTGACGGGCTAAGTTTGAATTCTAGTTGGGATTTTTTTTTTCCTTAGATTGTTGTTATGTTAGTTGATGCTCAAGCCTTGGACTGAGATTTAAGTTAAAAGTTTCTTTCATCGCCTTTTTTTTTTTTGAAGGGAAAAAATACATTCTCTCTGGGTCTTCACTTTTATGATTTAAACAAATCAGAGGAGTGATAATGAGAAAGAAAAATGAAACTTGTGGAAATATGAGATTTATTGAGTCAAGCCTTTAGTTTTCATCAATTGTTTCCCCTAATGTTGTTGCACTTAGTAAAGTTAATTTTATTAAATGAGTTGATTGATGAAGATTTTGGAAGGTTCTAATCAGAGTTTTGATTATAAACGGACAGAATATGTAACTGCATTTTGCAATCTAATGTTGTTTAGGTTCAAGAATGTTACGAGTTTTCAGCTGAGTATGAAGGGAAGCATGACCCTCAGAAATTAGAGGAGCTTGGGAATGTGCTGACAAGTTTGGATCCTGGAGATTCAATAGTTATTACAAAATCATTTTCCCACATGCTTAGCTTGGCCAATTTGGCTGAAGAAGTTCAAATTGCTTATCGGCGAAGGATCAAACTTAAGAAGGGTGATTTTGCTGATGAGAATTCTGCAACAACTGAATCAGACATTGAAGAAACCTTCAAGAGGCTTTTGCAATTGAAGAAGTCACCTGAAGAAGTGTTTGATGCTTTGAAAAACCAGACTGTTGACTTGGTCTTGACTGCACATCCTACTCAATCTGTCCGTAGATCTTTGCTTCAGAAGCATGCAAGGTATTGTCTTACTGTTTCTCAGTCTTTGGAGAGCATCTGAGAGTTGCTATTATGATTAATGTCTCTTAGAAATTTTTCCAGTTATTAGATAGTATCTACTAGAAGTTTGACATAATTGTTTGTTAATTTAACCTTTTAGGATCCGCAATTGCTTGACCCAATTATATGCGAAGGATATCACTCCTGATGATAAGCAGGAACTTGATGAGGCTTTACAAAGAGAGGTAGGCAGATGCTGTTGATATAATGCTGTTTATCTTATGTGTTTATATAAAGGGCTCATGGCTCATGGATTCATGTAGACCTTCTACTTAAATCAAAGTGTAAATGTAACAATATAATGGCGCTTCTTTCCTTTCTTAAACTTTTAGTTAGTTCTTTCCTTTTAGGACATGAATGCTACTTAGGATATACCATTAAAATTCTCTTTTGCTCTTTATATTTTTCTAATTCTAATATCCCTTAACATGCAAATAACATGTTTGAGTTTGAGCATATTTGATGTAATGAAGAAGAACCCCGTTTTTTAATGAGAGCATATGCTGTAAATATTAGGCATATTAAAATGCCGAATCACAAACCAGTCTTTGTTTCTGAATTCTAAAAATAGTGCTTCTGTTGTTAGTCTCCGGAGCTAATCATGTAATATTTAAATTCGTCTCTCACACATGGGCTGCATGCACACTGGATACATTAACATCTGTGTGCATATATGTCCAGATGCATGTAGGTACAGAACTGCTTTCTAAATTAAGGTAAAATAACTTTTTTCTTGTATGATATTAAATGAAGATTGAAAAGTTTGAGGTAATGAGAGTCCAGAAATGCACATAGGTAACGTCATGTTTTAGATACTTATACCTTGTAACCTGTGCATATGTCAATATGGTTGTGTAGAATTACTAGAAAGGGCTGCATTTTTATAGAAAGAAATTTTATATATGCTTGATTTATTTGAACCACATTTGTGTAAGTTTGACATTTTTGTAACATAGGCATGCATCACATGCTTCATTTTGAGCGAATCTGCTTTGTGCTAACTTATTTGATTTGGTTAGCTATGCAAGAGAGTTAAAACTCCTTTGTGTAACTATCAGTTATGATTTCACAGATGACTTTTGGTTTTGTTTTCTTAGTTGATTTGCTTAGGTCCTTTTCTTGTTTGAAATTGGAAAGTAAATTTATAATGCTGGATTTCAAGAGTTTGGCATTAATTGTCGTCTTCTTACCGTTCGAAAGTATTTGGGAATTGTGTTAATCAGAAACTCCTAATACTGCCAATCACACATTATTTTGTTAATCATGATTGGATATTTGAGGTTCTTTCCTCTTTTTGTTTTTATTATCAAAGAAATACAATATTAGAAGGAACATGTTTGTCAAAAGGCTAACTACATCCATCTTCTCTTTTTGCTAGATTCAAGCTGCATTTCGTACAGATGAGATCAGAAGAACTCAGCCAGCTCCACAAGATGAAATGAGAGCAGGAATGAGTTATTTCCATGAAACAATTTGGAAAGGCGTGCCAAAATTTTTGCGGCGTGTTGACACTGCTTTGAAGAACATAGGAATAAATGAACGTGTTCCTTACAATGCCCCGCTCATTCAGTTTTCTTCTTGGATGGGTGGAGATCGTGATGGTACATATTTCTCCACATGCTGTAGTTGCTGGATTTATGTCCTTCCTGACCTTTTAATTTTCCATTCTTCTGTTTGTCATGCTTCTTTTCTGTGTACTGGTGGAGGAGACCATTGCTGCAACAAATGTTAACTTCTTTCTGGTCTTTGAAGCTAAAGGATGTGATTTAAGAGAAAGAGGGCCTTGAAGTAATACTAAAGAAAATTTTAACAATGAGCAAAACTTGGAGATCTTTAAATAGGGTTACACTTTGTGGAGGCATAGACCATGCAAACAGAGAGAACATACAACACCTAACCAAATAGGAATTCGTAATATGAACTAAACTATGGTAGAAGCAACATAAATTTCTTAACCTTCTAATCCTTTTACTATTTCCGAGAAAAGCTAAGACCCTATTTAGTAAATAAAACATTTTCTAGTTTTTATTTCTTAACTTCATATATTTCTCTATGTAATTGTATGTACGGTAGAATGGGCTTGCTTGATACGTTTCTTAAAAGAAAATCTTAAGAACTGTTTTTAATTCTTTCAAACTCCTTCCATAATTTTTACTATCATTTTCTGTGCATTATTGTTATAATACATGTTTTATGTATAAACATATATGAATTTAGGAAATAGAAACAAGAAAAATGTTTTGAAGTACCAAATGGAGTGTAAATATTCTGATATGTAAAATATCGTAATTACATAAATATCTTTAATTTTGTAGTCCTTCCCCTTTAGGATCTTCCTTTTCTGCATCAGGATGAAAGTATGTAGTGAAGATATTACTAGCAGGATTTAGATATACAAATATGTATGGATACAAACACATTTATTTCTGCATCATTGTTTTGGAATTACAATGTAGAAGAAATTGATTAATGAAACATTTGTTATTTGGCTTTCTTATTTTGACACAAAAACATTGAGTTCTTGTCCTATACCACGTCACAGGACATGAGGATAAAAATATTTGAACTTTTTAGAGATTTAACTCTTTTCTTCCGGGAAAGGTGAACTTTTCCTTTTCCCTTTTCATTTTTTCTCTCTTTACTTCACTGTCATTCTTGCCCATACCAATCATTTATGCATCATAGTTGTCTGAAACATGAGCTCTTTCTTGGTTGTAGTTTGTTGACATGTCTGTGGACTACAGGAAATCCCCGGGTAACTCCTGAAGTAACCAGAGATGTATGCTTACTGGCCAGAATGATGGCTGCTAACATGTACTTCTCCCAAATAGAAGACCTTATGTTTGAGGTATCAAAGGAATATCATGATTTCTTAGGCATTCCCTTGTCATTTTAGTCTTTGAAGCATTATTACTTTGTTAGTGCTCAAGTCATCTTCCTTTCTCGGACATTCTTTTTCTTCCATTTTAATCTTTGAGCGTATATAATTTTTTATGGCACTGACATTTGCGCTTGTTCTTGTTTCTACAATTATGTTCATAGTTGTCAATGTGGCGCTGCAATGATGAACTACGTGCTCGTGCAGATGAACTTCATAGGTCCTCAAGGAGGGATGCAAAACATTATATAGGTGAAGAAATAGATTTTTCCATACGCTCTGGACTAAATTATTGATGCTTTCATGAAACTCATTTCTGGCATTTTCTTTTCCTTTCTTTTTGTGTTCATTCTGTTCTAGAACCTGTTCATCTTTCTTATATTTTCCTAAACTTAACTCTAGTTCTTTTTTATTCTAGTGCCCTCTTCTACTTCAATCTCCAGAGTTACTGGAAGTAGTTTTTACGAGAACTCATCAGTGTTCCTTTTTTCTTTTTCAAATGCTCTTATTTGTCAGTTGTGTTCGATCTTTTAGAGTGATGATGTCAATATTTCTCAGCAGAAATCTCCACAAACTTTTAAGCTGAGTGGGAGAATAATTTCTTTTAAGATATTTTCATTAGCTTTGCTAAATTGGTTTACACTTTGGACATGATAAGTACAGTACGTTCTTTCTCCTCAATGTCTTTCATGGATGCAGAATTTTGGAAACAAATTCCTCCCAATGAACCCTACCGTGTTATTCTTGGTGATGTGAGGGATAAGCTGTACAATACACGTGAACGTTCTCGTCAGTTACTAGCCAATGGGATTTCTGAGATTCCCGAGGATGCAACTTTTACAAATGTTGAGCAGGTCCTTTCCTTTTCTATCTTTATGCAACTCAGAAGAAGTTATTGATTGCAATTCTAATAAATTTCTTGAACAGCATAAACAAAAATATTGTTCCTCTATCAGATGATATTAAGTATGGTGATTTGCGCGCTAAGAAAATACGTTGTTGTGGTGCTAGACTCTTATTGTTGCCTTGACACTAAAATTTATGGTCTTTGTGGCTGCTTTTAGTTTATTGAGTAATCTTTGAAATGCATAATTCTTACTAAAGTGTATCTCAAAAAAAAGTATATTGTTACTAAAGTTAAATAAAGATTTGTATCTATGTAAAATAGTTCAAAAGAAAATATGAAATAGGATCTTACATAAAGATGTAAGTAAGAGCTAGATTGCCAAACTTTCTTCATATTATAACCAGTAGGTTCATGCCCTTTGTGTGAGGCAGGTCTTCGCTGCAATTTTCATATCTTAAAAATTCGCACCATATTATGCATGTTGTAATTTGATTTGAAGAACATTTGAACTTACATTTCTATGTATCCTAACTGCTTTTTCTGGAATGTAATATCGAGACTAGATTGTTCAAAGTTCTCAAAACTAACTTTTCCTTGATGCAAGATCAAATATTTCAAAACATTAGGAAATTTTGAGCTATTGGCTAACAGGAGAGGTTATTAGTAAGTTTTTTATAGCATGAATCACTAGCAATGGTTGCATATATGCTTGTACCTAAGTATAGAAACCTAATGTTTGTAGGGGAGATTAACAAAAAAGTATCAAGGATCATGGGTATAAAACCCTTCATATTTTGGGTAAGGGTTATCATACATTTGATGCGGCTGGTTTTACTGATCATATTGTTGAAATATTTCTGCACCAAGTAAAGTTAATTCCATATGAGCAGTCAATATGAAATATATTTGTATTATTTTGAAATGGAACTTCTTTTGCTGATTTTTCTCTAGAAAGAGACTGAAGTTCTATTTATATCAACTTGGAATGTCTTGTCGCTAGGTGTTTGCATTATTCATTTATAGATTAAGGCCCTGAGTAGTCAACTACTGTTTGTAAGAAGCCACGTGCTTAGCTTGAAAACCATTATGGTTAGTGCAAGTCACGAGAAATCGGTTGCCACTGTTCAATTTTCCCACTGGAATTTATTTGATTTAATTTGTTTTTTTCTCCCATCTGATCTAATTTTATGTTTATTTTGCTGTAGTTTCTGGAGCCTCTTGAACTCTGTTATGGGTCACTCTGCTCTTGCGGTGATAGGTCAATAGCTGATGGAAGCCTTCTTGATTTTTTACGTCAAGTGTCTACCTTTGGGCTTTCACTTGTTAGACTTGATATCCGGCAAGAATCTGACAGACACACTGATGTTATCGATGCAGTCACTAGACACTTGGGAATTGGATCTTATCGTGAATGGTCTGAAGAGAAGAGACAAGAATGGCTCTTATCTGAGCTCAGTGGCAAACGCCCCCTTTTTGGTCCTGATCTTCCCAAAACTGAAGAAATAACTGATGTATTAGACACATTTCATGTCATTGCTGAGCTTCCTGCAGATAATTTTGGTGCCTATATAATCTCAATGGCAACAGCCCCATCTGATGTACTACTTGTTGAGCTTTTACAACGTGAATGTCGAGTGAAGCATCCACTTAGAGTTGTTCCATTGTTTGAGAGACTTGCTGATCTTGAAGCTGCTCCTGCAGCTGTGGCCCGTCTCTTCTCTATTGATTGGTACCAAAATCGGATCAATGGGAAGCAAGAAGTCATGATAGGGTATTCAGATTCGGGAAAAGATGCTGGTCGTCTCTCTGCTGCTTGGCAGTTATACAAAGCTCAGGAAGAGCTTGTAAAGGTGGCAAAGCAGTATGGCATTAAGCTTACAATGTTCCATGGCCGAGGTGGAACAGTGGGAAGAGGAGGTGGGCCGACTCACCTTGCTATATTGTCTCAACCCCCTGACACAATTCATGGATCACTTCGAGTTACAGTTCAAGGTGAAGTTATTGAACAATCCTTTGGAGAGGAACATTTGTGCTTCAGAACACTACAGCGGTTTACAGCTGCTACTCTTGAACACGGTATGCACCCTCCAGTCTCCCCAAAGCCAGAATGGCGTGCACTCATGGATGAGATGGCAGTCATTGCAACAAAAGAATACCGTTCTATAGTTTTCCAGGAACCTCGTTTTGTCGAGTACTTTCGCCTGGTAATCATTCAACTAATTATTGTCTTTCAGTTTAATTTGGTCTTACAAAATTATGTCTACTTTGCTCAAGTTTGGAATTAATGGCACTGTCAGTTTCTTGCATGGAATAAGTGGCGTAGTTGTTATTAAGAATATTGCCGAGCAGTCCTGAAACAAAATGCTCCATAATAATTTGTGATAACCATCAGAACAACATTTTATTAAAATTTTTGATCTGATGGCTGCAGGCAACCCCAGAGTTGGAGTATGGTCGGATGAACATAGGGAGTCGTCCATCAAAACGAAAGCCAAGTGGCGGAATTGAATCACTCCGTGCAATCCCATGGATCTTTGCATGGACGCAGACGAGATTCCATCTACCTGTGTGGCTTGGCTTTGGAGCTGCATTTAAGTATATCATTGAGAAAGATGTTAAGAATCTTCACATGCTCCAGGAGATGTACAATCAGTGGCCTTTTTTTAGGGTTACAATTGACTTAGTTGAGATGGTGTTCGCCAAGGGAGACCCAGGAATTGCTGCTTTATACGATAAACTCCTTGTGTCAGAAGAGTTATGGTCGTTTGGTGAGCATTTGAGGAATAACTATGAAGAAACAAAGAGCCTTCTCCTCCAGGTATCAATCTACTATGCACTTTCTAACCTTTGTCTAAAAATTAAGGGAGAAGTTGGGGACTCAGGATTCCTATCTGACCTTGTGTCATGACAAGTAGGACAGGACAAGTCTCCATGACATTTGATACTTGTGAAGAAAAGAAAAACTAAAAATCCGAAAATCCAAAAATAGAAGTCTCCATGACATTTGGTTGCTAAGGTTTACTTTCTTAAGACTATCATCATATTAAGCCTTTTTTATCTATATACTTAGGGAATGTTGCCTTTGCCAAGGATGCAGCTGAATCCTGCAATCACATACTTTTATAGTATCCTGTTGTATATAATCTTTGGTCAATGGTGTATGGATTATTAGGGGTTTAACTGGATTGTTGCGGGTTTGATGAGGGAGGAGATTTGGGCTTAGAGGGGAATATGTAAAAAGAAAAAATATGTAAATTTCTTTTGACAAATTTTTGGGTGGTGTGGAAAGAGAGGAATAAAAGAGCTTTTAAGAAGTAGAGAATGAAATGTCGAAATTAGAGATGGTTACATTATTTTGGTTCTTTGATTTGGTACTATAGATTTATTATACTGGTTACACTTTTTATTAGTATTATTATTTTTTTTTAAAGATCTATATATTAGGAAAGTTCGTTAGCTTTAATTCCAGATATTTTATTAGGAACGGAAAGTTTCCAATGGAAATTTGAATCCTTGAATATATATATTAAAAGGTAAATGCACTTCTATAATCAGAGTGAAGCAAATCAGGGATAAAGTCATCGCCAATAACTGCTTGCTACAGCCAGGTTTTAACACAATCTTCAATTTTTTTTTTCGTATTCTTGTAGATTGCTGGGCATAAAGATCTCCTCGAAGGAGATCCCTACTTGAAGCAAAGGCTTCGTCTTCGTGATGCATACATTACAACACTCAACGTATGCCAAGCATATACTCTGAAGCAGATCCGTGATCCCAACTTCCATGTTAAGGTGAGGCCACATTTGTCGAAAGATTATATGGAATCAAGCAAGCCTGCGGCAGAGCTTGTGAAGCTTAACCCCACAAGTGAATATGCACCTGGCCTTGAGGACACCCTTATTTTGACAATGAAGGGTATTGCAGCGGGCATGCAGAACACTGGTTGAGGAGGTCTTTTTGTGTCCCCGTAATGTTAAATATGTTTATGTATGTATGTCACCCTTTTTCGATGTTATATAGATCTCGGACGAACAAATGTGTTTCTCTTCAACCAATAGCCAATAAATTGTCAAACTGTTTATGTTAATATATTCTGATGTTCCTAATGCTGCAAACTGTATGTTTTTTACATGGCATTGTAGGATCAACTTACAGAAAAGCAAAAGCACAAGTCTGTCTTATCTAATCAAGCATCTCTTTTTGTTATTCGACAAGGAAATGAGTTAAAAAGCTTCCCAGGTTTAAGCTGTGAAATTCACTCTCTACTGTCAAGATCGACAGATTAATAGTCAGACTCGAAAAATAATAAAACAAAAATGAGGTTCCTGAGAATTGAAGATGAAATCTTCTTCACACGTATTAAACCAAACAAAATCAACGGATTTTAGTTCAATAATTATGTTCTCTCTTTCATACTAAACAATCAGTTTCAACTTTTACGAATATTTCTACATATACATTGTACTGACACGAAGATTAAAAAAAATTAAAGAAAAAATCATCTAATTCCCATATTAGTGACAGTTTTCTGGGTTCATGATGCAAATATTTGACCGATAAATCAAATAAAAATTACAGTGATGGCTTCTTGCCTTTCTAACAAGACTCTCTTTCTTTACACCCGAAATAGAACTTCCCTCCAAAATCCTGGTTGCGCTTTAACTTCGAAGCAGAAGTCTGATATGCAACTGAAACATTAATATCAGAAAAATATCATGAAAATCACAATGAATAAACATTACTCTAACCATCACGAGGCTATTAAGAAAGCAAATTATCACCAACAAATTGGCAATGCAATCAGCTGAACGTAAAACACAGGCTTCGAAAAATTCCAGAGAACTTATTCAAATACGCAAATCTATACTTGCTAATTTTGCTTCTCGTCAAGATTTCCTCAAACTTTTCTGCAAGAATCTAAGCCTAACTTTCATAGTCCAGGTGGAACCTCTAACTTCACCCTAAAAGCATAAAGCACATAAATCTTATCCCTCGAGTTTGGGAGTGACCAGACAAATCTTTCACTTTTAATAAGCCTTAGGGAAACTGATACCAAATAAAATGAATTTCAGCAAACATAATAGGAAGTTGGATGAAGTAAAGCTGCCAATTTCTACTCATGAACCTCTATTTCAATTCCAATTATGGGCTAAAATGAATATTCATTAACAATTTATAATTATTATTTAAGTATGTAGCAACAGTTAAAAAAAAAATCTGTCAACTACCTCTCTGAGCTGCAATGGGGATATTCTTTGAAGATTCCCAATGATGAAAAGGGTATATTTTAAGCACGATAGCTTTTGCCGAAGTATAAGCAGTATCTTAAACTGAGGTATTTTTGCCAACGGCAGGGAGAGCATCCTCTAGAGCTTGAACAAAGGTGGCAATCTTGTATGTGAAAAATCCCACTAACATCGGAATCAATTCTAAGTGCATGTATCCATATTCTGGAACGAGGATTCTGCACCCATGCAAACACATAGTCAGCATAAGTATAATGTAGTTAATCGGACACTTTTTTTTTCAAATTCTAGAATGAATAATGAGTTGCTGCAACAATCATTTGAACAAAAAACAAATATTCCCGTAGAAACCATCTTTCAGAGAGCCAATAATTCTAGAAGTTCTGTCACAAGATCTGATTTAACAGATCAGCAATCGCCGAAAGAAGGCAGAGATATAATCAGAAGAGGTAGAAAACTATATTTCCCTGGACAGATAGGTTTTCATATTTATTAGCTTCCATACTAGTGTAGGAATGAGAGAAATTGGCAATGAACTTACCCATTCCACCGGTTGTAGAGCATGACCAATAAAACAGGAACAAGCAACCTTGGCTGCCCAATTGCCCCTCTGCAAACAGATTCCGGTAAGTCATCTTAACAAGGATATCCTAGAGGCGAACAAAAACAAATGGAAACTTATTTTCATCAGATTCAACACTAACTCTTTAGTTCCTTATTTCAAGCACATCCCATTGGTGTAATCCTCTACAATTTTATAGGTTAATTCAATTTTGGAAAAATGAAAAAGGAAAACTCAGTTTCTTAGAGAGTAACGTTAATTTCTAATTGAGTTTTTATTGAAAGCACTGATGAACTAAAAATATTAAATATTGACGTAGAAAAGATAATAGAAATCTGAAAGTAAAGGATTAAGAGTTACATACTTGACAAGCCTCGTTGATCTTTTATTGAGAGCATTAGTTCATAAATGAACAAAAGATACTAAAATTTTGATATATCATGTAAGATAATTGAATAAAGATAGTAGAAATCTGAAAATAAAGGATTAAGAGATACATACTTGACTAGCCCCTTAGCTCCATCAGCCATGGAATCCACACTGCTCCCCAGCATTCGTATATACACAATAGAACCAAGCAATCCAGCACCGAAGCTGCAAACAAAAAATATTGAATGAAATTCAGGTATCATGAAGAATAAACACCGAAATACTTCAATATGATGCTTCAAAATCTTTTAAAGATTAAGATCCTGTAAATTTCCATAACCAGTTCAAATAAACATGACCTAAAAAAGATTTTAAATATATGGGCATTCAGAAGGGAAAAAATCAAATAGAAGTGCAGAACTATAACTACATAAAACAACCATATGACCAGTTTAACTATGAAGCCATTTTCCCATTCAGTAAGGACCATTTTCCATTTAAGAATGGCCTCACAGGAAATTCCTTAACCTTTTTTCAGAAAACTGACATTAACAAACAATATTTCGAAAAGAAAATGCGGCTGCATTAACCAATAGTTTAAAGTTTGAGCATTTGCACGCATATACTAACCTAGCTGTGACTTCAGCAGAATACGAAACATAGGATGAGACTAAACCAACACCACCAATAGCAAGGGTGAGGATTTGCAACTTGTTCTTTAACTGCAAAAGAGACCCAAAATATATCAACACAAGAAACAGAACTTAATTTTTGCAGAGCCGGAAACATGGATCTAAATGAGTGTAAAATGAGAAGATGGTGATTTAAGTCTAGATACTAGAATAAGTGAACAAATTACCTTAAAGTACTGCTCCCTTGATTGAGCAGCCAATACTTCCGGATCACCTCGAGGCTGCCTTATTTCTCGAAACATCACATCCTACAAACCACAGCTAATTAGAAGCCAAAACTGAAAACGGAAAAATAAGGCTAAGTTTCATACATAAAAACATTTTTAGTTTATTTAAAAAAAAAAAAAAAACATTTTTAGCTTAATTTCCTAAAGTCATATACATGTTTACATAAAACACGCGCCATAATAAAAAATGAAAACAATCTTTGGAAATTATTACATACTGTCACTTAAATGTTTATAAGTATAAACATATACAAGTTTAGGAAATGAAGAGCAACTTTGTTTTCCTTCCTCCCTTTTCATTTGTTAGGAAATGAAACCCAAGTTTGTTTTTCTTCGTCCCTCTTCATTCACTTTCAAAAGCTCTTATATCTTATTTCTTTTACTTGAATGAGCAAGGAAGATGTTAACGCAAAAATTAGAAACTGAAGTGATGCGGGATGATCTTAGTTCTTTGAGAAGGTGTAATCTTATACGGAAAAGACTGCGTTCCTAAAGTATCATTACTAATACAAGACTTGTACTAGTATAGGACTATTATAGTTTGTTATATTTTTTCCTTTTATTTCCAGCCCTATTATGTCAACTTTTCATAAATTTAGCCATATTAGTTTAAGTAGGCACCCCATGCATGGGTGCTTTATTGTTACTGCTTAGACTGTAAAAACTATTGATATTATTATATTGATCAAATGCCTAACAACCCTGTAATGGTGATTGCTGCCAATTCTATGATCATGGATTTGATTCTATTTTCTTCTTCTATTTTTCTAAATTCTACTTCGTTCTTGTTGTGCCACATCAATGTGGTTCTCGCAAGAAAGGCGTCAACAGATGAAATGGGAACTAATCAAACAAGGAAACATTTGATACACAGGCAGTGCCCAAATTTCCTATATTACTCTGTATTAATTTTCGATGGTGTAATTCTTAACAGTCCTATAATTTAATAGATTACAACAACAGTGTCACTTTTTCTCATGTATAGTTGCAATTTCTGAAGAGGAGCAAAATCATTTTCCATGTACCAACAATGTATAGAGAGAAAAAATAGTGACAATGAACTGAGTGAAAACTGAAGAGAGAAAAAAAGAGGAGACAGAATTGCTCGGAGAGAATTCCTCTTACATTTTCAGTTTTCTTTTGTTTGTGGTGAAGGAAACAAAAACATTGTGAATGTATAAAGCAGCATGAAGCATTTTCCTTGCAAAACATCCTAAATCTAAAGTTTTGACAAGTATATATCACGTTCTCGATGCTACTCTTCTTTGTTTCTTTTAAACAAAAGATTAGAGCTTGACCTCTATCAAAAGACTATCAAAATCAAAGAATTACATACTGAAATTGGAAAGATGTCATCATAATGGATGCTTATGTAACGATGTGAGTGCATACTAAACGACAATGAACATGTAGGATAGGCTAACAACTTACACTGCCACCAGTAGCAGCCTTACTTGCTTTATCCCACTTCTCTTGTTCACGACGTGTTGGAACCAACTTCCATTTACGAGACAGGCTCCCACTACTCTGCTGATCATTTATGTTTTTTTCATAGAGGAATAGAAAGGATTGAAATGCATAACTAGCATTTAAGTTGGAAATCCAAATGAAAACGTATCGCCATTAATCTTACTCGAGGTGCAACATCATCATGCTGCTCTAACACAGGCTTTGACAGAGTTGTAAGTTCTTTGCTCAAGTCAACTTCCAGACTATCAATGCATCCACCATTCACATGAATAATTGATCGAAAATTAGTAGACAGAAAATTTCTAAAATAATTCAAGTAACTTAGAATTCTTAGTATGTGAGAGCAAACCTGTCAAGGCTCATAACTCTATTTAAGCTCAGAAAACCAGAAGGCTCTTCCTGTTCACACCAAAGCCAATTCGTCCAATTTATTTGAATGCAGATAGATGGGGAAAAAGAAATTTTGGAGGTTTAATATCTCCATTATTTGGTCTCATCTAGGATGATATTCAATATAAAATTAAAGAGATTCCACAGACTAAGAAAAGTCATCCTTTACTAATTATCCCTTTCTCTTTCTTTACTCCTGGATGAGCAAACTTAACAGTATCATAGAAGCTCTCTTAACAGATCCATGGAAATTTAGGCAATTAGAAGAAGAACTGCATTGATTCTTAACAGGCCTAAAAAACTATAACCAGGGGAGAAAAAAAAACTTGATCGAAAATCAAGCCACAAAAACAAACAAATTTAGCTCAGAACCTCTTCTCCATATACAAACCAAACATATATTTCATTCAAACAACAAAATCCCATTTTAAAGTTATTGGAGAAAAGTAACCAAAAGGACCAAGCTTGACGAAGAATGAATGAAATTCTGAAACAAACTAAGAAGAGAGAATTTAAACCTTAATTGGAACTGACTCCGGAGAAGAAACTTCTGAATCCTGAATTAATCTCTTCATCCGACCCATGAAATCTTTGTTCCATATAAATTCATCAGAGGTTATTGGGTCTTCTTCTTCTCCTCCCCAATACTTTCGCAGCTTCGTGGTGGCGGGTGGGCCGCCGTAGTCGCCAGGTGCCACACCTGTCGACCATTTCAATGGCTTCTTCTTGGGCAAAATTATCTTGGTGGGTCTCGGGTTTGGAGCAGATTGTGGTGGTGTTGATGAATCTTGAGATATTGGTGGTGTTGTTGAAGCAGCCGATATGTAGTTCAGTATCGCCATTGTCATACACTGAAGGTAAATTGCTGCTCTTGATACTTATTTTTGTTTTCTTAATATGATATGATATGGCCGACCCAAAAAAAATAAAAATAAAAAACATAAAAAAATCTAAGACTCGACGTACTTCAATTTTCCACGTCATTCCATATATTTTATTTTTTATTAAATTAAATTTCAAATAAATTATACGAAGAATTTTAGATTAAATATATTTTTTAGAAAATAGTAACTTAGCAGCCATATATTTATTATAACTAAATTTCAAACAATTTATTCTTATATTAATTATATATATTTTTTTATTTTTAAAATAAAACGATATGAAAAATCTATTATATATAATTACACGTAAGTATCTATAATACATAATATACATTATAAACTAAATAAAAAAATTTTCTTATCGCATACGAACTCGTTAAAAAATTATACAAGAATTGACGTAATAATCATGTACTTAAATCAGAGTTGGTAAATTATTCAAATTAATTATAGAGTTAAAAGATAATTAATATTTAATTAACATTATTATTAATTTAAATTACACGTAACTATAGTACGTATCTATAGTAGATAATGTATATTATAAATTAAATAAAAAATTTTTCTTATGACATTTGAACTCGCTAAAGAATTATACAAGAATTGATGTAATAAGCATGCAGTTAAATTATCGTTAATAAATTATCCAAATTACTTCAAATAAATTATAGAGTCAAAAGATGATTAATATATTCAACACGCAACTATAATATGTATCTATAGTAGATGATATACGTTATAAAATAAATATATTACGGCATTCGAACTCGTTAAAGAATTATACGAGAATTAACGTAGTAACCATGCAGTTAAATCAAAGTTGATAAATTATCTAAATTACTTCAAATTAATTATAGAGCTAAAAGATGATTAATATATAATTAACATTATTATCGATTCAAATCCCAAAAACAACGTTGTTCTCAACATCCACCATCATAAAACAACGAGAAAACTACACATTCATTATCATAAATCTACTGCATAAATTACACGTAACTATAGTACGTATCTATAGTAGATAATGTACATTATAAACTAAATAAAAAAGTTTTCTTATGGTATTCGATCTCGTTAAAAAATTATACAAAAATGGACGTAATAACCATGTAAATAAATCGTAGTTGGTAAATTATTCAAATTACTTCAAATCAATTATAGAGTTAAAAGATGATTAATATCCGATTAACATTTTGATGGATTCAAATCCCAAAAACAACATCCATCATCATAAAACATCAAGAATTCAATATGCATAAACATTAACTTTCAATCCAAATACAAATATCATTCACTTCACTTCTACTTTATTCTCTCATACATGAAATCCATGTACTAATTTCATGTGGTTTACTGGCCAATCCCATCGCCCTCTAAGAACTTAATTTCCTTCGATCACTCTGTAAAACAACAAGAAAGAAAAATTAGATCCCAAATTGTAGAAACAAACAAATATAAACCTTTCAGTTGGATATCCACATTACTCAATAACAATCTATATATATGTATATATATATATATATGTATATATAAACCTTCTCTCCTGAACATTAAATAAAGTAGTCCAAAGAGGCCTTAGCTTACCCAACCTCTTACCCTAGCCTACCGATGCTACTACATACAACCTGATCTCAGGTTTACCAGTTTATATCTGCAAAGCTAAGCTCAAGCAAGAAAATGACAGCAGGAAGGCAAGCAACAGCAAATGAAGCTCAAAGAATAATAATCACAAAGTGACAGCTAAAAGACTATCCAAAAGAAATGCGAAAATAGGTTCGGAAAAAAAAAAAAAGTAAACTAGTAAAACGATGAAGAAGAGAAGATTGAAGTTACCCAAACTTGGTAGAGACCCATTTTTCTTCAGCCCAGTCCAGATGAAACCTCAGCTTCTCAATATCAGAGAAACGGATCGTCTCTCCAGTGGTTGGGAAATGCACTACATAGTCAGACCCTGTCTTTTCGGTGATTGTTCCACTCCACCAGCCGTCATTGTCGAAGGCGTCAATTCTGTCGCCTGGTGATAAATTTTCAGTCGGGAAAGGAACTGCAGGCGGCTTCGGCCTGATCTCGTTTATGTTGAGCATCTCTTTTAAGGGTCCTGAACCGTCGTCCTTCATTAGAGTTTTGTATTCCACGATATACATAGTTTTGCTGAGCTTCCTGGTCACTGTTGCTTCGTAATAGGAGCCCAGGAAGCCCTGCTCGCCGCTGGTCACTTCGATTTCATCTCCTCTCTTGAACGTCATTTTGCTCTTGAAAATCTAGGGAAAAGTTTGGATTTTTGGGATGATTTGCTTCTGGGTTCGCAGGACTTGGTAATGATTTTGAAGACGGATTTGGAAGTAGAGCGTGCAGTGGGATATATATAGCTGTTATGGTAGGGGCAATTATACACATGAAAGATATCACTAATTTTTTCTGTCCACTTTCATTCCCTTCATTTTCTTCTCCTTTTAACTCCATTTCCTTATTAGTGTCACCTCCCGAGATTTTTTGTTTGTTTTAGCATTAAATTTTGGACATTTAAATTTAATACATATACATATATAGTTAGATATATTAATCTCTTGCATTTATTTTTGTATTTATGATTAAAAAAGTATATTATATGGTGGTACTATATTATAAACATTATTTATTAAGTAAAAAAAAAGATAAATTAGTTTATCTTTTAGTCTAATCACCAATTATACCTCATGTTACAATTTAATTTCTTTATTTCAGCATAACTCAAACATAAAAACTCATTTCAAGACACAAATTTTCTTGCAAGATTATGATTTTAACATAAAAAAAATTAAATCTTATTTGGCCAACATATTAAGCAAAGAACTTGCTAACAAAATGAAAAAAAAAAGAAATTAATTATCTTATAAATTAAACCAAAAAATTTACTTGGTTATTTAAACACATAATTTCCAAAAAAAATTATGTTAAGTTAATGTTTGTGATCAATTAAGTTTGATTGTCTAATCACCATAAATACAGTAGTATATCGATTCCAATTTTTGTACTTTATTTGAGATTACAAATTTAAACTCATTAAGAATATAAAATTTGTTATCTTATAGTTGTATTATGTATTGGCGGTAACCGATCTATAATATTTAATACAAAAAGTTTAAAGATTTAACTTATTATTATGTTGATGAAGTTACGGTAAATAAATTAGGTTTACTCCCAGTGAGTTATAATATATCCGAACGAAAGAAATATAACGTAAAACTTAGATTCTCTTAATTGGAATAGTCACAATAAAATGAAAGTCTGATATAACTATTTTATTTATAAGAAAAATTCAAATATCTCATTAATATTAAATTTACTAATGAATCACATTGATTAATATTACAGTTCGACGAACTATATTTGTTAAAATGTACTAATTTTTTGGCAAAGTCCATCACCTTCTAGGAACTCAGTTTCCATCAATTACTCTGTAAAACAACGATGAAGAACAAATTTAGGTTAGACAAATTAGTATAGAAAATAGATAATGAAAATTTAGATACCAAATTGAAGAAACAAGCAAATACAAAACCTTTCAATTGAAGATAATAGAATGATTATCTCCATTCCTCAATTATAGAGGAGTAAATTTTATTTCAGTTTCCATAAAATTATTTTTTAATTCACTTACCACTAGCATATTCTTCAAAGCTAGAATGATATTGATATCGGTTTTTTTTTTAAATACTATTAAACAGTAACCCGTATACAAAAGCTTTACGATTTATATAGTATAACTCATACAAAAATTTTACAAATCCGAATTATATTAATATTATTGATTTTTTGCATTTGAATCACGTTCATTTTAGCTTGAATTTCTTTGAAATTTTAATTCCTACTTTTATTTCATTCTATTGTTGGTCATGATAATATTTAAGTACCAGCAAATATTCAAAATCCGCTTAGCTAAAATAAACTGTAAAACACCAAGAGGTCAAAGCACACAAGAATGTTTATTCATACTGTAAAATATTCATGTTATATAGATACTAGTGGCTGATTTAACATTATTTTTATTATTATTTACGAATAAAACTTATTATAAATATTTTTTCAATCAAATGGAGTGCTTAACAACCACATGATTATGATTATGATAATGATAATTCTATGATTATAATTAGAATTACTCACTGTATTTCTCTCTATATTTCTAATCACTCACTAACTATATTAAACTAATTTAGTATTATAATTAAAATTTTTAATTCTCATATCAAGTCTTTATTCTATAAAAGCTACTATTGCATATATCACAAAACCCTAAAATACGTAAATTCATGTCATAGGAGAGAAATGCACAAGAATGACAATATATTTTGCACATACGTTAGTCAACTACTGTTATAGTCGAATCTTTACTCTTTCAATTGCTAAGGATAATATCAATAACTGATTTCCAATAATTATCTCAAATAAATAAGCTTTTTACTTTAAATGATGACAAAAGATCATTGTATGTTAAAGTGATCTAAATTCTTAAAGAATTTATAAGACTTTGACTATATCTAATAATGTTTGATCTAGATTGTGATACATAGATGGTAGAAATATTGTGATATTTTCTAGTCTTTTAAAGTTTAAATTGAAAATTATTTATTCATATGTGATAGTAATAATAACAACATAGATAATAGTAATAATTACGATAATTCTCATAACTATAACAACAATAATAGTAGTATTAGAGATGAATAACTCTACCAACCCTTAAATAAGTAATTTCTTATCATTTTCATTTATATGTATATATATAAACCTTCTCTTATAAACCTTAGTTAAAGAAATTCAAGGGGCCTTAGCTTATCCATCCTCTTACCTTAGCCACATACAACCTGATCTTAGGTTCACTAGTTTATATCTGTAAAGCTAAGCTCAAACAAGAAAATGACAGTAGAAAGGCAAGCAATAACAAGTGAAACTCAATGATAATAACCACAAAATCATAGCTAAAAATCCATCAAAAAGTAATGCGAAAATACGTGGAAAAAAAAGAAAAATTGAACTTGAAAAATGATGAAGAAGACAAGATTGAAAATACCCAAATTTGGGAGAGACCCATTTTTCATCAATCCAATCCAGATGCATCCTCAACTTCTCAGTATTAGGGACAGTGATGGTCTCTCCAGTGATATGAAAATGCACAACGTACCCAGACCCTTTCTTTTCGCAGATGGTTCCAATCCACCAACCATCGTTGTCAAAAGCATCAACTTTATCACCTGGAGATAAATCTTCAGTCGGGAAAGGAACCACGGGGGGCTTAGGCCTGATCTCGTTGATGGCAGTAATCTCTGTCAAAGGTCCTGATCCGTCATCTTCTATCAAATTTTTGTACTCCACAAGGCATGTAGTTTTGCTTACCTTCATGGTCACTGTTCCTTCATAATAGGAACCCAGGTAACCCTCCTCTCCACTGCTCACTTCAATCTCGTCTCCTATCTTGAATTTCATTTTTCTTTGGGGAAAATTTTGGATCTTTTTTGGATGATTTGCTTTTGGGTTTGTAGGATTTTATAGCTGTTAGGTAAGGTGGCATTATACATATGCAAAATTTTAAGTCGATTTTTTTGGATAGATATGCCAAAATTTCTAGTTGTCTTTTCCTAATATGCCAACTTTTGTTGATTTCTTTCCAAAATTATACTAATTAATTCATTGAATTATATAGATATTTTGAAAATTTTAAGTCCTTTAATATTAATAAATAATAAATTTAAATGTAAAAAGACTTGGTATTCTATTAATGAATTTACAATTTTATCTTTTTTTTCCTAATAAAACATCTTAACTTTCCAAATTATAATTTACTATAAAAGTAGATATATTTCCTTTTTTCACCCAATAATTTATTTCTTTTAATTTTTCCACCATTCATCTTCTTTATTTTTCTTCTCCTTTAACTCCATTTCCTTGTGTGACCTCATAACATTTTCTGTTTGTTTATAGAGATTTTTTTACCTAATAAAGACAGATTTGTTTTAACATTAAATTTTTGCCAGTTATTTGTATACATGTATATACATAGTTAGATTTAGTACTTCTTATTTTAAAATTTTTTAATAATAAATTTTATTGTATTTATGGTTTAAAAATTTTACCAGTATATTCCTACTATACTATATTTTAAAATTATTTATTAAATATAAAAATTTCATGCAATTGAAGTAAGTCAAAGTACGACTTACATAATAAAATATAAGATAAATTATTTTATCTTATATTATAATTTAATTTCCACTATTTTAGCATAAATCAAACTTAAAACTCATTTCAAGTCACAAAATTATAATCTTAACAGAAAATTGTTTTTTTATAAACTCAAAACACAAAACATTTAAAAAAAATCCAAAGTTTTTGACTTCAAAAACTTCAATTAAGACTTATCTTCTTAAAATTAATTATCTTATAAATTAAATCTTATAATTTACTTGGATATATTAAACACATAATTTCCACAATTACTGAAAACTTAAAAAAAAGTTAAGTTAATGTTTGTGACCAATTACATTTGATTATCTAATTCATAGACACAGTGGCGTAATGATTAATATTTTTGTGCTTTATTTGAAGATCATAAGTTCAAATTCATTGAGAATATAGAATATACCATTTTATAAGTGTATTATGTGCTGCTGGTAGCCGACCTATAATATTTGATACAAAGAGGTTAAATATTTAAATTATTATTATATTAGTGAAGCTATAATGAGTGAGTTAGATTTATTTCTAATGAGTCATGATGTATTCAAATAAAAAAAATATTGTATAACAATTAGATTTCCTTAATTGGAGTAGTCACAATGAAACAAAAATATGATCAAACTTTTTATTTGTGAAGAGAAAAGTTCAGTTATCTTATTCACATTAAATTTACTAATGAATCACAGTGATTAACATTACAATTCGACGAACTATATCTGTTAACATCTAGTAATTTCTTGTGGTTTGCTAGCCAATTCCATCACCTTCTAAGAACTTAATTTCTTTCAATCACTCTATAAAAGAACAATGACGAAAAAATGTAGACTAGATAAGTTAGTACAGAAAATAGATGATGAAAATTCAGGTCCTAAATTATTGAAACAAGCAAATACATATTTTGTAGTTGAAGGTAATAGAATGGTTATCTACATTCCTCAATCACAATATGTATATGTACATATACATATATGTATATATATTCAAGAGTATATTATCTCAATTTTCATAGAATTCTTTTTCAATTCACTTATTACTGGCATATTCTTCTAAGCTAAAATGATATTGATAAAGATTTTTTCAAGAAAAAAAAATGTATACAAAAGTTTTACGATCTATATAGTATAACACACGTATGAAAATTTTACAAATCACAATGATATCGATATTATTGATTTTTCAAATTTAAATCAATTTCATTTTAGTTTGGATTTCTCTAAAATTTTATTTCCTACTTTTGTTTCATTATGTTGTTAGTCATGATAATATGTAAGCATGAACAAGTGCTTAAAACCTACTTAGCTAAAACAAACTATAAAACATCAAGAGGTTGAGACACACAAGAAGGTTTATTCATACTGTAAAACACTCATGTTATATAGACATTTACATGACTGACTTAACACAATTTTTATTATTACTTATGAATAAAACTTATCATAAATATTCTTTAAGTTAAATTGAGTGCCTAATAACTATGTGATTATGATTGTAACAATTATGTGATTGTGATTCGTGGTTGTGTCAACCATATTGTTTCCTCTATATTTTTTATCACACTCTAATTAATTTAGTATAAAAGTTTAACTATTAAATATATCACAAAAAATTCCTCAAATCCATGAATTCATATGATAGGAGCGAGAAATGTACAAGAACAAAAGTAACTTTTCCACACATGTTACTTTGTCATGGACTACACCCCTTCTTATGGAGTAATGACTGGAGCACACTTATTTATGTAAAATATACTTAACTTAGTTTTGAATAAATTAACTTTATTATCCATAACAGAGTCGTAGAAATATTACATTCATTCAATGTATAATAAAACATACGAAAGTACAAATAAAATATTTTCCAAAAATATGTAAAACATAATATCACAACATCTATTTGTATATTTTTTATACTGAAAATACGTAAAATATTTCAAAGTTACGTAAACTAATGAATCTATAATACCCACTTATCTTAGGTTCTTAGCAATTATATTTTAAATATTTAATTTTGTTTATTGATTTATTCATCAACTCGGATAGAATCTCCCATTATATTGCTTCAATTTCCTTGTGTAACACGCAATCTCAATTTCGACATAGTTTTGATTTTAGTTATGATTTTTTTTTTCTAAAAAATCCGACAAAGTTTTGGGATGATTTTGGTCACTTTCTTTTTCACGATTTATAACCTCCTTTTGACAGTGAGCCTTTTTCCTCTTATCTTTCTTTTTCTTTGTTCTTATAATTTTAGTAGATTCTTCCAAGGTTTTCATCTAAAAAATCTCACAATACTTTTACAAAATCACAGACTTCGTACTTCTTATTCCCTCACCTCTATGTTTCTTACTATTTCTCTCCCATCCACAATGTTTTTTCCTCCATTATCCTATCCCCTATTTATAGGAGTGAGGAGCCATGAGAGAAAGTTTGTCACTCTTTTACCATGCTACTTCATTAAGAGGTTATTACTTTTCACATGTCACTTTATATAAAAAATTATCACTTTTCACATGTTACTTTATCTAAAAGGTTACCACTTTTCACACGCTACTTTATCTAAAATGTTACCAATTTTCACATGCCACTTCATCTAAAAGATCACTACCTCATCTAAAAGGTTTCTACCTTTTGTTTATACTTTTTAATGTTTATTTTAAATTTTTCCACACTCTTGCACTTCTTTCCCCATCTTTATCTATCATTTAGCTACTTGCTAGCTAAATTTGAGCCAAAATGGAGCCCAATAGATTCCATTAGACCCACTTAAGCTCATAAGACCAAAATAGCAAGTCATTATAAACTTCTTTACACGTCTCTCAGTTTTTCTTTTTGTTTAACTCTAAACTATGTTCTTAACGTTATTATATATTTTAAATACATAAATGCTAAATTAAATATATCAAACATAAGAAATTAACTCGAAAATATTTTCGAGCTATCACATTCTCAACTATTTTTATAGTCAAATCTCCATTTTCTTGGTAGTTAAGGATAACATTGAGAACTGATCTATAATTATTGTTTCAATAAAAAGAGTTTTTAAATTGATTGTTTGAACTTTAAATGATAGAAAAAAATCATCGAATATTAGAAGAGATCTAAATTCTTAAAGGGTGTATGAGACTTTAACTATGTCTAATAATGTTAGATCTAGATTGTGATGAATTGAAGGTAGAAAATTTTCAAGATTTCTTAAAGTCTTTAAAATTTTAACTAAAAATATTTATTCATATGTGACGGTAACAATAACAATATAGACATCAGTAATAATAACAATAGTTATTATAATATGTTGAAAAAAATGAAAAAATAAGTTTAAAAAAATTGAACTTGAAAAACAATGAAGAAGAAAAGATTAAAAATACCAAAACTTGTTAGAGACTCATTTTTCTTTAACCCAATCCAAATGAATCCTCAACTTCTCAGTATCAAGGACAGTCATAGTCTGTGTGCATTGTGGAGTACAAGAATTTGATAGAGGATGATGGGTAAGGACCTTTGAGAGAAATTATCGACATAAATGAGATTAGGCTAAGGCCGCCGATCGTTCCTTTTCTGGCTGGAGATTTATCTCCGGGTGATAAAGCAGATGCCTTTGACGATGATGGTTGGTGGAGCGGAACTATCAAAGTGATGGTCTCTCCAGTGGAATGAAAATGCACAACATACCCAGATCCTTTCTTTTCACTGATAGTTTTGCTCCACCAACCATTATTGTCAAAGGGGTCAACTTTATTACCCGGAGATAAATCTCTGGCTAGGAATGTAACGACCCAGATCTAAAAAAGAGATTAATTATAAATTGAATGCGAAAGCAAAATAATAAAGTTAGAGTTCACATTTCTTACACAATAATTTAAAATACCCAATAGGATTATGGGAATGACCATTCTAAAAGAATAAATGAAAAATCAAAGAAATAAATGGAAAGTAAATAACTGGGCATCCTATTCGCAACCCTCTTGTGGATCGGGATTTAGATCTTAATCCTCTTGATCTGAAATGGTTAATGAAAGAGTGAGCTACACTAGTCTAGTAAGAATGTCACACTACTCACTGATAGAGAAATGAATGGTGGTAAAAATCATAAAAACAACTAATGGAGCTCTTAAATTAAGTAAATTCATTTATCATAAATAAAATCATTTATTGTATACTTACCGTAACGAGATTTCCAAAAATGACTTATAGAGTCAATAACACAAACAACATCATAATCTCATATTCAATTATCCAGAACAACAACTTTCTCTTTTTATCTGCCTACTGGTATCCATGAGGGTTCATAGGGATGTCTCCACTACTCGTGAACCATTATTCAACATTTTAACTAACCGACTGTCCCCATACCCCATTCGGTATGAGCACCAAGAATACCATTCCTCAATACTCTGTCCAGTATGAGAGTGAAACGGGATGTTCTCATACCTTGTTCGACATGAGCGCCAAAATACCAATCCTCGATACCCTGTTCGGTATGAGACAACGTTCACGATAGTATTCCCTATGTACCAAGTCCGTCCACCATCTCCCAGGATATCTAGTAAGGCTACCATTCATTCATTTACTTAATCAAACAATTTTTTGTTTACATTTAGTTTTCAGTTTCACAATTTAACTATAAATCACGCAAGACAAGCAATACATGCATCAACAAAATACAACTGAATTATCTTACTAACTCAAGTGTATTATTATGCATTTAAAATTATAAGATCAACTAATCAGATAAAGATCAAGGCTAAAGACATTCCCAAAATAGCTTTTCGAACCAAGTACGGACATTATGAGTTCCTGGTCATGCCATTTAAACTAACCAACGCACCAGCCATCTTCATAGATTTGATGAACAGGGTTTTCAGACAATTCCTGAATTAGTTCGTCATTGCATTCGTCGATGATATCTAGGTCTATTTAAATAAAAAAAAAGCAGAGAGGAACGCACTCACCATCTGACTCAGGTTTTGCAGGTTCTAAGAGAGAATAAGTTGTATGCAAAGTTGAGTAAGTGTGAGTTTTGGCTTGAGCAGACTACCTTCCTAGGGTACATCATATCAAAGGATGAAGTGTCAGTGAACCTCGAAATAGTTGAAGCAGTGCTTGGATGGGAAACATTGACCTCGATCAAGAAGATCTGTAACTTTCTGGGGATGGCAGGTTATTACCACAGGTTTGTGGAAGGATTTTCTAGCCTAACTGCTCCTCTGACTCGGCTCACAAAGAAAAACATCAAGTTTGAGTGGAACGAGAATGGTGAAAGGAGTTTTTCAGAACTAAAGAAATGGTTGACTACTGCACCTGTGTTGGCCTTGCTGAGCGGATCAGGTGGATATACAGTTTATAGTGATGCTTCCTATCTAGGGTTGGGTTATGTTCTAATGCAGCATGGGAAGGTTATAGCCTATGGGTCTAGGCAGTTGAAGAGTCATGAGAAAAACTACCCCAACCATGACTTAGAACTTGCCGCGATTATCCACGCCTTAAAGACTTGGCGCCATTACTTGTATGGGGAGACTTTTCAAATCTATACTAACCATAAGAGCCTAAAAAATATATTCACTCAAAAGGATTTCAACATGCATAAGAGAAGAGGGATAGAACTCCTCAAGGACTATGATTGCAACATCTTGTATCACCCGGGTAAGGGTAACGTAGTAGCCGATGCACTCAGTAGAAAAATTGCAGGTATGTCAGCTCACTTGATGGTTTCAGAATGCAGGGTAATAGGGGCCGCACAACAGGTATGACTTCAGGACCTGAAGAGAGTCATATGTTTGGCCCACATGACTGTTCAACGCGAGTTGATCTAGAGAATAAGGGAAGCCCAATCCACAAATTCCACCCTAGTAGCCCTAAAAAAGATGCATAATAGAGAATTAATTCAGATTTTCGAGTCTCTGCCGATGGGTTGCTTAGATTTCAGGATAGAGTGTGTGTTCTAGATGACAGTGAGTTGAAAAGGAACATCATGACAAAAGCCTATAGCTCAAAGTTTACCATGTATCTTGGAAGCACTAAGATGTATCAAAGTATGCGACCCTGATTTTGGTGAAACAAGATGAAAAGAGATGTGGCCGACTTTGTTTCCAAGTGTTTGGTATGTCAACAGGTCAAGACAGAGCATCAACACCAAGGCGAGCTATTTCAACCATTACTAATTTCGAAGTGGAAGTGGGAACATATCATAATGGATTTTGTCACAGGATTGCCTAGGGTACGCTTGGACATGATGCCATTTGGGTAATTAGTGGCAAGCTCACCAAGTATTTCCACTTCTTGGCCATCAAGATGACTGACCCATTGGACAAGCTATCAAGAAAGTATATCCGGGAGATAGTCAAATTACATGGAGTGCCAGTGACATTAGTGTCCGATAGGGACCCTAGGTTCACTTCTCAGTTATGGTCTAGTTTTCAGTAGGCAATGGGAATGAAACTGACCCTTAGTATTGCATTCTACCATTAGACCGATGGGCAATCAGAAAGGACGATCTGCACACTAGAGGATATGCTCCGAGCTTGTGTTCTTGACTTCAGGGGCCATTGGGATGATCATTTACCCCTGATAGAGTTAACCTACAATAACAGCTACCAAGGAAGTATTGGCATGGCTCCGTACGAGGCGTTGTATGGCCACCCATACAGATCACTGATTTGTTGAGAAAAAGTAGGTGATAGGAGATTGTTTGGTCCAGATCTTGTAGAGGAGACTATAGCTAAAATAATTAAGATCAGGAAGAACATTCAGACGACTCAGAACAGACAGAAGAGCTATGCGAACACCCGGAGAAGAGATTTGGAATTTGAAAAAGGTAATCGGGTGTTCCTTTTAAGATCACTCATTTTAAGGGAATTAGTAGGTTTGGCAAGAGGGGGAAACTAATTTCTTGGTTTATTGGGCCATTTAAAATCTTAGACAGAATTGGCACTACCACCTACAGACTGACACTGCCTCCAGAACTTTTCAGGGTCCACAATATGTTTCACGTGTCCATGCTACGCAAGTACAACCTGGACCCCTTTCACATCTTGGCCCACGAGTCTCTTTCACTTCAAGAGGATCTGTCCTACGAGGAAGTACCGGTCGGTATTGTTGACCGAAAGAGTAGAGTACTCCGCAATCAAAAAATTCCCTTTGTTAATGTCCTATGACAGAATCACACACTGGAAGAGGCCACATGGGAGCTAGAATCAGAATTTAGAGTTCAATATCCCTGACTGTTTGATTGAGTGAGAGAGAGACAAATTTGAGGGACCAAATTTCTTTAAGGGGGAGAGAGTTATAATACCCGAAATTAATTTTAAAAATTAAAATTAATGTATAAAAGTATAAATTTTAATTTTATAAATTTTTATTTAATGTAAAATTAGGAAAAAATAGGTGGAGGATGAAATTGAAAAATATTTTGGGAAAATGGGTGAAAATTTGGGGTTGGGGATATTTTTGAAAGAAAAATTAGAAACTACGGGTCAAACTGTAATTTAAAAAAAATGTGAACCGCCTAGTCAGCAGTCCCGACGAGCCGGAGCGAGCGACGTGGCAAGGCACGCTGATGCGGTGCCACGCGGGAGGCTAGACGGCAATCTGCATGCCCGCGATTGGATGGTCTGGATTTGTTCCTGCACACACGAGCGGTTCGGATCCGTTCCCTCCTCAGGCGCGATTGGACTGTCGCGATTAAATACGATGAATGACCCAGATTCGTTTCATCTTTAAACGCGATCGTACGGTCTAGATCAAATTGTGATGAACGGTTTAGATTTATTTCCTCTTTAAACGCGATCAGACGGTTTAGATCAAATGCAATGAACGATCCAGATTAAAGGGAGATGGATATAAATACCTCACTTCACACCAAACCCTAACCCTAACCGCTAGCCCCCCACTAGAGAAGAAAAACAGTCGCTGGAGAAGGGAGCTGACCACCAACCGCTACTTGCTGCCACGCTGGAGCCACCTCCGACTGCCAAAAAAGGTAAAAAATCTCCTAGTTGCTCGAAATTTGATTTTTAACAGCCCCATGGCCAAATCGGAGCCAAAAGACCGGCGAATGGGTTGTAAATAGTGGGTAAAGTCCAGCAGCATTGCCATGAAAAAAACCAAAAATAGTCTCCGACGAGCCCCTTTTTGATTCCCGTTTCATATGATTTTTCCACAATTGTAATCACCCTTCTGTTTTCTATAGGTTGACTGAAGAAAAATGTCCAACTGCGAAGGTGAGCCGGCGGTGCTGTCACGCTAAAAAATCCCACTGCCAGTGAATTTTTGTTTTTTGATTTTTTTTGGCTAACCGAGGCCCCTTAACGTGTTTCCTTGTAGGGATGAGTATAAAATTGGTTGAAATAGGCTAAAACTGGCTAAAAACGGGTAGTTTGAGGCAAACCACCGCCGGAGCACGGCGAGGCCATCGTGTCAGTATTTTGAAATTGGCCGAAAAAAGTTTTTAATACCGATTTGGGATTTTTGGGGGGTATTTTTAGGTACTTTAAGCATGTTTTAATCCCCGAAAACAAATTCAATAGCTCAACGACCTAAAGGAACTATAGCTCAACAACATCATAACCTCATATTCAAGTAAGTAAGAATAACAACTTTTTCTTTTTTATCTGCTTACTAGTATCCATGAGGGTCCATAGTGATGTCCCCACTATAGATGAACCATTATTTAACTAACCAGCCGTCCTCATATCCCGTTCAATATGAGCATCAAAAATACCATCCCTCAATACCCCGTATGGTATAAGAGTGAAACAGGCCATCCCCATATTCCGTCTGATATGAGTGCCAAAATACCAATCCTTGATACCCCGTCCGGTATGATGCAACGTTTAAAGTAGGGTTTTCTATGTATCTGGTCCGTCCACCATCTCCCAGGATATCCAGTAAGACAACTGTTCATTCATTCACATAATTAAACAATTTTCCGTTTACATTTAATTTTCAGTTTCACAATTTAACTGTAAATCACGTAAGACAAGCAACACATACATCAAAGAAACACAACTGAATCATCTTACCAACTCTAGTGTATTATTATGCATTTAAAACTGTAAGATCAACTAATTAGTTAAAATAGGATAAACAGTAATTAATAATCGGTTTCGCTTGCACTATTAACCTGTAATTAATTATAAAAAATTTTTAAATTATACAAAATACTGTATTATTTATAATTAAACTTCAATTCCATAACAGGAAATAAGGTGAGGGATTCTTACCCGAATTGGTTTCCAAATTGCTAAACTTTCAACTGCGCCCATTGGCGGTCCTTGGGTTCTATGAATTTTCTTTCAGGGATTAAAACACACTTCAAGTACCTAGAAATATCCCAAAAAAACTCAAAATCGGTGTTAAAAACCTTTTTTTTGGCCAATTTTAAAATTCGGACACGGCGGCGCCGACGTGCTTCGGCGACGGTATCGCTGTCTGCGGTGGTGCTTTGGCTAGTTTTGGTCTATTTCGGCCGATTTTATACTTATCATTGCGAGAAAATACGTTAAAGGGGCTTCGTTGGCAAAAAAAAATTGAAAAACAAAAACTCACTGGCGGCGGAATTTTCAAGTGCGGTGACTCCGCTGGCTCACCTTTGCGGTTGGACATTTTTCTTCAATCAACCTATAGAAAATAGAATGGTGATTACAATAATGAAAAAATCATATGAAATGGGAATCGGGAAGGGCTCATCGGAGGCAGTTTTTAATTTTTACTATAGCGGCACTGCTAGACTTTATATGCGATTTTTGGCCCATCTGTCGGTCCTTTAGCTCTGATTTAGCCATAGAGGTGTTCAAAATCAAAATTTGAGTGATTGGAAGAATTTTTACCTTTTCTGGCAGTTGAAGATGGCTCCAGCACGGCAGCGGTTGGCTCCCTTCTCCGGCGATGGGTTCTTCTTCTCCGGCGGGGCGGGGGGAGGGGGGCTTGGCGCCTAGGTTTAGGGTTCAGTGTGAAGTGAGGTATTTATATCTGTCTTCCTCTAATCTGGATCGTTTATCGCGTTTGTTCTAAACCGTCCAATCGCGTTTAAAGAGAAAAGGAATCTGAACCATTCATCGTGATTCGATCTGAACTGTACGATCGCGTTTAAAGAGAAAATAAATATAGAGCGTTCATTGTATTTAATTGCGACCGTCCGATCGTGCCTGAGGAGGGAACAGATTTGGACCGTCTGTGTGCGTGGAAATAAATTTGGACCGTCCAATCGCGAAAATGCAGATTACCAGCATGGCTCCTGTGTGGCACTGTGTCAGTGTACCTTGCCACGCGGCATGCTCCGGTTCGTCGAGACTGCTAACTTGGCAGTCCTACATGGCATATGTTTCCTAAATTATGTTTTGACATCCAGTTCTAATTTTTCTGTTAAAAATACTCACCGAACCCAAATTTTTACCTTTGTTTTCTAAAATTATTTTCAATATCATTATCCACCTATTTTTTTTTCTAATTTTACATTAAATAAAAATTTATAAAATTAAAATTTATACTTTTATGCATTAATTTTAAGTTTTAAAATTAATTCCGGGTATTACAAGGAAAGGAACGACCGGTGGCCTCAGCCTAATCTCCTTGATGCTGATAATCTGTTAGAGGTCCTAAATTGTCATCCATATCAAATTCTTATACCCCAGAATGTACATAGTTTTGCTAATCTTCTTGGACACTGTTGCTTCATAATAGGAACCTAGGAAACCCTGCTCTCAGTTGCTCTGTTCGATTTCGTCTCCTCTCTTGAATTTCATTTTTCTAAAAAATCTAGGGAAAAGTTTGGATTTTTTGGATGATTTACTTCTTGGTTTGCAGGATTTTGTAGTGGTTTTGAAGATGAATATGGATAGTGGAGCGTATAGTGGGATGTAGTCGTTAGGGAAGGTCTCATTATACACATGCAAAATTTGAAGGTGATTTTATGGATAGATATGCCAAATGTCATTTTTTTTTCTTTCCTAGTTCGACAAGTTTCAATGTTTTGGTTCCAAAGATATACTTAGTATTGCGTTAAATTATATATTTAATTCTAATTTTAATATTAATAAATAATAAATTCAAATGTAAAAAGACTTGGTAATCTATTAATAAATTTAATATTAATTGATAATTTTGTCTTTTTTCCTTATAAAACATCTTAAATTTTCAAATTATAATTTTACTATAAAAATAAAATTTTTCTTTTTTTTCACCCAACAATTTACTTCTTTTAATTTTTTCTTTTTTATATTCCAATAAAAAAGAAAAATATCACTATTTTTCTGTCCACATTCATTTCCTTCATTTTTCTTCTTCTTTTAACTCCATTTCCTTATTAGTGTGACTTCATGATATTTTCTTTTATACAGATCTTTTACCTAAGAAAGATATATTTTTTTTAACATTAAATTTTTGCCATTTATGTTTTTTTATATATACATATATAGTTAGACTTACTAATTCTTATTTTAAAATGTTACCATTTTTCACATGCCATTTTATCAAAAAGGCTACAACTTTTCACATGCCACTTCGTTTAAAAGATCACCACCTTTTATCATGCTACCTCATCTAAAAGGTTCTTACCTATTGTTTATGCTTCTTCATGTTTATTCTAAATTTTTCCACACTCTTCCACTTGTTTCCCCATCCTTATCCATCATTTAGCTACTTGCTAGCTAAATATGAGCTGAAATGGAGCCCAATAGACTCCCTAAGGCCCACCTAAGTTCATTAGACCAAAATAAAAAGTCATTATAAACTTCTCCTTATGTCTATCAGTTTTCTTTCTGTTCGAATCTAAACTATATCTTTAACCTTATTATATATTTTCAAACACATATAAATGCTAAATTAAATATATCAAGCACAAGAAATTAACTCGGTAGTATTTTTGAGCTATCACATTCTCAACTATTGTTATAATCAAATCTCTAGTTTCTTAATAGTTAAGGATAACATCAACAACTGATCTATAATAATTGTTTCAATAAAAAGAGTTTTTAAATTAATTGTTGTTACTTTAAATGATGAAAAAAAGTCATTGGATATCAAAAGAGATCTAAATTCTTAAAGGGTGTATGAGACTTCAACTATGTCTAATAATATTATATCTAGATTGTGGTGAATAAAAGGTCAAAAATTTTCAACATTTCCTAAAGTCTTCAAAGTTTTAACTAAAAAATATTTATTCATACGTGACATAATAATAACCAGACAGACATCAGTAATAATAACGATAATTATTATAATATGTTTAAAAAATGGAAAAATACATTTAAAAAAACTAAACCTGAAAAATGACGAAGAAGAAAAGATTAAAAATACCCAAACTTGGTAGAGACCTATTTTTCTTCAACCCAATCCAAATGAATCCTCAACTTCTCAATATTAGGGAAAGTGATGGTCTGTGTGCATTATGGAGTACAAGAATCTGATAAAGGATGATGGGTAAGTACTTTTGAGAGAGATTATCGGCATCAACGAGATTAGGCTGAGGCCGCTGGTCATTCCTTTCCTAGGCAGAGATTTATCTCCGGGTGATAACGTTGATTCCTTTGAGAGAGATTATCGACATCAACAAGATTAGGACGAGACTAATGGTCATTCCTTTCCTGGCCGGTAATCTCTCAGAGGTCCTGAACCGTCATCCTAATCAAATTCTTGTACTCCAAAATGTACATAGTTTTGTTGATCTTCCTGGACACTGTTGCTTCATAATAGGATGCTCCATTTGATTTCGTCTCCTCTCTTGAATTTCATTTTTCTCAAAAATCTAAGGAAAAGTTTGGATTTTTAGGATGATTTACTTTTGGGTTTGTAGGAGTTTGTGGTGGTTTTGAAGATGGATATGGAAAGTGGAGCGTACAGTGGGATGTAGCCGTTAGGTAAGGTCACATTATACACATTCAAAATTTCAAGGTGATTTTCTGGATAGATATGCCAAATTTCATTTTTTTTCTTTCCTAATATGACAAGTTTCAATGTTTTGTTTCCAAAGTTATACTTATTAATGTGTTAAATTATATATTTAATTCTAATTTAAATATTAATAAATAATAAATTCAAATGTGAAAAGACTTGGTAATCTATTAATAAATTTAATATTAATTGGCAATTTTGTTTGTTTTCCTTATGAAACATCTTAAATTTTCAAATTATAATTTACTATAAAAATAAATATTTTTCTTTTTTTTCACCCAACAATTTATTTCTTTTAATTTTTTCTTTTCTGTATTCTAGTAAAAAAAAGAAAAATATCACTATTTTTCGGTCCACATTCATTTCCTTCATTTTTCTTCTCCTTTTAACTCCATTTCCTTATTAGTGTGACTTCATGATATTTTCTTTTATATAGATCTTTTACCTAAGAAAGATATATTTATTTTAACATTAAATTTTTGCCATTCATGATTTTTTATAGACACATATATATTTAGACTTACTAATTCTTATTTTTAAATTTTTTAATCATAATTATTTTTTATTTTTGGTTAAAAAAATTGCACTATTCAATTGTACTATATTATAAACATTATTTATTAAGTAGAAGAATTTATGAAATTGAAGCACGTTGAAAAAGAACCTACACATTAAAATATAAGACAAATTGAAGTATGTTACAATTTTCTTGCAATATTATAATTTTAACAGAAAAAAAATTATTCAAGTCTTATTTGGCCAACATTGTAGCGGCCCCAGAAACTCTAAATGAGATAAATTATAAATTAAGTGCAAAAGTGAAATAAATAGTTAGGGTTTATATTCCTTACACAATAACTAAAGTACCAAAAAGGGATACGGGAATGACTTTTTTAAAAGAAATAACAAAAAATTAAAGAAACAAACGGAAAATAAATAAAACTAGCATCCTACTCGCAATTCTCTTGTGGATTGGGCTCTAAATTCTGGTCATCTTAATATGAAATGGTTAATAAAAGAATAAGATACACTAGTTTAGTAAGAATATCACGCTACTCAAGGATACATAAATGAAAGTTGGTAGAAATTATAAAAATTAATGGAGCTTTTAATTTAAGTAAATTGGTTTGTTAAAAATAAAATTATTTAGCGCATACTTACCGTAGCGAGATTTTCAAAAACAACCTATAGAGTCAATAATATAACACATATCATAATTTCATATGCAATTAGTCGGAACAACAATTTCTCTTTTATCAGCTTACTGGTATCCATGGGGGTCCATAGGGACATCCCCACTACGCGTGAACATTTATTCAATATTTCAAGTAACGGGTCGTTCCCATACCCCGTCTGGTATGAGCACCAAAAGATACCATCCTCTAATACTCCGTTCGGTATGAGGGCGAATCGGGCTGTCCCCATACCCCGTCCGGTATGAGTGCCAAATTACCAATCCTCGATACCCCATCCGGTATGAGACAACGTTCATGGTAGGGTTCCTTATGTACCCGTTCCATCCACCATCTCCCAGGATATCCAGTAAGGCTACCGTTCATCCATTCACTTAATTAATTAATTTCTCAATTTAACGGTAATCACATAAAACAAGCAATATATGCATCAAGGAAAACACAATCACATCATCATACCAAATACAAAGTATTATCATGCATTCAAAATTGTAAAATTAATCAATCAGTTAAACATGTCAAACAGTAATAAATAACTTGTTCCGCCTCCATTAGTGATCTTTAATTAATTATGGATATTTCTAAATTATGTAAAATACCATATTATTTAATATTAAACTTCAATTCTATAACAAGGAATAGGGTGAGGGATTCTTACTCAAATTGATGTTCGAAATGCTAAACTTTTGACTGCACCTACTGGTGGTCCCCGGGTTCCCTGAATTTTCTTTCAGAGATTAAAACGCGCTTCAAGTACCTAGAAATATCCCAAAAAATCTAAAATCAGTGTTAGGAACCCTTTTTGGCCAATTTTAGAATTTTGGCACAGCGGCTCTGCCATGCTTCGGCGACGGAATCACCGTCCACGGCGGTGGTTTACCTCGAGTCGACTGTTTTTGGCCGGTTTTATACCAATCCCTATGAGAAAATATGTTAAGGGGCCTTAGTTTGCCAAAAAAGTTAAAAAAATTGAAACTTAATTACGACGAAGCTCTCCGGTGCGGTGGCTTCGCCGACTCACATTTGCAGTTGGGTATTTTGCTTCGATCAATTTGTAGAGAAAGAAATGGTGATTACAATGGTGGAAGAATTACGCAGAATGGAAATCAGGAAGGGCCTCATCGGAGGCAATTTTTGCATTTTCTCGCGGCAGCACTGCTGGGCTTTGCCTGCGATTTTTGGCCAATCCATCGGTCTTTTTGCTCTGAGTTGACCATGGGAGTGTTTAAAATCAAATTTTCGAGCAAAGGAGAAAGTTTTTACCTCAATTTGCGGTTGAAAGCGGCTTTGGCACAGCGGCGACGGCGCTCGACTTCCTTCCCACGACCGAGTCTTCTTCTCCGGCGAGGGGTTGGGGGGGGGGGGGTCTGGTGGCTAGGGTTAGGGTTTGGTGTGAAGAGGGTTATTTATATCTGTCCCCTTTTAATCTGACTCGTCCATCGCATTTGATATGGAGCGTCTGTTCGCGATTAAATAAGGAGTGAATCTGAGCCATTCATCGCGATCTGATCTGGGCCGTCCGATTGTATTTAAATAGGAAGTGAATCTGAACCGTTCGTTGTGTTTAAATATGACCGTCCAATTGCATATGAGGATGGAACGGATCTGGACTGTCTGTGCATGCAGGAATGAATCTGGACCGTCCGATCGTAGGCACGCGGATCACCACTGTGGCCTCCCGCGTGGCACCGCGTCTGCATCCCTTGCCATGTGGCGCTCCCCGATTCGTCACCGCTGCTGACTTGGCATCCTACGTAGCATAATTTTCTTAAATTATGTTTTGATCCACAGTTTCTAAATTTTCTTTCAAAAATACCTATAGAACCCAAAATTTCACCCTTTTTTTCAAAATTGTTTTCAATTTCATCCTCCTTTTAATTTTCTTCATTTTTATATTAAATAAGAATTAAAAAATTAGAAAACTATATTTATACACTAATTTTAATTACATTAAAATTAATAAATCAAGGGTATTACAACTCTCCCCCTAAAGAAAATTTGGTCCCTCAAATTTGCCTCTCTCTCACTCAATCAAATAGTCTGGGATATTGGGCTCTGAAGTCTGATTCTAGCTCCCATGTGGCCTCTCCCGTTGTGTGATTCTACCATAGGACCTTAATAAAGGAAATTTTCTAATTGCGGAGTACTCTACTCTTTCGGTCCACAATACCGACCAGTACTTCCTCATAGGACAAATCCTCCTAAAGTGAAAGAAGCTCGTGGGCCAAGACATGAGAGGGGTTCGGGTTGTACTTGCGTAGCATGGATACGTGAAACACATTGTGGACCCTGAAAAGTTCTTGAGGCAGTACCAATCTGTAGGTGGTAGTGCCAATTTTGTCTAAGATTTCAAATGACCCAATAAATCGGGGATTTAGTTTCCCCCTATTGCCAAACCTACTGATTCTCTTGAAAGGAGTGATCTTAAGGAACACCCGATTACCTTTTTCAAATTCTAAATCTTTCATGCGGATGTCCGCATAACTCTTTTGCTTGCTCTGAACCATCTGAATATTCTTCTTGATCTTAACTATTTTGGCTATAGTCTCCTCTACAAGATCTAGACTAAACAATCTTCTATCACCCACTTTTTCTCAACAGATCGATGACTTGCATAGGCGACCATACAACACCTCATACGAAGCCATGTCAATACTTGCTTGGTAGCTGTTATTGTAGGCGAACTCTATCAGGGGTAAATGATCATCCCAATGGCCCCTGCAGTCAAGAACACAAGCTCGGAGCATATCCTCTAGTGTGCAGATCATCTTTTCTGATTACCCATCAATTTAAGGGTGGAATGCAGTACTAAGGGACAATTTCATTCCCATGTCCTGCTGAAAACTATACCAGAACTGAGAAGTGAACCTGGGGTCCCTGTCGGACACTACTGTCACTAGCACTCCACGTAATCTGACTATCTCTCAGATATACTTTCTTGCTAGGTTGTTCAAGGGGTCAGTCATATTGATGGCCAAGAAGTGGAAAGACTTGGTGAGCCTGCCAATAATTACCCAAATGACATCATGTCCCGAGTGTGCCTTAGGCAGTCTTATGACAAAATCCATTATGATATGTTCCCACTTCCACTCCGAAATTGGTAATTGCTGAAGTAGCTCACCTTGGCGTTAATGCTCTACCTTGACCTGTTGACATACCAAACACTTGGAAACAAAGTCGGCCACATCTCTTTTCATCCCCTTTCACCAAAATCGGGGTCGTATACTTTGATACATCTTAGTGCTTCTGGGATGGATGATAAACTTTGAGCTATGAGCCTCTGTCATGATGCCCATTTTTAACTCACTGTCACCTAGAACACACACTATGTCCTAAAATCTAAGCAACCCATGGGTAGAGACTCAAAACTCTAAATTAATTCTCTGTTCTGCATCTTTCTTGAGGGCTGCTGGGGTGAAATCGGCGGATTGGGTTTTCTTTATTCTCTGAATCAACTTGGGTTGAACAGTCAGGTGGGCCAAACATGCGACTCTCTTTAGGTCCTGAAGTCGTACCTGTTATACGACCCCTATTACCCTGCATTCAGAAACCATCAAGTGAGCTAATATACCTGTACTTTTTCTACTGAGTGCATCGGCTACCACATTGCCCTTACCCGGGTGATACAAGATGTTGCAATCATAGTCCTTGAGGAGTTCCATCCATCTTCTCTTACGCATGTTGAGATCTTTTTGAGTGAATATGTGTTTTAGGCACTCATAGTCAGTATAGATTTGAAAGGTCTCCCCATACAAGTAATGGCGCCAAGTCTTCAAGGAGTGGATAATCGCGGCAAGTTCTAAGTTATGGGTGAGGTATTTTTCTCATGACTCTTCAACTAACTGGACCCATAGCCTATGACCTTCCCATGCTGCATTAGAACATAACTCAACCCTAGGTAGGAGGCATCACTATAAACTGTATATCCATCTGACCCACTCAGCAAGGCCAACACAGGTGCAGTAGTCAACCGTTTCTTTAGTTTTGAAAAACTCCTTTCACCGTCCTCATTCCACTCAAATTTGATATTTTTCTTTGTGAGCCGAGTCAGAGGAGCAGTTAGGCTAGAAACCATTCCACAAACCTGTGGTAATAATATGCCATCCCTAGAAAGTTACAGATCTCCTTGACTGAGGTCAATTTTTTTTAGCTGAGCATTGCCTCAACTTTTTCGGGGTTCATTGACACTTCATCCCTTGATATGATGTGCTCTAGGAAGGTAGTCTGCTCAAGCCAAAACCCACATTTACTCAACTTTGCATACAACTTATTCTCTCTGAGAATCTACAAAACCTGAGTCAGAATGTGAGTGTGTTCCTCTCTGCTTTTTTTTTAATAGACCAAGATATCGTCGATGAATGTAATGACGAATTGATTCAGAAATTGTCTGAAAATCCTGTTCATCAAATTCACAAAGATGGCTGGTATGTTGGTTAGTCTAAATGGCATGACCAGGAACTCATAGTGTCCGTACCTAGTTTGAAAAGTTATTTTGGGAACGTCTTCAGCTTTGATCTTTACCTAATGGTAACCTGAACACAAATCTATTCTGGAAAAGACTTGGACACTCTGCAACTAATCAAAAAGATCATCGATCCTGGGGAGGGGGTACTTGTTCTGGATCACGTCCCTATTAAATCCCCTATAGTCAATACATGATCCTAACGACACTTCCCCTTTTCTTGTAATTGTGACTCCAGCGCCCCAAGGAGAAACATCGTGCTGGATAAACCCATTGTCCTGCAGTTTTTTGTTCTATTTCCTCAACTCTTCCGTTTCAACATAACTCCTTCGGTAAGGAAAAACTGAGATAGGTTGCGTGCCGGACTGAAGGTCTATGGTGAACTTAACTTCCCTGTCCACTGGCGGTTCGGGAGGTTCATCAGAAAACACATTTGGAAAGTCTTGGACTACCGGGATCTTTTGAATACAATTTTCTTTCTTAAGTTTGTATATTGTAGAGAAACAATCGAGTTAAAGTGCTATGTACTAAGGAATTTATTAGGGGAGTATAATATTCAACGCTTTTATTAGCTTGTAAATGACTCTTTGTTAGGAGGCTTAAATATAATTTTTTCTCGTGAAAACAATTCGTGGTGGCATGATACATTGCTAACAAGTTTCATTCTTGAAAATACATCAGGGTCCCCCATGTCAATCTCTATCAAGTCCATCATGGGTGAAAATCGAGTCCCATGAAAGAGGGGCCAGACTTTGCTGGGGAGGGACCTGATGGCCTTGTAATAGTGTCGGATGATATGGTGGGGGCTTCGAATTATATTGTGATGGTGTCGGATGATGTGATACGGGTTTCGAATTGTATTTTGATGGTGTCAGATGATACGATGGGGGTTCCAAATTGTATTGTGATGGTGTCAGATGACACGACGGAGGAGTGAGGTTGTATCGAGGAAGCATTAGATCCTCTCATTGTAGAGGTGGCTCATGTTGTGGAAGTGGTAGAGGGTCATATAGTTCCATACTCTTTTTCCTAGCCTACTGGACAGAGATGAGTCTCTCTAAAATCTCGAAGAACCGATCGACATCTTCTTAAAGTGACCCGTCTCGGCTGTCCTATTCCGTAAGGGACCTCATCTTCTCGTGCCTTTATACTTATTTTTTAAAAAGAAGGGTTGGGCGATAGTTTGTATTTGGTGTTTTTAAGTCTTTGTGTAAGGAATGGTTCCGAGGAATGCGGCTCTGATACATATTGTAACGGCCTGAGATAAATTATAAATTAAGTGCAGAAGCGAAATAAATAGTTAGGGCTTACATTCCTTACACAATAACTAAAGTACCAAATAGGGATACGCGAATGACCCTTTAAAAAAAAACAAAAAATTAAAGAAATAAGCAGAAAATAAATAAAACTTGCATCCTACTTGCAACCCTCTTGTGGATCGGGCTCTGGATCCTGGTCCTCTTGATATGAAATGGTTAATAAAAAAATGAGATACACAAGTCCAGTAAGAATATCACACTACTCAACGATACATAAATGAAGGTTGGTAGAAATAATAAAAACAACTAATGGAACTCTTAATTAAAGTAAATTCGTTTGTCATAAATAAAATCATTTAGTGCATACTTACCGTAGCGAGATTTCCAAAAATAATATATAGAGTCAATAAAATAACACATATCATAATTTCATATGCAATCAGTCAGAGCAACAATTTTCTCTTTTGTCAACCTACTAGTATCTATGGGGGTCCATGAGGATGTCCCCACTACACGTGAACCTTTATTCAATATTTCAAATAACGGGTCGTCCCCATACCCCGTCCGGTATCAGCGCCAAAAGATACCATCCCCTATTAGCCCGTTCAGTATGAGGGTGAAATGGGTTGTCCCCATACCCCGTTCGGTATGAGGCAACGTTCACGGTAGGGTTCCCTATGTACCCGATATGTCCACCATCTCCCAAGATATCCAGTAAGGCTACCGTTCATCCATTCACTTAATCAATTAATTTTCTGTTTACCTTTAATTTCTAATTTTCCGATTTAACTGTAATAACGTAAAAAAAACAATACATGCATAGAGAAAAACAAAATCGCATCATCATACCAAATCCATAGTATTATCATGCATTCGAAATTGTAAAATCAATCAATCAGTTAAAGATGACAAACAGTAATAAATAACCAATTTCATCTCCATTAGTGACCTTTAATTAATTATGGATATTTCTAAATTATGTAAAATATCATATTATTTAATATTAAACTTCAATTCCATAACAAGGAATAGGGTGAAAGATTCTTACTCAAATTGATATCCGAAATGCTAAACTTTTGATTGTGCCTACTGGCGGTCCCCAGGTTCCCTGAATTTCCCTTCGAGGATTAAAACGTGCTTCAAATACCTAAAAATATCCCAAAAAATCCAAACTCAATGTTAGGGACCTTTTTTAACCAATTTCAAAATTCCGGTATGACGGCTCTGTCGTGCTCCGATGACGGCACCGCCGCCCACAGCAGCAGTTTGCCTTGGATCGACTGTTTTTGGTCGATTTTGTACCAATCTTTGTGAGAAAATACGTTAAGGGGCCTTGGTTGGCAAAAAAAGTCAAAAAAATCAAAATTTACTAGTGGCAGGGTTCTCCGATGCGGCGGCTTCGTCCGCTCACCTTTGTGGTTTGGTTTTTTGCTTCGGTTAACTTGCAGAGAAGGAAATGATAATTATAATGGTGGAAGAATTACGCAGAACGGGAATCGTGAAGGGCCACATCGGAGGCGGCTTTTGCATTTTCTCGCGGCACCATCACCGGGCTTTGCCCGCGGTTTCTGTCCAATACTTGGTCCTTTTACTCTGATTTAGCCATGAGGGTGTTTAAAATCAAATTTCGAGCAAAAGAGAATTTTTTTACCTTTTTTGGCGGTTAAAAGTGGCTCCAGCGCCACGGCGGCGGCGGTCAGCTCCCTTCTCGACGAATGGGTCTTCTTATTCGGCGGGCCTGGGGGAGGGGGGGGGGGGGGCGGGAGCTGGCGGCTAAGGTTAGGATTTGGTGTGAAGAGGCTTATTTATATCCGTTCTCTTTTAATCTAGGCCATCTATTACATTTGATCTGGACCGTTCATCAAAATTCTGATTTAGGCTATCCGATCGCGTTTAAATAGGGAATAGATCTGGACTATTCTTCACATTTAAATATGACCGTCCAATCGCATTTGGGGAGGGAACGGATCCGGACCGTCCGTGCGCGCGAGAATGAATCTGGATTGTCTGATCGCAAGCACGCGAATCGCCAGCGTGGCCTCCCACGTGGCACCGCGTCAGTGTCCCTTGCCACGCAGTGCGATTTGGTTCGTCGGGGCTGCTGACTGGGCATCTTACATGGACAATTTTTTCTAAATTGCGTTTTAACCTCAGTTTCTGAATTTTCTTTCAAAAATACCATCAGAACCCAAATTTTCATCCATTTTTCCCAAAATTATTTTCAATTTCATCCTCCTTTTAATTTTCTTCATTTTTACATTAAATAAGAATTAAAAAATTAGAAAGCTATATTTATACACTAATTTTAATTACATTAAAATTAATAAATCAAGGGTAGTACAAACATATCAAGCAAAAAACTTGCTAACAAAATGAAAAGAAAAAAGAAAACAAATGGAAATTCTTTCATGCATACACTCAAAGTGCAAACTTTGTTACAATTTATTTCCTTTATTTCAACATAACTCAAACTTAAAACTCATTTCAACACATAAAATTTTCTTGCAAGATTATAATTCTTTCATGCGCAAAATATTTAAAAAAAATCCAAAATTTTTGCCTTTAAAAACTTTTAACTAATTAGTTGAGATCTTTGCATAGCAAACTTTTGATTGAACTCTTCAATCAAGACTTATCTTATAAATAAAATATTAAAACTTACTTGGATATATCAGATACATAAGTTCCATATTTACTCAAAACTTTAAAAAAATAATGTTGAGTTAATTTATGTAGTTTGGTTATCTAATTTGAAACGGTTCGGAACTTGAAAGGAGATAAATTATAAATTGAGGAAGTAAAATAATAAAGTTAGAGTTTACATTCCTTATACAACAATTTAAAATACTCAATAGAGCATTCTAAAAGAATAAACGAACAATCAAAGAAATAAATGGAAAGTAAAGAACTGGGCATCCTATTCGCAATCTTCTTGTGGATCAGGATCTGGATCTTGGTCTTCTTGATATGAAATAGTTAATGAAAGAGTGAGATATACTAGTCCAGTAAAAATGTCACACTATTCACCGATACAGAAATGAAGGTTGGTAAAAATCATAAAAATAACTAATGGAGCTCTTAAATTAAATAAATTCATTTATCATAAATAAATTATTTATTGTATACTTACCGTAGTGAGTTTTCCAAAAACGACTTATAGAGGCAATAACACAAACAACATTATAATCTCATATTCATTTGGCTAGAACAACAACTTTTCTTTTTTATCTGCCTATTGGTATCCATGGGGATTCATAGGGATGTCTCCACTATGCGTGAACCATTAATCAACTTTTTCAACTAACCGGCCGTCTCTATACCCTGTCTGGTATGAGTGCCAAAAATACCATCTCTCAATATCCCGTTCGGTATGAGAGTGAAATGAGCCGTACTCATATCCTGTCCAGTATGAGTACCAAAATACCAGTCCTTGATATCCCGTCGGGTATGAGGCAACATTCACGGTGGGATAATCTATGTACCCAGTCCGTCCACCATCTCCCAAGATATCCAGTAAGGCTACTATTCATCCATTCACTTAATCAAACAATTTTTCGTTTACGTTTAATTTCAGATTTACAATTTAACTGTAAATCATGCAAAACAAGTAATACATGCATCAAGAAAATACAACAGAATCATCTTACCAATTTCAGTGTATTATCATGCATACGAAACTATAGAATTAAATAAGCAATTAAAACATGACAAATAGTAATAAATAACCGGTTCCGACTCCATTAGTAGCCTGTAATTAATTATGAATATTTTTTAAATTACACAAAATACCGTATTATTGTGTAAGGGACGGGTCCGAGGAATGCAAGTTTGCCTGAATTCGGCTGAAAATGGTCAAAAGCTGGGACTCCATACAATCTGACTATTTCTCGGATATACATTCTTGCCAACTTGTCCAAAGGATTGGTCATCCTGATGGCTAAGAAGTGGGAAGACTTGGTAAGTTAGTCAACAACTACCCAGATAGCATCATGTCTTGAGCGTGCCTTAGGTAACCCTGTCACGAAGTCCATGGTGATATATTCCCACTTCCACTCTGGGATCGGTAAAGGCTGAAGTAACCCGCCTGGGCGCTGATGCTCTGCCTTGACCTACGGACATACCAAGTATTTAGACACAAAGTCAGCTATGTCTCTTTTCATCCCATTCCACCAAAATCGAGGTCACATGCTTTGGTACATTTTAGTGCTTCCAGGATGCATGGAAAACTTTGAGTTGTAGGCCTCTGTCATGATGTATCTCTTAACTCACTGTCATCTGGGACACACACCCTGTCCTGGAGTCAGAGTAACCCATCGGCGGAGACTCAAAATTCTGACCTAACTCCCTGTTCTGCATCATTCTTGAGGGCTATTAGGGCGGGATCAGCTGACTGACTTTCCCTTATTCTCTGGATTAACTCAGGTTGGACGGTCAGATAACCCAAACATGTGACTCTCCTCAAGTCCTGAAGTCGAACCTGTTGTGTGGCCCTAATTTGCCTGCATTCTGAGACCATCAAATGGGCTAAGATACTTGCACTTTTTCTACTGAGTGCATCGGCTACCATGTTGCCTTTACCTGGATGGTACAAGATGTCACAATCATAATCCTTAAGAAGTTCTATCCACCTTCTCTAACACATGTTGAGATCCTTTTGAGTGAATATATGTTTCAAACTCTTGTGATCGGTATAGATCTGAAAGGTCTCTCCATATAAATAATGGCGCCAAGTCTTCAAGTTGTGTATGATTGCGGCAAGCTCTAAGTCATGGGTGGGATAATTTTTCTCATGACTCTTTAACTGTCTGGACCCATAAGCTATGACCTTCCCATGCTGCATTAGAACACAACCCAAGCCTGGATAAGAGGCATCACTGTAAACTGTATATCCCCTCGATCCACTCGGTAAGGCCAGCACATGTGCAGTAGTCAGCTGCTTCTTTAGTTCTGAAAAACTTCTTTCACAATCCTCATTCCACTCAAACTTGGCATTCTTCTTTGTGAGTCGGGTTAAGGGAGCAGCTAGACTAGAAAATCCTTCAACAAACCAGCGCTAATAGCCTGCCATTATCAGAAAGATACAGATTTCTTTAACTGATGTCAATTTTTTCCAGCCGAGCACCGCTTTAACCTTTTCAGGATTCACCGGTACTCTATCCTTTGATATAATGTGTCCCAGGAAGCTAATCTGCTAAAGCCAGAATTCATACTTACTCAACTTTGCATACAATTTCTTTTTTTTTGAGAACCTACAAAACCTAAGCTAGATGGTGAGCATGTTCCTCTCTACTTTTTGAATAGACCAGGATGTCATTGATGAACACGATAACAAATTAATCTAAGAATTGTCTGAAGACCCTGTTCATCAGATCCATGACGATGGCTGGGGCGTTGGTTAGCCCAAATGGCATGACCAGGAACTCATAGTGTCCGTACCTGGTTTGAAAAGCCGCCTTGGGGATGTCTTCTGTCTTTATTTTCATCTGATGGTAACCTAATCGCATGTCTATTTTGGAGAAGACCTATGCATCCTACCACTGATCGAAGAGGTCATCAATCCTAGGATGGGGATACTTGTTCTTGATTGTGACCCGGTTCAACCCTCTGTAATCAATACATAGTCTCAACATTCCATCTCCCTTTCTGGCAAAAGTGACTTCGGCACCCCAAGGGGACACACTATGTCTGATAAAACCACTGTCTTGTAATTCAGTGATCTGTTTCTTCAGCTCCCCCATCTCAACGCGGCTCATGCGGTAAGGAGCAACCAAGATAGGCTGAGTGCCTGGCTGTAGATCTATGGTGAACTCGACTTCTCTGTCCACTGGAAGTCCGGGTAGTTCATCCGAAAACACATTTGAAAAGTCTCGGACTACCGGAATCTCTTGAATACAATTCTTTTTCTTGGGTTTGCCTAGTTAGATAAAATAGCAAGGTTAAAATACTCGACAAATAAGAAAACTTGCCATCAAGGAATAAGTATTAAATGATTTTATTAATTTGTAAATGGCTCCTCATTAGGAGGATTGAATACAACCTTCTTGCTAAAACAATCTACGGTGAGGTGATACGCCGCTAGCCAATTCATCCCTAAGATTACATCAAAATTTCCCGTGTCTAATCCTATTAGGTCTACACTCAGTTTTCTATTTGCTATCTCCATGGCACAAGCCCTGTAGACAACTTCTCCCAATAGTGTTACACTCCCAGCAGTAGACACAAATAACATTGAATCAAGTTTATCAGGTAATACATTAAAATTGGATGCAAAAACAAGTGAAACAAATGAATGCGATGCACCAATTTCAATCAAAACATGAGCAAGATGGTTACAGATAATATACATACCCTGTACCAAGTCCGGGTCGGCTTCGGCATCCTGCTGGGTGAGGTTGTAAGTCTTGCCCTGGATAGGAGGTCTGCCCTGATTCGGGTTCCTTGGGGACTCTCTTGCATAGTGTTGGGCACTACCACATATGCGACAGGTGTTATTGAGGCGGTAGCATGGTCGGTCCCCATGATCCCTGCCGCAATACTGACAGATCTTACCACATCCTGCCACTAGAGCTTGAGGGGGAGCTTGGATCACCAGTCTGGGCTTCTTGTTCTGTTGGACAGGCGTAGTAGGTGTTGGTCTGCGGGTTGGAGTTGAGGGTCTGTGGTTCCCTACTGACTGAGAAAGTGTGTGGAGGCTCCTCTCCACTAACTGTGCCTTGGCCAGAACGACCGAGTAGGTCCCGAGCTCCAGTACAAACAAATGCTGCTTGATCTCTGGGCGGAGGCCCCACTGGAACCTCCTAGCATTCCTGCCCTCATCCATCAACATCTCAGAGGAGTATCAGCCCAACACCAGGAACTTACGAGCATATTCTAACACCGTCATGTTCCCCTGGACCAACTAGACAAACTCCATCTCCTTTAGATGTCGGATGTGCTCTGGGAGGTACTCTGTATGAAAGGCTACTAGGAACTGTTCCCAAGTAACTAGAACAGGCAAAGTGGTCTACTTGAGTTCCCACCAGCGGTCTGCTTCTCCCACCAGCATGTAGGTAGCAAGGGTGACTGTCTGCTCGGGAGTCATCCCTAGGGTCTTGAAGGCCTTTTCCGTTTCTGCCAACCTGTACTGAGCATTTTCAAAAGAGGATTCCCCTGTAAAAGTAGATGGGTTCAGTCCCCTGTACCTCTCTATGTAGCCTGGGTCAATCATGGGAGGAGCTGGGTCCTGTGGAAGAGGTACTAGGCCAGGCTGAGGATAGACTGGGGGGCCCTGTGATGGTACTTACTGATATGGTAGGGGCACTGGATTATACTGTGGCGGTGCCTAGCAGTACTATGGCTGGGGCATCGGATTATACTGCGGCAGTGGCACTGGGTGGTACTGTGGAGGAGCAGGGTCGTACTGAGGTGGCTTAGGATCCTTTCGCTACAGTGGTGGCTCAACCTGTGGCAGCAGGGGAGGGTCAGGTAGCTCCCTCATCTCCTTTCGGCCCTGCTGGGCTGCAATGAGTCTTTCTAACATCTCAAATATCCTGTCCACGTCTTCCCTGAGTGAACCCTCCCGGGTTGCCCAATTTAGTAGGGGTCTTCCTCTTCTTATCTCTCTATACTGGTATTTCACAAGGAAGAGTTGAGTGATAATTCATTGTTTGGTGTTTCTATAAGTATTATTGTGTAAGGGACAGGTCCAAGGAACGCGGCTCTGATACCAACTGTAACGGCCCCAAAAATTCAAAAGGAAATACATATAATAATCTGAGTGCGGAAGCAAAATAAAAGATTAAGGTTAACATCCCTTACACAATAACTTAAAAGTACTAAACAATATCACGGAATAAGATCTCTAAAAGAAATACGAGAAAGGAGAAAAATAAAAGAAACTATAAAGTATCTAGCATCTACTCGCCGTCCTCTTGTGGATCAGACTCGGAAACCAGTTCCTCCTGATCTGAAATGGTTAAATAAGGAATGAGCTACACTAGCTCAGTAAGGACATCATACCATATCACCGTCACAGAAGCAAAGGTTGGTAGAAAACCAAAAATAGCCAATGGAGCACAAATTTTAAACCAATACATTTATTTAAAATAAAACCACTTACTCTTTTTCTTACCCTTGGAGAACCTGTGAAAACAACCTATAAAGACAATAACATCATACAGATCACAATTTCATGCATAATCAGTAATATAAGACATATCATGAATCCGTATTTATTAACAATAACTGATTATCACCGTTTCTCATTTTCACCAGCCTACTAATATCCATGGGGATCCATAGGGGTGTCCCCACTACACGTAAGCCATTCTTCTTAATAGTCTTCATTCCAGGGCCGTCCCCATACCCCATCCGGTATGAGCGTCAAGACATTAAACCTCAATACCCCGTCTGGTATGAGGGTGAAGCAAGCCGTCCCCATACCCCGTCCGGTATGAGCGCCAAATGACCAAGTTTCCATATCCTGTCCAGTATGAGACGACGTTCCCGGTAGGGTTCCCTATGAACTTGGTCCGTCCACCATCTCCCAGGATATCTAGTGAGGCTGTCACTTTATCTATTTTTCCTTAGTCTCCGTTACCAAGTTGAACATAATCACATTAACAATTAACATGCACCTGGTAATACAATCATATCTTAAATTTCAAAATCACACAGTGGTCAAGTAAGACAGTAACACATGCATTTAAAATAATAAAATAGATAGACCAGATACCATAATGCATTTAAACTGTAAAATAAATCAAGCAGGAATCGACAGAGAATAATGTTTGATTTCGGGCTCCATTAGTAACCTTAATTAATTATGCATATCTATTAATTTGCACAAAATACAGTATTACCATTTATTCGAACTTTAATTCCATGATAGGAAATAGGGTGAGGGGTCCTTACTTAATTTGACGCTGAAAACTAGATTATCACTGTGCCTACCGGCGGTCCCTGGGTTCCCTTAATTTTTTTCGGGAACTAAAACGCGCTTACGATACCTACACATGTCCCAAATAACCCAAAAAATAAAACCCAGGGCCTACTTGGCCAATTTTGGAATTCCGGCACGGTGGCTCAGCCGTGCTCTGGTGACGGCCGGTGGCGATCCGCCTCGGGTTGGTTGTTTTCGGCCGAATTCAGCCAAACTTGCATCGGTTCTTATGAGAAAACACACTTAGGGCTGTCGGTGGGCCGGAAAACGTAGAAAACTGAAACTCACCGGCGGTGGGAATCTCCAGTGCAGCGGCTCCTCCGGCTCACATTGCGGTTAGGTGTTTTGCTCCGGTCAACCTGTAGAGGAGGAAACGGTGATCACAACGGTGAAAAAATTACATGGAACGAGAATCAGGAAGGGCCTCATCGGAGGCAAAAATTGGCCGGTGCTTTCGCTCCGATTCGACCATGGGTGGGTTTGGAATCAAATTCTAGGTAAAGGGTAGAATTTTTACCTTGTTTGGCGGCGGTCGGCTCCCCAGCGGCTGGGCTATCTTCTCCGGCGAGGGGCTCTGGCGGCTAGGGTTAGGGTTTGGGTGCGGATGAGGTTATCTATACCCATTCGTTTTTGATCTGGGCCGTCCATCGCTTTTAATCTGGACCGTCTGATCGCGATTAAATAGGGAGTAAATCTGAACCGTTTATTGCGATTCAATCTGAGCTGTCCATGTGCGATTCAATCTGGACCGTCCGTGCACGATGCTATCTGGGCCGTCCGTATGCGTTTTTGATCTGGGCCATCTGTGCATGCAGGAGCAGATCTCAGCCGTTCAATCGCGCGCACGCAGATCGCCCACGTGGCTCCCTCCCGCATGGCCTCTCGCGTCAGCTACTCTGCCACCTGGCGCATCCTGGTCGGTCGGGGCTACTGACCGGGCAGCTAACGTGGTGTAACTTTTTTAAATTACGTTTTGACTCCCGATTTCTAATTTTTCTTTCAAAAATACCCCCAGAACCCAAATTTTCACCTATTTTCCCCAAAATTGTTTTCAATTAAATCCCTAACCAATTTTTTTTACCCCTTATTATTATTATTATTATTTTCATTAAAATAAAATAAAATAAATTAAATTCAATTAATACATATTTATATTTATATTGAATTTAATAAAAAAATAAAATAAAATAACAATAATAAAAATAGTTGGGTGTTACACTAAACATTCTAAATCAATTTATTCAATAAATATTTAGAATTTATTATTTCAGTATTATAATTCAGGGCATAAATTGTTAAATAAACATTAGAATTCAATATTTCACTATCACAATTTAAGTAATAAACAATTTAGTAAATATTAATTTAGTAATTCAGTATCATAAACTTTAGATATGACATTATAATCATTTTTGTTGGTTTATATCGTATTAAAAATAGTTTCATCGCACGATACTATTTTCAGCAGTATCAACGATAGCAGTAAGGATCCCTCTTTACCTCGTGGATACATCACAATTCACAGTTTACAGTTCATTTCATAGTTTACAGTCACACAGTACTTATCACTTAGCTATGTCTGGCTGAAACTGTATCTATGGATAGGGTTCACTGCAGTCACATGCCAAATTGACCACATACACACACCCAACCCTCATTGATAATGGTTGAATGAGTTCTCCAAGTCTTTTAAGATTATTTCTTTATTTTCACTCTGTAATAAATTTTCTAAATTTGTTATTTAATTATTCTTACGCCCACATCACACATATTATACATACTCATCAAACTAGGGTCTTTTTATGTATCCTTGATATCCTAACAGTTTATACCATGAAAACCAACACATATAAGAATTCTGTTACCAAATAGAGTATAGCAATTCATCAGTAACTTCAATAATAAACATAAAAAAGAACACAAAAATCAATAATAAAATTCTGTCAAAATCATGCACTAATTTATAATTTAATAATAAATTTATTAATTATTAGACGCCATAATTTTAATTTCTTAAACATACTAAACTATATTTGTAAACCTTCACGCACTTATCTAATTTTCGCATAGATCTCATTCACAAAATTATTCACGAGATGCAAAATCAACTTGTTGCAGTGATATTTTTCTTGAGTTAGTAGTATCATGCCAAATTGGTTGAGCCCTATCTACTTGGATCAAGGTGTTACATGTAATAATTAAATTTTCTTAATTGAAGTAGTTACAATGGAACAAAAGTGCGATTTAGCCTATTCATTCATAAAAAAAAAGTATAGTTATCTCATTAACATGAAATTTATTAATAAATCACCCTGATTATATTACGATTTTATGAACTATATTTGTTAACTTATACTAATTTTCTGTCGTTTATCAGCTAACTCCATCACCTTCTAGGAACTCAATTTGCTTCAATCACCCTGTAAAACAACAATAAAGAAAAAATTACACAAGTTAGTATAGAAAATAGATAATGAAAATTCAAAGCCCAAATTATAAAAACAAGCAAATACAAACCTTTTAGTTGAAGGTAATAGAATGGTTATCTCCATTCCTCAATCACAATATATTTATATATATACACATACATGAGTTTATTGTATCTCAGTTTCCATAAAATGCTTTTATAATTCACTTATTACTAGCATATTCTTCAAAGCTAGAATATCTAATATTGGTTTTTCAAGAAAAAAAATATACTTTTAAATAGCAACTTATATACAAAAATTTTACGATCTATATAGTATAACTTGTATATAAAAATTTGACAAATTACAATGATATTAATATTATTGATTTTTCATATTTGAATCACTTTCATTTTAGTTTGAATTTCTCTAAAATTTTATTTCCTACTTTTATTTCATTCTATTGTTAGTCCTGATAATACATAAGTACCAACAAATGCTTAAAATCTATTTAGCTAAAATATACGCTAAGATACTAGGAGGTTAAGACAAACAAGAATGTTTATTCATTCTATAAAACACTCATGTTATATAGACATCTACATGACTTATTAAACATTGTTTTTCTTTTTACATATGAATAAAATTTACTATAAATATTCTTTTAATTAAATTTGAGACCCTAACATCCACATGATTATTATTGTTACAATCCTATGATTGTGATTTGGTTTTGTCAACCCATGTTTCCTCTATATTTCTAATCACTCTCTAATTATATTAAATCAAGTTAATATTATAATTATAATTTCTAATTATCATATCAAATTTTTATAACTATTGCATATATCACAAAAAATCCAAAATTTCATGAATTCATATTATAAGAGAGAGAAATGCACAAGAACAACAATACATTTTCGACACATGTTACCCAACTATTGTCGTAGTTGAATCTCCTCCTTAATCGTTGAGAATAACATCAACAACTAATCTATAATAATTGTCTCAATAAAAAAATTAAATTGATTGTTTTTACTTTAAATGATGAAAAATGGTCATGTAAGTTAAAGAGATCTAAATTCTTAAAGGATGTATACGACTTTAACTGTCTAATAATCTTATATATAGATCATGATTCATAGATTATAGAAAAATTCGCACATTTCTTAAAATCTTTAAAGATTCAACCAAAAAATATTTATTCATAATTAATGTTATAATAACGACAGAGAAAACAATAATAATAACGACAATTATTATAACAATAAAAATAATAATAAACCCGTAAATCTGCAATTTTTTGACCATTTTCATATATATATATATAAACCTTTGCTCCTAAACATTATTTAAAGAAGTCTAAGAGGCCTTAGCTTACCCACCCTTTTAGCCTAGCTTAACGATCCTACTACATACAACCCGATCTTAGGTCTACCGCTTTATATATGCAAAGCTAAGCTCAAGTAAGAAAATGACAGCAGAAAGGCAAACAACAGCGAGTGAAACTTGAAGAATAATAATCACCAAATCACGACTAAAAACTATCAAATAAAAATGAGAAAATACATGAAAAAAAGAAAAACTGAACTTGAAAAACGATGAAGAAGAGAAGATAAAAAATACCCAAACTTGGTAGAGACCCATTTTTCATCAACCCAATCCAGATGGATCCTTAACTTCTCAGTATCGGGAAAAGTGATGGTCTCTCCAGTGGTGTGAAAATGCACAACATATCCAGACTCTTTCTTTTCGCAGATAGTTCCACTCCACCAACCGTCATTGTCATAGGAGTCAACTTTATCGCCTGTAGATAAATCTTCAGCTGGGAAAGGAACAATCGGCGGCCTAGGCCTAATCTCATTGATGTTGATAATCTCTCTCAAAGGTCCTGACCCGTCATCTTTGATCAAATTCTTATACTCCACAATATACATAGTATTGCTAATCTTCCTGGACACTATTGCTTCATAATAAGAGCCCAGGTAACCCTGCTCTCCGCTGCTCACTTCGATTTCGTCTCCTCTCTTGAATTTCATTTTTCCTAAAAATCTGAGGAAAAGTTTGGATGTTTTGGATGATTTGCTTTTGGGTTTGCAGGATTTTATAGCTGTAAGGGTAGGTGGCATTATACATATGCAAAATATTCCTAGTCGTCTTCCTAATATGCCAACTATTGATGATTTCTTTCCAAAATTATGCTAATTAATCCATGAATCTTATTATTATTTAGCAAATTTGTAAGTTATTTAATATAATAAACAATAAATTTAAATATAAAAAGACTTGATAATTAATGAATTTAATATTAATAGATAACTTTGTCTTTTTTTCCCCATAAGACATCTTAATTTTTCAAATTATAGTTACTATAAAAATAGATATATTTCTTGTTTCCACCCAATAATTTATTATTTTTTTAATTTTTCCTTTCTTATATCCAGCAAAAAAAAGAAAAATATCACCATTCTTTTCCATCATTCATCTTCTTTAATTTTCTTCTCCTTTAACTCCATTTCCTTACTTGTGTGACCTCATGAGATTTTCTGTTTGTTTATAGAGATATTTTTACTTAATAAAGACATATTTGTTTTAATATCAAATTTTTGTCATTTATGTCGTATGTATGTACATACATAGTTAGATTTAGTAACCTCATACTTTTAAATTTGTGTGACCTCATGAGCTTGGCGGGGGATGTTATGGATAGATTCTATTACTAACTACCCTTTTTATGCTTATCGTGTAACAATTTATAGTTATCATGTATATGTTATCTCTTAGCTTATAGTTATTCATCTCATGTATTGTATTATGTATTATACAAATCATAATGAGAATACAACATTCACACTTTTTCCCAAACTTGTGTAAACATAACACTTAGTCGTTAAGAATAACATCGACAACTAATCTATAATAATTGTCTCGATAAAAAAAGATTAAATTGATTGCTTTTACTTTAAATGATGGAAAATGGTCATGTAAATTAAAGAGATGTAAATTCTTAAAGGATGTATAAGGCTTCAACTATGTCTAATAATCTTATATATTTATTGTGATTCATAGATAATAGAAAAATTCGCACATTTATTAAAATTTTTAAAGATTCAGCCAGAAAATATTTATTCATATTTAACGTTAATAATAACAACAGAAACAACAACAATAATAGAATGTGAAATCAGTAACTTTTTACCATTTTCATTTTTATACATACATATATATATATAAACCTTCGCTCCTAAAAATTAGTTAAAGAAGTCTAAATGGCCTTCGCTTACCCACCTTATTACCCTAGCCTACCAATCCTACCACATGTAAAGCTAAGCTCAAGCAAGAAAATGATAGTAGAAAGACAAGCAACAACGAATGAAACTTGGAGAATAATAATCACAAAATAACAGCTAAAAACTATTAAACAGAAATGCAAAATTAGGTTAAGAAAAAAAAAAAACTAAACTTGAACTTGAAAAATGATGAAGAGAAAATAAAAAAATACCGAAACTTGGTAGAGACCTATTTTTCATCAACTCAATCGAGATAAATCCTCAACTTCTCAGTATCAGGGAAAGTGATTGTCTCTCCAGTTGTGTGAAAATGCACAACATATCCAAACCCTTTTTTTTCACAGATAGTCCCACTCCACCAACCATCATTCTCATAGGAGTAAACTCTATTTCCTTTAGCTATGCACGCTCTTGGAGCACCTTGTAAATATTCTTCAAAGTGGATATTTCAATACTATTAAATATCATGCAAGTTAGTATTTCTATGTTGCTTTGAGCATTCATTTTATCTATTTTTTATTTAATTATGAGTTTTACTTTTTTTTTCATGTTTAAATATTTACTAATCTATATGGATATTTTACGTGATTGATTTAACATTATTTTTATTATTATTTATGAATAAAATTTATTATCAGTATTGTCTTAGTTAAATTGAATACCTAACAACCATGTGATTATGAATTATGTGATTTGTAGGTCCATCAACCCATGTTGTTCCTTTATATTTTTAATCATTCTCTAACTATAAGAAATTAATTTAATATTATAACTAAAAGTTCCAATTATCGTTTCAAAATCTTATACTATAAAAGTTCAACTACTACATATACCACAAAAAACCCTAAAATCCATAAATTCATGTCATAAGAGAGAAATACACAAGAACAACAGTACCTTTTGCACATATATTACATAAGTATTATGATAATCGAATCTCTATTTTCTCAGTTGTTAATGATAACATCAACAATTGATCTACAATAATAGACTCAAATAAAGAAGGTTTTTAAATCAACTATTTTTACTACAAGTGACGAAAAAAAATTGTTACATGTTAAAGAGATCTAAATTTTTGAAGGGTGTAAAATGCTTCAACTATATCTAATAATCTTAAATCTAGATTGTGATGCACAAATAGTAGAAATTTTTGAACATTCTCTAAACTCTTTAAAGCTTCAACTTAAAAATATATATTCAGATGTGATAGTAATCATAATAACAGAGACAACAAAAACAATAACAATAAATATTATAACGATAACAACAATAATAGTGTTAATAGAGATGAATAACTTTATTAGCCCTTAGATTGGTAATTTCTTACAATTTTCATATATATGTTAATATAAACCTTCTCTCCTGAACATTAGATAAAATAGTCCAAAGAGGCCTTAGCTTACCCAACCTCTTACCCTAGCCTATCGATGCTACCACATACAACATGATCCTAGGTTTACCAGTTTATATCTATAAAGCTAAGCTCCTAAAAGAAAATGATAGCCAAAACGCAAGTAACAACAAATGAAAATCAAAGAATAATAATCACTAAGTGATAGCTAAAAAACTATCAAAAAGAAATGCGAAAATAGGTTTAAAAAAAAGTGAACTTGAAAAACGATGAAGAAGAGAAGATTAAAGTTACCCAAACTTGGAATATCACGGACCACACGCCGTCTTATAGGATAATGATTAGAGCATATTTCTTTAAATTATATAGACTCGAGTTAAGTAAAATACCTTAACTTTATTAATAATAAAAGAGTCAGAGAAGCATTACATCCCTTACATATAAATATATATAACAAACTCTAAATTTTCTTACTTACATTACTAAACAAAAATACGAAAAGGTAACCTTAATATTAGAGTCTAAACTTCAGAAATTTCTTATGTATCACCGCTCACTTTTCAACGGTATTTTCAGTATCTGGAGGGTGATAAGGGATGAGATAAAATATTCCAATAAGCAATATTATGAAATCACAGTATAGTACATGCAATATATAGTTTCTTTACATACAAAAAAAATATATATCATATAATCTTTTATCTAAAAGGCTTTTTTACATGCCACTTTATCTAAAAGGTTGCCACTTTTCACATGTCACTTCATCTAAAAGTCGTCATTTTCTATTATGTAATTTTATTTAATAGTTACCACTTTTCATTATACTACTTCATTTAAAAAATTTCCACATTTTCTCATGCCTCTTCATCCTTATCCATCCTTTTTTCATTTGACTCTAAACTATGTCCTTAACTTTATTATATATTTTCAAACACATGTAATGTTTATTCTAGCTCCTTCATCCTTATCCATCCTTTTTTCATTTGACTCTAAACTATGTCCTTAACTTTATTATATATTTTCAAACACATGTAAAGTTAAATTAAATATATAAAATATAAGAAATTAACTCGGAGGTATTTTCAAGCTATCATATCCTCCCCCTTAAAAATAAATTTAGTCTTCCAAATTAGACTTTCCAGTAGTCATAAACAGATGTGGGTATTTATCCTTCATTTCCTCTTTTGGATCCCATGTGGCTTCTTCAGTCGAATGATACTGCCATAGTACCTTTACTAAGGAGAATACCTTGGACCGTAGTTCCTTTCTTTGCGATCCATTATCCGCACAGGAAGCTCAATGCAGGATAGGTTATCCTGAAGTGCAAAGGGTTCATATCAAAGTAGATGCGATGATCTGGGTGATATTTCTTCAACATTGATACATGGAAGACATTGTGTATGTTGGCTAACTCAGGTGGCAATGCTAAACGGTAGGCGACAATTCCATATCTATCCAATATCTTAAAAGGTCAAATAAATCAAGGGCTGAGTTTTCCTTTCTTCTTAAATCTCATAATCCCTTTAATTGGTGAGATTTTCATAAACACATGGTCACCTACTTCGAATTCTAAATCTCTTCTTTAATTATCGGTATAACTTTTCTGTCTATTTTGAGCTGTCAGAAGATGTTTTCGGATAAATTTTACTTTCTCTGTAGTTTCTTCCACTAATTCAAGTTCAACTAGCTTTCGTTCTCCAACTTCTTCCCAACAAATAGGTGATCTGTAAGGTCTTTTGTACAAAGCCTCATAAGATGCCATTTGAATGCTGGAATGATAACTATTATTATGCGTGAACTCAATCAAAGGTAAATAATCATCCCAATTACCTCGCAACTCAATGACATAGGCTTGTAGCATATCTTCTAGAGTTTGAATTGTCTGTTATGATTGACTATCTGTTTGAGGATGGAAAGCCGTACTAAAGGATAGCTTGGTCCCCATAACATTCTATAAACCAGTCCAAAATCTTGAAGTAAAGCAGGGATCTCAATCGAAGATGATTGTGATTGAAAATCCATGCAATCTCACAATCTCCTTAATATAGAGTCTGACCAACTTGTCCAGTGGGTAATTTACTTTTATAGCCAAAAAATAAGCAGACTTGGTTAATCTATTAACGATAACCCAAATAGCATCATGTTAGATTTTATTTCAGGTAGACCCACCACGAAATCCATAGTAATATGTTCCCATTTCCACTATGCTACCGGCAAGGGTTGAAGTAGTCCTGCTAGTCTGTGACGTTCAGCCTTCACTTCTTGGCATAGAAGACATTTAGAAACAAACTCTGCTATATCCTTTTTCATCTCTCTTCTTCGATATTTGGTCCTCAAGTTCTGATACATCTTAGTGTTGTCAGGGTGCATAGCAAATCTAGAGCAGTGCACTACTTCTAATATCTCATTTTTTATACTATTATTATTTGGCACACATGTTCTATTTCCAAACCTCAATATAGCATCTTCCAATAGTTTGAATTCTGGCCTAAGTCCCTTACTGACATCTTCCATAATTGACTTCAAGGTAAGATCAGACTGCTGAGCTTCTTTAATTTTCTGCATCAAAATGGGTTGTACTTTTATATTAACTAGGTATCCTCCTGATCTCTTATGTCAGACATTCAGATTCAATTTCTGGAACTCCTCTATGAGTCTCCACTCTGAGGCCATTATGTAGGCAAGATTACAAGTACTCTTTTTAGTAGGTGTATCTACAACCATATTGCCTTTTCTTAGATGGTATAGAATCTTGCAATCATAATCCTTAAGTAATTCCATCCATCTCCTTTGGCGCATATTAAGTTCTTTCTGTGAGAACAAATACTTCAAACTCTTATAGTCTGTGTGAATCTCGAAACTTTCACCATATAGATAATGACACCAGATCTTTAAGGCAAAAATTATGGCGGCTAGTTCTAAGTCATGGATAGGATAGTTCTGCTCATGATTCTTTAATTGTCTAGATCCATAAACTATCACTTTTTCTTATTGCATTAGCACACATCCCAATCCTTGCTTTGAAACATCACTGTAGATAGAGAATCCACCAGTACCGTTAGGAATAGTCAATACTATGGTTGTTGTCAATCACTTCTTCATTTCTTGAAAACTTTTTTCACGCTTGTCATTCTACTCAAAGTTTGTGTCATTTCTAGTAAGTTGAGTTAGTGGAGTAGCAATCTTTGAAAAAATTTCAATAAACTTCTTGTAGTATCCAGCTAGACCGAGGAAACTTCGAACTTTTGTTACTGTTGTAGCTCTTTTCTAGTTTACTATTGCTTCTACTTTAATTAGATCTACAGATATTCCATCATTTGAAACTCTATTCTGAGGAATGCAAAATCCTTTAACCAAAACTCACATTTTTTAAACTTGACATACAACTTATCTTTTTTAAGTATTTCAAGCACTATTGTCAAATACTCTGCATGTTCAGCTTCACTATGTGAATAAATCAATATATCATCAATGAAGATGATGAAAACTTATCCAAGAATGGTTGAAAGAATCTATTCATCAAATCCATAAATGCTGCAGGAGCATTTGTTAGACCAAAAGGCATGACTAAGAATTCATAATAGTCATACCTGGTCCTGAAGGCAGTCCTGGGAACATTCTATTTCTTAATTTTTAGTTGATGTTATCTAGAACGTAGATCAATCTTTGAAAATACTTGGGCTCCTTGAAGTTGGTCGAATAAATCATTGATACGAGGCAATATACTTATTCTTTATGGTAACTTGGTTTAGTTGCCTATAGTCGATACAGAGTCTCATGGTACCATTCTTCTTCTTCACAAATAGTACTGGAGCTCCCCATGCTGATACACTTGATATGATGAAACCCTTATCCAATAATTATTGCAACTGTTTCTTGAGTTACTCTAATTCAGCTTTTGCCATTCGATATGGAGCCTTAGAGATAGGACTCGTACCAAAAATTAAGTTAATGAAGAACTCGATCTCCCGATCTGTAGGTCAACCTGAAAGATTTCTCAAAAAATATCAGAAAATTCCTTCACCACTAGTATTTGTTATAGATTGACTTCTCTACTTTTATTCTCCACTACATAAGCTAAATATCCTACACATCCCTTCTCAAGTAATCGTTGAGCTTGAATGCAAGATACGAGATATGGATATTGGGCCTCCCTAATCCCTTTAAATTTGAAAGCCTTATCATTGGGAACATTAAAGGTCACCGTCTTCCCATGATAATCTATATTAGCATGGTACGCAGCCAACCAATCCATTCTTAATATGATTCAAAATCATGCATATCTAAGAGTATGAGATCTACTGGTAACTCTCTGTTGGCAATCTCAACAATACATGCTCGACATACTATACTACTTGGGTAGAGACTACTAATACATAATCTAACGGTGACTATTTAATGTTTAGATACTGAGCAAACTCATGTGATGAAAAGAGTGTGTAGATCCTGGGTTTATTAAGACCTTAGCCAAGGTGCTAGAGATAGTGAACATACCTTGGATCACATCCTAGGAGGCTTCAACATCTCTTTCAGTAAGGGCATATACTCTTCCTTGAGTTCTTGGCCTGGTCTACTCTTTATTGATAGGACACTCTTTGATCCAATGTTGAGTACTGCCACATCTTATGCATCCATTTGTCAGTTTGTAGCAGGATCTAGTACCATGGTTCTTTCTACAATAGGGGTATATTTGCTCTTGCCCTTGTGCTGGAATTATGAGATCTATCTTATGCCTTTTATTAGGTTGTTGGCTCGTAGAACTTCCTCTTATTATTTGAAATAAACGGTCGAACTCGCTGGATCTATTGTGGGACTAAACTTGTAGCCTCTTCTGCGATTTGGACCTGTTCTAGTACTTCTTGATAGTCATTAATTTTTAGAACGGAGATTTTATCCTAGATCTCTTTATGTAGGCCTCTCTAAAACTTCCTAGCTCTTAGGCTTCCATCTACTACTAAGTTAGGCACGAATAAAGCCAGCTCTATAAACCTCTTTGTATATTCTGCCACTCTCATATTCCCTTGCTTTAATTCCAAGAACTCTAATTAATTATGTTCTTGAACAAATTCAGGAAAATACTTCTCGTAGAATGTCGTTCTAAATGCTTCCCAAAGGATCAATGTCCTCAGGGATCCCTTTTTTAAGTGTCACCAGCATTCTGTAGCTCCCTTGAACATGAATGTGGCTAATTGTACCTTTTGTTCTGAAGTAGGGTTGAGAACATCAAATATCTTCTCCAACTCCATGATCCACTATTCGGTTAATATCGAATCGGTTGCTCCAGCAAATGATGGTGGGATCATTCTCTTAAACCTTTCAATGAGCTTTCAATTATTTTCCTCCATTGGCTGGGTGTTACTGGTACTAGCATTATTACCGTTAGTAGCACTTTAGCTATGAACTACGTGTTGACTTACCATTGTAGCCTTCGACTATACGCATGAGTCTTTCTAGACTTTTCTTGATCTGATCTTCCAGAACCCCCATGTGTCTGCTCTCTCAGTATCCTTGTCATTTCCTATATTCATTAAAATTTAGAGACATTTCCCTATGTTTCACAACTCTATTCTAAGTCTTATGTAACCCTAAGCCTCATATTCAATGGATGTCCTAGAATTGTGCTTTTATACCACTTGTCACGGAATACATCCCGTCTTATAAGGTAATGATCGAAGTATATTTCTTTAAATTATATAGACTCGAGTTAAGTAAAATACCTTAACTTTATTAATAATAAAAGAATCGCAGAAGTATTATATCAATTAAATATAAAACATAAACATATGTACCAAACTCTAAATTTCCTTACTTACATTACTAAACAAAAATATGAAACAGTAACCTTAAATATCAGAGTCTAAACTTCAGAACTTTCTTCCGTATCACCACTCACTTTACAGCGGTATCTTCAGTATCTGGAGGGTGATAGGGGGTGAGATAAACTATCCCAATAAATAATATTATGAAGTTACAATATAGTACATGTAATATATAGTTTCTTTATACACAACAAAACATATATTATATAATCTTTTCAAAATAGATACGAATCAGAAAACAAATTCATGTTGTATACTTCATCACTATTATGGAGGATCAATCAGTTACCACATATTATGCGTAGGTACAGATACTTATCACTAGTTCCCTATGTACCCGAATACAGAACGACATACATGAGTATCTTGAAACACTGCTACCCCCCGAACACAGAACGGTTATGTATGGGTCACACTTATCACTTCACCAATACACTCAAACACAAAATGGTTATGTATGGCCAGATTGAAGCCTAGCATAATGCAGGTACTTTTAGAATAACTTCTTTCTACAATGAGTGATGCAAACATATCAAAATCACATTAAAAAAATACAAAGTGAAATAATACTTAGATCGAAGTAAAACTTTAACAAACACTTACTTAGCAAATACGAAAGACAAATAAAATACGTGCACATTTTTATATTGAAAATATGCAAAATACTTCAAAACTACATAGGCTATGAATTAATAAAATCTAGTTTCCTTAGATCCTTAGCAGTTGTAGTCTTAACTCCAACAGAGTTCTTGCTTTATTTATGACTTTTTTCTCTAAAAAAATTTTTAACACCTAAATGAAAATAAATATTTTTATTTATTTATTTTTATTATTTATTTATTTATTTGGATTTTTTATTTAATTTAATTTAATTTAATTCAATGAAAATAAAAATAATAATAATGAAAAATTAGGTAAAAATATTATTTGGATTTAATTGAAATTGATTTTGGGAAAAAGGGGTGAAAATTTGGATTTTGGGGGTATTTTTGAAAAAAAAATCAGAAACCGGGGGTCAAAACGTAATTTAGAAAAGTTGTGCCACGTCAGCGGCCCGGTCAGCAGCCCTGGCCAACCAGGACGCGCCGCGTGGCAAGGACACGCTAACCAGGGGACGGGCCACGGGGGCGATCCGCGTGCGCGCGATCGGACGACCCAGATCCGTTCCCGCGTGCACGGATGACCCAGATCAAACGTGCGCATGGACGGCCCAGATTCACCCGCACGGACGGCCTAGATTCAATCAGGCACGGACGACCCAGATTGCATCGTGATGAACGGTCCAGATTTAATCCCAATTAAATCGCGATCGAACGACCCAGATTCAATCTTGATGGACGGTCAAGATTAAAAGGCAAAGGGTATAAATACCCCCACCGACACCTGACCAAAGAAACCCTAGCCGCCAGTGCTTGCCGGAGAAGAAGAACCAGACGCCGGAGGGCCGGCCGCCGCCACCTGCCGCCGCACCGGGGAAGTTTCCGACCGCCGATTGAGGTAATTTTTCTCCCCCTTGCTCGTTTTTCGACGTTGAGTCCGCCTATGGCCAAACTGGAGCCAAACCACCGGCCAAATGGCCAGAAAACCCAGCCGAAACCCAGCGGCACCGCCACGCCCCTCCTCGATTTTTGCCTCCGATGAGGCCCTTCCCGACCTCCGTTTGATGCAAATTTTATACCACTGTGATCACTGTTCTTTTCTCTACAGGTTGATCAGAGCCAAATATCAAAACGTGACTCACGCCGGAGGAGCCGCCGCACCCGAGAGCACCGCCGCCGGTAAGTTTCAGTTTTTTGTGATTTTTCGGCCCACCGAGGGCCCTAGAGTTGTTCTATCGCAGGGACCGATGCAAGTGTGGCCGAATTCAGCCGAAAATGACCAACCCGAGGTGAATCGCCGCCGCAAGCGGCAGCGCCGTCGCCGGAGCACGGCGGAGCCGCCGTGCCGAAATTGCGATATTGGTCGAAAGGGGCCCTAGGTCTAATTTGGGATTTTTTGGGACACGTGTAGGTACTAGTAGTGCGTTTCAGTTCCCTGGGAAAAATTCAGGGAAAATTAGGGACAGCCTGTAGGCGCACTGTAGAGCTGTATTCAGACTCCGAAACAAGTAAGGACCCTTCACCCCGTTTCCTATCACGGTATTAAAGCTAAATAAATAATTAAACTGTACTGTGTGACTTTATAAATGTATAATTAATTAAGGTTGCCAATGGAGCCCGAGTCTGATACAGTGTTGGTCTGTTATTGTTTGATTTAATTTTCAGTTTTAAATGCAGTATGATGTTTGATGTTTTCATTTCATAGTTTCGTGTGCATATATCACTGTTTTATTGATTATGGGTTGAATGACTGAGAACCCGATGTTGTGTGTTGTCTTGTTTGGCATAAACTACTGGTTTGCATGTTTGTGTGTGATTTGATGATGGTGACCGAGGAAAAAAGGAATCAAAGGTTACGTGAATTGATAAATGAATAATGTGGACAACCTGACTAGATATCCTGGGAGATGGTGGACAGACCGGGTCCGTAGGGAACCCTACCGGGAACGTGGTCTCTCATACCGAACGGGGTATGGAGACCTTCTGTGTTTTGTCGCCCATACCGGACGGGGTATGGGGACGGCTCGTTTCACCCTCATACCGGACGGGGTATGGGGACGGCTCTGGAATCAGGTTATAAATGTTAAGGGTTCATGGGTAGCGGGACCCCTATGGATCCCCATGGATACTAGTAGGCTGGTAAATGAGGAAAATGTGTTATTTAATGATTGAAATGTAAAAGCGTGGTAAGTATTATGTTATACAGTTCATATGATTTCATGATGATGATAATGTTATTGCTTTCATATGTTGTTTTATGGATCTCACCGAGGTAAGTGGACAGTAAAGATTTTTATGTTAATAAACGAGTTTATTATAAATTATGCTCCATTGGTCCTTTTTGTGTTTTCTACCCACCTTTACCTCCGTGGCGGTGAGATAGTGTGATGTCTTTACTGGGCTGGTGTAGCTCATTCCTTATTTAACCATTTCAGATCAGGAAGACATTGTTCCCGAGCCCGTTCTGCAGGAAGACGGCGAAGGGGACGCCTAAAGACTTCATAGTTATATTTATAGTTCTTATCTCGAGTATCTCTTTTAGTTAGTTTGTTCTTTCATGTTTTGAGTACGTTTCGGTTATTGTGTAAGGGATGTTAATCAAAATTTTTATTACGCTTCCGCATTTGACATTTTTAATACATATATTTCATTTAAATTTCCGGGGCCGTTACAAATTTTGTAGAGTTTCGGGATGATTTTTGGTCACTTTCTTAACTCAAAAATATCCAACACAGTACTCAAAAACTAATCCCAAAAATCAAAGAGAAATTGGACTTCAAAACTTAAGAAAAAACTTACCCCTTTTAATTGTGAGTCTTATTCCTCTTATTTTCTTCTTTCTCTGCTCTCACAAATTTAGTAGAGTTTCCCCAAGATTTTTGTCTAAAACCTCAAAATACTCTCAAAAATCACACACTTTGTACTTATTCTTCTTTCTTCACCTCTATGCTTTTAATTAATTTTCTCTCATCTGGAATGTCTCTTCCTCCCTTCTCCTATCCCCTATTTATAGGAGTGGGGAGCTATGAGGGAAAGGTTGCCACCATTCCCTCTTACTATTTTATCTAAAAGTTGTCACCTTTCATCATGTCACTTCACTTAAAAGGTTACCACTCTTCACATGCTGCTTTATTTAAAAGATCTTTTCACATGTCACCTCATCTAAAAGATTACTATTTTTTACATGCCGTTTTATCTAAAAGGCATTTTCACATGTCACTTAAACTAAAAGGTTACCACTTTTTATATGTCACTTCATCTAAAAGTTGTCATTTTTCATTATATTATTTTATCTAATAGTTATCATTTTTTATTATACCACTTTATTTAAAATATTCTCACCTTTTCTCTTGCCTCTTTATACTTATTCTAGCTCCTTCATCCTTATCCATTATCTTTTGGTTTTACTCTAAACTATTTCCTTAACTTTATTATATATTTTCAAACACATGTAAAGGTAGATTAAATATATCGAACATAAAAAATTGACTCAGAGGTATTTTTAAGCTATCACATGGAGAAGACCCACTTTATTTAACCTAATCGAGATGAAACCTCAACTTCTCAATATTACAGAAAGGGATCGTCTCTCTAGTAGGAAAATGCTCAACATACCCAAACTCTATCTTTTTGGTGATAGTTCCACTCCATTAGGCATCAATGTCAAAAGTGTCAATTTTGTCTCCCGGAGATAAATCTTCAATAGGGAAAGGAACCACCAGCAACTTCGACCTGATCTTGTTGATGGTGAGCATCTCTTTTAAGGGTCCTAACCCGTGATCCTTTATCAGATTCTTGTATTTCATAATATACGTAATATTGCTGAGCTTCCTGGTCACTGTTGCTTCGTAATAGGAGCACATGAAACCCTGCTCGTCGCTGCTCACTTCGATTTTGTCTCCTCTCTTGAACATCATTTTGTTCTTTAAAATTTAGGGAAAAGTTTGGATTTTTGGGATGATTTGCTTCTAGGTTCGCATGATTTTGTAATGGTTTTGAAGATAGATTTGGAAGTAGAGAGTGTCGTGGGATGTATGTAGTTGTTAGGGTAGGGGCCGTTATACACATGCAAAATTTCAAGTCGATTTTCTGGATAGATATGCCAAGTTTTGATTTTTTTTCTTTATAAAATTAAACTAATTAATCCGTTGGATTATATAATTAATTTAAAAAATTTAAGTTCTTTAATATTAATAAATAATAAACACTATATTTATGATTAGAAAAGTATACTATATCGTCCTACTATATTATAAACACTATTTAAGTCTTATTTGGCCAACATATCAAGCAAAGCAATTGCTAACAAAATGAAAATATTTCATATATACACTCAAACTCCAAAATATTTTTAAAAAAAATCCAAAGTGTTTGCCTTCAAAAAATTTTAACTAATTAATTGAGGTCTTTGCATAGCAAACTTTTGATTGAACTCTTCAATCAAGACTTATCTTCTTAAAATTAATTATCTTATAAATTAAATCGTAAAGTTTACTTGGATATATTTAGCACATAATTTCCACATTTACTTAAAACTTAGAAAAAAATTATGTTGAGTTAATGTTTGTGATTAATTAAGTTTGATTTTCTAATCACCATAAATACAATGATATAACGATTAAGATTTTTATACTTTGTTTAAAGATCACAATTAAATTCAATGAAAATATAAAATTTGTCACTTTATAGGTGTAGTATGTGCTGACGGTAGCTGACCTATAATACTTGATACATAAAGGTTGAAGATTTAACTGACGGTAGCTGACCTATAATACTTGATACATAAAGGTTGAAGATTTAACTTATTATTATATTGATGAAGTTACAGTGAATAAGTTAGGTTTAATCCCAGCGAATCATAACATATTCGAATGAAAAAAACATCATGTAACAATTAGATTCTCTTAGTTTGAGTAGTCACAATAGAACAAAAGTCCACTCTAAACTTTTTATTTGTCAAAAAAAATTTCAAATATCTCATTAACATTAAATTTACTAATGCATAGTATAGATTAACATTACAGTTTGACGAACTATATTTGTTAACATATATTATTTTCTGTGGTTTACCAACCAATTTCATCACCTTAATAGGAACACAGTTTCCATCAATAACTCTGTAAAACAACAATGAAGAACAAATTTAGGTTAGACAAATTTGTAACGACCCTAGAAATATCTAAAGAAAATAAAAGATAATTAAAGTACGGAAGCGTAATAAATGTTCAAAGTTTACATTCTTTACATAAATAACTTAAAGTACCAAACAGCGTTACGAAATTCACTCTTTTGAAAGAAACACAAGAATAAGGAGATAAACAGGAAATAAAGAAATCTAGCATCTCCTTACAATCCTCATGTGGATTGGGCTCTAGAACCTGGTCCTCTTGATCTGAAATAGTTAAATAAGGGATGAGCTACACTAGCCCAATAAGGATATCACACTATATCATCGACATAGAAGTAAATGTTGGTATAAAATCAAAACACTAACGGAGCACTTAATTTAAATAATTTCATTTATCATAAATAAAATTATTTACCGTTCACTTACCGTAGTGAGATTCATAAAAACAACCTATGCAGACAATTAATATCATACAAATTGTAGTTTCATGTAAAATCAGCAATATATCACATATCATAAGTCTATATACATCGTCAATAAACCAAACAATAACTGTCACTTTTTTCACCAGCCTACTAGTATCCATGGGGGTTCATAGGGATGTCCCCGCTACACGCGAACCCTTTCCTTTAACAATCTCAATTACAGGTTGTCCCCATACCCCGTCCGTATGAGCACCAAATTATTAAATCTCGATTCCCCATCAGGTATGAGGGTAAAGCGGGTCGTTCCCATACCCTGTTCGGTATGAGCGCCAAATTATTATGTCTTCATACCCCGTCTGGTATGAGACAACGTTCATGGTAAGATTCTCTATGTACCCGGTCCATCCACCATCTCTCAGGATATCCAGTAAGGCTGTCGTCTTTATCTATTCATTTTCTGTTAGTCTCCATTTTTCAAATCAACTATAATCACATAAGCAAACAAACATGCATCAGGGAATATAATCATATCTCAATTTTCCAACCAAACGGTGGTCACGTAAGGCAGCAATATATGCACTCAAACCATAAAATTGATAAATTAGATACTATCATGCTTTTAAACTGTAAAATAAATCAACAGAAATCAATAGAAAATAATTTTCGGTTTTAGCTTCATTAGCAATACGTAATTAATTATTCACATTTACTAAATTCGCACAAAATATTATATTGTGATTTATTTAAACTTCAATTCTATGATAAGAAATAGGGTGAGGGATCTTTACTCGATTTGATATTCGAAAACCTAAGATGTTCGATTGCGCCTACGGACGATTCTTGGGTTCCCTAAATTTTTCTTCAGGAATTAAAACGTGCTAATAGTACCTAAAAATATCCCAAACAAACCCAAAATTAGTCCCGGAGTCCACTTGGCCAATTTCAGAATTCCAACACAGCGGCTCAGCCGTGCTCTGGTGACGGTGCCGCCGCCCGCGTCAGCGATTCACCTTGGGTTGGCTATTTTCGGTTGATTCTGCATCAATCCTTACGAGAAAACACGTTAAATGGTCTCGATTAGCCTAAAAAATATAAAAAACCAAAACTCACCGGCAGCGGGGCTCTCCGGTGCGGCGACTCCTCTGGCTCACATTGTGGTCGGGTGTTTTGCTCCGGTCAACCTGTAGAGAAGGACACGGTGATCACAATGGTAGAAAAATTACACAGAACGGGAATCGGGAAGGGCCTCATTGGAGGCGTTTTGTGAAATTTTCTGCTGCGGCGTCGCCGGACTTCACCGACATTTTTCGGCTAATTGGTCGGTCTTTTTGCTCCGATTTGGCCATGGGTGTGCTTAAAATTGAATTTCAAGCGAAAAATTTTTTTTAAACCTTTTTTGGCGGTTGAAAAGGGTTCCTGTGCGGCGGCGGGTGGCGGCAGTCTCCTTCCCAGTAGCCAGGTCTTCTTCTCCGGCGAGGGGTTCTGGCGGCTAGGGTTAGGGTTTGGTGCGAATGGGAGTTATTTATATACATCCGCTTTTAATCTGGGTCGTCCATCACGTTTAATCTAAACCGTCCGATCACGATTAAATAGGGAGTGAATCTGGATCGTTCATCGCGATCCAATCTGGATCGTCCATCGCAATCTAATCTGAACCGTCCGATCGTGTTTGAATCTGGTTGTTCGATCGCGAGCATGCAGATCGCTCGCGTGGCTCCCCGCGCGTCACCGCGTCAGCGCCCGTTACCACGTGGCACGCCCTGGTTCGTCGGGGCTGCTGACTGGGCATCCCATGTGGCAATTTTTTTCTAATTGTATTTTGACCCATGGTTTCCGATTTTTCTTTCAAAAATACCCCAAAAACCCAAATTTTTACTCATTTTTCCAAAAATTGCTTTCAATTTCTTCCTCCATCAATTTTATTTCATTTTTATTCTAAATTAAAATAAAAATAAAAAGAAAAAATGAAAAATTATTTTATTACGTTTAGAATAAAATCGTAAATTACAAAAAAAATAAATTTCAGGTGTTACAAAATTAGTATAGAAATAGATAAAGAAAATTCAAATCCTAAATTGAAGAAACAAGCAAATACAAAACCTTTCAATTGAAGGTAATAGATTGATTATCTCTATTCCTCAATTATAGAGGAGTAAATTTTATCTCAGTTTCCATAAAATTATTTTTTAATTCACTTACTACTAGCATATTCTTCAAAGCTAGAATGATATTGGTATTGGTTTTTTTTTAATTAAAAAAATACTATTAAATAGTAACTTGTATACAAAAGCTTTACGATTTATATAGTATAACTCATATATGAAAATTTTACAAATCATAATTAGATTAATATTATTGATTTTTCGCCTTTGAATCACATTCACTTTAGCTTTAATTTCTCTGAAATTTTAATTCTTACTTTTATTTCATTCTATTGTTAGTCATGATAATATACAAGTACTAGCAAATATTTAAAATATGATGAGCTAAAACATACTGTAAAACATCAAGGGGTCAAGGCAAATAAGGATGTTTGTTCATACTGTAAAACACTCATGTTATATAGACATCTACATGGCTTAATGAACATTATTTTTATTATTATTTATGAATAAAACTTATTATAAATATTCTTTCAGTTAAATCGAGTGCTTAACAACCACATGATTACGATTGTGATAATTCTATGATTATGGCTAGTGGTTGTGTCAACCCATATTGTTCCCTCTATATTTCTAATAACTCAATAACTATATTAAACTAATTTAGTATTATAATTAAATTTTTTAATTCTCGTACAAAGTCTTTATACTATAAAAACTAACTATTGCATATATCACAAAAAAACCTAAAATACATAAATTAATGTCATAGGAGAGAAATGCACAAGAATAACAATACTTTTTACACATATGTTAGACAACTGTTGTCGTAGTCGAATCTTCACTTGTTTTTGAGAAGCTAAGGATAACATCAATAACTGGTCTCCAATAGTTATCTCAAATAAAGAAGCTTCTTATTTTATATGATGAAAAAAGATCATCATATTTTAAAGTAATCTAAATTCTTAAAGGATTTATAAGAGTTCAACTATATCTAATAATGCTCGATCTAGAATGTGAGTCATAGATGGTAGAAATATTATGACATTTCCTGAAGTCTTTTAAAGTTTAAATAAAAATTATTTATTCATATATGATAGTAATAATAACAACAGAGACAACAGTAATAATTACGATAATTATTATATCCATAATAACAATAATAGTGGTATTAGAGATGAATAACTCTACCAACCCTTAAATAAGTAATTTCTTATCATTTTCATTTATATGTATATATATAAACCTTCTCTTCTAAACATTAATTAAAGTAGTTCAAGAGGCCTTAGCTTATCCATCCTCTTATCCTAGTCGCTTGGATTTATTCATGATTTGTTTTTTCCTTATTTCGAAAATCCTATTTCGATTTCGATCGGATTAAAAAAAAATTATTTATATATTTATATAATTTAGAATTATTTATATATTTATATAATTTATATATATAATTCTAAATTTATCTATATAATTAATAAATATAAATAGGATTTTGTTTGTTTCTATTTATTTATTTGATTTGTTTCTATTTAAATATATGTAATAATATATACCTAATGTTATTTTTTTCATGTTCCTTGGAAAATTGACATACAACCTAATCTTAGGTGCACCAGTTTATATCTGCAAAGCTAAGCTGAAGCAAGAAAATGACAACAAAAATGCAAGCAACAACAAATGAAACTCAAAGATAATAACCACAAAATCACAACTAAAAAACCATCAAAAAGTAATGCAAAAATATGCGAAAAAAAGAAAAATTAAACTTAAAAAACGATTAAGAAGACAAGATTGAAAATACCCAAACTTGGCAGAGACCCATTTTTCATCAATCCAATCCAGATGCATCCTCAACTTCTCAATATCAGGGACAGTGATGGTCTCTGCAGTGGTATGAAAATGCACAACATACCCAGACCCTTTCTTTTCGCAGATGGTCCCAATCCATTAACCATCATTATCAAAGGCGTCAACTTTATTGTCTGGAGATAAATTTTCAGCCGGAAAAGGAACCACTGGCGGTAATCTCTGTCAGAGGTCCTGACCCATCATCTTCTATCAAATTCTTGTACTCCACAAGGCACGTAGTTTTGCTGATCTTCATGGCCACTGTTCCTTCATAATAGGAACCCAGGTAACCCTCCTCTCCGCTGCTCACTTCGATCTCGTCTCCTATCTTGAATTTCATTTTTCTTGAAAATCTAGGGAAATTTTTGGATTTTTTTTTGGATGATTTGCTTCTGGGTTTGCAGGATTTTATAGCTGTTAGGTAAAGTGGCATTATACATGTGCAAAATTTTGACTCGATTTTCTGGATAGATATGCCAAAATTCCTGTCGTCTTTTCCTAATATTCCAACTTTTGATGATTTTTTTTCAAAAATTATACTAATTAATTCATTGAATTATATAGTTATTTTGAAAATTTTCAAGTCCTTTAATATTAATAAATAATAAATTTAAAGGTAAAAAGACTTGGTAATCTATTAATAAATTTACATTTTTGTCCTTTTTTTCCTTATAAAACATCTTAACTTTCCAAATTATAATTTACTATAAAAGTAGATATATGTCTTTTTTTCACCAAATAATTTATTTCTTTTAATTTTTCCACCATTCATCTTCTTTATTTTTCTTCTCCTTTAATTTCATTTCCTTACTTGTGTTACCTCGTGATATTTTCTGTTCGTTTATAGAGATATTTTACCAAATAAAGACAGATTTGTTTTAACATTAAATTTTTGCCATTTATGTTATATATATGCACATATATATAGTTAGATTTACTAATCTCTTATTTTTAATTTTTTAATCACAAATTTTATTGTATTTATAGTTTTAAAAAATTATATTAATATCTTCATACTATATTATATTTTAATATTATTTATTAAATATAAAAATTCCATGCAATTGATTTAAGTCAAAGTAGGACCTATATAATAAAATATAAGATAAATTATTTTATCTTATATTATAATTTAATTTCCACTATTTTAGCATAAATCAAACTTAAAACTCATTTCAAGTCACAAAAGTTTCTTACAAGATTATAATTTTAACAGAAATTTTTATTTATTTAAGTCTTATTTGGTCAACATATCATATACTCATAGCCCAAAATATTTAAAAAAAAATCCAAAGTTTTTTCCTTCAAAAACTTTTAACTAATTAATTGTGATCTTTGCATAGCGAACTTTCGATTGAACTCTTCAATCAAGAGTTATCTTGTTAAAATTAATTATCTTATAAACTAAAACTTAAAATTTAGTTGGATATATTAAACACATAATTTCCACATTCACTCAAAACTTAAAAAAAGTTTAGTTAATGTTTGTGAACAATTACGTTTGATTATCTAATTATCATAGACACTGTGGTCTAATGGTTAATATTTTTGTACTTTATTTGAAAATAGAAGATCAAAATCACTGAAAATATAGAATTTACCATTTTGTAAGTGTATTTATGTGCTGCTAATAGCCGACCTATAATACTTGATACAAATAGGTTAAATATTTAAATTATTATTATATTAGTGAAGCTCTAATGAGTGAGTTAGATTTATTTCCAATGAGTCATGACATATTCGAATAAAAAAAATATTATATAACAATTAGATTCTCTTAATTGGAGTAGTCATAATGAAACAAAAATATGATCTAACCTTTTTTTTTTTAAGTTACAAGAGAGGCAAAGGCCTAAAATACATAAGAGTTCTTCATGCACATTTAGCCAAGAGTCACCTATGATATCATTCATGAGGAGGTGTTGGAGATCACCAAGCACCCGAACATGTTGATAGAGACCTAGCTATAAGGAGAAACCAACATTCGTCAACAAGTTTCTGTATTTGTTCTCTTCACAGTAAGTGTGTTGAATACGGGCACACTAATCATGCCGAAATAAGTTCTCGATTTTCGAACAAGGGCAGCATGCACATTAGTGCAATGATCTTCTGTGGAAGTTGACGTATAGCCAGAGAGCTATCCATTTCAAAGATAATGTTTCGATGCTTGGTGTTCCAAGTGAGTTAAAGACTGTTAAAGGCCCCCTAAAGCTCAGCCTGTAGAACTGAACAACTACAATTCTTTCTGTTAAAGCTCTCCAGGCAAATCCCATCCTCATCTTTGATTAGGCCACCACAACAGGAAAGGTTTGTGGTAGCATGATATGCTCTATTGGTGTTCACTTTGATCGACCCTATGGGGGGGGGGGGTTTACTAAGCGATAAGGTCTTCAGATATGCGAGTCATACCTGGGAAAAAAAGGATTCATAGAGTTAGACATAAAAGTATAATCAAACATGAGAGATACCTCTTTAGCTAGCTCGTCGACACTACTACCACTCCCCTAAAAAATAGAGTTATTTCGATGATTCTAAATTTTTCAACAAGTCAGGCCAAAGGTCACATACCAACATCTCATTTCATATCCATATGTTAATTTAAACGGCATCTAAGCAAGCAATACAGTTTAACAATCAAGATACGTAATCAAGACCTTTATTTCAAATCCATCAATCAGATCAAGGAAATCACGATTAGGCAACACAATCAATAAACAAGAAATAATTCAAAGTAATAATTTGAAGTACACGGTAGATAATAAGCAATTTAGGCAGTATAGGAAAGATAAATAGGCAACATAGATAAGTTAGGACAATCATACACTGACCAGTTCTCGACTCCACTAGTGACTTATAATTATTGTTAGGGTTTTTTCTAATTCTCACAGAATGTGAGATTATGATTATTAAACATCAATTTATCGTAACAGAGAATAGGGTGAGAGATCCTTACTCGAATTGGTGTTTGGAAGCATTGTGCTATCTACTACGCCTCTTGACAGGCTCTAGGTTTTTTGAATTTTTTATGCAAAAATTAAAATACTTGTCACATACCTAAAAATACCCCAAAAATCCAAATCAGTGTTGAAAAATCTTTTCGGTCCATTTTAGGGTTCTGACAAGGTGCCGCCGCCGCTGTGCTTTGGTGTTGGCTCTGCCGGCCACGACTGCAGTTCACCTCGGCCATGCCAATTTTGGTAAATTTTGGCAAGTATTCTTGTGAAACAAAATATGTTAGGAAGCCTCGGTTGGCTAAAAAAATCAAAACCCAAAACCTACTAATGGGGGGTGTCTCTGAGTGCGGTGGCTCTGCTGGTCCTCCTTCACGGCTTGGATTCTTCTTCGGCTAACCTGCACTAGAAAGAAACGGTGAACATGTTGGTCAAAGAATCATGCGAAACAGAAAATAGGAAGGGGGTCATTGGAGAGGTTTTTGGGTCTTGGCCGCGGTGGCTCAGCAGGGCTTTGCCCGCGGTTTTCAGCTTACCTACCATCCTGTTTGCTTCGATATAGCCACATGGAGACTTAAAATTAAATTTCAAGCAGGAAAGGGAAAATTTTACCTTTTTTGGCAGTCCGCGGTGGCTCTAGTGCAACGGTGGCTGGTGGTCAGTCTTCTTCTTTGGCATTTGGTTCTTATTCTCCGGTGAGGGCTAGTGAGGCTAGAGTTAGGGTTCCCTAGAATGCAATGCTTAAATACCCACCCCGTGTCAATCTGGGCCGTCCATTCAGGAATACGTGGCCCTCTCTCATTCCTTGGATCTATCTTATTCGATGAATGAATCTAGGCCAAACGATCGAATTGAATATGATCGTTCGAATGTGTCTAAAGTAGAAATGCATCTGCACCGTTCACATGCGGGGGATGAGATCTGGACTGTCGGATTGCCGGGCACGCGGATCGCTTGCATGGCCTCTTGCATGGTGCCGATGTCAGTGGGGTTGCCACATAGCGTGCTCTGGTTTGCTGGGGCTGCTGACCGGGCTGTCCCATATGGCCAAATTTTTCCTTTTGTAATTTAACCCCATATTTTCAATTTTTCTTTCAAAAATATCTCCCGAATTAAAATTTTCACTCATTTTTCCTTAAATTATTTTTAATTTTGTCCCTAATTCATTTTTTCTCAAAAAATTCAATAAAATCAAATTGCAATAAATTAAAATAATTATTTATATACTTTATTATAAATAAGAATAATTATTCCGGGCTGATTTTTGCGCCCATGTATTACAACTCTCTCTCTTAAAAAAAATTTGGTCCCTCAAATTTATCACCCTCCCACTAGTCGAACAACTGGGTGTACTGGGCCCAAGTGGCCTTTTCCTAAGTATGATTCGACCACAAGACCTTGACAAATAAAATTTCTCTATTGCGAAGTACTCTGCTCTTCTGATCTACTAAGCCTACCGGCACCTTCTCATAGGATAGATCCTGCTAGAGTGAAAGGAACTCGTAGGATAGGATGTATGAGGGGTCCGGGTTGTACTTGCGTAGCATGGACACATGAAACACATTAGGGACTCTGGATAGCTCTGGAAGTAGTGCTAGTCTGTAGGCAGATGTACTAATTCTGTTTAAGATTTTAAACAGTCCAATGAACTGGGAATTTAATTTCTCTTTCTTCCCAAACCTGTTGATTCCCTTAAAAAGGGTGATCTTAAGAAACACTCGATCACCTTTCTCAAATTTCAAATCCCTCCTCCGGGTGTCTGTATAACTCTTCTGCCTGCTCTGAGCTATTTGGATGTTCTTCATGATCTTAACTATTTTGGTTGTAGTCTCCTCCATAAGATTCGGGCCAAACAATTTTCTATCACCCACTTCTTCCCAACAGATCGACGACCTACAGGGTCGGCCATATAATGCCTCATACGGGACCATGTCGATACTTACTTGATAGCTGTTATTGTAGGCAAACTCTATCAAAGGTAGATGATCATCCCAATGGCCTCCAAAGTCTAGAACACAAGCTAGGAGCATACCCTCTAATGTGCGAATCGTTCTTTCTGATTGTCCATTAATTTTAGGGTGGAATGTGGTGCTAAGGGACAGTTTCATTCCCATGGCTTGCTGAAAACTAGACTAAAATCAAAAAGTGAACCTGAGATTTCTGTCAGATACCACTGTCATCGGGACTCTATGTAGTATGACTATCTCCTGAATATAAATTCTCACTAGTTTTTCCAAGGGGTCGATCATCTTCATAGCCAAGAAGTGAGAGAACTTTGTGAGCCATTTGACAATTATCCAGATAACATTATTTTCAGAACATGCCTTAGGCAACCCCGTCACAACGTCCTTGGTGATATGCTTCCATTTCTACTCTGAAATCAATAATGGTTGAAGTAGCTCGTCTGGATGTTGATGTTTTGCCTTAACTTGTTGACACACTAGGCACTTGGAGACAAAATCGACTATCTCTCTTTTCATCTCGCTCTACCAAAATCGGTGTTGCATACTTTGATACATCTTAGTACTTTTAGGATGTATGCCAAATTTTAAGCTATGAACCTTTGTCATAATGTCCCTTTTTAGTTCACTGTCATATGGAACACACACCATATCTTGGAATCTTAGCAACCCGTCAACAGAGACCCTAAATTCTGGATTTACCCCCTGTTCTATATCCTTCCTGAGAGCTGCTAGGGTGGAATCGGTCAATTGGGCTTCCTTTATTCTTTAAATCAATTCGGATTACACTATTAGATGGGCCAAACATGTAACTCTTTTAAAGTCTTGAAGGCGTATATCCTGTGCAGCCCCCTATTACCTTGCATTTAGAAACTATTAGGTGAGCAAGCATACCTGCACTTTTTCTGCTAAGCACATCAGTTATCACATTGCCCTTTCCTAGGTGATACAAAATTTTACAATTGTAGTCCTTGAAGAGCTCTACCCAACATTTCAGACGTATGTTGATCTCCATACAAGTAGTGGCGCCAGATCTTCAAGACATGAATAATTGTGGCAAGTTCCAAGTCGTGGGTGGGGTAATTTTTTTCATGACTCTTCAACTGCCTGGACCCATACACTATGACCTTTTCATGCTACATCAGAACACAACCTAATCCCAGATAGGAGGCATTACTATACACTGTGAATCCACCCCTCCCACTTGTTCGGGCCAAAATGGGTGGTGATCAACCGCTTCTTTAGTTCTGTAATTTCTTTTACAATCCTTATTCCACTCGAACTTAACATTCTTTTGTGTGAGTCAGGTCAAGGGAGCGGCTATGTTGGAAAACCCTTTCACAAACTTACAGTAATAACTTTTCATTCCTAGAAAGCTTCGAATCTCCTTAGGCAAAATAAATTTCTCTCAACTGAGTATTGCCTCAACTTTTTCAGGATTACCGATACTCTTTTCTTTAATATGATGTGTCATAGGAAACTAGTCTGCTTGAGCCAAAATCCAAACTTGCTCAATTTTGTATACAATTTCTTTTTCCTGAGAATTTATAAAATCTGAGTTTGGTGGTGAATGTGGTCCTCTCTGCTCTTTGAATAAACCAGGATATCATCAATAAACACAATGACGAACTGATCTAGGAATTGCTTAAAACCCCTATTCATCAAGTCCATAAATATGGTCGGCACATTGGTTAGCTCAAAAGGCATAACCCGGAACTCATAGTGTCTGTACTGGGTTTTGAAGATTGTCTTGGAAATATCCTATGTCCTGATCTTTACCTAATGGTAACCTGAATGCAAGTCTATTTTAGAGAAAACTTGTGCACCCTGTAACTGCTCAAAAAGGTCATCAATTTTGCGGAGGGAGTACTTGTTCTTGATTGTGACTATGTTCAACCCCCTACAGTCGATACATAATCTCAGGGTCCCATCCTCTTTCTTTGCAAATGTGACCCTGACACCCCAAGGAGATATACTGTGTTAGATGAACCCACTATCCTGCAATTTCTTAATATATTTTTTTAGTTTTTCCATCTCTACACGACTCATGCGGTAATGGGCAACTGAAATAAGCTGGGTGCCAGGAAGAAGGTCTATGGTGAACTCAACTTCCTTAGTAGTCCGGGTAGTTTATCAGGGAACACATTTGGAAATTTCCGGACCATGGGGATCTCTTGGATACAAACTTCTTTCTTAGGTTTGCCTAGTATGATATTCTTACTGGGGTAGTGTACCTCACCCTTTTATTAACCATTTCAGATCAAGAAGACCAAGATCCAGATCCCAATTAGCAAGAGGATTGTAAGTAGTTTACGTCCCGGACTCCCTTCAAGTGCTCATGGAAGTTAACTCCCTAAGACATCTATTTATTTGTTTTTAATCATGGTTTTGCCTTTTTTATGAACCTTTGTATTAGGGACATTCCAGTAGCCCTATTGGGCATTCTAATTACTATGTAAGGAATGAAAACCCTAACTATATCGTTTCCTTATGCGATTAAAATATAAATTCGTTTCTTTTTAGTTTTTGGGCCTTTACAATCCATGAGGCATGTCTAAACCCTAAATAAATACTTACTACAAAATAAATAATTAACCTTAAATACTATTCGAATTAAAATAAAAATAAAGCGATCTCCTAGCAAATCTCTAACTGTTCAGGAGTGGGATTCTGATTATTCTGATGTGAAAAAATGAATGATGCATAGAGTGAGTTTAATATGCTCAGTAATCGTGTAAGTACCAACAAATAATAGGATAATCCATCAAATTTGGTAGAAAATATAAAACAACTGACAGAGAAAGTTTAAAAATACTTTTCTTTTTAATTCCGAAAACATATGGTATCTACATCCTAACTCATTCATTAAACATTCTAAATCGGTTTATTTAATAAACATTCAGAATTCATTATTTCAGTATTATAACTCAAGGTATAAATAGTTAAGTAAACATTAGAATTCAGTATTTCAGTATCATAATTTAAGCAGTAAACAATTCAGTAAACATCAATTTAGTATTTCAGTATTGTAAACTTTAGACATGAATCTATATTCATTTTTATTGGTTTACATCCTATTAAAAATAGTTTCATCGCATGATACTATTTTCGCTGGTATCAACGCGAGTAGTAAGGATCCCTCTGTACCTTGTGGATACATCACAGTTCATAGTATCCATGGGTAAGGTTTATCACAGTTACATGCCAAATTGGCCACATACACACACCCACCCCTCATTGATAACGATTAAATGAGTTTTCAAAGTCTTTTAATACAATTTCTTTATTTTCACTCTGTAATAAATTTTTTAAAATTGTTATTTAATTATTCTTATACCCACATCACACATACTATACATACTCATCAAACTAATGTCCTTTATGTATCCTTAATATCCTAACAGTTCATACAATGATAAACAACACATATAAGAATTCAGTTACCAAATAGAGTATAACGATTCATTAGCAAATTCAATAATAAAAAAAAACACAAAAATCAATAATAAAATTATGTCAGAATCCTACACTAATTTATAATTTAATAATAAATTTACTAATTATTAGACGCCATAATTTTAATTTCTTAAACATACTAAGCTACATTTCTAAGCACTTATGCGCATGCCTAATTTTCACCTAGATCTCATTAATGAAATTATTCATGAGATGCAAAATCAAATTGTTGCTGTGATATTCGTCTCGAGTTCCTAGTGAACTAGGCATCTCCTAACTTTGAATACTCGTTTACATCTGCAAACAAAGTCCAAAGAGGCCTTAGCTTACCCGACCTCTTACCATAGCCTACCGATGCTACCACATACAACCTGATCTTAGGTTTGCCAGTTTTCATTTGCAAAGCTAAGCTCCTGCAAGAAAATGACAGCAGAAAGGAAAACAACAACAAATAAAACTTAAAGAATAATAATGACAAAGTGACAGTTAAAAGATTATAAAAAAGAAATGCAAAAATAGGTTCAGAAAAAAAAAAGTGAACTTAAAAAACAATGAAGAAGAGAAGATTAAAGTTACCCAAACTTGGAAGAGACCTAGTTTTCTTCAACCCAATTGAGATGAAATCTCAACTTCTCAATATCAGAGGAAGGGATCGTCTCTCCAATGGTAGGAAAATGCACAACATACTCAGACCCTGTCTTTTTGGTGATAGTTCCACTCCACCAGCCATCATTGTCAAAGGCATCAATTTTGTTTCCCGGAGATACATCTTTAATCGGGAAAGGAACCACTAGCAGCTTCGGCCTGATCTCATTGATGGTGAACATCTCTTTTAAGGGTCGTGACTCGTCATCCTTGATTAGATTCTTATACTCAGCAATGTACATAGTTTTATTGATCTTCTTGGACATTGTTGCTTCGTAATAGGAGCCTAGGTAACCCTGTTCTCCATTGCTCACTTCGATTTCGTCTCCTCTCTTGAATTTCATTTTTCCTGAAAATCTAGGAAAAAGTTTTGATCTTTTGGATGATTTGCTTATGGATTTGCAGGATTTTATAGCTGTTAGGGTAGGCGGTATTATACATAAGCAAAATTTCGAGGTGATTTTCTTGATAGATATGCAAAAATTCTTAGTCGTCTTTCCTAATATGCCAACTATTGATGATTTCTTTCAAAAATTATGCTAATTAATCCATTGAATCATATTGTTATTTTGAAAAATTTTAAGTTATTTAATATAATATTAATAAATTTAAATGTAAAAAGACTTCATAATTAATGAATTTAATATTAATAGATAACTTTGTCTTTTTTTCCTATAAAACATCTTAATTTTTCAAATTATAATTACTATAAAAATAAATATATTTCTTGTTTTCACCCAATAATTTATTATTTTTTTAATTTTTCCTTTTTTATATCAAGCAAAAAAAAAAAAAGAATATCACCATTCATCTTCTTTAATTTTCTTCTTCTTTAACTCCATTTCCTTACTTGTGTGACCTCATGAGATTTTCTATTTGTTTATAGAGATATTTTTACTCAATAAAGACAGATTTGTTTTAACATTAAATTTTTGTCCTTTTATGTATATACATAGTTAGATTTAGTAACCTCTTATGTTTAATTTTTTTAATTATAAATTTTATTGTATTTATGGTTTAAAAAATTATATTGATATTGTCCTACTATATTATACTTTAACGTTTTTTATTAAATATAATAATTCTATGCAATTTAAGTACCTCAAAGTATGACCTACATAATAAAATATAAGATAAATTATTTTATCTTGTTAGCTTAATAACCGATTGTATTTCATGTTATAATTTAATTTCCTTTATTTCAACATAACTCAAACTTAAAACTCATTTCAAGATACAAAATTTTCTTATTTTAAAAGGAAAAGAGTTATCTGTGTCTTATCTATTCATCTGAGATAAGTTTCGTCTACAATCTTCGAAGCATGGGCTTGCCGAGGGGTGTTGAGGGTATCTTTATTCTACTAACTACCTTTCTATGCTTATCCTGTAACAGTTTATAGTTATCGTGTATATGTTATCTCTTAGCTTATAGTTATCCATCTCATGTAGTGTATTATATATTATATAAATCATAATGAGAATACAACATTGACACTTTTTCCCAAACCTTTGTAAACATAATACTTGGTCGTTAAGAATAACATCATTGACTAATCTATAGTAATTGTCTCAATAAAAAAAAATTAAATTGATTGCTTTTACTTTAAATGATGGAAAATGGTCATGTAAGTTAAAGAGATGTAAATCCTTAAAGGATGTATAGGGTGTCAACTATGTGTAATAATCTTATATATAGATTGTGATTCATAGATAATAGAAATATTCGAACATTTATTAAATTTTTTAAAGATTCAACCAAAAAACTATTTATTCATATTTAACTTTAATAATAACAACAGAAACAACAATTGTTATAACAATAACAACAATAATAGAACCTGAAATCAGTAGCTGTTTACCATTTTTATTTTTATACACATATATAAATATAAACCTTTGCTCCTAAAAATTAGTTAAAGAAGTCTAATTGGCCTTAGATTACCCACCCTCATATCCTAGCCTACCAATCCTACCACATACAACCTGATCCTAGGTTTACTAGTTTATATTTGCAAAGCTAAGCTCAAGCAAGAAAATGACAACAGAAAGACAAGTAACAACGAATGAAACTCGGAGAATAATAATCACAAAATAACAGCTAAAAACTATCAAACAAAAATGTGAAATTAGGTTAAGAAAAAAAAAACTAAACTTGAACTTGCAAAACAATGAAGAATAGAAAATAAAAAATACCCAAACTTGGTAGAGACCTATTTTTCATCAACTCAATCGAGATGAATCCTAAACTTCTCAGTATCAAGGAAAGTGATGGTCTCTCCAATTGTTTGAAAATGCACAACATATCCAAACCCTTTCTTTTTGCGTATAGTCCCACTCCACCAACCATCATTGTCATAGGAGTCAACTCTATTTCCTTAAGCTATGCATGCTCTTGGAGCACCTTGTAAATATTCTTCAAAGTGGATATTTCAATAATATTAAATATCATGCAAGTTAGCACTTCTATGTTTCTTTGAGCATTCAATTTATCTATTTTTTTTATTTAATCTTGAGTTTTACTTTTCTTTTTTTTTCTTATTTAAGTATTTGCTAATCTATATGGATATTTTACGTGACTGATTTAACATTATTTTTATTATTATTTATGAATAAAATTTATTATCAGTATTCTCTTAGTTAAATTGAATACCTAACAACCACGTGATTATGACTATGATAATTCCATAATTGTGATTTGTAGGTCCATCAATCCATGTTGTTTCCTCTATATTTTTAATCATTCTCCAACTATAAGAAATTAATTTAATATTATAACTAAAAGTTCCAATTATCATATAAAAATAATATGCTATAAAACTTCAACTACTACATATACCCCAAAAAAAACCCTAAAATCAATAAATTCATGTCATACGAGAGAAACACACAAGAACAACAGTACCTTTTGCACGTATATTACATAACTATTATGATAATTGAATCTTTATTTTCTCAATCGTTCATGATAACATCAAAAACTAATCTACAATAATAGACTTGAATAAAGAAGGTTTTTAAATAAAATGTTTTTACTATAAATGACGAAAAAAAATGTTATATGTTAAAGAGATCTAAATTTTTAAAGGGTGTAAAATGCTTCAACTATAGCTAATAATCTTAAATCTAGATTATGATGCACATATGGTAGAAATTTTCGAACATTCTCTAAACTCTTTAAAGCTTCAACTTAAAAATATATATTCAGATGTGACAGTAATCGTAATAACGGAGACAACAATAACAATAACAACAAATATTATAACGATATCAACAACAATAGTGTTAGTAGAGATGAATAACTCTATTAGCCCTTAGATCGGTAATTTCGTACAATTTTCATATATATGTATATATAAACCTTCTCTCCTAAACATTAGATAAAGTAGTGTAAAGAGGCCTTAGCTTACCCAACCTCTTACCCTAGCCTGCCGATGCTACCACATATAACCTGATCTTAGGTTTACCAGTTTACATCTGCAAAGCTAAGCTCCTGCAAGAAAATGACAATAGAAAGGCAAGCAACAACAAATGAAACTCAAAGAATAATAATCACAAAGTGACAGCTAAAAAACTATAGAAAAGAAATGCGAAAATAGGTTTAGCCAAAAAAAGTGAACTTAAAAAATGATGAAGAAGAGAAGATTAAAGTTACCCAAACTTGGAAGGTCACGAACCACACCCCGTCTTATAAGGTAATGATCGGAGCATATTTCTTTAAATTATATAGACTCGAGTTAAGTAAAATACCTTAACTTTATTAATAATAAAAGAGTCGCAGAAGTGTTATACCCCTTAAATATAAAACATAAACATATATATGAGACTCTAAATTTCCTTACTTACATTACTAAACAAAAATAAGAAACTGTAACCTTAATATCAGAGTCTAAACTTCAAAAAAAATTTCTATATCACCGCTTACTCTCCAGTAGTATTTTCATTATCTGGAGGGTGATGGGGGGGTGAGATAAAATATCCCAAGAAGCAATATTATGAAATCACAGCATAGTACTTATAATATATAATTTCTTTACACACAACAAAACATATATCATATAATCTTTTTCAAAACAGATACGAATCAGAAGACGAATGCACAAATAAGAAAACAGATACATGTTGTATACTTCATCATTATTATGGAGGTTCAATAAGTTACCATAAATTTTGCGTAGACACAGATACTTATCACTGGTTTCTATTTACCCGAACACGGAACAACATATATGAGTACCTTGAAATACTGCTACCCCCCAAACACGAAATGGTTAGGGTATACAGATTAGATTAGTTTTCCATACACCCAAACACGAAACGAATATATGTGGGTACACACTTATCACTTCGCCAATACACTCAAACATGGAATAGTTATGTATGGGTACACACTCGCCAATACACCCGAACATGGAATGGTTATGTATGGCCAGATTGAATTCTAGCATAATGCAGGTGCTTTCAGAATAACTTCTTTCTATAATGAGTGATGCACACATATCAAAATTACATTTCAAAAATACAAAGCAAAATAATACTTATGTCGAAGTAAAAGTTGAACAAATACTTACTTAGAAAATACAAAAGATAAATAAAACACATGCACATGTTTGAGGATGGAAAATCATACTAAAGAATAGCTTGGTCCCTATAGCATTCTGTAGACTAGTCCAAAATCTTGAAGTAAAGCGGGGATCTCGATTGGAGATGATTATGACTGAAATTCCATGAAATCTCACAATCTCCTTGATATAAAGCCTAGCCAACTTGTCCAGTGGTTCATCTACTTTGACAGCCAGAAAATGAGTAGATTTGGTCGATCTATCAACGATAACCCAAATAGCATCATGTTGGGATCTTGTTTTAGGTAGACCCGCCACGAAATCCATAGTAATATGTTTCCATTTCTACTCTGCTACCGGTAACGGTTGAGGTAGTCCTGCTGGTCTCTAATGTACAACCTTCACTTATTGGCATATCAAACATTTATAAACAAATTCTGTTATATCCTTCTTCATCCCACTCCATCGATATTTGGTCCTCAAGTTATGATACAACTTAGTGTTGGCAGGGTGCATAGAAAATTTAGAGCAGTGCGCTTCTTTTAATATTTCATTCTTCAAGCTATTATTCTTTGACACACATGCTCTATTTCCAAACCTCAATACACCATCTTTTAATAGTCTGAATTCTGGCCTAAGTCCCTTATTGACATCTTCCATAATCAACTTCAAGGTGAGATCAGACTGCTGAGCTTCTCTAATTTTTTTCATCAAAATGGGTTGTACTTTTATATTAGCTAGGTATCCTCCTGATCTCTTATGTCGACCATTTAGATTCAATTTCTGGAACTTCATATAAGCATATATATATTGTAACGACCCCGGAAAGCCAAAAGAAAATATATAATAATTTAAGTACGGAAGCGAAACAAAATGTTTAGGTTTACATCCCTTACACAATAACTTAAAAGTACTGAACAACATTATGGAATGAATTCTCTGAAAGAAACACGAGAAATACAAAAAATAATGGAAAATAGAAAGTATCTAGCATCTACTCGCAATCTTCTTGCGGATCGGGCTCTGGAACCAGGTCCTCTTGATCTGAAATGGTTAAATAAAGGATGAGCTACACTAGCCCAGTAAGGATATTATACTATATCATCGGCACAAAAGTAAAGATTGGTATAAAATCAAAACAACTAATGGAGCACTAAATTTAGCAAATTCATTTATCAATCATAAAATTATTTACCGTTCACTTACCATTATAGAATTTATTAAAATAATCTATAGAGACAATAATACCGTACAGATAATAACTTCATGAACAATCAGCAACATAAAACATATCATAAATTCATATCCATTAACAATACCAAATCATAACCGTTTCTGATTTCACCAGCCTACTAGTATCCATAGGGGTTCATAGACATGTCCCCTCTACACGTGAACCCTTTTCCTTAACAATCTCAATTACAGGGTCGTCTCCATACCCTGTCCGGTATGAGCACCAAGACATTAAACCTCAATACCCCGTCCGGTATGAGGGTGAAGTGGGCCGTCCCCATACCCCATCCAGTATGAGCACCAAATTACCAAGTCTCTATACCCCGTCCGGTATGAGACAACGTTCATGGTAGGGTTCCCTATGTACCCGGTCCATCCACCATCTCTCAGGATATCTAGTAAGGCTGTCATTCCATCTGTTTATTTGATCACACCCCTTTTCTGTTTTCCTTTAGTCTCCATTACCAAACCAAGAATAATCACATAAACAAATAAACATGCATCCAATAATGCAATCATGTCTCAAATCCCAACTCAAACAGAAGTCAGACAAGGCAGTAATACATACATTTAAACCATAAAATAGATAAATCAAATACTATTGTGCTTTCAAACTGTAAAATAAATCAACAGAGAATAATATCCAGTTCGGGCTCCACTAGTAATCCGTAATTAATTATGCACATCTATTTAATTTGTACAAAATATCGTATTATTATTTATTCAAACTTCAATTCTATGATAGGAAATAGGGTGAGGGGTCCGTACTTGATTTGACGACGAAAATCTAAATGGTTTACTGTGCATTCGGGCGGTCTCTGGGTTCCCTGAATTTTTCTCCAAGAACTGAAATGCACTTACAGTACCTACAAATGTCCCAAATTCATAGGGCCTACTTGGCCAATTTTGGAAATCTGACACGGCGGTTCCGCTGTGCTCCGGCGACGGCACCGCCGCCCGTGACGGCGGTCTGCTTCAGGTCGGCTATTTTTGGCCATTTTTGGTCAAATTCAGTCAATTTTACATCGATTCCTGTGAACACACACGCTAAAGGGCTTCGGTGGGATGAAAAAACACAAAAAATTGAAACTCACTCGCAGCGGGGCTCTCCGGTGCGGCAGCTCCTTCGGCTCACATTGCGGTTGGGTGTTTCGTTTTGGTCAACCCGTAAAGAAGAAAACAGTGACCACAATAGTAGAAAAATTACACGAAACAGAAATCGGGAAGGGCCTCATCGGAGGTGATTTGTGAAATTCTCCACGGCGGTGGCGCCGGACTTCGTCGGTATTTTTCGGTCAATTGGCCGATTCTTTCACTCCAATTTGGCCATGTGTGGGTTTAAAATTGAATTTCATGTAATTTTTTTTTTTTTACCTTTTTTGGCGGTCGAAAAGGGTTCCGGTGCAGTGGCAGGTGGCGGCAATCGGCTCCCCAGCGGCTGGGTTGTCTTCTCGAGCGAGGGGTTCTGGCGGCTAGGGTTAGGGTTTGGGTGCGGATGGGGTTATTTATACCCATCCGCTTTTGATCTGGGCCGTCCATCGCTTTTGATCTGGACAATCCGATCACGATCAAATAAGGAGTGAATCTGAGCCGTTCATCGCGATTCAATCTGGACCGTCCGTGCGCACGGGAACGGACCTCAACCGTTATATCACGCGCACGTAGATCACCCACATGGCCTCCTGCGTCAGTGCCTCTTCCACTTGGCGCGTCCTGGTTGGTCAGGGCTACTGACCAGGCGTCTGACGTGGCGCAATTTTTTTAAATTATATTTTGACCCCCGATTTCTGATTTTTCTTTCAAAAACACTAACATAACCTAAATTTTCACCCCTTTTTCCCAAAATTATTTTTAATTTAATCCTTAAAAAATTTTTACCCCTTTTTTTCATTAAATTAAAATAAAATAAATAAATAATTATATTTATTAATAAAAAATGAAAAAAAAATTAGGTGGGTGTAACACCCCACAATTGTTTTAATTTTAATTTTGTTTTTCTAATATATTTATTTATTTATTTTTATTTCAATTTAATGGAAAAAAGGGGTAAAAATTTGTTAAGGATTAAATTAAAAATAATTTAGGAAAAATGGGTAAAAATTTGGGTTTTAGGGGTATTTTTGAAAGAAAAATAAAAAATCAGGAATCAAAACGCAATTTAAAAAAATTACACAACATCAGATGCCCAGTCAGTAGCCACGACCAACCAGGACGCGCTAGGTGGGAGAGGCGCTGACGTAGGAGGCCACGTGGGGGAGCCACATGGGCGATCCGCGTGCGCGTGATCGAACAGCTGAGGTCCGTTCCAGCGCGCACGGACGGTTCAGATTGAAATCACGCACGGACGACCCATATTGAATTGCGCACGAACGACCCAGATTGAATCCCCCACAGACGATCCAGATTGAATCGCGATCGGATGTCCTAGATCAAAAGTGATGGATGGCCCAGATAAAAAACATATGGGTATAAATAACCTCATCCGCACCCAAACCGAAACCCTAGCTGCCAGAGCCCCTCGCCGGAGAAGACAGCCCAGCTGCCAAGGAGCCGATCGCCACCACCCGCCGCTGCACCGAAGTAATTGTCGACCGCCAAACGAGGTAAAAATTACCCCTCTTGCACGAAATTTAATTTTAAACCCACACATGGCCAAATCGAAGTGAAAGAACTGGCCAATTGGCCGAAAAATGCTGCCGCAGGAAATTTCACAAACCGCCTCCGATGAGGCCCTTCCCGATTCCCATTTTGCATAATTTTTCCACCGTTGTGATCACTTTTCCTTCTCTACAGGTTGACCGGAGCAAAACACCCAACCACAACGTGAGCCAGAGGAGCTGCCGCACCGAAGAGCCCCACCGCCAGTGAGTTTTGGTTTTTTACATTTTTTTTGGCCAACCGAGGACCCTAAGTGTGTTTTCTCATAGGAACTGATGCAAGTTTGGCTGAATTCGGCAAAAAACGACCGAAAACAGCCAACATGAGGCGGATCGCCGTGCCAGATTTTTGAAATTGGCCGAGTAGGCCCTGGGACTGATTTTTGGGTTATTTGGGACATTTGTAGGTACTGTAAGCGCGTTTCAGTTCCCGAAGAAAAATTCAAGGAATCCAGGGACTGCCCGTAGGCGCAATAAACTATTTAGCTTTTCAATGTCAAATCAAGTAAGGACCCTTCACCCTATTTCCTATCATGGAATTGAAATTTGAATAAATGATAATACTGTATTTTGTGCATAATTAATTACGGATTACTAATGAAGCCCAAACCGGAGATTGTTCTATGTTGATTTCTATTGATTACTCTTGCAGTATAAAAGCATGATGGTTTCTGGTTTATCTATTTTATGGTTTAAATGCATGTATTATTGCCTTACTTGACCACTGTTTGATTTTGGGATCTAAGAATATGATTGCATTGTCGGATGCATGTTTATTTATTTATATAATTATGTTTGATTTGGTAACGGAGACTAAGAAAAAAAAGAAAAGGGGTGTGATCTAATAAACAGATAAGATGACAGCCTCACTAGATATCCTTGGAGATGGTGGACAGATCGGGTTCATAGGGAACCCTATCGTGAATGTTGTCTCATACCGGATGGGGTATGGATACTTGGTCATTTGGCGCTCATACCGGACGGGCTATGGGGACAACCTGCTTTACCCTCATACCAGACGGGGTATTGAGGTTTAATATCTTGGTGCTCATACTGGACGGGGTATGGGGTCGGCTATATAATTAAGACTGTTAAGAGAAAGGGTTCACGTGAAGCAGGGACACCCCTATGGATCTCCATGGATACTAGTAGTCTGGTGAAATGAGAAACGGTTACGATTTCGTTTATTGTTAATAAATGTGAATTTATGATATGTTCTATGTTGCTGGTTGTGCATGAAGTTATGATCTGTATGATATTATTGCTTCTATAATTTGTTATCATAAATTCCCCAATGGTAAGTTAAAGGGTAAATGGTTTTATTTTAAATAAATGTATTGGTTTAAATCTAATGCTCCATTAGTTGTTTTGATTTTCTACCAACCTTTGCTTCTATGTCGATGATATAGTGTGATGTCCTTACTTGGCTAGTGTAGCTCACCCCTTATTTAACCATTTCAGATAAAGAGGATCTGGTTCCCGAGTCCGATCCGCAAGAAGATTGCGAGTAGATGCTAGATACTTTATATTTTTCGTGTTTCTTTCAGAGGATTCATTCTGTGATGTTTGTTTAGTACTTTTAAGTTATTGTGTAAGAGATGTAAACCTTAACCTTTTATTTTGCTTCCACACTTAAAAATTATTTTATATTTCATTTTGGATTTCCGGGGTCATTACAGTGGGTGTTACATATATATAATTAGATTTTCTAATCTCTTATTTTTAATTTTTTAATTGTAAATTTTATTGTATTTGTAGCTTTAAAAAATTATATTAATATCTTCATACTATATTATATTTTAACATTATTTATTAAATATAAAAATTCCATGCAATTGAAGTAAATCAAAGTAGGAACTATATAATAAATATAAGATAAATTACTTTATCTTATATTATAATTTAATTTCCACTATTTTAGCATAGATCAAACTTAAAACTCATTTCAAGTCAAAAAGTTTCTTACAGGATGATAATTTTAACATAAAAAAAATTTGTTTAAGTCTTATTTGGTCAACATATCATATATACACTCAAACTGCAAAATATTAAAAAAAAACATCCAAAGTTTTTGCCTTCAAAAACTTTTAACTAATTAATTGAGGTCTTTGCATAGCAAACTTTTGATTGAACTCTTTAATCAAGACTTATCTTCTTAAAATTAATTATCTTATAAATTAAATCGTAAAGTTTACTTGGATATATTAAGCACATAATTTCCACATTTACTTAAAACTTAGAAAAAAATTATGTTGAGTTAATGTTTGTGATTAATTAAGTTTTATTTTCTAATCACCATAAATACAATGATATAACGATTAGGATTTTTATACGTTGTTTGAAGATCACAATTAAATTCATTGAAAATATAAAATTTGTCACTTTATAGGTGTAGTATGTGCTGACAGTAGCTGACCTATAATACTTGATACATAAAGGTTGAAGATTTAACTTATTATTATATTGATGAAGTTACAGTGAATAAGTTAGGTTTAATCCCTGTGAATCATAACATATCTGAATGAAAGAAACATCATGTAACAATTAGATTCTCTTAATTTGAGTAGTCACAATAGAATAAAAGTCCACTCTAAACTTTTTATTTGTCAAAAAAAGTTCAAATATCTCATTAACATTAAATTTACTAATGAATCGTATAGATCAACATTACAGCTTGACGAACTATATTTGTTGACATATACTAATTTTCTATGGTTTAACAACGAATTTCATCACCTTCTAGGAACACAGTTTCCATCAATCACTCTGTAAAACAACAATGAAGGACAAATTTAGGTTAGACAAATTAGTATAGAAATAGACAATGAAAATTCAGATCCCAAATTGAAGAAACAAGCAAATACAAAACCTTTCAATTGAAGGTAATAGAATGATTATCTCTATTCCTCAATTATAGAGTAGTAAATTTTATCTCAGTTTCTAAAAAATTATTTTTTAATTCACTTACTACTAGCATATTCTTCAAAGCTAGAATGATATTAGTATTGGTTTTTTTATTAAAAAAATACTATTAAATAGTAACCCGTATACAAAAACTTTACGATTTATATGGTATAACTCATATATGAAAATTTTACAAATCAGAATTATATTAAAATTATTGATTTTTCGCATGTGGATCACATTCATTTTAGCTTGAATTTCTCTGAAATTTTAATTTCTATTTTTATTTCATTCTATTGTCAGTATTGATAATATACAAGTACTAGCAAATATTTAAAATCTGCTGAGCTAAAACATACTGTAAGCCACCAAGAGGTCAAGGCAAACAAGAATGTTTATTCATACTATAAAACACTCATGTTATATAGACATCTATATGGCTTAATGAACATTATTTTTATTATTATTTATGAATAAAACTTATTATAGATATTCTTTCAGTTAAATTGAGTGCTTAACAACCGCATGATTATGATTATGATAATTTTATGATTATGATTAGTGGTTGTGTCAACCCATATTGTTCCCTCTATATTTTTAATCACTCAATAACTATATTAAACTAATTTAGTATTATAATTAAATTTTTTAATTCTCGTATAAAGTCTTCATACTATAAAAACTAATTATTGCGTACATCACAAAAAACCCTAAAATACATAAATTAATGTCATAGGAGAGAAATGCACAAGAATAACAATACTTTTTGCACATATGTTGGACAACTACTGTCGTAGTCGAATCTTCACTTGTTTCTGAGTAGTTATGGTCTCCAATAGTTCTCTCAAATAAAGAAGCTTCTTATTTTAAAAGATGAAAAAAGGTCATCATATGTTAAAGTAATCTAAATTCTTAAAGGATTTATAAGAGTTCAACTATATCTAATAATGTTCGATCTAGAATTTGATTCATAGATGGTAGAAATATTGTGACATTTCCTAAAGTCTTTTAAAGTTTAAATTAAAAACTATTTATTCATATGTGATAGTAATAATAACAACAGAGACAACAGTAATAATTACGACAATTGTTATATCCATAACAAAATTAATAGTGGTATTAGAGATGAATAACTCTACCAACCCTTAAATAAGTAATTTCTTATCATTCTCATTCTCTTACCCTAGTTCAAGAAACCTTCTCTTCTAACCATTAGTTAAAGTAGTTCAAGAGGCCTTAGCTTATCCATTCTCTTACCCTAGCCACATACAACCTAATCTTAAGTTCACCAGTTTATATCTGCAAAGCTAAGCTCAAGCAAGAAAATGATAGAAGAAAGGCAAACAACAACAAAAGAAACTCAAAGATAATAACCACAAAATCACAACTAAAAAACCATCAAAAAGTAATGCGAAAATATGTGAAGAAAAAAGAAAAACTGAACTTGAAAAACGATGAAGAAGACAAGACTTAAAGTACCCAAACTTGGTAGAGACCCATTTTTCATTAATCCAATCCAGATGCATGCTCAACTTCTCAATATCGGGGACAGTGATGGTCTCTCACGTGGTATTAAAATGCACAACATACCCAGACCCTTTCTTTTTACAGATGGTCCCAATCCACCAACCATCATTGTCAAAGGCATCAATGTTATTGTCTGGAGATAAATCTTCAGTTGAGAAAGGAATGACGGGCGGCTTAGGCCTGATCTCGTTGATGGCAGTAATCTCTGTCAGAGGTCCTAACCCATCATACTTTATCAAATTCTTGTACCCCACAAGGCACGTAGTTTTGTTGATCTTCATGGCCATTGTTCCTTCATAATAGGAACCCAGGTAATCCTCCTCTCTGTTGTTCACTTGATCTCGTCTCCTATATTGATTTTCATTTTTCTTAAAAATCTAGGGAAATTTTTGGATTTTTTCAAATGATTTGCTTCTGGGTTTGCATGATTTTATAGCTGTTAGTCAAGGTGGCATTATACATATGCAAAATTTTGACTCGATTTTTTGGATAGATATGCCAAAATTCCTAGTTGTCTTTTCCTAAGATGCCAACTTTTGATGATTTTTTTCCAAAATTATACTAATTAATTCATTGAATTATCTAGTTATTTTGAAAAATTTTAAGTCCTTTAATATTAATATATAATAAATTGAAATGTAAAAAGACTTGATAATCTGTTAATGAATTTACATTTTTGTCTTTTTTTCCTTATAAAACATCTTAACTTTCCAAATTATAATTTACTATAAAAGTAGATATTTTCTTTTTTTCACCCAATAATTTATTTCTTTTAGTTTTTCCACCATTCATTTTCTTTATTTTTCTTCTCTTTTAATTCCATTTCCTTACTTGTGTTCCCTCGTGACATTTTTTGTTCGTTTATAGAGATATTTTTCTAAATAAAGACAGATTTGTTTTAACATTAAATTTTTTCTATTTATGTTACATATATGCATATATATATATAGTTAGATTTACTAATCTCTTTTTTTTTAATTTTTTAATCATAAATTTTATTGTATTCATAGTTTTAAAAAATTATATTATTATCTTCATACTATATTATATTTTAACATTATTTATTAAATATAAAAATTCCATGCAATTGAAGTAAGTCAAAGTAGAAACTATATAATAAAATATAAGATAAATTATTTTATCTTATATTATAATTTAATTTCCAACATTTTAGCATAAATCAAACTTAAAACTCATTTCAAGTCATAAATGTTTCTTACAGGATTATAATTTTAACATAAAAAAAAAATTATTTTAGTTTTATTTGGTCAACATATGATATGTACACTCATAGCCCAAAATATTAAAAAAAAATTCCAAAGTTTTTGCGCTAAAAAATTTTTAACTAATTAATTGTGATCTTTGCATATTAAACTTTTGATTGAACTCTTCAATCAAGACTTATCTTCTGAAAATTAATTATCTTATGAATTAAAACTTAAAATTTACTTGGATATATTAAACACATAATTTTCACATTTAATGTTTGTGGACAATTACGTTTGATTATCATTATCATAGACACAGTGGTCTAATGGTTAATATTTTTGTACTTTATTTCAAAATCATAAGTTCAAATTCACTAAAAATATAGAATTTACCATTTTATAAGTGTATTATGTGCTGCTAATAGTCGACCTATAATACTTGATACAAATAGGTTAAATATTTAAATTATTATTGTATTAGTGAAGCTATAATGCGTGAGTTATATTTATTTCCAATGAGTCATGACATATTCGAATAAAAAGAATATTATATAACAATTAGATTCCCTTAATTGGAGTAGTCATAATGGAACAAAAATATGATCTAACCTTCTTTTTTTTTTTGGTTACAAGAGAGGCAAAGGCCTAAAGTACATAAGAGTTCTTCATGCACATTCAGCCAAGAGTAACCTATGATATCATTCATGAGGAGGAGTTGGAGATCACCAAGCACCCGAACATGTTGATGGAGACCTAGCTGTAAGGAGAAACCAGCATTCGTCAACAAGTTTCTGCATTTGTTCCCTTCACAGTAAGTATGTTCAATACGGACACACCAATCATGCCGAAAGAAGTTCTTAATTTTTGAACAAGGGCAGCATGCGCATTAGTGCAATGATCTTCCTTGGTAAGCTGATGTATAGTCAGAGAGTTATCCATTTCAAAGATATCCATTTCAAAGATAATGTTTCGATGCTTGGTGTTCCAAGCGAGTTGAAGATCATCAAAGGCCCCCTAAAGCTCGGCCTGTAGAACTGAACAACTACCATTTTTTCTATTAGAGCTCTCCAGGCAAACCTCATCCTCATCTCTGATTGGGCCACCATAGCAGGAGAGGTTTGTGGTAGCATGATATGCTATATCAGTGTTCACTTTAACCCACCCTGTGGGAGGTTTTTACCAAGTGATAAAGTCCTCAGATCAGCGAGTCATACTTGGAAGAAAAAAGAGATTCATAGAGTTAGACATAAAAGTATAATCAGACATGAGAGATACCTCCTTAGCTAGCTTGTCGATACTACTACCACTCCCCTAGAAGATAAAGTTATTTCAATGATTCTAAAGTTTCCAACAAGTCAGGCCAATGATCACTCTTCAATCTTGAAATTTCTTGCACTAGGACCATCAATTCTTGAGATTCAACATGAAACAATCATTCACAGCACCACTAAAAAAGGTTGTTTGGGCTTTAGCAGGAATGATTCTTAACTAAAGTAGTTAAGCCGTGCTACATTTGTGGAGGACATGGTTCAAATCTTCAATAGGATTGCCACATACACTGTATCCCACATTATAGGTCATATATCATAGGTATCTCTCCTAATTCGTCAAGAGCTTTCCCTTCGCTGCAAGCCAAAAAAAGGTGCGCACACGCTAGGCTCCTAGCCAATGCCAAATGTCTCTCCAATTCTGCTCCTCCGGATGTTAGTGCTCACTCTCTAGAAGGCCATAAGAAGAGCTAACAGAGAAATGTTTTAAGCTTGCCATAACCCAATAGTAAGAAACCAAGGTGTTATCATCCTTAGGAGTTTGCACCGCAGTCATCTAGAGTAGTTTACCCCTCAGCAATACATGGTGTAGAACCTCCCAATCCCATTAGCCAGATAGTGTAACATAATCCCTAACACACTTCTGGAGCTCTTGCTCCTCAATATGTGTGTAAGCCAGTAACTTAAGCGGTCGTATATCTCCTAATTAGTAGTCCTCCCAAAACTTAGCATATTTTTTAGAACTAATAGACCATTTGATGCCAACTTGGAGATCCATCCTAAGATGGTTAAGGTTATGCCAAAGATGAGAGGCCGACCCATTGGACTTGTAGCTCCAGGATAACCCTGGCCATTTGTACTTGTGGGTGAGAACCTGAACTCAAAGAAAACTAGGTTTAGCAACCATTGCAAAGCCCAATTTCATCAAAATGGCTTTGTTCCAGTTGCGGGTAGATCAAAGATCACTCCCTCTAACTTCACAGGGGCATACACATATCCTCCCAATTAACCAGGCAAGTTTTTCTATTGCTATTTACCTAGCCCCAAACAAAATTTTTAACCACCAAGTCAATTTGATTGCATAAAGATTTAGGTAAGGTCGTGGTCTGCATAACATACGTAGGGATGGTCATAAAAATAGACTTAGCCAAGGTTAATCACCTTGCATAAGAGAACAAACTTAAATCAGACTAATGAAATTAGAAAACAAATTCATATTTCTTTGTTGTATATTTCATCACTGTTGTAGAGGATCAATTATTTACCATATATTATGCATAGAGATATGTACTTATCAATGGTTCCCTATGCACACGAATACAAAACAACATACATGGGTACCTTGAAATACTAATAACCCCCGAACACGAAACAATCATGGCACGCAGATCACACTAATTTTTCATACACCCGAACACGAAACAACATGTATGGGTGCATAGTTATCACTTTGCTAATACACCCCAACATGGAACAGTATGTATAGGTACACTGAAGCCTAGTGTAATGCATGTGCTTTTAGAATAACCAATTTTCATAATGAATGATGCACATATATGAAAATCACATTTAGAAAAAAAAAATAGAATAACATTTATATCAAAATAAAACTTTAACAAATACTTAGCACATACGAAAGTACAAATAAAATATTTTCCAAGCATATGTAAGTTATAATATTAAAAATCTACTTGTACATTTTTTATACTGAAAATGCGTAAAATACTTTAAATCTACGTAAGTTAATGAATTCATAATATCCACTTACCTTAAGTCCTTAGAAATTGTACTTTAAATACTTCGTTTTACCTATCGCATTATTTATCCATTCGGATAGAATCTCCCCTTATATTGCTTCAATTTTCTTGTGGAACACATAATCTCGATTCCAACATAATTCCAATTTCATTTATGATATTTTCCTTTAAAAAATTTGATAGAGTTTCAAGATAATTTTGGTCACTTTTTTCTCACGGTTTATAACTTCCTTTTGACTGTGACGTTTTTTTCCTCTTCTCTTACTTTTTCTTTGTTCTCATAATTTCAATAGAGTTTTTTCAACGTTTTTATCTAAAAAACCTCACAATACTCTCACAAAATCACACACTTCATACTCTTTATTCTCTCACCTCTATGCTTCTCACTATTTCTCTTCCGTCCACAATTTCTCTTCCTCTATTCCCCCATCCCCTATTTATAGGAGTGGGAGCCATGAGAGAAAGTTTGTCACCCTCCCACCATGCTACTTCATCTAATAGGTTACCACTTTTCATATATCACTTCATCTAAAAGATTAACACTTTTCACATGTCACCTCATTTAAAATGTTACCATTTTTCACATGCCATTTTATCAAAAAGGCTACAACTTTTCACATGCCACTTCGTTTAAAAGATCACCACCTTTTATCATGCCACCTCATCTAAAAGGTTCCTACCTTTTGTTATGCTTCTTCATGTTTATTCTAAATTTTTCCACACTCTTCCACATGTTTCCCCATCCTTATCCATCATTTAGCTACTTGCTAGCTAAATTTGAGCTGAAATGGAGCCCAATAGACTCCCTAAGGCCCACCTAAGTTCATTAGACCAAAATAACAAGTCATTATAAACTTCTCCTTATGTCTCTCAGTTTTCTTTCTGTTCAAATCTAAACTATATCTTTAACCTTATTATATATTTCCAAACACATATAAATGCTAAATTAAATATATCAAACACAAGAAATTAACTCGGTAGTATTTTTGAGCTATCACATTCTCAACTATTGTTATAATCAAATCTCCAGTTTCTTAATAGTTAAGGATAACATCAACAACTAATCTATAATAATTGTTTCAATAAAAAGAGTTTTTAAATTGATTGTTGTTACTTTAAATGATGAAAAAAAGTCATTGGATATCAAAAGAGATCTAAATTCTTAAAGGGTGTATGAGACTTCAACTATGTCTAATAATATTATATCTAGATTGTGGTGAATAGAAGGTTAAAAATTTTCAACATTTCCTAAAGTCTTCAAAGTTTTAACTAAAAAATATTTATTCATACGTGACATAATAATAACCAGACAGACATCAGTAATAATAACGATAATTATTATAATATGTTTAAAAAATAGAAAAATACATTTAAAAAACTAAACATGAAAAATGATGGAGAAGAAAAGATTAAAAATACCCAAACTTGGTAGAGACCTATTTTTCTTCAACCCAATCCAAATGAATCCTCAACTTCTCAATATTAGGGAAAGTGATGGTCTGTGTGCATTATGGAGTACAAGAATCTGATAAAGGATGACGGGTAAGTACTTTTGAGAGAGATTATCGGCATCAATGAGATTAGGCTGAGGCCGCTGGTCATTCCTTTCTTAGGCAGAGATTTATCTCCGGGCGATAACGTTGATGCCTTTGAGAGAGATTATCGACATCAACGAGATTAGGACGAGACCAATGGTCATTCCTTTCCTGGCCAGTAATCTCTCAGAGGTCCTGAACTGTCATCCTAATCAAATTCTTGTACTCCAAAATGTACATAGTTTTGTTGATCTTCCTGGACACTATTGCTTCATAATAGGAGCCCAGGAAACCTTGCTCTCAGCTGCTCCATTCGATTTCATCTCCTCTCTTGAATTTCATTTTTCTCAAAAATCTAGGGAAAAGTTTGGATTTTTTGGATGATTTACTTTTGGGTTTGTAGGAGTTTGTAGTGGTTTTGAAGATGGATATGGAAAGTGGAGCATACATTGGGATGTAGCCGTTAGGGAAGGTCACATTATACACATGCAAAATTTCAAGGTGATTTTCTGGATTGATATGCCAAATTTCATTTTTTTTCTTTCCTAATATGACAAGTTTCAATGTTTTGTTTCCAAAGTTATACTTATTAATGTGTTAAATTATATATTTAATTCTAATTTAAATATTAATAAATAATAAATTCAAATGTGAAAAGACTTGGTAATCTACTAATAAATTTAATATTAATTGGCAATTTTGTTTGTTTTCCTTATGAAACATCTTAAATTTTCAAATTATAATTTACTATAAAAATAAATATTTTTCTTTTTTTTCACCCAACAATTTATTTCTTTTAATTTTTTCTTTTTTATATTCCATTAAAAAAAATATATCACTATTTTTCGGTTCACATTCATTTCCTTCATTTTTCTTCTCCTTTTAATTCCATTTCCTTATTAGTGTGACTTCATGATATTTTCTTTTATATAGATCTTTTACCTAAGAAAGATATATTTATTTTAACATTAAATTTTTGCCATTCATGATTTTTTATATACACATATATATTTAGACTCACTAATTCTTATTTTTAAATTTTTTAATCATAATTATTTTTTATTTGTGATTAAAAAAAATTATACTATTCAATTGTACTATATTATAAACATTATTTATTAAGTAGAAGAATTTATGAAATTGAAGCATGTTGAAATAGAACCTACACATTAAAATATAAGATAAATTGAAGTATGTTACAATTTTCTTGTAAGATTATAATTTTAACAGAAGAAAAATTATTTAAGTCTTATTTGGCCAACATATCAAGCAAAGAACTTGCTAACAAAATGAAAAAAAAAAAAAGAAAACAAATGGAAATTCTTTCATGCATACACTCAAAGCGCAAAATATTTTCTAAAATCCAAAAATTTTGCCTTAAAAATCCAAATATATATAATTCACCATTTTATAGGTGTATTATGTACTTGAGGTAGTCGAACTTTCATCTAGAGTCTTGATCGTACGCACACCATATAATGATAAAATAATTTATAAAAATATCTCGTGCAAAAAATCTTAAAATAATAAAAATACTTCCCTCGTATAATTAACTCAAAATATCCAATATCCATATAAAGGCCTGAAAACTAAAAGGAAACGAATTTATATTTTAATTACTGAAGCAAACAATATATTTAGGGTTTCAATTCCTTACATAGTAAATTAGAATGCCCAATAGGGCTATCAGAATATCTCTACTACAGCGATTCATAAAAAAGGCAAAACCATGATTAAAAATAAATAAATAAATGTCCTAAGGTAACACCTCCACGAGCACTTGAAGGGATTTTGGGAGGTAAACTACTCACAACTCTCTTATTGATTGGGATCTGAATCTTGTTCTTCTTGATCTGAAATAGTTAATAAAAGAGTGAGCTACACTAGCCCAGTAAGAATATCACACTAATCATTGATACAAAAAAATTGAAAGTTGGTAAAAATCACAAAATGACTAATGGAACCCTTAATTTAAGTAAATTCATTTAAAAAATACTTACCATTACAAATTTTTAAAAAATTTATCCCATACTTACCATTACAAATTTTTAAAAAATAACCTATGAAGACAAGTAACCAGATAACATTTTAATTTCATGCACAAGTGAACAAAAATCAGTAATTCTCCATTTTAACCTACTTACTGGAACCCCTAGGGGTCCATAGGGATATCCCCCTACTCGTGAACCCTGCATCTAAATTTGACCATTAACCTAATTGTCCCCATACCTCGTCCGGTATGAGAGTGAATCATATCTCTAAAACTCTTTCGGTATGGGACCTCTTAGCCTCGTTCGACTGAGTTAATGTCCATTGTAGGGTTACCTATGTACCAGGTACGTACACCATTTTCTAGGATACCTAGTAAGTCTTTCATATATAGATTTTTATAAAAAATATAACCACTAATCACATACCAACATCTCATTTCATATTCACAAGTTAATTTAAACGACATCTAAGAAAGAAATACAGTTTAACAATCAAAATGCGTAATCAAGACCTTTATTTCTAATCCATCAATCAGATCAAGGATATCATGATTAGGCAACACAGTCAATGAACAAGAAATAATTCAGAGTAATAATTTAAAGCACACGGTGAATAATAAGCAATTTAGCCAGTATAGAAAAGATAAATAAGCAACACAGATAAGTTAGAGCAATCGTACACTGACCAGTTCCAAGCTCCACTAGTGACCTGTAATTATTGTTAGGATTTTTTTTAATTCTCACAGAACATGAGATTATTGATTATTAAGCCTTAATTTACCGTAACAGAGAATAGAGTGAGGGATCCTGACCTGAATTGGTGTTTCGAAGCGTCGTACTATCTACTATGCCTCTTGTTGGGCTCCAAGTTTTATGAATTTTTTCTGCAGAAAACAAAATACTCGTCACGTACCAAAAAATACACCAAAAACCCACAATTGGTGTTGAAAAATCTTTTTGGCAAATTTTAGGATTCCGACACGGCGGCGTAGCCGTGCTCCGGCATCGGCTCCACTACCCACTACGACGATTCACCTCAACCTGGCCAGTTTTAGGTGGTTTTACGCGTATCCCGGTGAAAAAACACATTAGGAAGCCTCAATTAGCTGAAAAAATAAAAAATTAAAACCTACTAGTAGGAGGGGGGTCTCCGGGTGTGGTGTTTCTACCGATCCTCCTTCGTGGTTAGGGTTCTTATTTAGCTAACCTGCACCAGAAAGAGATGGTAAACACAGTGGTTAAAGAATCGTGTGAAATGGGAAACAGAAAGGGGGTCATCGAGAGGGTTTTGGGTTTTGGCTGCAATACCTCAGCCAGGCTTTGCCCACAGTTTTTGGCTTACCTGCCGTCCATTTTGTCCCGATATGGCCACAAGAAGACTCGAAATTGAATTCTGAGCGAGAAGGGGAAAATTTTACCTTTTTTTGGTGGTCGACGGTGGCTCCAGTGCAATGGTGGTCGGTGGTTGGCCTCTTTCTCTGGCGAGGACTGGTGTGGCTAAGGTTAGGGTTCCATGAAATGCGATGCTTAAATACCAACCCCGCGTTGATTTGGGCTGTCTGTTCGGGAATATGTAGCCCTCTCTCGTCTGTTGGATCTATCTTATTTGAAAAATGAATCTAGGCCACACGATCAAATTGAATCTAACTGTTCAATTACGTCTAAAGAGGGAATGCATCTAGGTCATTCACACACACGGGATGAGATATGGATCGTCGGATCGCGGGCACGCGGATCACTCGCATTGCCTCCCATGTGGTGCCTATGTCAGCGAGGTTGCCACATGGCATGCTCTGGTTTGCCAGGGTTGTTGGTCGGGCCGTCCCATATGGCCAGACTTTTTCTTTTTACAATTTAACCTCCTATTTTCAATTCTTCTTTCAAAAACGCCATCTGAATTCAAAATTTCACCCCTTTTCCTAAAATTATTTTTAATTTCGTCCCTAATTTATTTTTTATAAAAAATTCAATAAAACCAAATTGAAATAAATTAAATTAATTATTTTATAATTTATTATAAATAAGAATAATTATCCCAGGCTAATTTTTGGGCCCAGGTATTACAACTCTCCCCCCTAAGAAAAATTTGGTCCCTCCCACTCAGTTGAACAGTTATGGGTACTAGGCTCTGAAGTCTGATTCTAGTTCCCAAGTGGCCTCTTCGAGTATGATTATGCCACAAGACCTTGATGAATGAAATTTTTCTATTGCGAAGTACTCTGCTCTTCTGGTTTACAATGCCTACCGGCACCTCCTCATAGGATAAATCCTCCTAGAGTGAAAGGGGCGCACGGGACAGGATGTAAGAGGATACTTGCGTAATATGGACACATAAAATACATTATGGACCCTGAATAGCTCTAAAAGTAGTGTTGGATTATAGGCGGATGTACCAATTCTGTCTAAGATTTCAAACGGTTCAATGAGTCAGGAATTTTAATTTCTCTCTCTTGCCTAACCTGTTGATTCCCTTGAAAGGGGTGACCTTAAGAAATACTCGATCATCTTTCTCAAATTCCAAATCTCTCCTCTAGGTGTCTGTAAAACTCTTATGTCTGCTGCTCTGAGCTATCTGGATATTCTTCTTAATCTTAACTATCTTGGTTATAGTCTCCTCTACAAGATCTGAGCCAAATAATTTTCTATCACCCACCTCTTCTCAATAGATCGATGACCTATAAGGTTAGCCATATAATGCCTCATACGGGGTCATGTTGATACTTGTTTGATAGTTGTTATTATAGGCTAACTCTATCAAAGGCAGGTAATCATCCCAATGGCCTCCGAAGTCTAGAACACAAGTTTAGAGCATATCCTCCAATATGTGAATCGTTCTCTCTAATTTTCCATCAATTTGAGGGTGGAATGCGGTACTAAAGGACAGTTTCACTCCCATGACTAGCTGAAAACTAAACCAAATTCGAGAAGTGAACCTAGGATCTCTATTGGATACCTCTGTCACTCGGACTTTATGTAGTATGACTATCTCCCAAATATAAATTCTCGCTAGCTTGTCTAAGGGGTCAATCATCTTGATAGCTAAAAAGTGAGAGGACTTGGTGAGTTGATCGATAATTACCCAGATAGTATCATGTCCAGAACGTGCCTTAGGCAACCCTGTCATAAAGTCCTTGGTGATAGACTCCTATTTTCACTTTGGAATCAGTAATGGCTAAAGTAGCTCGTCTGGATGTTGATACTCTACCTTAACTGGTAACACACCAGGCACTTGGAGACAAAGTCGGTTATCTCTCTTTTCATCCTGCTTTACCAAAATCAGGGTTGCACACTTTGATACATCTTAATAATTTCAAGATGTATGATGAACTTTGAGCAATGAGTCTTTATCATGATGCTCCTTTTCAGCTCACTATCATCTGGAACACACACCCTGTCCTGAAATCTGAGCAACCTGTCAGTGGAGACCCTGAATTCTAGATTTACCCCTATTCTGCATCCTTCTTGAGAGCTGATAGGGTGGAATTGGTCAATTGGGTTTCCTTTATTCTTTGAATCAATTTGGGTTGGACTGTCAGATGGGCCAGACATGTAACCCTCTTCAAGTCTTGAAGCCGTATCTGCTGTGCAACCCCTATTACCTTACATTCAGAAACTACTAGTTGAGCTAGTATACCTGTACTTTTTCTGCTGAGCACATCAGTTACCACATTGCCCTCTCCTGGCTGATACAAAATCTTACAATCATAGTCTTTGAGGAGCTCTATCCAATGCCTCTAATGCATGTTAAGATCCTTTTGAGTGAACATATACTTCAAGATCTTATAGTTTTTGTAAATTTCAAAAGTCTCTCCAAGTAAGTAGTGGTGTCAGGTCTTCAAGGTGTGGATAAAGCCAACAAGTTTCAAGTCGTGGGTGGGGTAATTCTTCTCATAACTCTTCAGCTACTTGGACCCATACGCTATGACTTTCCCATGCTGCATCAGAACACAACCCAATCTTAGATAGAAGGCATCACTATACATTGTGAATCCACCCGTCCCACTTTGTAGGGCCAAAATGGGTGCAGTAGTCAACCACTTCTTGGGTTCTATAAAATTCATTTCACAATCCTCGTTCTGCTCGAACTTAACATTCTTCTTTATGAGTCGAGTTAAGGGAGAGGTTATGCTAGAAAACTCTTCTACAAACTTGTGGTAATAATCTGCCATTCCTAGAAAAGTACAAATCTCCTTAACCGAAGTCAATTTTTCTCAATTGAGTATTGCCTCAACTTTTTTAAGATTCACTGATACTCCTTTCTTTAATATGATGTACCCTAAGAAGGTAGTCTGCCCAAGCTAGAACCTAAACTTGCTCAATTTTGCATACAATTTCTTTTTCCTAAGAACTTGTAAAACCTAAGTCAGGCGGTGAGCGTGTTCCTCTATGCTCTTTGAATAGAATAGGATATCATCAATAAACACAATGACGAACAGATGTAGGAATTGCCTAATAACCCTATTCATCAGGTCCATAAATATGGTTGGCACATTGGTTAGCCCAAAAGGCATGACCAGGAACTTATAGTGTTCGTACCGGGTTTTGAAGGTTGTCTTAGGAATGTCCTTTCCCCTAATCTTTACTTGATGATAACTTGAACACAAATCTATCTTGAAGAAAACTTGTGCATCCTGTAACTGGTCAAAAAGGTCATCAATTCTGCGGAGGGGGTGCTTATTCTTGATTGTGACTTTATTCAACACCCTATAGCCGAGTCATAATCTCAGGGTCCCATTCCCTTTCTTTGCAAACGTGATCCAAGCACCCCCAAGGAGACACATTGTGTCAGATTAACTCACTATCCTACAATGTTTTGATTTATTTCTTCAGTTCTTCCATTTCTACACGACTCATACAGTAAGGAGCAACTGAAATAGGCTGGGTGTCAGACTGAAGGTCTATGGTGAACTCAACTTCCCTAATTGTCTGGGTAGTTCATCAGAAAATACATCTAGGAATTCCTGAACCACAGGGATCTCTTGAATGCAAACTTCTTTCTTAGGTTTGCCTAGTGTGATATTCTTACTGGGTTAGTGTAGCTCACTCTTTTATTAACTATTTTAGATCAAGAAGACCAAGATCCAGATCCTGATCAGCAAGAGAGTTGTGAGTAGTTTACCTCCCGGACTCCCTTCAAGTGCTCGTGGAGGTTAACCCCCTAGAACCACTATAGTAGGGACATTCCAATAGCCCTATTGGGCATTCTAATTTACTATATAAGGAATGAAAACCCTAACTATATCGTCTGCTTCCGCAATTAAAATATAAATTTATTTCCTTTTAGTTTTCGGGCCTTTACAATCCAAGAGGCATGTTTAAACCCTAAATAAATACTCACTACAAAAGAAATAATTAACCTTAAATACTGTTCGAATTAAAATAAAAATAAAGCAATCTCCTTGTAAATCTCTCACTGTTCAAGAGAGGGATTCTGATTATTCTGATCTGGAAAAAAATGAATAATGCATAGAGTGAGTTTAATATGCTCAGTAACCGTATAAGTACCAACAAATAATAGGATAATCCATCTAATTTGGTAGAAAATATAAAACAAATGACAGAGAGAGTTTAAAAACACTTTTCTTTTTAATTTCGAAAACACATATTTCTACATCCTAACTCATTCACTAAACATTCTAAATCAATCTATTTAATAAACATTCAGAATTCATAATTTCAGTATTATAACTCAGGGCATAAACAATTAAGTAAACATTAAAATTTAGTATTTCAGTATCACAATTTAAGCAGTAAATAATTCAGTAAACATCAATTTAGTATTTCAGTATCATAAACTTTATACATGAGTTTATATTCATTTTGATTGGTTTACGTCCTATTAAAAATAGTTTCATCGCATGATACTATTTTAGCCAGTATCAATGAGAGTAGTAAGGATCCCTCTGTACCTCATGGATACATCACAGTTCACAGTTCACAGTTCATTTCACAGTTCATAGTCACACATTACTTATCATTTAGCTATGTTTGGCTGAAACCGTATCCATGGGTAGGGTTCACCACAGTCACATGCCAAATTGGCCACATACACGCACCCACCCCTCATTGATAATGATTAAATGAGTTTTTAAAGTCATTTCTTTATTTTCACTCTGTAATAAATTGTTTAAATTTGTTATTTAATTATTCTTATAACCACATCACACATACTATACATACTCATCAAACTAGTGTCCTTTATGTATCCTTAATATCTTAACAGTTCATACAATGATAAGCAGCACATATAAGAATTCAATTACCAAATAGAGTATAACAATTCATTAGTAAATTCAATAATAAACATAAAAAAATACAAAAATTAATAATAAAATTCTATGAGAATCCTACACTAATTTATAATTTAATGATAAATTTACTAATTATTAGACGCCATAATTTTGATTTCTTAAACATACTAAACTACATTTATAAGCATTTCTACACATGCCTAATTTTTGCCTAGATCTCCTTCATGAAATTATTCACAAGATGCAAAATCAACTTGTTTCAGTGATATTCGTCTCGAGTTCGTAGTGAACTAGGCATCTCCTAACTTTGAATACTCGTTTACATCCGCAAACGTAGTCCAAAGAGGCCTTAGCTTACCCAACCTCTTACCATAGCCTACCGATGCTACCACATATAACCTTATCATAGGTTTATCAATTTTCATCTCCAAAGCTAAGCTCCTGTAAGAAAATGACAGCAAAAAGGCAAGCAACAACAAATGAAACTCAAAGAATAATAATCACAAAGTGACAGCTAGAAGACAATCAAAAAGAAATATGCAAATAGATTCAGAAAAAAAAAATGAACTTAAAAAACGATGAAGAAGAGAAGATTAACGTCACCCAAATTTGTAAGAGATCCACTTTTCTTCAACCCAATCGAGATGAAATCTCAACTTCTCAATATTAGAGGAAAGGATCCTCCCTCTAGTGGTAGTAAAATGCACAACATACTCAGACCCTGTCTTTTTGGTGATAGTTCCACTCCACCAGCCATCATTGTCAAAGGTGTTAATTTTTTCGCCCAGAGATAAATGTTTAATCAGGAAAGGAACCACTAGCGACTTCGACCTAATCTTGTTGATGGTGAACATCTCTTTCAAGGGTCCTAACTTGTCATCCTTGATCAGATTCTTGTACTCCACAATGTACATAGTTTTGTTGATATTCTTAGACACTGTTGCTTCGTAATAGGAGCCAAGGTAACCCTGCTCTCCATTTCTCACTTCAATTTTGTCTTCTCTCTTGAATTTCATTTTTCCTAAAAATCTAGGAAAAAGTTTGAATTTTTTGGATTTTATAGCTGTTAGGGTAGGTGGAATTATACATATGCAAAATTTCATGGTGGTTTTCTCGATAGATATGCAAAAATTCTTAGTCGTCTTTCCTAATATGCCAACTATTGATGATTTCTTTCCAAAAATATGCTAATTAATCCATTGAATTATATTGTTATTTTAAAAATTTTTAAGTTATTTGATATAATATTAATAAATTTAAATGTAAAAAACTTGATAATTAATGAATTTAATATTAATAGATGTGATATTGCGAATGTATTGTGATATTTCGAGTATGATTGTGATTTAAAAGGAGAACAAAAATTAGTTTATAAGAGTGAGGATTAGATTATGTTTTGTGTGATGATTTGTTTTGTTGTGTATTTTGATGTGATGCTTGTTTGACATTTTTTTTAATGATCAAAATTATTATATATTATATATTGCATGAATGTATATACGTAAGTCTCCATTATAGAATCTTTTTTCTTACTGACTTCGTAAAGCTCACCCCAATTCACCCCCATCCAGGTCATAGGAGAAGAGAAACAAGTCCAAATCAGTAGAAGATGGTGAAGAAAACCTTGTTAGTTTCTATTTTAGATTTATAAATTAATTTAGATGTCTTAATTATTTGTAAACAAATAATTATTCTATCACAAGGAATGTATATTAAAGTGTAGTTTCACTGCATATTTAATACTTATATGTTCCACTAGTTGGAAATATTGTGTTAACGTCCATACCCATCGACATCGGGGTTCGGGGTGTTACAATAATTACGTTTGATTATCTAATTATCATAGACACAGTGGTCTAATGGCTAATATTTTTGTACTTCATTTTAAAATCATAAGTTTAAATTCACTAAAAATATAGAATTTACCATTTTGTAAGTGTATTATGTGTTGCTAATAGTCGATCTATAATACTTTATACAAATAGGTTAAATATTTAAATTATTATTATATTAGTGAAGCTATAATGAGTGAGTTAGATTTATTTCCAATGAGTCATTACATATTCGAATAAAAAATATATTATATAACAATTAGATTCCCTTAATTGGAGTAGTCATAATGAAACAAAAATCTAATATAACCTTCTTTTTTTTATTACAAGAGAGACAAAGGCCTAAAGTACATAAGAGTTTTTCATGCACATTCGAGGCCAAGAGTCACCTATGATATCATTCAAGTGAAGGTGTTGGAGATCACTAAGCACCCAAACATGTTGATGGAGACCTAGCTGTAAGGAGAAACCAGCATTCACCAATAGGTTTCTGCATTTGTTCCCTTCACGGTAAGTGTGTTGAATACGGACACACCAATCATGTCGAAACAAGTTCTTGATTTCTAAAGAAGGGCAGTATGCGCATTAGTGCAATGATCTTCCTTGGTAAGCAGACGTATAGCTAGAGAGATATCCATTTCAAAGATAATGTTTCGGTGCCCGGTCTCTAAGCAAGTTGAAGACTGCCAAAGGCCCCCTAAAGCTCCACCTATAAAATTGAACAACTACCAATCTTTCTGCTAAAGCTCTCCAAGCAAACCCCATCCTCATCTCTGATTAGGCCACCACAGCAGGAGAGGTTTATGGTAGCATGATATGCTCTATCTGTGTTCACTTTGACCCACCTTGTGGGGGGTTTTTACCAAGCAATAAGGTCCTCAGATCTGCAAGTCATACTTGGAAGAAAAAAGAGATTCATAGAGTTAGACATAAAAGTATAATCATACATGAGAGATACCTCCTTAGCTAGCTCGTTGACACTACTACCACTCCCCTAGAAGATAGAGTTATTTCAATGATTCCAAAGTTTCTAACAAGTCAGGCCAAAGGTCAATCTCCAATCCTGAAATTTCTTACACTAGGACCATCAATTCTTGATATTCAATATGAACCAATCATTCGCAGCACCACCAAAAAAGGTTATTTGGGCTTCAGGAAGAATGATTCTTAACCAAAGTAGTTTAGCCATGCTACACTTACGGAGGACATGGTCCAAATCTTCAATAGGATTGCCATATATACTATATCCCACATTTTAGGTCATATATAACTGGCATCTCTTCCAATTCATGAAGAGTTTTCCCTTCGCTACCAGCCAAAATAAGGTGTGCACACGTTAGGCTCCTAGATAATGCCAAATTTCTCTCCATATTCACTCCTCTAGGTGTCAATGCTCACTCTCTAGAAGGCCATAAGCAGAGCTAATAAAGAAATTTTCTGAGCTCGTCATAACCCAATAGTAAGAAATTGGGATGTTATCATCCTTAGGAGTTTGTACCGTAGCCATCTGGAGCAGCGTACCCATTGGTAATACATGGTGTAGGACCTCCCAATCCCACTAGCCAGATAATATAACATAATCTGTAGCAGCCCCGGAAATTTAAAATGGAATTTATATTCAAAAATATCAAATGCGGAAGCGAGATCAAAATTTCAGTTAACATCCCTTACACGAAAACAAAAAACGTGCTCAAAATATAAAAGATTAAACTAACAAAAAAAAGAAACTTGAAAGTAAAGCTATGAGTATGACTATGGAGTCTCTAGGCATCCCCTTCGTCGTCCTCCTGCGGAACGGGCTCGGGAACCATGTCTTCCTGATCTGAAATGATTAAATAAGGAATGAGCTACACTATCCCAGTAAGGACATCACGATATCTCACCGTCACGGAGGTAAAGGTGGGTAGAAAACACAAAAGACCAATGGAGCATGATTTACGACAAATCCTTTTATTAATAATAAAACCTTTACCATCCACTTACCTCGGTGGAATTTATAAAACAATATACGAAAGCAATAACATTATCATAATCATGGAATCATATAAACTGTAAAACATAACACTTATCACGCCTTTTGTAATTCAATCATTATACAACATATCTTTTCCTCATTTACCAGCCTACTAGTATCCGTGGGGGTCCATAGGGGTCCCGCTACCCGTTAACCTTTAACATTCGTCATCAGATTCCAGGGCCGTCCCCATACCCCGTCCGGTATGGGCGCCAAAATCATAAACCTCAATACCCCGTCCGGTATGAGGGTGAAATGGGCCGTCCCCATACCCCGTCCGGTATGGGCGCCAAAATCATAAACCTCAATACCCCGTCCGGTATGAGGGTGAAACGGGCCATCCCCATACCCCGTCCGGTATGGGCGCCAAAACACATAAGATCTCCATACCCCGTCCGGTATGGGAGACCACAATCCCGGTAGGGTTCCCTACGGACCCGGTCCGTCCACCATCTCCCAGGATATCTAGTCAGGCTGAACATATTATACAATTTCCATTTACATAATCTTTCATTCTCCTTTTCCCTCAGTCAGCATTATCAATCACATACAAACAAGCAAAACGATAATTTATGCCAAACAGACAACATACAGCATCAATATCCCGGTCATTCAATCCATAATCAATAAAACAGTAAAATATGCACACGAAACTATAAAATGAAAACATCGAACCTCATGCTGCATTTAAAACTGTAAAACAGGCCAAATAACAGTTAACCGACAAACACACTAGACTCGGGCTCCATTAGCGACCTTAAGCAATTTCACACATTCGTTGATTCATGAAATACCGTTTTATCATTTATTGGACTTTAAAACCGTGATAGGAAATAGGGGAGGGGTCCTTACTCGTTTCGGGATCCGAACACGGCTTCACAGTGTGCTTGCAGGCTGTCCCTAATTTTTCCTGAATTTCCTCGGGGAACTGAAACGCACTACTGGTACCTGTACATGTTCCAAAAAAAATCCCAAATTAGGCCCAGGGCCCCTTTCGGCCCAAATCGCAACTCCGGCACGGCGGCTCCGCCGTGCTCCGGCGACGGTGCCGCCGCTGGCGGCGGCGATTCACCTCGGATTGGCTGTTTTCGGTCGTTTCCGGCCGAATTCGGCCACACTCGCATCGGTCCCTGCGAGAAAACAACCCTAGGGCCCTCGGGGGGCCAAAAAATCACAAAAAAATGGACCTTACCGGCGGCGGCGCTCTCGGGTGCGGCAGCTCTCCAGCGAGGTTTGTGTTTTGGTGATTCGGCTCCGGTCAACCTGTAGAGAAAAAAATGGTGATCACGGTGATATAAAAATTGCATCAAACAGAGGCCGGGAAGGGCCTCATCGGAGGCAAAAACCGAGAAGGGGCGCGGCGGCGCCGCTGGGCTTCGGCCGTGTATTCCGGCCATTTGGCTGGGGTTTTGGCTCCGATTTGGCCACAGGAGGAATCAGCGTGGAAAAACGAGTCGGGGTTACGAAATTTACCTCGATCGGCGGTCGGAAATTCCTCCGGTGCGGCGGCGGGTGGCGGCGGCCGGCTTCTGGTTCGTCTTCTCCGGCGAGCGGCACGCGGCTAGGGTTTGTGGTCTGGTGTGGGGGTTCTATTTATAACCCTTTGCCTTTTGATCTCAGCCGTCCATTTTGTTTTAATCTGGGTCGTCCGTTTTTGATTAAATCTGGGTCGTCCGTGCGTTTAAATCTGGGCCGTCCGATCACACGCTTGATCTGGGCCGTCCGATCGCGCCTACGCGGATCGCCAACGTGGCCCTTTTTGGAACGACATGGTCTTGCCATGTGGCAGGTCCCGGTTGGCCGGGACTGCTGACCGAGCCTGCTGACGTGGCTGCCGACGTGGCCCCTTTTTTTTTTTTTTTCGGCCCCTTTCCGGGCGCTACATAATCCCTGACACACTTCTAAAGTTCTTGCTCCTCAATAGGTGTGTAAGCTAGTAGCTTAAGCAGCCTCATATCTACTAATCAGTAGTCCTCCCAAAACTTAACATTTTTTTCAGAACCAATGGACCATTTGATGCCAACTTAGAGATCCGTCCAAAGATGGTTAAGGTTGTGCCAAAGATGAGAGGCTGGCCCATTAGACTTGTAGCTCCAGGATAACCTTGGCCATTTATACTTGTGGGTGAGAACCTGAACTCAAAGAAAACTAGGCTTAACAACCATTGCAAAGCCCAATTTCATCAGAATGGCTTTGTTCTGGTTGTAGGTAGATCGAAGACCACTCCTTCACAAGGCATACACATTTCCTCTCAATTAACCATGCTAGTTTTTCTATTACCATTTACCTAGCCCCAAACAAAATTTCTGACCACCAAGTCAATCTAATTGCACAAAGCTTTAGGTAAGGTCGTGGTCTGCATGACATATGTAGAGATGGTCAAAAGAACATACTAAAATCATACTAATGAAATTAAAAAATGGATTCATATTGCTTCATTGTATATTTCATCACTATTATAGAGGATCAATTAGTTACTATATATACTACATAGGCATATGTACTTATCAATGGTTCCCTATGCACAAGAATATGAAACGACATACATGGGTACCTTAAAACACTACTACCCCCCGAACACGGAATGGTCATGGCATGCAGATCACACTGATTTCTCATACACCCGAACACAAAACAACATTTTTGGGTGCATAGTTATCACTTTGCCAATACACCCCAACACGGAACGATATGTATATATACACTAAAGTCTAGTATAATGCATGTGCTTTTAGAACAACCAATTTTCATAATGAGTGATGCACATATATGAAAATCACATTTAGAAAAAAAATATAATAACATTTATGTCGAAGTAAAACTTTAACAAATACTCACTTAGCACATACGAAAGAACAAATTAAATATTTTTCAAACATATATAAGGTATAATATCACAAAATCTACTTATACTTTTTTATACTGAAAATACGTAAAATACTTCAAATCTACGTAAGTTAATGAATCCATATTACCTACTTACCTTAGGTCCTTGGCAATCATACTTTAAATACTTCATTTTATCTATCGCTTTATTTATCCACTTAGATAGAATCTCCCCTTATATTGCTTCAATTTCCTTGTAGAACACATAATCTCAATTGTGACATAGTTCCAATTTCATTTATGATCTTTTCCTCTAAAAAATTTGACAGAGTTTCGAGATAATTTTGGTCACTTTTTTCTCACGGTTTATAACCTCCTTTTGACTGTGAGGATTTTTTCCTCTTCTCTTTCTTTTTCTTTTTTCTCATAATTTCAATAGAGTTTTTTCAACATTTTTATCTAAAAAACCTCACCTCTATGCTTCTCACTATTTCTCTCCCATCCATAATTTTCCTTCCTCCATTCCCCCATCTCCTATTTATAGGAGTGGGAGCCATGAGAGAAAGTTTGTCACCCTTCCACCATGCTACTTCATCTAACAGGTTATCACTTTTCATATGTCACTTCATCTAAAAGAATTACCACTTTTCACATGTCATTTCATCTAAAATATTATCATTTTTCACACGCTACTTTATCTAAAAGGTTACAACTTTTCACATGCTACTTCATTTAAAAGGTCACCACCTTTCATCATGCCACCTCATCTAAAAGGCTCCTACCTTTTTTTATGCTTCCTCATGTTTATTCTAATTTTTTCCACACCTTTCCACTTGTTTTCCCATTGCTATCCATCATTTAGCTATTTGCTATCTAAATTTGATCTGAAATGGAGCCTAATAGACTCCCTTAGGCCCACCTAAGCTCATAAGACCAAAATAGCAAGTATCAACTTCTCCACATGTCTCTTAGTTTTCTTTCCATTTAACTCTAAAATATGTCTTTAACCTTATTATATATTTTCAAACTCATATAAATGCTAAATTAAATATATCAAACACAAGAAATTAATTCGGGAGTATTTCTGAGCTATCACATTCTCAACTATTGTTATAATCAAATCTCCAATTTCTTGGTAGTTAAGGATAACATCAAGAATTGACCTATAATAATTGTTTCAATAAAAAGAGTTTTTAAATTGATTTTTTTACTTTTAATGATGAAAAAAAGTCATTGGACATCAAAAGAGATATAAATTCTTAAAGGGTGTTTGAGACTTCAACTATGTCTAATAATATTATATCTGGATTATGATGAATAAAAGGTTGAAATTTTTCAACATTTCCTGAAGTCTTTAAAATTTTAACTAAAAAATATTTATTCATATGTGACATAATAATAACCATAATTATTTTAATATGTTCAAAAAATGAAAAAATACATTTAAAAAAATTGAACCTGAAAAACGATGAAGAAGAAAAGATTAAAAATACCCAAACTTGGTAAAGACCTATTTTTCTTCAACCTAATCCAAATGAATCCTCAACTTCTCAGTATTAGGGAAAGTGATGGTTTGTGTGCATTGTGGAGTACAAAAATCTAATAAAGGGTGATGGGTAAGGACCTTTGAGAGAGATTATCGGCATTAACGAGATTAGGTCATTTCTTTCCTAGCCAGAGATTTATCTCCGGGTGATAAAGTTGACGCCTTTAACAATGATTGTTGGTGGAGCGAAACTATTAAGGAAATTGGTAATTCCGCTCCACCAACCATCATTGTCAAAGGCATCAACTTTATTGCCCGGAGATAAATCTCCAGCCAAGAAAGGAATGACCATTGGCCTCAACCTAATCTCATTGATGCTGGTAATCTCTCAGAGGTCCTGAACCATCATCTTGATCAAATTCTTATACTCCATACTGTACATAGTTTTTCTTATCTTCTTGGACAATGTTGCTTCATAATAGGAGCCCAGGAAACCTTCCTCTCAGTTGCTCCATTCGATTTCGTCTCCTCTTTTAAATTTCATTTTTCTCGAAAATCTAGGGAAAAGTTTGGATTTTTTGGATGATTTACTTTTGGGTTTGCAGTATTTTGTAGTTGTTTTGAAGATGGATATGGGAAGTGTAGCATACAGTGGGATATAGCTGTTAGGGAAGGTCGCATTACACACATGCAAAATTCCAAGGTGATAGTCTGGATAGATATGCCAAATTTCCTTTTTTTTTCTTTCCTAATATGACTAGTTTCAATGTTTTGTTTCCAAAGTTATACTTACTAATGCATTAAGTTATATATCTAATTCTAATTTTAATATTAATAAATAATAAATTCAAATGTAAAAAGACTTGGTAATCTATTAATAAATTTAATATTAATTGATAATTTTGTCTTTTTTCCTTATAAAACATCTTAAATTTTCGAATTATAATTTACTATAAAAATAAATATTTTTCTTTTTTTCACCCGACAATTTACTTCTTTTAATTTTTTCTTTTTTAATATTCCATTAAAAAAAGAAAAGTATCACTATTTTTTCTGTCCACATTCATTTCCTTCATTTTTCTTCTTCTTTTAACTCCATTTCCTTATTAGTGTGACTTCATGATATTTTCTTTTATAGAGATCTTTTACCTAAGAAAGATATATTTGTTTTAACATTAAATTTTTGCCATTTATTTTTTATATAGATACATATATAGTTAGACTTACTAATTCTTGTTTTAAAATTTTTTAATCATAATTATTTTCATTTGTGATTAAAAAAAATTGTACTATTCAATTGTACTATATTATAAACATTATTTATTAAGTAGAAGAATTTATGAAATTGAAGCATGTTGAAATAGAACATACACATTAAAATATAAGATAAATTGAAGTATGTTACAATTTTCTTGCAATATTTTAATTTTAACAGAAGAAAAAAAATTATTTAAGTCTTATTTGGCCAACATATCAAGCAAAAAACTTGCGAACAAAATGAAAAGAAAAAAGAAAACAAATGGAAATTCTTTCATGCATACACTCAAAGCACAAAATGTTTTTAAAAAATCTAAAATTTTTGCCTTAAAAAATCCAAAAATATATAATTTGCCATTTTATAGGTGTATTATGTACTTGAGGTAGCCAAACTCTCATCTTGAGTCTTGATCATATACACATCATATAATGATAAAATAATTTATAGAAATATCTCGAGTTATAAATCTTAAAATAATAAAAACACTTCTCTTACATATTTAGTTCAAAATATCTAATATCCATGAGGCATGTCTAAACTCTAAATAAATACTTACTATAAAAGAAATAATTAACCTTAAATAATGTTTGAATTAAAATAAAAATAAAGCGATCTCCTATCAAATTTCTCACTGTTCAGGAGTGGGATTCTGATTATTCTGATATGGAAAAAAAATTAATAATGAATAGGGTGAGTTTAATATGCTCAGTAACCATGTAAGTACCAACAAATAATAGGATAATCCATACAAGTTGGTAGAAAATATAAAACAACTGACAAAGAAAGTTTAAAAACACTTTTCTTTTTAATTCTGAAAACACATGGTATCTAAATCCTAATTCATTCACTAAACATTCTAAATCGGTTTATTTAATAAACATTCAGAATTCATTATTTCAGTATTATAACTCAGGGCATAAATAGTTAAGTAAACATTAAAATTCAGTATTTTATTATCACAAATTAAGCAATAAATAATTCAGTAAACATCAATTTAGTATTTTAGTATCGTAAATGTTAGACATAAGTTTATATTCATTTTTATTGGTTTACATCCTATTAAAAATAGTTTCATCGCATGATACTATTTTCGCCGATATCAACAAGAGCAATAAGGATCCCGATCTACCTTTTGGATACATCACAGTTCATTTCATAGTTCACAGTCATATATTACTTATTACTTAGCTATGACTAGCTAAAACTGTATCTATGGGTAGGGTTCACCACAGTCACATGCTAAATTGGCCACATACACACACCCACCCCTCATTGAAAATGATTAAATGAGTTTTCAAAATCTTTTAATATTATTTCTTTATTTTCACTCTGTGATAAATTTTTTAAATTTGTTCTTAAATTATTCTTATACCCACATCACACATACTATACATACTTATCAAATTTTTAAATTTGTTCTTTAATTATTCTTATACCCACATCACACATACTATACATACTTATCAAATTTTTAAATTTGTTCTTTAATTATTCTTATACCCACATCACACATACTATACATACTTATCAAAATAGTGCCCTTTATGTATCCTTAATATCTGAACTATTCATATAATGATAAGCAGCACATATAAGAATTCATTTACCAAATAGAGTATAGTGAATCATTAGTAAATTCAATAATAAAAATAAAAATAAAAACACAAAAATCAATAATAAAATTCTGTTAGAATCCTACACTAATTTATAATTTAATAATAAACTTTTTATTTATTAGATGCCATAATTTTAATTTCTTAGACATACTAAACTATATTTGTTAGCACTTACACACTTGCCTAATTTTTGCCTAGATCTCCGTCACGAAATTATTCACGAGATGCAAAATCAACTTGTTACAGTGATATTCGTCTCGAGTTCGTAGTGAACTAGGCATCTCCTAACTTTGAATACTCGTTTACATATGCAAACGTAGTCCAAAGAGGCCTTAGCTTACCCAAACCTCTTACCATAGCCTACCAATGCTGCCACATACAACCTGATCCTAGGTTTACCAGTTTTCATCTGCAAAGCTAGGCTCCTGCAAGAAAATGATAGTAGAAAGGCAAGCAACAGCAAATGAAACTCAAAGAATAATAATCGCAAAGTGACAGCTAAAAGACTATCGAAAAGAAACGAAGAGAAGATTAAAGTTACCCAAACTTGGAAGAGACCCACTTTTCTTCAACCCAGTCGAGATGAAATCTCAACTTCTCAATACTAGAGGAAGGGATCGTCTCTCCAGTGGTAGGAAAATGCATAACATACTCAGACCCTATCTTTTTGGTGATAGTTCCACTCCACCAGCCATCATTGTCAAAGGCGTCAATTTTGTCGCCCGGAGATAAATCTTTAATCGGGAAAGGAACCACTAGCAGCTTCGGCCTGATCTCGTTGATGGTGAGCATCTCTTTTAACGGTCCTGACTCGTCATCCTTTATCAGATTCTTGTACTCCACAATGTACATAGTTTTGTTGATCTCCTTGGACACTATTGCTTCGTAATAGGAGCCCAGGTAACCCTGCTCTCCGTTGCCCACGTCGATTTCGTCTCCTCTCCTTATTTTCATTTTTCCTGAAATTTTGAGGAAAAGTTTGGATTTTTTCGATGATTTGCTTATGAGTTTTGTAGGATTTTATAGTTGTTAGGGTAGGTGGCATTATACATATGCAAAATTTCAAGGTGATTTTCTGGATAAATATGCCAACATTTCTAGTCGTCTTTCCTAATATGCCAACTACTGATGATTTCTTTCCAAAATTATGCTAATTAATCCATTGAATCTTATTATTATTTAGAAAATTTGTAAGTTATTTAACATAATAAATAATAAAATTAAATGTAAAAAGACTTGATAATTAATGAATTTAATATTAATAGGTAGCTTTGTCTTTTTTTCCCCATAAAACCTCTTAATTTTTTCAAATTTTAATTACTATAGAAATATATATATTTCTTGTTTTCACCCAATAATTTATTACTTTTTAAATTTTTCCTTTTTTTATATCCAGCCAAAAACCAAAAAAAAATAAAGAAAGATATCACCATTCTTTTCCATCATTCATCTTCTTTAATTTTCTTCTCCTTTAACTCCATTTCCTTACTTGTGTGACCTCATGAGATTTTTTGTTTGTTTATAGAGATATTTTTACTTAATAAAGATAGATTTGTTTTAACATTAAATTTTTGTCCTTTATGTTGTATATATGTGTATACAAAGTTAGATTTAGTAACCTCTTATTTTTAAATTTTTAATAACAAACTTTATTGTATTTATGGTTTAAAAAATTATATTGATATCCTCGTACTATATTATACTTTAACATTTTTTATTAAATATAATAATTCTATGGAATTGAAGTACCTCGAAGTATGACCTACATAATAAAATATAAGATAACTTATTTTATCTTGTTAGCTTAATAACCGATTACATTTCATGCTACAATTTAATTTCCTTTATTTCAACATAACTAAAACTTAAAACTCATTTCAAGATACAAAATTTTCTTATTTTAAAAGGGAAAGAAAAAGTTATATGTATCTTATATATTCATCTGAGACAAGCTTCGTCTACAATCTTCGAAGCATGGGCTTGTCGGGAGGTGTTAAGGATATCTATCTTCCGCTAACTACCCTCTCTATGCTTATCCTATATCAGCTTATAGTTATCATGTATACGTTATCTCTTATCTTATAGCTATCCATCTCATGTAGCACATTATATATTATATAAATCATAATGAGAATACAACATTGACACTTTTTCCCAAACCTGTGTAAACATAACACTTAGTTGTTAAGAATAACATCAATTGTAACGGCCCCGGAATTTTGAAATGAAATATGTGTATTAAAAAGGGCAAATGCAGAAGTGGAATAAAAATTTAATTAACATCCCTTACACTAAAACAAAAAACGTGCTCAAAGTATAAAAGAACAAACTAACTAAAAGAGAAACTCGGAAATAAAAGCTATAAATATAACTACGGAGTCTTCAGGCGTCCCCTTCGCCGTCTTCCTGTGGAACGGGCTTGGGAATAATGTCTTCCTGATCTGAAATGATTAAATAAGGAATGAGCTACACCAGCCCAGTAAAGACATCACACTATCTCACCGTCACGGAGGTAAAGGTGGGTAGAAAACACAAAAAGACCAATGGAGCATAATTTACAATAAACTCGTTTATTAACATAAAAACCTTTACTATCCACTTACCTCGGTGAAATTCATAAAACAATATACGAAAGCAGTAACATTATCATTATCATGAAATCATATGAGCTGTATAACATAATACTTATCACACATTTGCAATTCAATCATTACACAACATATTTTTCCTCATTTACCAGCCTACTAGTATCCATGAGGATCCATAGGGGTCCTGCTACCCGTGAACCCTTAACACTTGTAATCAGATTCCAAGGTCGTCCTCATACCCCATCCGGTATGGGTGCCAAAACTATAAACCTCAATACCCCGTCCGGTATGAGGGTGAAATGGGCCGTCCCCATACCCCGTCCTGTATGGGCGCCAATGAGAGACCACAATCCTGGTAGGGTTCCCTACGGACCCGGTCCGTCCACCATCTCCCAGGATATCTAGTCAGGCTGACCACATTATACAATTATCAATTTATATAACCTTTTATTCCCCTTTTTCCTCAGTCAGCATCATCAAATCACACACAAACAAGCAAACCAGTAATTTATGCCAAACAAGACAACAGACAACATCAGGTTCTCAGTCATTCAACCCATAATCAATAAAACAGTGATATATGCACACGAAACTATGAAATGAAAACATCAGACCTCATACTGTATTTAAAACCGTAAAATAGGCGAAAAACAGCTAACAGACAAACACACCAGACTCGGGCTCCATTAGCGACCTTAAACAATTTCACACATCTGCTGATTCATGAAATACCGTTTTATCATTTATTGAACTTTAATATTGTGATAAGAAATAAGGTGAGGGGTCCTTACTTGTTTCAGGGTCCGAATACGGCTCTACAGTGCGCCTGCAGGCTGTCCCTAATTTTCCTGAATTTTTTCTGGGGAACTGAAACGTACTACTGGTACCTGCACGTGTCTCAAAAAATCCCAAATTAGACCCAGGGCCCCTTTTGGCTAATATCGCAATTCCAGCACGGCGGCTCCACCGTGCTCCGGCGAGGGCGCCGCCGCAAGCGGCAGCGATTCGCCTCGGGTAAGCCATTTTCGGCCGTTTTCGGCCGAATTCGGCCACACTTGCATCGGTCCCTGTGATAAAACAACCCTAGGGCCCTCGGGGGGCCAAAAAATTACGAAAAACCGAAGCTTACCGGCGGCGGTGCTCTCGGGTGCGGCGGCTCTCCGGCGAGCTTCGTGTTTTGGTGATTTGGCTCCGATCAACCTGTAGAGAAAAGAATGGTGATCACGGTGATATAAAAATTGTATCAAACGGAGGCCGGGAAGGGCCTCATCGGAGGCAAAAACTGAGGAGGGGCGCGGCGGTGCCCTTGGATTTCGGCTGTGTTTTTCGGCCGTTTGGCCGGTGGTTTGGCTCTGATTTGGCCATAGGCGGACTCAGCGTCGAAAAACGAGCAAGGGGGAGAAAAATTACCTCGATCGGCGATCGGAAACTTCCCCAGTGCGGTGGCGGGTGGCGGCAGCTGGCTCCTCTGGCTTCTGGTTCTTCTTCTCCGGCGAGCACTGGCGGCTAGGGTTTCTTTGGTCAGGTGTGGGTGGGGGTATTTATACCCTTTGCCTTTTAATCTTGACCGTCCATCAAGATTGAATCTGGGCCGTTTGATCACGATTTAATTGAGATTAAATCTGGACCGTTCATCACGATGCAATCTGGGCCGTCCGTGCAGGTGAATCTGGGCCGTCTGTGCGCGTGAGTCTGGGCCGTCCGTGCGCACGTTTGATCTGGGCCGTCCGTGCGCGCGGGAACGGATCTGGGCCGTCCGGTCGCGCGCACGCGGATCGCCCTCGTGGCCCGTCCCCTGGTCAGCGTGTCCTTGCCACGCGGCGCGTCCTGGTTTGCCGGGGCTGCTGACCGGGCCGCTGACGTGGCTGCTGACGTGGCACAACTTTTCTAAATTACGTTTTGACCCCCGGTTTCCGATTTTCTTTTCAAAAATACCCCCAGAATCCAAATTTTCACCCCTTTTTTCCAAAATCAATTTCAATTAAATCCAAATAATATTTTTACCCAATTTTATCATTATAATTATTTTTATTTTCATTGAATTAAATTAAATTAAATTAAATTAAATAAAAATCCAAATAAAAAAATAAAAATAAATAAATAAAGTATTTATTTTCATTTGGGTGTTACACACGCACCCCTCTCTTGTTGATAACGGTTAAATGAGTTTTCAAAGTCTTTTAATATTATTTCTTTATTTTTACTCTGTAATAAATTTTCAAAATTTATTATTTAATTATTCTTATACCCACATCACACATACTATATATACTCATCAAACTAGTGTCCTTTATGTAACCTTAATATCCTAACAGTTGATACCATGACAACTAACACATATAAGAATTTAGTTACCAAATAGAGTATAGCGATTCATCAGTAAATTCAGTAATAAATATAAAAAAACACAAAAATCAATAATAAAATTCTGTCAGAATCCTGCATTAATTTATGATTTAATAATAAATTTATTAATTATTAGATGCCATAATTTTAATTTCTTAAACCTACTAAATTACATTTATAAGCACTTACACACTTACCTAATTTCTATCTAGATCTGTTTCATGAAATTATTCACGAAATGCAAACTTAACTTGTTGCAGTGATATTCGTCTTGAGTTAGTAGTAAACTAGGCATCTCCTAATTTTAAATACCCGTACTAAAACTTAACCCACATTTTAAATTAGGTAGCCAATTTACCATTATTAAAATTTTATTAAACTTAAATCCTAAAACATAAAGCACGTCACGGTTTTGAACTCACCTACCCGAATTGAGTGTCAGGACTTACAGTGCACAACCACAGAAAGACCGTGTGCCTCTGCACACATTGTTGCCTGACGGTCACATGCTGCCGCCGAATCGCCATTCACCGTCATCGGAACCACCATTCGCCACCGCAAACTGACTAGAACTCTTCGTATAACACACCACGCACTCAAACCAAACAGAAATATGGTGGAATCACACTGAAAAACGGTGTGGATGTGCAAAATTGCACAATGGTAGTTGTGCTCTGATCATCTTCTCTGGCATTACTCCGTCGTGCGCAGCTCCTCTTCTGGCTCATATACGCACAGGGTGAAGTCACTTCGACCATCATACGCTTTTGTCGTGATACGCATCACATAGTTCATATCTACCGCGACTCTCTCTCTATCTATCTATCTATCTCTCTCTCTCTTGTACATTGTATCTCAGTTTCCATAAAATGATTTTATAATTCACTTACTACTAGCATATTCTTCAAAGCTAGAATATCTGATATTGGTTTTTCAAGGAAAAAAAATACTTTTAAATAGCAACCCATATACAAAAACTTAATGATCTATATAGTATAATTCGTATATGAAAATTTAACAAATTACAATGATATTAATATTATTGATTTTCATATTTGAATCACTTTCATTTTAGTTTGAATTTCTCTACAATTTTATTTCCTACTTTTATTTCATTCTATTGTTAGTCCTAATAATACATAAGTACCAACAAATGCTTAAAATCTATTTAGCTAAAATATACTCTAAGATACCAGGAGGTTAAGACAAACAAGAATGTTTATTCATTCTATAAAACACTCATGTTATATAGACATCTACATGACTTATTAAACATTGTTTTTCTTTTTACATATGAATAAAATTTACTATAAATATTCTTTTAATTAAATCTGAGACCCTAACATCCACATGATTATTATTGTTACAATTCTATGATTGTGATTTGATTTTGTCAACCCATGTTTCCTCTATATTTCTAATCACTCTCTAATTATATTAAATCAAGTTAATATTATAATTATAATTTCTAATTATCATATCAAATTTTTATAACTATTGCATATATCACAAAAAAATCCAAAATTTCATGAATTCGTATTATAGGAGAGAGAAATGCACAAGAACAACAATACATTTTCGACACATGTTACCCAACTATTGTCGTAGTTGAATCTCCTCCTTAATCGTTGAGAATAACATCAAAAACTAATCTATAATAATTGTCTCAATAAAAAAATTAAATTGATTGTTTTTACTTTAAATGATGAAAAATGGTCATGTAAGTTAAAGAGATCTAAATTCTTAAAGGGTGTATACGACTTTAACTGTCTAATAATCTTATATATAGATCGTGATTCATAGATTATAGAAAAATTCGCACATTTCTTAAAATCTTTAAAAATTCAACTAAAAAATATTTATTCATATTTAATGTTATAATAACGACAGAGAAAACAATAATAATAACGTCAATTATAATAACAATAATAATAATAAACCCGTAAATTGGTAATTTTTTGACCATTTTCATATATATATATATGTGTGTGTGTATATATATATAAACCTTATCTCCTAAACATTATTTAAAGAAGTCTAAGAGACCTTAGCTTACCCACCCTCTTACCCTAGCCTACCGATCCTACCACATATAACCTGATCTTATGTTTACCAGTTTATACCTGCAAACCTAAGCTCAAGCAAGAAAATGACAGCAGAAAGGCAAGCAACAGCGAATGAAACTCAAAGAAAAATAATCACAAAATCACAGCTAAAAACTATCAAACAGAAATGCAAAAAATAGACGAAAAAAAAAAACAAAATTGAACTTGAAAAACGATGAAGAAGATAAGATAAAAAATACCCAAACTTGGTAGAGACCCATTTTTCATCAACCCAGTCCAGATGAATCCACAACTTCTCAGTATCAGGGAAAGTGATGATCTCTCCAGTGGTGTGAAAATACACAACATATCCAGAATCTTTCTTTTCACAAATAGTCCCACTCCACCAACCATCATTGTTATAGGAGTCAAACGTTATCGTCTGGAGATAAATCTTCAGCTAGGAAAAGAACCACCGGCGGCCTCGGCCTTATCGCGTTGATGTCGATAATCTCTCTCAGAGGTCCTGACCCATCATCCTTGATCAAATTCTTATACTCCACAATGTACATAGTTTTGCTAATCTTCCTGGACACTGTTGCTTCATAATAGGAGCCCAGGTAACCGTGCTCCGCTGCTCACTTTGATTTCGTCTCCTCTATTGATTTTTATTTTTCTTGAAAATCTGAGGAAAAGTCTGGATGATTTGCTTATGAGTTTATAGGATTTTATAGCTGTTAGGGTAGGTGGCATTATACATACACAAAATTTCAAGGTGATTTTCTGGATAAATATGCCAAATTCCTAGTCGTCTTTCCTAATATGCCAAGTATTGATGATTTCTTTCCAAAATTATGCTAATTAATCTATTGAATCTTATTATTATTTAGAAAATTTGTAAGTTATTTAATATAATAAATAATAAATTTAAATGTAAAAAGATTTGATAATTAATGAATTTAATATTAATAGATAGCTTTGTCTTTTTTTCCCCCATAAAACATCTTAATTTTTCAAATTATAATTACTATAAAAATAGATATATTTCTTGTTTTCACCCAATAATTTATTTTTTATTTTTTATTTTTTCCTTTTTTATATCCAGCAAAAAATAAAGAAAAATATCACCATTCTTTTCCATCATTCATCTTCTTTAATTTTCTTCTCCTTCAACTCCATTTCCTTACTTGTGTGACCTCATGTGATTTTCTGTTTGTTTAAAGAGATACTTTTACTTAATAAAAACAGATTTGATTTAACATTAAATTTTTGTCATTTATGTTGTATATATGTATATACATAGTTAGATTTAGTAACCTCTTATTTTTAAATTTGTGTGACCTCATGGGCTTGCTGGGGGGTGTTAAGGATATCTATCTTCTACTTATGCTTATCGTGTAACAGTTTATAGTTATCATGTATATGTTATCTCCTAACTTATAGTTATTCATCTCATGTATTGTATTATGTATTATACAAATCATAATGAGAATACAACATTGACACTTTTTCCCAGATCTTTGTAAGCATAACACTTCAATCGGGAAAGGAACCACTGGCGGCTTCAGCCTGATCTCGTTGATGGTGAGCATCTCTTTTAAGGGTTCTGACCTATCATCCTTTATCAGATTCTTGTATTTCACAATATACAGTTTTGTTGAGCTTCCTGGTCACTGTTGCTTCTGGGTTCGCAGGATTTTATAATGGTTTTGAAGACAGATTTGGAAGTAGAGTGTGCAGTGGGATGTACGTAGCTGTTAGGGTAGGGGCCGTTATAGACATGCAAAATTTAAAGTCAGAATTTCTGGATAGATATGCCAAGTTTTGATTTTTTTTAATATAAAATTATACTAATTAATCCGTTGAATTATATAATTAATTTAAAAAATTTTAAGTTTTTAAATATTAATAAATAATAAATTTAAATATAAAAATATCACTATTAAATTTCATAATAATAGATAATTTTTCTTTTTTTATATTCTGACAAAAAAAAGAAAAATATCACTATTTTTTTGTCCGCACTCATTTCCTTCATTTTCTTCTCCTTTAACTCCAATTCCTTATTAGTGTTACCTCCCGAGATTTTCTATTTGTTTTACTATTTATTTTAGCATTAAATTCTTGACATTTAAATTTTATACATATACATATATAGTTAGATTTATTAATCCCTTATTTTTAAATTTGTTTTCATTTTCTTTTTGTATTTATGATTAGAAAAGTATACTATATCGTCGTACTATATTATAAATATTATTTAAGTCTTATTTGGCCAACATATCAAGCAAAGCAATTGCTAACAAAATGAAACTATTTCATTTATAGACTCAAACTCCAAAATATTAAAAAAAAATATTCAAAGTTTTTGCCTTCAAAACTTTTAACTAATTATTTGAGGTCTTTACATAGAAAACTTTTGATTGAACTCTTCAATCAAGACTTATCTTCTTAAAATTAATTATCTTATAAATTAAACTGTAAAGTTTACTTAGATATTGTAACGGTTCGGAACTTAAAAGAAAATAAAATCATAAATTGAATGCGGAAGTAGAATGATAAAATTACGGTTTACATTCCTTACACAATAATTTAGAATGCCCAAGAGAGTTACAAGAATGTCTCTTCTAAACGAAATTACGAAAATCAAGGAAATAAACAAAACGCCAATAACTGAGTATTCTATGACGGCCTTTACTAGCTTTTGAAGGGAGTTCGGGTGGTGAACTATAACGCCCCGAAATTTTGAAATGAAATATGTGTATTAAAAATGTCAAATGCGGAAGCGTAATAAAAATTTGATTAACATCCCTTACACTAAAATCAAAAACGTGCTCAAAGTATAAAAGAACAAACTAACTAAAAGAGAAACTCGAAAATAAAGCTATAAATATAATTACGGAGTCTTCAGGCGTCCCATTCGCCATCTTTCTGCGGAACGGACTCGGGAACAATGTCTTCCTGATCTGAAATTATTAAATAAGGAATGAGCTACACCACCCCAGTAAAGACATCACGCTATCTCATCGTCACGGAGGTAAAGATGGGTAGAAAACACAAAAAGACCAATGGAGCATAATTTACAACAAATTCTTTTATCAATAATAAAATCCTTTACTATCCACATACCTCGGTGAAATTCATAAAACAATATACGAAAGCAATAACATTATCATCATCATGAACTCATGTGAGCTGTATAACATGATACTTATCACGCCTTTTGTAATTCAATCATTACACAACATATTTTTCCTCGTTTACCAGCCTACTAGTATCCATGGGGATCCATAGGGGTCCCACTACCCGTGAACCTTTAACACTTGTAATCAGATTCCAGGGCCGTCCCCATACCCCGTCCGGTATGGGCGCCAAAACTATAAACCTCAATACTCCGTCCGGTATGAGGGTGAAACGGGCCGTCCCCATACCCCATCCGGTATGGGCGCCAAAACACATAAGGTCTCCATACCACGTCTGGTATGAGAGACCACAATCCCGGTAGGGTTCCCTACGGACCCGGTCCGTCCACCATCTCCCAAGATATCTAGTCAGGCTGACCACATTATGCAATTATCAATTCACATAACCTTTTATCCCTTTTTCTTTGGTCAGCATCATCAATTCACACACAAACAAGCAAACCAGTAATTTATGCCAAACAAGACAACATACAACATCGGGTTCTCAGTCATTCAACTCATAATCAATAAAACAGTAATATATGCACATGAAACTATGAAATAAAAACATCAGACCTCATACTGCATTTAAAACCGTAAAATAGGTCAAACAACAGCTAACCAACAAACACACCAGACTCGGGCTCCATTAGCGACCTTAAACAATTTCAGACATCTGTTGATTCATGAAATACCGTTTTATCATTTATTGAACTTTAATACCGTGATAGAAAATAGGGTGAGGGGTCCTTACTTGTTTCGGGGTCCAAATACGGCTCTACAATGCGCCTGCAAGCTGTCCTTAATTTTTTCTGAATTTTTCTCGGGGAACTGAAACGCACTACTGGTACATGCACGTCTCCCAAAAAATCCCAAATTAGACCCAGGGCCCCTTTCGGCCAATATCGCAATTCTGGCACGCCGGCTCTGCCGTGCTCCGGCGACTACGCCGCTGCTTGCGGCGACGATTCGCCTCGAGTTGGCCGTTTTCGGCCGAATTCGGCCACACTTGCATCGCTCCCTGTGATAAAACAACCATAGGGCCCTCGGGTGGCCAAAAAATTACGAAAAACCGAAGCTTACCGGCGGCGGTGCCCTCGGGTGCGGCGGCTCTCCGGCGAGGTTCGTGTTTTGGTGATTTGACTCCGATCAACCTGTAGAGAAAAGAATGGTGATCACGGTGATATAAAAATTGTATCAAACGGAGGCCGGGAAGGGCCTCATCGGAGGCAAAAACTGAGGAGGGGCGCGGCAGCGCCGCTGGGTTTCGGCCGTATTTTCCGGCCGTTTGGCCAGGATTTTGGCTCCGATTTGGCCACAGGAAAACTCAGCATTGAAAAACGAGACAGGGGTATGAAATTTACCTCGATCTGCCGTCGGAAAACTCCCCGGTACAGCGGCGGGTGGCAGCGGCTGGCTCCTCCGGTGTCTGGTTCGTCTTCTCCGGCGAAGGCAAGCGGCTAGGGTTTTTGTGGTCAGGTGTGGGGGTTCTATTTATACCCTTTTGCCTTTTGATCACAGCAGTCCATTTTGATTAAATTTGGACCGTCCGTGTGCGATTGAATCTGGGCCGTCCGTGCGCGTGCATCTGGGCCGTCCGTGCGCTTGCATCTGGACCGTCCGTGCGCGCGGGGACGCATCTGGGCCGTTCGATCGCGCACACAGGGATCGCCCACGTGGCCCGTTCCCGGGTCGACGTGGTCTTGCCACGCGGCAGGTCCTGGTTGGCCAGGGCTGCTGACTGGGCCGCTGACGTGGCTGCTGACGTGGCGCTGACGGGGCATAATTTTTTTAAATTGCGTTTTGACCCCCGGTTTCCGATTTTCTTTTCAAAAATACCCCCAGAATCCAAATTTTCACCCCTTTTTTCCCAAAATCAATTTCAATTAAATCCAAATAATATTTTTACCCAATTTTACAATTATTATTATTTTTATTATTATTATTATTATATTTTTTAAAAATTATAAATTAAACTAAATAAATAAAATAAATAAAAATTAAAATTAATAAAAATAATAATAATAATGCTAAAATTATTGGGTGTTACATGAACTTATTCACAACCCTCTTGTTGATCGGGATCTAGATCTTGATTATGTTCATCTAAAATAGTTAATAAAATGGTAAGCTATACTAAGCAAATAAGAATATCACACTACCCACCGATATAAAAACTGAATGTTGGTAAAAATCATATAAACAACCAATGGAGCTCTTGATTTAAGTAAATTCATTTATCATAAAGAAAAACCATTAATTGCATATATTTACTGTTGCGAAATTTTTAAAATCGACCTATACAAATATAATAATTCAAATAACATTCTAATATCATTTTCAACTGAGCAATAGCAATAACCTTCCATTTTTATTTACCTATTGGTATCCTTGAGAGCCCATAGGGATGTTCCACTACGCGTGAACCTATATCCAACATTGTCAACTAACTGGTCGTTCCCAAACCCTATCCGGTATAAGTGTCAAAAATATTATCCCTCAATACCCCTCTGATATAAGGATGAATCGGGCCATCTCCATACCCCGTCCGGTATGAGCACCAAAATTACCATTCCTCGATACTCCGTCCAGTATGAGTCAACGTTCACGGTAGGGTTCCCTATGTACCCGGTCTATCCATCATCTCTCAAGATATCTAGTAAGGTTACCATTCATTAATTCACATGACCAATCGATTTTCTATTTGCATATCAATTATCAATTTCACAAATCAACCGTAAATCACATAAGACAATCAATATATATATATATATCCAGGAGGCACAATTGAATCATTTAATAATTTCAGTATATCATCATTTATTTAAAGCTACAAATTCAACAATCAATTAAACAAGACAATAAATAAATGACTAACCAGTTTTCGACTCCATTTGTAACATGTAATTATTCTCAAAGTTTTCTAAATTACACAAAATACCATATTACCGATTATTAAGCTTCAATTCCATAACAGAGAATAAGGTGAGGGATTCTTACCCGAATCGGTATCCAAAATACCGAACTTTCTACTGCTCCTACTGGCAGTCTCTAGGTTTCCTAAATTTTCTTGCAGAGATTAAAACACGCTTCACGTACCTAAAAATACCCAAAATAAAATAAAAATTCAGTGTTAAAAATAATTTTTGGCCAATTTTAGAATTCCGGCACGGTGGCACACCGTGCTTTGGCGACGACGCCATCGTGCTCCAGCGATGGCACCTCCGCCTGCGACAGCGGTTTGCCTCGACTTGGCTGTTTTCGGCCAGTTTTGATGGTTTCGGCTAGTTTTATACCCCTCCCTACAAAAAAAACACATTAGGAGGCCTCAGTTGGTCGAAAAATCAAAATATGAAAACCTATCGACGGCAGAATTTTTCGGTGCGGCGGCTTCACTAGCTCACCTTCGCGGCTAGACATTTTTCTTCGGTCAACCTAGAGTAAACAAAACGGTGAACACAATGGTGGATAAATTGCACGAAACGGGAAAATGGATAGGGGCTCATTAGAAGTGGTTTTGGGTTTTTCCTGCTGCAGTGCCATCGGGCTTTGCTCTTAATTTTTGACTCATCCGTTGTTCCTTTTTCTCCAATTTGGCCACGGGAGTGCTTGGAATCAAATTTTGAGCAGATAGGAGAATTTTTACCGTTTTTAGTGATCGGAGGTGGCTCCAGTGCGGCGACAGGCGGCGATCAGGTCCCTTCTCCAGTGACTGGTTCTTCTTCTCCGGTCGGAGGCTGGTAGATAGGGTTTGGGTTCGGTGTGATGCGAGATATTTATACTCGTCACACTTAGATCTGGGTTATTCATCGCGTTTGATCTCGACCATCCGATCACGTTCAAAGAGAAAATGAATCTGGACCATTCATCGTAATTTGATCTCAACCGTCTGATCGTGTTTAAAGAGGGAACAAATTTGGATCGTTAATCGTATTTAATCGCGACTGTCTGATCGTGCTTGAGGAGGAAACGGATCTGGACCGTCCATGCACGCGAGGATGCATCCAGGCCGTCCGATCGCAGGCACACGGGTTGCCAGTGTGGCCTTCTGGGTGACACCGATTCAGCGTGCCTTGTCATGTGGCACGCTCCGGTTCGTTAGTACTGCTGACTAGGCGGTCCTACGTGGCGTAATTTTTTTTAATTGCGTTTTAAACTTTAATTTTTTATTTTGCTTTCAAAAACACCCTCCGACCCCAAATTTTCACTCCTTTTTCTCGAAATTATTTTTAATTTTATCCTCAATCCATTTTTTTTCCTAATTTCACATTAAATAAAAATTTATTAATTTCAAAATTATATTTTTATATATTTTTTTAAATTTTAAAATTAATGCAGGACTAAATTTCGAGCCCGAGTATTACAACTCTCCTCCCTAAAAAAAATTTAGTCCCTCAAATTTGTCTCTCTCTCACTCAATCAAACAGTTAGGGACACTGGGCTCTGAAGTCTGATTCTAGCACCTATATGGCCTCTCTCTGTGTGTGATTCTACCATAGGATCTTAACAAAGAGAATTTTTTGATTGCGGAGTACTCTACTCTTTCGGTCCACAATACCCACTAGTACCTCCTCATAAGACAAATCCTCCTGGAGTGAAAGGGGCTCGTGGGCCAAGATATGAAAGGGGTCCTAGTTGTACTTGCGTAACATGGACACATGAAACACATTATGGACTCTGCATAGTTCTGGAGGTAGTATCAGTCTGTAGGCGGCGGTACCAATTCTGTCTAAGATTTTAAATTACCTAATAAATCGAGAATTTAGTTTCTTTTTATTGTCAAACCTACTAATTCTCTTGAAATAAGTGACCTTAAGAAACACTCGATCACCTTTCTCAAATTCTAAATCCCTCCTCCAGGTGTCTGCATAGCTCTTATGCCTGCTCTGAGCTATCTGAATGTTCTTCCTGATCTTAACTATTTTGGTTGTAGTCTCCTCCACCAGATTTGGGTTGAATAATTTTTTATCAACCACCTCTTTTTAACAGATTGGTGATCTGCATTGGTGGTCATATAACGCCTTGTATGGAGCCATATCAATACTTGCTTGGTAGCTGTTATTATAGGTGAACTCTATTAAGGGTAAATGATCATCCCAATGGCCCCCAGAGTTAAAAACACAAGCTCAGAGCATATCCTCCAGTGTGCAAATTATCCTTTCTGATTGTCCATCGGTCTGAGGGTAAAATGCAGTACTAAGAGACAGTTTCATTCCCATGACTTGCTGAAAACTAGACCAGAATCAAGAAGTGAACCTAGGGTCCGCGTCAAATACTACTATCACTAGCACTCTATATAACCTGACTATCTCTCATATATAAATTCTTGGTAGCTTGTCCAAGGGGTCGATCATCTTGATGGCCAAGAAGCGAGAAAACTTGGTGAGTCAGTCAACAATTATCCAAATAGCATCATGTCTCGATAGTACCCTAGGCAATCCTATCACGAAATCTATTGTGATATATTCTCACTTCCACTCCATAATTAGTAATGGCTGAAGTAGCCCACCTGAGCGTTGATGCTCTGCCTTGACTTACTAACACACCAGACACTTGGAAATAAGTCAGCCACCTCTCTTTTCATCTTGTTCCACCAAAATCGAAGTCGCATATTTTGATACATCTTAGTGCTTATGGGATATATGGCAAACTTTGAGCTATGAGTCTCTATCATGATGTCCCTTTTTAACTGACTGTCACATGAAACACACACCCTATCTTGATATATGAGCAACCCATCGGCAGAGACTCAAAATTCTGAATTTACTCCTTGTTCTGCATCTTTTCTGAGGGCTGCTAGGGATGAATCGGCGGATTGAGCTTCCTTTATTCTTTAAATCAACTCTGGTTGAACAGTCAGGTGGGCCAAGCATGTAACTCTCTTCAGGTCCTGAAGTCGTACCTGTTGTGCGGCCCCTATTACCGTGCATTCTGAAACTATTAGGTGAACTAATATACCTGCATTTTTTTACTGAGTGCGTCGGCTACCACATTGCCCTTACCCGAGTGATACAAGATATTGCAATCGTAGTCCTTGAGGAGTTCTATCTATTGTCTCTTATGCATGTTGAGATCCTTTTAAGTGAATATATGTTTCAAACTCTTATGCTCAGTATAGATCTGAAAGGTCTCTCCATACAAATAATGGCACCAAATCAGCAAGGCGTAGATAATCGCGACAAATTCTAAGTCATGGGTGGGATAGTTTTTCTCATGACTCTTTAACTGCTTGGACCCATAAGCTATGACTTCCCATGCTGCATCATAATATAACCCAACCCTAGGTAGGAGGCATCACTATAAACTATATATCTACTTGTCCCACTTGGCAAGGCCAACACGGGTGCAGTTGTCAACCACTTCTTTAGTTCTGAAAAGCTCTTTTCACAGTTCTCATTTCACTCAAGCTTGACGTTCTTCTTTGTGAGTCAAGTCAAATGAGCAGCTAGGCTAGAAAATCCTTCCACAAACTTGCGGTAATAACCTATCATTCCCAGAAAGCTACAAATCTCCTTGATCGAGGTCAATTTCTCCTAACCAAGCATGTCTCAACTTTTTCAAGGTTCCTTGATACTCTGTCCCTTGATATGATGTGCCCTAGGAAGGTAGTCTACTCGAGTCAGAACCCACACTTACTCAACTTTGCATACAACTTCTTTTCTCTAAGAATCTGCAAAACCTGAGTCAGATAGTGAGTGTATTCCTCTCTGTTTTTTGAATAGACCAGGATATCATCTATAAATACAATGATAAATTGATTCAAAAATTATCTGAAAACCCTGTTCATCAAATCCATAAAGATGGCTGGTGTATTGGTTAGTCTAAATGGCATGACCAGGAACCTATAGTTTCCGTACTAAGTTTGGAAAGTTGTTTTGGGAATGTCTTCTGTCTTGATCTTTACCTTATGGTAACTTGAACGCAAGTCAATTTTGGAGAAGACTTGGGTACCCTGCAACTGATCAAAAAGGTCATCGATCTTGGGGAGGGGGTACTTGTTCTTGATCGTTACCATGTTCAGTCCCCTGTAGTCAATAAATAACCTTAACGTCTCATGCCCCTTCCTTGCAAATGTGACTCCAGCACCCTAAGGGGACACACTATGTCAGATGAACTCACTATATTGCAGTTCATTGATCTGTTTCCTCAACTCTTCCATCCCAACATGGCTCATGTAGTAAGGGGCAACCGAGATAGGATGGCTGTCTGGCTGAAGATCTATGGTGAATTCAACTTCTCTATCCACAGGCAGTCTGGGTAGTTCATCTGCAAATACATCCGGAAAGTCTCAGACTACTGAAATCTCTCGAACATAAATTTCTTTCTTAGGTTTGCCTAGTTAGAGAAAACAGCCAAGTAAAAGCACTTGCTAATAGGAAAATTACCATGAGGGAATGATATTTAAAGAATTTTATTAATTTATAAATAACTCTTCATTAGGATGGTTGAATACAAGTTTCTTGTGAAAATAATCTACAGTGGCGTGATACGCCGCTAGTTAGTTCATTACTAGGATTACATTAAAGTCCCCCATGTCAATCTCTATTAGGTCCACACTTAATTTTATATCTTCTATATCTATGATACAGGCTTTATATATAACATCCCCTGGTAGTCTCCTACTCCCATAATAGACACAAAAAATACAGAATCAAGTCTTTCAGGTAATACATTCAAGTTTGGTGTAAAAGCATGTGAAACAAATAAATGTGAGGCACTAGTATCAATCAAAATATGCGTAAGAAGATTACAGATAGTGTACGTACCCTTTATCATGTCTGAGTTGGCTTTTACATCTTGCTGAGTGAGGTTGTAAGCCCTGCCCTAGGTAGGAGGTTTGGCCTAGTTCTAATTTCTCGGGTACTTTCTCGCATAATCTTGGGCACTCCCATGTATATGGCAAGTATTGTTGATACCGCATCCTATTACTAGAATCTAAGGAGGAGCCTGAGTCACTGGTCTAGGTCTCTTATTCTGCTGAACAGGTGCAGTGGGTTCTAGTCTGCAGTGTGAAACTAAGGGCCTGAGGTTCCCTACTGCTGGAGGAAAAATGTGAAGGTTTCTTTCCACTAGTGTGCCTTGTCCAGAAAGATCGAGTAAGTACTGAGCTCGAACATATACAGTTGCTGTCTAATCTCATGACGGAGGCCCCACTCAAACTTTTTTGCCTTTCTGCTTTCATTCATCATGCTCTCAGGGGAATATCGGCCCAACTCTAGGAACTTTCGGGCATAATCTGACATAGTCATATCACCCTGGACCAGGTGTGCAAACTCTATTTTCATCAGATGTCGGAGATACTCAGGGAGGTACTCTACATTGAAGGCCATCAGGAACTGTTTTCAAGTGACTGGAATGGGCAGGGTGGCCTGCTTGAGTTGCCACTAGCGACTTGTCTCTCCTACCAGCATGTAGGTGGCAAGTATGATTCTCTGTTCGGGAACCACCCCAGGAATCGTGAAAGCCCATCTCTGTCCCAGCTAACCAGTACTCGACCTCTTTAAAGGGGGATGTCCCTGCAAAAGTAAATGGGCTTAATCTTTTGTACCTCTCAATGTAGCATGGGTCCATCATGGGTAGAACTGGGTCCTGTGGAAGAGGGACTGGATTGTGCTACAGAAAGACCGGATGGCCCTATGGTGGTACTAGATGATACGGTGGAGGCACCAGATTGTACTGTGGCAGTGTCGGGTGATGCGGTTAGGGCACCAGACCATATTGTGGTGGTGCCGGATAGTACTATAGAGGAGCAGAGTCATACCGGGGTGGCTTAAGATCCTCCCACTGCAGGGATGGCTCAAATTGTGGTAGCGGGAGAGGGTCTGGTAGCTCCCTCATTTCCTCCTGAGCCTGCTGGGAAACGATGAGTCTCTCCAGCATTTCAAATAGTTGGTCAACATCTTCTCGAAGTGAACTCTCCCAAGCTACTCATTTTAGTTGGGGTCTTCCTCTCTTCATCTATTTGTACCTACATTTCACAAGGAATGGTAGAGTGATAATCTATTTTTTTTATGTTTCCTAAGGTTTTTGTATAAGGAATGGTTCCGAGGAACTGGACTCTGATACCAACTGTAATGGCCTAGAACTTAAAAGAAAATAAAATCATAAATTGAATATGAAAGCGGAATGATAGAGTTAGGATTTACATTCCTTACACAATAATTTAGAATACCTAATAGGGTTACAGGAATATCTCTTCCAAAATAAATTACGAAAATTAAAGAAATAAATAAAACGCCAATAACTGAGTATTCTAGGACGGCCTTCACTAGCTTTTAAAGGGAGTCCAGGTAGTGAACTTATTCACAACCTTCTTGTTGATCGAGATCTGGATCTTGGTCTTTTTTATCTAAAATAGATAATGAAAGAGTGAGCTACATTAACCAAGTAAGAATATCACACTACTCACTGATACAGAAACTGAAAGTTGGTAAAAATCATATAAATAACCAATGAAACTCTTGATTTAAGTAAATTCATTTATCATAAGAAAAAATCATTTATTGCATATATTTACTGTTGCGAGATTTCCAAAATCGACCTATAGAGATACAGTAATTCAAATAACATTTTAACCTCATTTTCAACTGAGTAATAACAGTAACTTTTCCTTTTTATTTACCTATTAATATCCTTGGGGGCCCATAGAGATGTTCCACTACGCGTGAACTCATATCCAACATTGTCAACTAACCGGCCATCCCCATACCCCGTCCGGTATGAGCGCCAAAAATACCATCTCTCAATACTCTATCCGGTATGAACGCCAAAAATACCATTTCTCAATACCCGGTCCGGTATGAGGCAACGTTCATGGTAGGGTTCACTATGTATCGAGTCTGTCCACTATCTCGCAGGATATCCAGTAAGGCTACCATTCATTAATCCACATGACCAATCAATTTTTCGTTTGCATATCAATTACCAATTTTACAAATTAACCATAAATCATGCAAGACAAGCAATATATATATCTAGGAGGCACAATTGAATCATTTAACCAATTCAATATATTATCATGTATTTAAAACTGTAAATTCAATAATTAATTAAACAAGACAACAAATAAATGACTAACCGGTTTCTGACTCCATTGGTAACCTGTAATTATTCTCAAAGTTTTCTAAATTATACAAAATACCATATTACCATTTATTAAGCTTCAATTTCATAACAGAGAATAAGGTGAGAGATTCTTATTCGAATCGGTGTTCGAAATACCGAACTTTCTACTGCGCCTACTGGTGGTCCTCGAGTTTCCTGAATTTTTCTACGGAGATTAAAACACGTTTTATGTACCTAAAAATATCTCATAAAATACAAAATTAGTGTTAAAAATCTTTTTCAGCCAATTTTGGAATTCCAGCACGGCGACACCGTTGTGCTCCAGCGATGGCACTGCCGCCCGCGACGATGGTTTGCCTCGGTTTGGCCATTTTCAGGAAGTTTTTGCTGGTTTTGGTTGGTTTTATACCCATCCCTGTGAGAAAACATGTTAGGGGACCTCGGTTGGATGAAAAAAATCAAAATACGAAAACCTACCAACGGCAGGATTTTTCAATGCAGCGGCTCCGCCGGCTCACCTTCACGGCTGAGCATTTTTCTTCGGTCAACCTGTAGACAACAGAACGGTGAAGACAATGGTGAAAAAATTGTATAAAATAGGAAACATGAAGGGGCTCATCGGAGGTAGTTTCGGGTTTTTCCTACGGTGGCGCCGCGTTTTGCCTGCAATTTTCGGCTCATTCGTCATTCCTTTTATTCTGATTTGGTCATGGGGGTGCTCGAAATTAAATTTCGAGTGGATAGAAAAAATTTTACCTCTTTTGGCGGTCGAAGGTGGCTCCAGTGCGGCGGCGGGCGACGGTTGGCTCCCTTTTCCGGCGACTGGTTCTTCTTCTCCGACGAGAGGCTGGTGGCTAGGGTTTGGGTTCGATGTGATGCGAGATATTTATACCCGTCTCAGTTAGATATGGACCGTTCATCTCATTTGATCTCGACCATTCGATCACGTTTAAAGAAAAAATAAATATGGACCATTCATCACGATTTGATCTTGACCATCCAATCACATTTAAAGAGAGAAAGAATCTGAACTATTCATCGCGTTTAATCGCGACCATCCTATTGCACCTGAGGAGAGAACAGATCCGGACCATCCACACGCGCGAGAACGCATCTGAGCCGTCCGATCGCAGGTACGCATATTGCCAGCATTACCTCCTGCATGGCACCGAGTCAGCGTGCCTTGCCACGCGGTGCGCTCTAGTTCATCGAGACTGCTGACTGGGCAATTTTCTTAATTGCGTTTTAACCTCCTGTTTCTGATTTTTCTTTCAAAAACACCTTCCGAACCCAAATTTTCACCTTTTTTTTTCAAAATTATTTTCAATTTCATCCTCAACCCATATTTTTTCCTAATTTTCTATTAAATAAAAATTTATTAATTTTAAATTTATATTTTTATATATTTTTAAAAAATTTAAATTTAATTCCATGCCAAATTTTGAGTACGGGTATTACAGATATATTAAGCACATATGTGCTACCAGTAGCTGACCTATAATACTTGATACAAAAAGGTTGAAGATTTAACTTATTATTATATTGATGAAGTTACAGTGAATAAGTTAGGTTTAATCCCAATTAATCATAACATATCTAAATGAAAGAAACATCATGTAACAATTAGATTCTCTTAATTTAAGTAGTCACAATAGAATAAAAATCCACTCTAAATTTTTTATTTCTCAAAAAAAAAATTCAAATATCTCATTAACATTAAATTTACTAATCAATCGTACATATTAACATTACAGTTTGACGAACTATATTTGTTAACATATACTAATTTTCTGTGGTTTACCAGCCAATTTCCTCACCTTCTAGGAACACAGTTTCCATCAATCATTCTGTAAAACAACAATGAAGAACAAATTTAGGTTAGACAAATTAGTATAGAAATAGACAATGAAAATTCAGATCCCAAATTGAAGAAACAAGCAAATACAAAACCTTTCAATTGAAGGTAATAGAATGATTATCTCTATTCCTCAATTATAGAGTAGTAAATTTTAGCTCAGTTTCTATAAAATTATTTTTTAATTCACTTACTACTAGCATATTCTTCAAAACTAGAATGATATTGATATTGGTTTTTTTTATTAAAAAAATACTATTAAACAGTAACCCGTATACAAAAGCTTTATGATTTATAAAGTATAACTCATATATGAAAATTTTACAAATCAGAATTATATTAATATTATTGATTTTTTGCATTTGAATTGAATTTCTCTGAAATTTTAATTCCTACTTTTATTTCATTCTATTGTTAGTCATGATAATATACAAGTACTAGCAAATATTTAAAATCTGCCGAGTTAAAACATACTGTAAAACACCTAGAGGTCAAGGCAAACAAGAATGTTTATTTATACTGTAAAACACTCATGTTATATAGACATCTACATGTCTGAATTAACATTATTTTTATTATTATTTATGAATAAAACTTATTATAAACATTCTTTCAATTAAATCAAGTGCTTAACAACCACATAATTATGATTGTGATAATTCTATGATTATGATTAGTGGTTGTGTCAATCCATATTATTCCCTCTATATTTCTAATCACTCACTAACTATATTAAACTAATTTAATATTATGATTAAAATTTTTAATTCTCGTATCAAATCTTAACACTATAAAAGCTAACTATTGCATATATCACAAAAAATCCTAAAATACATAAATTCATGTCATAGGAGACAAATGCACAAGAATAACAATACCTTTTGCACATATGTTAGACAACTACTATCGTAGTCGAATCTTCACTTGTTTCTCAGTTGGTAAGGATAACATCAATAACTGGTCTCCAATAGTTATCTCAACTAAAGAAGCTTTTTATTTTAAATGACAAAAAAATATCATCGTATGTTAAAGTAATCTAAATTTTTAAAGGATTTATAAGAGTTCAAGTATATCTAATAATGTTCGATCTAGATTGTGATTGATAGATGGTAGAAATATTGTGACATTTTTTGAAGTCTTTTAAAGTTTAAATTAAAAACTATTTATTCATATGTGATAGTAATAATAACAACAAAAACAGCAGTAATAATTACAACAATTATTATATCCATACCAACAATAATAGTGGTATTAGAGATTAATAACTCTACCAACCCTTAAATAAGTAATTTCTTATCATTTTCATTTATATGTATATATATAAACCTTCTCTTCTAAACATTAATTGAAGTAGTTCAAGAGGCCTTAGTTTGTCCATCCTCTTACCCTAGCAACATACAACCTAATCTTAGGTTCACCAGCTTATATCTGCAAAGCTAAGCTCAAGCAAGAAAATGATAGTAGAAAGGTAAGCAACAACAAATGAAACTCAAAGAAAATAACCACAAAATCACATATAAAAAACCATCAAAAAGTAATGCGAAAATACGTGAAAAAGAAAAGGAAAAATTGAACTTGAAAAACAATGAAGACAAGATTGAAAATACCCAAACTTGGGAGAGACCCATTTTTCATCAATCCAATCCAGATGCATCCTCAATTTCTCAGTATCAGGGACAGTGACGGTCTCTCCAGTGGTATGAAAATGCACAACATACCCTAACCCTTTCTTTTCGCAGATGGTCCCAATCCACCAACCATCATTGTCGAAGGCGTCAACTTTATCGCCTGGAGATAAATCTTCAGTCGGAAAAGGAATGACGGGCGGCTTAGGCCTGATCTCATTGATGGCGGTAATCTCTGTCAGAGGTCCTGACCCATCATCTTCTATCAAATTCTTGTACTCCACAAGGCACGTAGTTTTGCTGATCTTCATAGCCACTGTTCCTTCATAATAGGAACCCAGGTAACCCTCCTCTCTGCTGCTCACTTCGATCTCGTCTCCTATCTTGAATTTCATTTTTCTTTAAAATCTAGGGAAATTTTTGGATTTTTTTTTTTGAGGATTTGCTTCTGGGTTTACAGAATTTTATAGCTATTAGGTAAGGTGGCATTATACATATGCAAAATTTTGACTCGATTTTCTCGATAGATATGAGAAAATTCTTAGTCGTCTTTTCCTAATATGCCAACTTTTGATGATTTTTTTTTAAAATTATACTAATTAATTCATTGAATTATATAGTTATTTTGAAAAATTTTAAGTCCTTTAATATTAATAAATAATAAATTCAAATGTAAAAAGACTTGGTAATCTACTAATGGATTTACATTTTGTCTTTTCGTTCCTTATAAAACATCTTAACTTTCCAAATTATAATTTACTATAAAAGTAGATATATTTCTTTTTTTCACCCAATAATTTATTTCTTTTAATCTTTCCACCATTCATCTTCTTTATTTTTCTTCTCCTTTAATTTCGTTTCCTTACTTGTGTGACCTCATGACATTTTCTGTTTGTTTATAGAGATTTTTTACCTAATAAAGAAATATTTGTTTTAACATTAAACTTTTGCCATTTATGTTGCATATATGTATATACATAGTTAGATTTAGTAACCTCTTATTTTTAAATTTTTTAATCATAAATTTTATTGTATTTATGGTTTAAAAAATTTTATTATATTCCTACTATACTATATTTTAAAATTATTTATTAAATATAAAAATTTCATGCAATTGAAGTAAGTCAAAGTAGGACTTACATAATAAAATATAAGATAAATTATTTTATCTTGTATTATAATTTAACTTCCACTATTTTAGCATAAACCAAACTTAAAACTCATTTCAAGTCACAAAATTTTCTTACAAGATTATAATCTTAACAGAAAAAATAATAAATTTTATACACTCGAAACACAAAATATTTTAAAAAAATCCAAAGTTCTTGCCTTCAAAAATTTCAATCAAGACTTATCTTCTTAAAATTAATTATCGTATAAATTAAATCTTAGAATTTACTTGATATATTAAACACAATTTTCGCATTTACTCAAAACTTAAAAAAGTAAGTTAATGTTTGTGACCAATTACATTTGATTATCATAGACAAAGTGGCCTAATGGTTAATATTTTTGTACTTTATTTGAAAATTATAAGTTCAAATTCACTGAAAATATAGAATATTCCATTTTATAAGTGTATTATATGCTACTGGTAGCCGACCTATAATATTTGATACAAAGAGGTTAAATATTTAAATTATTATTATATTAATGAAGCTACAATGAGCAAGTTAGATTTATTTCCAATGAGTCATGACATATTCGAACAAAAAAAAATATTGTATAACAATTAGATTCCCTTAATTGGAGTAGTCACAATGAAATAAAAATCTGATCTAACCTTTCTGTTTGTAAATAAAAAAGTTCAATTATCTTATTCACATTAAATTTACCAATGAATCACAGTGATTAACATTACAATTCGACGAACTATATCTGTTAACATGTACTAACTTCTTGTGGTTTACTAGTCAATTCCATCACTTTCTAAGAATTCGATTTCTTCCAATCACTCTAGTTCGTCCACTTGGTCCAGGGGAACATGACTGTGTCAGAATATACTCGTAAGTTCCTGTAGTTGGGCCGATACTCCCCTGAGACATTGTTGGATGAGGGCAGAAAGGGTAGGAGATTCCAGTGGGGCCTCCACCCAAAGATCAGACAGCATTTATTTGTACTGGAGCTCAAGATCTATTCGGCTGTTCTAGCCAAGGCACAGCTGGTGGAGAGGAGCTTCCACACCCTCCCTCAGGCAGGAGGGAACCTCAGACCCTTAACTCCACCTCGCAGACCAGCACCTACTGTGGCTGTCCAACAAAACAAGAGGCCCAGGCCAGTGATCCAGGCTCCCCCTCAAGCTCTAGTGGTAGGACGTGGTAAGATCTATCAGCATTGCGGCAGGGATCACGGGGACCGATCCTGCTACCTCCTCAACAACACCTCTCTCTCTCTCTCTCTCTCTCTCTCTCTCTCTCTCTCTCTCTCTCTCTCTCTCTCTCTCTCTCTCTCTCTCTCTCTCTCTCTCTCTCTCTCTTATTCTCTCTCTCCACAGTCTCTTTTTCTCTCTATTCGTGCTCGGGATCCCCCTCTCACACTATGACTCATTTTTTTAGGCGAGACCTAAGAGAGTCCCGCACGTTTCGCACTCCTTTTTTCGGTCCAATGTTAATCTTAGCTTCTTCTTCTTCATCCTCCTCAGCTTCCAAAGGTGTACACGCCTCTGCTTGTTTTGTTTTTTTTTTCTTTTTTTTTTTCTGATACCAGATTGGTTGGCCCCTATCTACCTAGGCCAAGGTGTTACATGTAATAACTAAATTTTCTTAATTGAAGTAGTTATAATGGAACAAAAGTGCGATTTATCCTTTTTAATTTGTTAAAAAAAGTATAGTTATCTCACTAACATGAAATTTATTAATGAATCACCCTGATTAATATTACAATTTTATGAACTATATTTGTTAACTTATACTAATTTTCTGTGGTTTACTAGCCAATTCCATCACCTTCTAAGAACTTAATTTCCTTTAATCACCCTGTAAAACAACAATGAAGAAAAAAATTACACAAGTTAGTATAGAAAATAAATAATGAAAATTCAAATCCCAAATTATAGAAACAAGGAAAGACAAACCTTTTAGTTGAAGGTAATAGAATGGTTATCTCCATTCCTCAATCACAGTTTCCAATATACATACATAGTATATTGTATCTCAGTTTCTATTAAATGCTTTTATAATTCACTTACTATTATCATATTCTTCAAAGCTAGAATATCTTATATTGGTTTTTCAAGAAAAGAAATATACTTTTAAATAGCAATTCATTTACAAAAACTTAACAATCTATATAGTATAACTCGTATATGAAAATTTTACAAATTATAATGATATTAATATTATTGATTTTTCATATTTGAATCACTTTCATTTTAGTTTGAGTTTCTCTAAAATTTTATTTCCTACTTTTATTTCATTCTATTGTTAGTCATGATAATACAGAAATGCCAACAAATGCTTAAAATTTGTTTAGCTAAAATATACTTTAAGATATCAGGAGGTTAAGACACACAAGAATGTTTATTCATTCTATAAAACACTCATGTTATATAAACATCTACATGACTTATTTAACATTGTTTTTACTATTACTTATGAATAAAACTTACTATAAATATTGTTACAATCCTATGATTGTGATTTGGTTTTGTCAACCCATGTTTCCTCTATATTTCTAATCACTCTCTAATTATATTAAATCAATTTAGTATTATAATTATAATTTCTAATTTCTAATTCTCATATCAAATTTTTATAGCTATTGCATATATCACAAAAAATCCAAAAATTCATGAATTCATATTGTAGGAGAGAGAAATGCACACGAACAACAATACATTTTCAACATATGTTACTCAACTATTGTCATAGTTGAATCTCCACCTTCTTAATCGTTAGAAATAACATCAACAACTAACCTATAATAATTGTTTCAATAAAAAAATTAAATTCATTTTGTTTTACTTTAAATGATGAAAAATGGTCATGTAAGTTAAAGAGATCTAAATTCTTAAAGGGTGTATAAGACTTTAACTATATCTAATAATCTTATATATAGATCGTGATTCATAAATTATAGAAATATTTGCTCATTTCTTAAGATCTTTAAAGATCTTGGTAGAGACCCATTTTTCATCAACCCAATCCAGATAAATTCTCAACTTCTCAGTATCAGTGAAAGTAATGGTCTCTTCAGTGGTGTGAAAATGCACAACATATCAAGACTCTTTCTTTTCGTAGATAATCCCACTCCACCAACCATCATTGTCATAGGAGTCAACTTTATCGCCTAGAGATAAATCTCCAACCGAGAAAGGAACCACCGGTAGCCTCGGCCTAATCTCGTTGATGTCAATAATCTCTCTCAGAGGTCGTGACCCATCATTCTTGATCAGATTCTTATACTCCACAATGTACATAGTTTTGTTGATCTTCTTGGACACTGTTGCTTCGTAATAGGAGCCTAGGTAACCCTGTTCTCTGCTGCTCACTTCGATTTTGTCTCCTTTCTTGAATTTCATTTTTTCTGAAAATATGAGGAAAACATTGAATTTCAAGGTAATTTTCTCGATAGATATGCCAAAATTCCTAGTCATCTTTCCTAATATGCCAACTATTGATGATTTCTTTCCAAACTTATGCTAATTAATCCATTGAATCATATTATTATTTAGAAAATTTTTAAGTTATTTAATATAATAAATAATAAATTTAAATGTAAAAAGACTTGATAATTAATGAATTTAATATTAATAGATAACTTTGTCTTTTTTTCCCTATAAAACATCTTAATTTTTCAAATTATAATTACTATAAAAATATATATTTCTTGTTTTCACCCAATAATTTATTATTTTTTTAATTTTTCCTTTTTTATATCCAGCAAAAAAAAATGAAAAATATCACCTTCTTTTCCACCATTCATCTTCTTTAATTTTCTTCTCCTTTAAGTCCATTTCCTTACTTGTGTGGCCTCATGAGATTTTCTGTTTGTTTATGGAGACATTTTTACTTTATAAAGACAGATTTGTTTTAACATTAAATTTTTGTCCTTTATATTGTATATATGTGTATACATAGTTAGATTTGGTAACTTCTTATTTTTAAATTTTTTAATAATAAATTTTATTGTATTTATGGTATAAAAAATTATATTGATATTGCCCTACTCTATTATACTAGTATAACGTTATTTATTAAATATAATAATTCTATGTTACCTCGAAACACGACCTGCATAATAAAATATAAGATAAATTATTTTATCTTATTAGCTTAATAACCGATTATATTTCATGTTACAATTTAACTTCCTCTGTTTCAATATAACTTAGACTTAAAACTCATTTCAAGATATAAAATTTTCTTATTTTAACAGAAAAAAAAAAAATTATCTGTGTCTTATTTGGCCAACATATCAAGCGAAGCACTTGCTAACCAAAAAAAAAAAAGCAAACAAATGGAACTCGAAATTTGTCACTTTATAAGTATATTGTGTACTGATGGTATCTGATATATAATAGTTTATACAAAAATATTAAATATGTAATTTATTATTATGTTAATAGAGTTACAGTGAATAAGTTAGGTTTAATTCTAATTGATCATTATATATTTAAACGAAAAAAAAACATGTAACAATTAAATTTTTTTAATTAGAGTAGTCAAAATGGAACAAAAGGCCGATCTAACTTTTTTACTTTTCATAAGAATAGTTCAATTATCTCATTAACATTAAATTTGTTAATGAATCACATTGATTAACATTACAATTCCACGAACTACAATTGCTAGCATGTTCTAATTTTCTGTGGTTTACCAGTCAATTCCATCACCTTCAATAAACTCAATTTCCTTCAATCACTCTGTAAAACAACAACGAAAAAAAAAAAAATTAGGATAGACAAGTTAGTATAGAAAATACATTATGAAAATTCATATCCCAAATTGAAGAAAAAGCAAATACAAACATTTCAATTGAAGCTAATAAAATGATTATCTCTAGTCCTCAATCACAAAATATATATATATATATACACACACACACATATGTAAAATTTTCTCTATTCCTCATATATATATATATATATATGAGTATATTTTATTTCAGTTTCCATAAAATTCTTTTTTAATTCACTTACTACAATCATATTCTACAAAGCTAGACTGATATTAATATTAATTTTTTTCAAAAGAAAAAAAACAAGTAACAGCCACATGTATACGAAAATGTTACCATTTATATAGTATAACCCATATATGAAAATTTTACGAAGCAGAATTATATTAATATTATCGACTTTCGCATTTGAGTCACATTCATTTTAGCTTGAATGTCTCTAAAATTTTAATTTGTTATTTTTATTTTATTCTATTGTTAGTCATGATAATATATAAGTATCAGCAAATATTTAAAACCTGCTTACCTAAAATATAGTGTAAAACACCAAGACATCAAGCATACAAGAATATTTTATAAATATTTTTTTCAGTTTAATCGAATGCTTAACAACTTCTTGATTATGATTGTAATAATTTTATGATTATGATTCATGATTGTGTCAAGGCATTGTTGTTTTCGCCGTATTTCTAATCACCAACTAGCTATATTAAATCATTTTAAAGTTATAATTAAAATTTCTAATCCTCGTATCAAATTTTATACCATAAAAACTTAACTATTGCATATATTACAAAAATTCTAAGATTCGTAAATTCTGTGTCGTAGGAGAGAAATGCACAAAAATAACAATATATTTTGCACATTTGTTGCTCAATTATTGTCATAGTCGAATCTTCACTTTCTCATTTGCTAAGGATAACATCAGCAAATTATTTCCATAATTGTCTCAAGTGAAGAAGTTTTTTAAATGGATTGTTGTTACTTTAAACAATGGAAAAATACCACCTTTTGTTAAAGAGAAAAATTCTTAAAGAGTTTATAAAACTTCAACTATATCTAATAACGTTATGTTTATATTATGATGCATAAATATTAAAATTTTTCGAATATCTTTTAAAATCTTTAAAGTTTCAACTAAAGAATGTTTATTCTTATATAATAATAGTAATAACAACAACAACAATAGTAATGATAATAACGATAATTATTATAATAATAGAAACAATAATAGTGATAGTAAAAAATAAATAACTCTTCTAACCCTTATGTCGATAATTTCTAACCATTTTCATATATATATATAACTTTCTGTCCTAAACATCAGTAAAAATAGTTTAGGAGGCCTTAGCTTACCCACTTTCTTACCCTAGCCTACCAATCCTATCACATATAACCTGATCTTACGTTTACCGTTTATATCAGCAAAGCTAAGCTCAAGCAAGAAAATGACAGCAGAAATGCAAGCAACGACGAATGGAACTCAAAGAATAAAAAAGTCACAGCTAAAAAACTACCAAACATAAATGCGAAAATAGATTTTTTAAAAAAAGCTCGGAACTTGAAAAACGATGAAGAAGAGAAAATTATAAATACCCAAAGTTGGCAGAGACCCATTTTCCTTCAACCCAGTCCAGATGAATTCTCAACTTCTCAGTATTAGGGAAAGTCATGGTCTCTCCAGTGGTATGAAAATGCACAACATACCCAAAACCTTTCTTTTCACAGATAGTTCCACGCCACCAACCATCATAATCAAAGGCGTCGACCTTATCACCTGGAGACAAATCTTCAACCGGAAAAGGAACCATCGGCGGCCTCGGCCTGATCTCACCTATGTCGATAACCTCTCTCAGAGGTCTTGACCCATCTTCTTCAACCAAAGTTTTGTACTCCACAACAAACATAGATTTGCTGATCTTCTTGGCCACTCTTGCTTCATAATAGGAGCCTAGATAACCCTGCTCTCCGCTGCTCACTTCGATTTCGTCTCCTCTTTTGAAATTCATTTTGTTCTTGAAAATCTAGGGCAAAGTTTGGATTTTTTGGATGATTTGCTTCTGAGTTTCCATGATTTTGTAGTGGTTTAGAAGATGGATTTGGAAAGTGGAGCGTACAGTGGGATGCATCTGTTAAGATAGGGCATTATACACATGCAAAATTTCAAGTCAATTTTCTGTATAGATATGACGAAATTCAAAGTCTGTCAGTCTTAATATGCCAAGTTTTGATATTTTCTTTTCAAAATTTATACTAATTAATCCGTTAAATTACACCATTAACTTTAATTTTTTTTAATTTTAATAAATTATAAATGTAAATGTGAAAAGACTTGATAAATCTACTAATAAATTTAATATTAATAGATAATTTTTCCCTTATAAAACATTTTAGATTTTTCAAATTATGATTTACTATAAAAGCATATATTTTTTTACCCAATAATTAATTTCTTTTTTATATTCCAGCAAATATATATATATATATATATATATCACCATTTTTTCTGTCCACATTCATTTCCTTGTGTGCTCTCATGAAATTTTCTGTATGTTTACAGATATCTTTTAACCTTATAAATACAGATTTGTCTTAACATTAAACTTTTGCCATTTATGTTGTGTATATACATGTATAGTTAGAATAAATATTCTCTTATTTTTAAGTTTTCTAATCATAAATTTCTTTTCTGTTTAAATTTAAAAAATTATATTATATCATCTTACTGTAATTTAAATATTATTTATTCAATAAAAAAGTTTCATGCAATTGAATTACGTCCAAGTAAAACCTACACAATAAATATAAGATAAAATAATTTTATCTTATTTATTTAACCACTATATTACAATGTAATTTTCTTTATTTTAACATCATTCAAACTTAAAATTCATATTAAGACAAAATTTTCTTACAAGATTATAATTTTAACAGAAAAAAAATATCAAGCAAAGCAATCTAACAAAATGAAAAAAAGAACAAATAAATAAAAGTTCTTACATATATGCATTCAAAGTCCAAAAATATTAGAAGAAAAAAACAAAGTTTTTGCCTTCAAAACTTTTGATTGAACTCTTCAATCAAGACATCTTCTTAAAATTAATTCTCTTATAAATTTAACCTTAAAATTTACTTGGGTACATTAAACACATAATTTATATACTTACTCAAAACTTAGAGAAAACATTATGTTAAGTTAATGTGTTTGACCAATTAAGTTTGATTAACTAATTACCATCAATACAATAGTTTAATGATTAAAGTTTTTATACCTCATTTGAATATCATAAGTTTAAACTTACTAAAAATATAATTCGTCACTTTATAAGTATATTGCATGTTGATGGTAGTCGATTTATAATATTTGATTCAATGAAATTAATGATTTAACTTATTAGTGGATTGTCAAAATTATAATAAGTAAGTTAGACTTAATCTTAACAAGTCAGAATGTATCATAATAGAATGTATATTTTGAGATAATTAGATTCACTTAATTAAAGTAGTCACAACGGAATAAAAGTTCAGTCTAATCTTTTTATTTCGTTAAAAAAAAAAATATTTTGATTATCTCATTAACATTAAATTTACTAATGAATCACATTTATTAACATTATACACTTACTGAAAACTTAGAGAAAAAATTATATTAAGTTAATGTGTTTGACCAATTAAGTTTTTGTACCTCATTTGAATGTCATAAGTCTAAACTTACTAAAAATGTAACGACCCCGGAAATGTGAAAATGAAATGAGTATTTAAACACATAAAATGCGGAAGCGAGATCAAAATTTCAGTTAACATCCCTTACACGAAAACCAAAAACGTACTTAAAATATAAAAGATTAAACTAACTAAAAGAGAAACTCGAAAATAAAACTATGAGTATGACTACAGAATCTCTAAGCATCCCCTTCGTCGTCCTCCTGCGGAACGGGCTCGGGAACCATGTCTTCCTGATCTGAAATGGTTAAATAAGGAGTGAGCTACACTAACCCAGTAAGAACATCACGATATCTCACCGTCACGGAGGTAAAGGTGGGTAGAAAAACACAAAAGACCAATGGAGCATGATTTACAACAAATCCTTTTATTCATGATAAAACCTTTACCATCCACTTACCTCGGTGGAATTCATGAAATAATATAAGAAAACAATAACATTATCACAATCATGGAATAATATAAGCTGTAAAACATAGCACTTATCACGCCTTTTGTAATTCAATCATTATACCACATATCCTTTTCTCATTTACCAGCCTACTAGTATCCATGGGGGTCCATAGGGGTCCCGCTACCCGTTAACCTTTAACATTCATAATCAGTTTCCAGGGCCGTCCCCATACCCCGTCCGGTATGGGCGCCAAAACCATAAACCTCAATACCCCGTCCGGTATGAGGGTGAAACGGGCCGTCCCCATACCCCGTCCGGTATGGGCGCCAAACCATAAGATCTCCATACCTCGTCCGGCATGTGAGACCACAATCCCGGTAGGGTTCCCTACGGACCCGGTCCGTCCACCATCTCTCAGGATATCTCGTCAGGCTGACTCCATCATACAATTATCAGTCTACACAATCTTTCATTTTCCTTTTTCTCAATAAGCATCATCAATTCATATTTAAACAAGCAAATCGTAATTCATGCCAAACAGACAACATACAGTATCAGTTCTTCAGTCTTTCAACCCATAATTAATAAAACAGTAATATATGCACTCGAAACTATAAAATGAATAAATCAAACCTCATAATGCATTTAAAGCTGTAAAACAGGCCAAATAACAGTAAATCATCAATCACACTAGACTTGGGCTCCATTAGCAACCTTAAGCAATTTCACACATGCGTTAATTCAAGAGATACCGTTTTATCATTTTGAACTTTAATACCGTGATAGGAAATAGGATGAGGGGTCCTTACTCGTTTCGGGGTCCGAACACGGCTTTGCAGTGCGCTTGCAGGCTATCCCTAATTTTTCCTGAATTTTCCTCGGGGAACTGAAACGCACTACTGGTATATGCACGTGTTCCAAAAAAATCCCAAATTAGGCCCAGGGCCCCTTTCGGCCCAAATCGCAACTCCGGCACGGCGGCTCCGCCGTGCTCCGGCGACGGCGCCGCCGCTGGCGGCGGCGAGTCGCCTCGGGTTGGCTGTTTTCGGCCGTTTCTGGCCGAATTCGGCCACACTCGCATCGGTCCCTGTGAGAAAACAACCCTAGAGCCCTCAGGGGGCCAAAAAATCACGGAAAAACGGAACTTACCGGCGGCGGCGCTCTCGGGTGCGGCGGCTCTCCGGCGAGGTTCGTGTTTTGGTGATTCGGCTCCGGTCAACCTGTAGAGAAAAGAATGGTGATCACGATGATATAAAAATTGCATCAAACGGAGGCCGGGAAAGGTCTCATCGGAGGCAAAAACCGAGAGGGGGCGCGGCGGCGCCGCTGGCCTTTGGCTGCTTATTCCGGCCGGCCACAAGAGGAATCAGCGTGGAAAAACGAGTCGGGGGTATGAAATTTACCTCGATCGGCGGTCGAAAATTTCCCCGGCGCGGCGGCGGGTGGCGGCGGCCGGCTTCTGGTTTGTCTTCTCCGGCGAGCGGCAGGCGGCTAGGGTTTGTGGTCTGGTGTGGGGGTTCTATTTATAACCCCTTGCCTTTTGATCTCAACCGTTCATTTTGTTTTAATCTGGGCCGTTCGTTTTTGATTGAATCTGAGCTGTCCGATCTCACCCACGCGGATCGCCAACGTGGCCCCTTTTCGGAGCGACGTGGTCTTGCCACGTGGCAGGCCCCGGTTCGTTTTTTTTTTTTTTTTTTTTCCTCCTTCTCGGTCCGGGCGCTACAAACAATATGTGATTCGTCACGTTAGTGGTATATTGCATGTTGATGATAGTCGGTTTATAATGTTTGATTCAATGATATTAATGATTTAATTTATTAGTGGGTTGTCGAAGTTATAATATGTAAGTTAGACTTAATCTCAATAAGTCAGAATGTATCATAATAGAACTCATGTCTTGCGATAATTAAATTCACTTAATTAAAGTAGTCACAACGAGATTAAAGTTCGGTCTAATCGTTTTATTTTGTCAAAAAAAAATATTTTGATTATCTCATTAACATTAAATTTACTAGTGAATCACATTTATTAACATTATACACTTACTCAAAAATTAGAGAAAAAATTATATTAAGTTAATGTGTTTGACCAATTAAGTTTTTATATCTCATTTGAATGTCATAAGTTTAAACTTACTAAAAATATATAATTCGTCACTTTATAGGTGTATTGCATGTTGATGATAGTCGGTTTATAATATTTGATTCAATAAAATTAATAATTTAATTTATTAGTGTATTGTCGAAGTTATAATAAGTAAGTTAGACTTAATCTCAATAAATCAGAATGTATCATAATAGAATGCATATCTTACGATAATTAAATTCACTTAATTAAAGTAGTCACAACGGAATAAAAGTTCGGTCTAATATTTTTATTTGTCAAAAAAAATATTTTGATTATCTCATTAACATTAAATTTACTAATTAATCACATTTATTAACATTACAATTTAATTAACTATATTTATTAATTGATTGTTCTTTGGCAGTACACACACATTATTTTATATCCATATACATGTAAATAGTTTAGATATTAATGTAGATAGCTTCACAATGTTTATACTAATAAAAAGTTGTTGGTTCTTTGATTATTTATTTGCAAGAAAAAAATCAACCTTAAGTCCTAAACGCTAAAAAAAATTCTTCATTAATTCTAAAACCTTTACTGAACATGACGTTTAATAAACTCAACAAGTAAGAATCTAATTATTTACAATTTCTTCTTATCCTGATTACTTAAATTGTTGAGTTTATTACGCGTCATGTATTCAAATTATAATAGTTAATAAACTCATTGGATATGATTCTTAGAATATAGATATGATTATATTCTACTTCATACTAATACACCTTTATGAAAGCATATACACTTTGAGTCAATACAATAAATTTGTCTTCAAATAATGACACATACAAACATTAGTATTAGATAAACACTCTTTGTGAATTATTTATCCATTATAATTCTATCTAGATTCGATGGTATTTAAGTCACAATAATCTTTTGAATGTCATCTTGATAAATTATAAACTCTCTCCCTAGATAATTGATATATTATAGCAATCGATCAATAAAGTACATAAATAGTATATAAAGAAATAGTCTTTTTTAAATTAAATTAACAAGTATAATATTTTATCATACGAAGTTTACTTAGGCTAACATATGATAAATTTTTTTTCTAAACAATAAATAAGTATATTTATCAATTAAAATATATATATACACATATATCAATCATAAGATAATAAAAAAAGTAACATACAAATAAAAATACATACAAAAAATATAATTAAACTCGAATTTATAACCTCTTATTACGTAATAAATTATAATTAGTATTATTAAAGGTAGGTTTGAAGAGAGAATAATAGTGTATGACTTTAATTATTGAGGTAAATATGAGGAGCTTCAAACAAGATCTGTCCCGACCGCAAGAATTCAATTATCAAATTCTTTAACGTCGTGGTTGAAATTTGAAAGTCATGGTCTCTCCAGTGGTATGAAAATGCACAACATACCCATACCCTTTCTTTTCACAGATAGTTCCACGCCACCAACCATCATAATCAAAGGCATCAACCATATCACCTGGAGACAAATCTTCAGCCGGAAAAGAAACCACCGGCGATCTCGGCCTGATCTTGCCTATGTCGATAACCTCTCTCAGAGGTCTTGACCCATCTTCTTCAACAAAAGTCTTGTACTCCACAACAAACATAGTTTTGTTGATCTTCTTAGCCACTCTTACTTCATAATAGGAGCCTAGATAACCCTGCTCTCCGCTGCTCACTTTGATTCGTCTCCTCTTTTGAAATTCATTTTGTTCTTGAAAATCTAGTGCAAAGTTTGGATTTTTTTTATGATTTGCTTCTGGGTTTCCATGATTTTGTAGTGGTTTTGAAGATGGATTTGGAAAGTGGAGCGTACAGTGGGATGTATCTGTTAAGATAGGGCATTATGCACATGCAAAGTTTCAAGTCAATTTTCTGTATAGATATGACGGAATTCAAAGTCTGTCAGTCCTAATAAGCCAAGTTTTGATATTTTCTTTTCAAAATTTTTACTAATTAATCCGTTAAATTACACCATTAACTTTAATTTTTTTAATTTTGATAAATTATAAATTTAAATGTGAAAAGACTTGATAAATCTACTAATAAATTTAATATTAATAGATAATTTTTTCCTTATAAAACATTTTAGATTTTTCAAATTATGATTTACTATAAAAGCAGATATTTTTTTACCCAATAATTAATTTCTTTTTTATATTCCAGCAAATATATATATATATATCACCATTTTTTCTGTCCACATTCATTTCCTTGTGTGCTCTCATGAAATTTTTTGTATGTTTATAGATATCTTTTTACCTTATAAATACAGATTTGTCTTAACATTAAACTTTTGCCATATATGTTGTGTACATATACATGTATAGTTAGAATAAATATTCTTTTATTTTTAAATTTTCTAATCATAAATTTTTTTTTGTTTAAGTTTAAAAAATTACATTATATCATCATACTATAATTTAAATATTATTTATTCAATAAAAAAGTTTCATGCAATTGAATTACGTTCGAAGTAAAACCTATACAATAAATAGAAAATAAAATTATTTTATCTTATTTATTTAACCACTATATTAAAATGTAATTTTCTTTATTTTAACATCATTCAAAATAAAAATTCATATCAAGACAAAATTTTCTTACAAGATTACAATTTTAACAGGAAAAAAAAAGCATATCAAGCAAAGCACTCACTAAAAAAATGAAAAAAAAAAAGACAATAAATAAAAATTCTTACATACATGCATTCAAAGTCAAAAAATATTAGAAAAAAAAATAATGTTTTTGCCTTCAAAACTTTTGATTGAACTCTTCAATCAAGACATCTTCTTAAAATTAATTCTCTTATAAATTAAACCTTAAAATTTACTTGGGTACATTGAACACATAATTTATACACTTACTCAAAATTTAGAGAAAACATTATGTTAAGTTAATGTGTTTGACCAATTAAGTTTGATTATCTAATTACCATTAATACAGTAGTTTAATGATTAAAGTTTTTATACCTCATTTGAATGTTATAAGTTTAAACTTACTAAAAATATATAATTCGTCTCTTTATAGGTGTATTGTATGTTGATGGTGTCAATTTATAATGTCTAATTTAATGAAATTAATGATTTAACTTATTAGTCGGTTGTCGAAGTTATAATAAATAAGTTAGACTTAATCTCAACAAATCATAATGTATCATAATAGAATGCATATCTTGCAATAATTAGATTCACTTAATTAAAGTAGTCACAACGGAATAAAAGTTCAATCTTGTAGCACCCGGAAAGGAGGAGGAAAAAAAAAAAAAAAAAAAAAAAAAAAAAAAAGGGGGGGCCACGTCAGCAGCCACGTCAGCAGCCGCGTCAGCAGCCACGTCAGCAGTCCCGGCCAACCAGGGCCTGCCACGTGGCAAGATCGCGTCACTCCGAAGGGAGCCACGTTGGAGATCCGCGTGGGTGCGATCCGACGGCCCAGATCAATCACGCGATCGGACGGCCCAGATTCAAACGCACGGACGGCCCAGATTCAATCAAAAACGAACGGCCCAGATTAAAACGAAATGAACGGCTGTGATCAAAAGGCAAGGGGTTATAAATAGAACCTCCACACCAGACCAAAAACCCTAGCCGCCAGCCGCTCGCCGGAGAAGACGAACCAGAGGCCGACCGCCGCCACCCGCCGCCACTCGCCGCCGCACCGGGGAAATTTCCGACCGCCGATTGAGGTAAATTTCATACCCCCGACTCGTTTTTCCCCGCTGATTCCTCCTATGGCCAAATCGAGGCCGAAATCCTGGCCAAACGGCCGGAATACGCGGCCGAAGCCCAGCGGCGCCGCCGCGCCCCCTCTCGGTTTTTGCCTCCGACGAGGCCCTTCCCGGCCTCCGTTCGATGCAATTTTTATATCACCGTGATCACCATTCTTTTCTCTACAGGTTGACCGGAGCCGAATCACCAAAACACGAACCTCGCCGGAGAGCCGCTGCACCCGAGAGCGCCGCCGCCGGTAAGCTCCGTTTTTCCGTGATTTTTTGGCCCCCCGAGGGCCCTAGGGTTGTTTTCTGACAAGGACCAATGCGAGTGTGGCCGAATTCGGCCGAAAACAGTCAACCCGAGGCGACTCGCCGCCGCCAGCGGCGGCGCCGTCGCCGGAGCACGGCGGAGCCGCCGTGCCGGAGTTGCGATTTGGTCCGAAAGGGGCCCTGGGCCTAATTTGGATTTTTTTTGGAACACGTGCAGGTACTGTTAGTGTGTTTCAGTTCCCCGGGAAAAATTCAGGGAAAATTAGGGACGGCCTGCAGGCGCACTGTGAATCGTATTCGGATCTCGAAAACAAGTAAGGACCCCTCACCCTATTTCCTATCACGGTATTAAAGTTCAAAATAATAAAATGGTATTCTTGAATTAACGCATGTGTGAAATTGCTTAAGGTTGCTAATGGAGCCCGAGTCTAGTGTGATTGATGATTTACTGTTATTTGGCCTGTTTTACAGCTTTAAATGCATTATGGGGTTTGATGTGTTCATTTTATAGTTTCGAATGCATATATTACTGTTTTATTAATTATGGGTTGAATGACTGAAGAAGTGATATTGTATGTTGTCTGTTCGGCATGAATTATGATTTGCTTGTTTAAATGTGAATTGATGATGCTTATTGAGGAAAAGTGAAATGAAACATTGTATAGACTGATAATTGTATGATGGGGTCAGCCTGACTAGATATCCTGGGAGATGGTGGACGGACCGGGTCCGTAGGGAACCCTACCGGGATTGTGGTCTCACATGCCGGACGGGGTATGGAGATCTTATGGTTTTGGCGCCCATACCGGACGGAGTATGGGGACGGCCCGTTTCACCCTCATACCGGACGGGGTATTGAGGTTTATGGTTTTGGCGCCCATACCGGACGGGGTATGGGGACGGCCCGTTTCACCCTCATACCGGACGGGGTAATGAGGTTCATGGTTTTGGCGCCCATACCGGACGGGGTATGGGGACGGCCCTGGAAACTGATTATGAATGTTAAAGGTTAACGGGTAGCGGGACCCCTAGGGACCCCCATGGATACTAGTAGGCTGGTAAATGAGAAAAGGATATGTTGTATAATGATTGAATTACAAAAGGCGTGATAAGTGCTATGTTTTACAGCTTATATTATTCCATGATTGTGATAATGTTATTATTTTTCTTATATTGTTTTCATAAATTCCACCGAGGTAAGTGGATGGTAAAGGTTTTCATGTTAATAAACGAGTTTATTGTAAATTATGCTCCATTGGTCTTTTTGTGTTTTTCTACCCACCTTTACCTCCGTGACGGTGAGATATCGTGATGTTCTTACTGGGCTAGTGTAGCTCACTCCTTAATTAACCATTTCAGATCAGGAAGACATGGTTCCCGAGCCCGTTCCGCAGGAGGACGACGAAGGGGATGCCTAGAGACTCTGTAGTCATACGCATAGTTTATTTTCGAGTTTTCTTTCTTAGTTAGTTTAACCTTTTATATTTTAAGTACGTTTTTTTGGTTTTTCGTGTAAGGGATGTTAACTGAAATTTTGATCTCGCTTCCGCATTCGATATATTTAAATACTCGTTTCATTTTAATATTTTCCGGGGACGTTACAGTTGGTATCAGAGCCGCATTTCCTCGGACCCATCCCTTACACTATAGTCCTTTAAAAAAAAAATACTCACCGATGGGTCGTTACTCAACCATTCCTTGTAAATGCAGGTACACAGAAATGAGGAGAGGAAGGCCCCCACTAAACCGAGCGGCCCAAGATAATTCGCTTCGGGAGGATTTGGACAGATTATATGAGATGGTGGAAGCTCTCGTAGCTGCCCAGCGAAGGCAAGAGGAGAGAAGGGAGTTACCCGGACCTCCTCCGCTAGCGCAGGTTGAGCCCCCGTTACAGCAGGCTGATCCCGAGCCACCCCGGCAGGAGCCTGTTCCTCCACAGTACCACCCGGCACCACAGCCGCGGTACGACCCGGTACCACAGCCACAGTACCAACAGGTACCGCCACAGCATATTCCAGTGCCCCCACCCCATCAGCAGGCGCCACCACAGGGTCCCCCAGTTCACCCTCAGCCGGCCCCAGTTCCTTTACCTCGGGACCCCGCTCCCTCCTTGATCGACCCCGGCTTCATAGAGAGGTACAGGAGACTGAACCCTTCTACTTTTTCAGGGGGATCCTCTTTCGAAGAGGCCCAATACTGGCTGGCGGAGACTGAGAGAGCATTTGAGACCTTGGGAGTAATTCCTGAGCAGAGGGCTGCCATTGCCTCCTACATGCTGGTAGGGGAAGCAGTACGCTGGTGGGAGCTCAAGCGGGCCACCTTGCCTGTACCAGTTACTTGGGAGCAGTTCCTAGCGGCTTTCCATGCGGAGTATCTCCCTAAGCACATCCAACATTTAAAGGAAATTGAATTTGCTCAGTTGGTCCAGGGTAATATGACAGTGTCGGAGTATGCCCGCAAGTTCCTGGAGCTGGGTCGACATGCCCCGGAGACATTGTTGGATGAGGGCCGAAAGGCCAGGAAATTCCAGTGGGGTCTCCGCCCGGAGATCAGACAGCACTTGTTGGTGATGGAGCTCGAGACATATTCGGCAGTCCTGGCAAAGGCGCAGATCATAGAAAGGAGCTTCGACACCCGCCCTCAGCTAACGGGAAGTTCCCGACCTTCAGCCCCGCTCCGCAGGCCAGCGCCTACCATGCCGGTCCAACCCAGTAAGAGACCCAGGCCTGCCGTTCAGGGCCCTCCTCAGGTTATGGGGGCAGCTCGTGGGAAGATCTGCCAGTACTGCGGTAGGGATCATGGGGACCGACCCTGCTACCGCCTCAACAACACCTGTCGCATATGCGGCAGTGCCCAGCACTATGCGAGGGAGTGCCCTAGGAACCAGAATCAAGGGAGGCCTCCAATCCAGGGCAGAGTTTACAACCTTACCCAGAAGGATGCCGATGCAGACCCGGACGTGGTACATGGTATGTATACTATCTCTGGCCACATTGCTCATATTTTGTTTGATACTGGTGCATCACATTCTTTTATTTCACATGTTCTTGCTTCCAAAATTTGTGTATCACCTGATAGACTAGATTCATTATTGTTTGTATCTACCGCTGGGGGGGAGACATTACTAGGAGAGGTTGTCTACAGGGCATGTGCCGTGGAGATAGCAGATAGGAAATTGAGGGTAGACCTGATAGGGTTAGACACAGGAGATTTTGATGTAATCCTAGGAATGGATTGGCTGGCGGCGTATCACGCCACCATAGACTGCTTTAATAAAAAGATTGTATTTAATCCTCCCAACGAGGAGCCATTTACAAGTTAATAAAATTATTCGGTACTGATTCTCCCTAATGACAAATTCTTTTCTTCTTAATTCCCAGTGCGTTGATATTGTATTTTCCCTAACTAGGTAAACCCAAGAAGGAAGTTTGTATCCAAGAGATTCCAGTAGTCCGAGACTTTCCAGACGTATTTCCGGATGAACTGCCCGGTCTACCAGGGGACAGAGAGGTCGAGTTCACCATAGACTTACAGCCAGGAACCCAACCCATCTCGGTAGCTCCTTACCGAATGAGCCGCATCGAAATGGAAGAGCTAAGGAAACAAATCACTGAGCTACAAAACAGTGGCTTCATTAGACACAGCATTTCCCCATGGGGTGCCGGGGTTACTTTTGCAAGGAAAGGAGATGGAACGTTGAGGCTGTGTATTGATTATAGAAGGATAAACAAGGTAACAATTAAAAACAAGTACCCTCTCCCCCGGATTGATGACCTTTTCGATCAGTTGCAGGGTGCACAGGTCTTTTCTAAAATAGATCTACGATCAGGTTACCATCAGGTAAAAGTGAGAGCAGAAGACATCCCCAAGACGGCATTCCGAACCAGGTACGGACACTATGAGTTCCTGGTTATGCCGTTTGGGCTAACCAACGCCCCGGCCATCTTTATGGATCTAATGAACAGAATCTTCAGAGAGTTCTTGGATAAATTTGTCATCGTGTTCATCGATGATATCTTAGTCTACTCAAAAAGTAGAGAAGAACATGCTCATCATCTTGCCCAAGTCCTCCAGGTACTCAGGGAAAAGAAGTTGTATGCAAAGTTGAGCAAGTGTGGATTTTGGCTCGAGCAAACCGCCTTCCTAGGACATGTTATATCGAAGGAAGGGGTGTCGGTGAACCCCGAAAAGGTTGAAGCGGTACTTGGTTGGAAAAGGCTGACAACAGTTAAGGAAATTCGCAGTTTCCTAGGGATGGCGGGTTATTACCGCCGGTTTGTCGAAGGGTTCTCCAGTCTAGCGGCCCCTCTAACCCGACTCACAAAGAAGAATGCAAAGTTTGATTGGAATGAGAACTGCGAAATGAGTTTTTCAGAATTGAAGAAGCGACTGACTACTGCACCCGTGCTGGCTCTACCGAGTGGATCAGGAGGGTATACAGTTTATAGTGATGCCTCCTATCTGGGCCTGGGTTGTGTCCTGATGCAGCATGGAAAGGTTATAGCATATGGGTCTAGACAGCTAAAGAATCATGAGAAGAACTATCCTACCCATGACTTGGAGCTTGCCGCAATCATACACGCCTTGAAAATCTGGCGCCATTATTTGTATGGAGAGACCTTTCAGATCTACACCGATCATAAGAGTTTGAAGCACATCTTCACTCAGAAGGATCTCAACATGCGTCAGAGAAGGTGGATGGAACTCCTCAAGGACTATGATTGCGACATCCTATACCATCCAGGTAAGGGCAACGTAGTAGCCGATGCCCTCAGTAGGAAGAGTGCAGGCACCCTAGCCCATCTGATGGTTTCGGAATGCAGGTCCATTGGGGCTACGCAGCAGGTTCGACTGCAAGATCTGAAGAGGGCCACATGTTTGAGCCACCTAGCAGTCCAACCCGAGTTAATCCAAAGAATAAAGGAAGCCCAGTCAATCGACCCCGCCCTAGTAAACCGCAAGAAGGATGCAGAACAAGGAGTGAACTCAGAATTTCAGATCTCTGCCGACGGATTGATTCGTTTCAAGGACAGAATGTGTGTCCCAGACGACAATGAATTAAAAAGAGACATCATGACAGAGTCCCATAGTTCAAGGTTCGCCATGCATCCAGGAAGTACAAAAATGTACCAAACTATGCGACCCCGATTCTGGTGGAATGGGATGAAGAGAGATATAGCCGACTTTGTATCTAAGTGCTTGGTATGTCAGCAGGTCAAGGCAGAACATCAACGCCCAGGGGGGTTGCTTCAGCCTTTACCGATTCCAGAATGGAAGTGGGAACACATCACCATGGACTTCGTATCGGGACTACCCAAGGCACGATCGGGACACGATGCCATATGGGTAATTGTTGATCGACTCACTAAGTCTTCCCACTTCCTGGCCATCAGAATGACTGATTCGTTAGACAAGTTGGCAAGAATGTATGTCCGGGAAATAGTCAGACTGCATGGGGTCCCAGTAACAGTGGTGTCCGACAGGGATCCCAGATTCACTTCTCGGTTCTGGAATAGTTTCCAGCAAGCTATGGGAACAAAGCTGTCCCTTAGTACTGCCTTCCACCCCCAAACCGATGGACAGTCAGAGAGGACAATCCGTACGCTGGAGGATATGCTCCGAGCTTGTGTCCTTGACTCCGGAGGCCATTGGGACGACCATCTACCCCTGATAGAGTTTGCCTACAACAACAGTTACCAAGCAAGCATCGGCATGGCCCCATACGAGGCGCTATACGGTCGTCCGTGCAGGTCACCGATTTGTTGGGAGGAAGTGGGCGATAGAAGATTGTTTGGCCCGGATTTGGTGGAAGAAACCACGTCCAAGATAGTTAAGATCAAGAAGAACATCCAGACGGCTCAGAGTAGGCAAAAGAGCTATGCTGATACCCGGAGGAGAGACCTGGCCTTTGAGAAAGGTGACCGGGTGTTTCTTAAAGTCACCCCCTTCAAGGGAATTAGTAGGTTCGGCAGAAGGGGAAAATTAAACCCCAGATACATTGGACCCTTTGAAATCTTAGACAAGATTGGTACCACTGCCTACAGACTTGCACTGCCCCCTGAGCTCTCCCGGGTTCACAATGTGTTTCATGTATCTATGCTGCGCAAGTACAATCCGGACCCTTCTCATGTCGTGGCTCATGAACCGCTTTCTCTCCGAGAGGACTTGTCTTATGAAGAAGTACCGGTCAGTATCACGGACAGAGAAAGCAGAACACTCCGTAACCGGGAAATATCATTTGTAAAAGTCTTGTGGCAGAACCACACGCCTAGGGAGGCGACTTGGGAGCTGGAATCAGAATTTAGGGCCCAATATCCTCATCTGTTTGATCAAGAGTAATGAGGCAAATTTGGGGACCAAATTTCTTTATGGGGGGGAGAGTTGTAGCACCCGGAAAGGAGGAGGAAAAAAAAAAAAAAAAAAAAAAAAAAAAAAAAGGGGGGGGGCCACGTCAGCAGCCACGTCAGCAGCCGCGTCAGCAGCCACGTCAGCAGTCCCGGCCAACCAGGGCCTGCCACGTGGCAAGATCGCGTCACTCCGAAGGGAGCCACGTTGGCGATCCGCGTGGGTGCGATCCGACGGCCCAGATCAATCACGCGATCGGACGGCCCAGATTCAAACGCACGGACGGCCCAGATTCAATCAAAAACGAACGGCCCAGATTAAAACGAAATGAACGGCTGTGATCAAAAGGCAAGGGGTTATAAATAGAACCTCCACACCAGACCAAAAACCCTAGCCGCCAGCCGCTCGCCGGAGAAGACGAACCAGAGGCCGACCGCCGCCACCCGCCGCCACTCGCCGCCGCACCGGGGAAATTTCCGACCGCCGATTGAGGTAAATTTCATACCCCCGACTCGTTTTTCCCCGCTGATTCCTCCTATGGCCAAATCGAGGCCGAAATCCTGGCCAAACGGCCGGAATACGCGGCCGAAGCCCAGCGGCGCCGCCGCGCCCCCTCTCGGTTTTTGCCTCCGACGAGGCCCTTCCCGGCCTCCGTTCGATGCAATTTTTATATCACCGTGATCACCATTCTTTTCTCTACAGGTTGACCGGAGCCGAATCACCAAAACATGAACCTCGCCGGAGAGCCGCTGCACCCGAGAGCGCCGCCGCCGGTAAGCTCCGTTTTTCCGTGATTTTTTGGCCCCCCGAGGGCCCTAGGGTTGTTTTCTGACAAGGACCAATGCGAGTGTGGCCGAATTCGGCCGAAAACAGTCAACCCGAGGCGACTCGCCGCCGCCAGCGGCGGCGCCGTCGCCGGAGCACGGCGGAGCCGCCGTGCCGGAGTTGCGATTTGGTCCGAAAGGGGCCCTGGGCCTAATTTGGATTTTTTTTGGAACACGTGCAGGTACTGTTAGTGTGTTTCAGTTCCCCGGGAAAAATTCAGGGAAAATTAGGGACGGCCTGCAGGCGCACTGTGAATCGTATTCGGATCTCGAAAACAAGTAAGGACCCCTCACCCTATTTCCTATCACGGTATTAAAGTTCAAAATAATAAAATGGTATTCTTGAATTAACGCATGTGTGAAATTGCTTAAGGTTGCTAATGGAGCCCGAGTCTAGTGTGATTGATGATTTACTGTTATTTGGCCTGTTTTACAGCTTTAAATGCATTATGGGGTTTGATGTGTTCATTTTATAGTTTCGAATGCATATATTACTGTTTTATTAATTATGGGTTGAATGACTGAAGAAGTGATATTGTATGTTGTCTGTTCGGCATGAATTATGATTTGCTTGTTTAAATGTGAATTGATGATGCTTATTGAGGAAAAGTGAAATGAAACATTGTATAGACTGATAATTGTATGATGGGGTCAGCCTGACTAGATATCCTGGGAGATGGTGGACGGACCGGGTCCGTAGGGAACCCTACCGGGATTGTGGTCTCACATGCCGGACGGGGTATGGAGATCTTATGGTTTTGGCGCCCATACCGGACGGGGTATGGGGACGGCCCGTTTCACCCTCATACCGGACGGGGTATTGAGGTTTATGGTTTTGGCGCCCATACCGGACGGGGTATGGGGACGGCCCGTTTCACCCTCATACCGGACGGGGTAATGAGGTTCATGGTTTTGGCGCCCATACCGGACGGGGTATGGGGACGGCCCTGGAAACTGATTATGAATGTTAAAGGTTAACGGGTAGCGGGACCCCTAGGGACCCCCATGGATACTAGTAGGCTGGTAAATGAGAAAAGGATATGTTGTATAATGATTGAATTACAAAAGGCGTGATAAGTGCTATGTTTTACAGCTTATATTATTCCATGATTGTGATAATGTTATTATTTTTCTTATATTGTTTTCATAAATTCCACCGAGGTAAGTGGATGGTAAAGGTTTTCATGTTAATAAACGAGTTTATTGTAAATTATGCTCTATTGGTCTTTTTGTGTTTTTCTACCCACCTTTACCTCCGTGACGGTGAGATATCGTGATGTTCTTACTGGGCTAGTGTAGCTCACTCCTTAATTAACCATTTCAGATCAGGAAGACATGGTTCCCGAGCCCGTTCCGCAGGAGGACGACGAAGGGGATGCCTAGAGACTCTGTAGTCATACGCATAGTTTATTTTCGAGTTTTCTTTCTTAGTTAGTTTAACCTTTTATATTTTAAGTACGTTTTTTTGGTTTTTCGTGTAAGGGATGTTAACTGAAATTTTGATCTCGCTTCCGCATTCGATATATTTAAATACTCGTTTCATTTTAATATTTTCCGGGGACGTTACAAATCTAATCTTTTTATTTTGTAAAAAAAATATTTTAATTATCTCATTAACATTAAATTTACTAATGAATCACATTTATTAACATTATACACTTACTGAAAAATTAGAGGAAAAATTATATTAAGTTAATGTGTTTGACCAATTAAGTTTTTGTATCTCATTTGAATGTCATAGGTCTAAACTTACTAAAAATATATAATTCGTCACTTTATAGGTGTATTGCATGTTGATGATAGTCGGTTTATAATGTTTGATTCAATGAAATTAATGATTTAACTTATTAGTGGGTTGTCGAAGTTATAATATGTAAGTTAGACTTAATCTCAATAAGTCAGAATGTATCATAATAGAACGCATATCTTGCGATAATTAAATTCACTTAATTAAAGTAGTCACAACGAAATAAAAGTCCAGTCTAATCGTTTTATTTTGTCAAAAAAAATATTTTGATTATCTCATTAACATTTACTAGTGAATCACATTTATTAACATTATACATTTACTCAAAACTTAGAGAAAAATTTATATTAAGTTAATGTGTTTGACCAATTAAGTTTTTATATCTCATTTGAATGTCATAAGTTTAAACTTACTAAAAATATATAATTCGTCACTTTATAGGTGTATTGTATGTTGATGATAGTCGGTTTATAATATTTGATTCAATAAAATTAATAATTTAATTTATTAGTGTATTGTCGAAGTTATAATAAGTAAGTTAGACTTAATCTCAATAAGTCAGAATGTATCATAATAGAATGCATATCTTATGATAATTAAATTCACTTAATTAAAGTAGTCACAACGGAATAAAAGTTCGGTTTAATCTTTTTATTTGTCAAAAAAAATATTTTGATTATCTCATTAACATTAAATTTACTAATTAATCACATTTATTAACATTACAATTTAATTAACTATATTTATTAATTGATTGTTCTTTGGCAGTACACACGCATTATTTTATATCCATATACATGTAAATAGTTTAGATATTAATGTAGATAGCTTCACAATGTTTATACTAATAAAAAGTTGTTAGTTCTTTGATTATTTATTTGCAAGAAAAAAATCAACCTTAAGTCCTAAACGCTAAAAAAAAATTCTTCATTAATTCTAAAACCTTTACTGAAAATTTTGAGTTTATTACATGTCAAGTAAGAATCTAATTATTTACAATTTCTTCTTATCCTGATTACTTAAATTGTTGAGTTTATTACGCGTCATGTATTCAAATTATAATAGTTAATAAACTCATTGGATATGATTCTTAGAATATAGATATGATTATATTCTACTTCATACTAATACACCTTTATGAAAGCATATACACTTTGAGTCAATACAATAAATTTGTCTTCAAATAATGACACATACAAACATTAGTATTAGATAAACACTCTTTGTGAATTATTTATTTATTATAATTCTATCTAGATTCAATGGTATTTAAGTCACAATAATCTTTTGAATGTCATCTTGATAAATTATAAACTCTCTCCCTAGATAATTGATATATTATAGCAATCGATCAATAAAGTACATAAATAGTATATAAAGAAATAGTCTTTTTTAAATTAAATTAACAAGTATAATATTTTATCATACGAAGTTTACTTAGGCTAACATATGATAAATTTTTTTTCTAAACAATAAATAAGTATATTTATCAATTAAAAAATATATATATATACACATATATCAATCATAAGATAATAAAAAAAGTAACATACAAATAAAAATACATACAAAAAATATAATTAAACTCGAATTTATAACCTCTTATTACGTAATAAATTATAATTAGTATTATTAAAGGTAGGTTTGAAGAGAGAATAATAGTGTATGACTTTAATTATTGAGGTAAATATGAGGAGCTTCAAACAAGATCTGTCCCAACCGCAAGAATTCAATTATCAAATTCTTTAACGTCGTGGTTGAAATTTGAAAGTCATGGTCTCTCCAGTAGTATGAAAATGCACAACATACCCATACCCTTTCTTTTCACAGATAGTTCCACGCCACCAACCATCATAATCAAAGGCATCAACCATATCACCTGGAGACAAATCTTCAGCCGGAAAAGGAACCACCGGCGGTCTCGGCCTGATCTTGCCTATGTCGATAACCTCTCTCAGAGGTCTTGACCCATCTTCTTCAACAAAAGTCTTGTACTCCACAACAAACATAGTTTTGTTGATTTTCTTGGCCACTCTTACTTCGTAATAGGAGCCTAGATAACCCTGCTCTCCGTTGCTCACTTTGATTCGTCTCCTCTTTTGAAATTCATTTTGTTCTTGAAAATCTAGTGCAAAGTTTGGATTTTTTGGATGATTTGCTTCTGGGTTTCCATGATTTTGTAGTGGTTTTGAAGATGGATTTGGAAAGTGGAGCATACAGTGGGATGTATCTGTTAAGATAGGGCATTATACACATGCAAAGTTTCAAGTCAATTTTCTGTATAGATATGACGAAATTCAAAGTCTGTCAGTCCTAATATGCCAAGTTTTGATATTTTCTTTTCAAAATTTATACTAATTAATCCGTTAAATTACACCATTAACTTTAATTTTTTTAATTTTGATAAATTATAAATTTAAATGTGAAAAGACTTGATAAATCTACTAATAAATTTAATATTAATAGATAATTTTTTCCTTATAAAACATTTTAGATTTTTCAAATTATGATTTACTATAAAAGCAGATATTTTTTTACCCAATAATTAATTTCTTTTTTATATTCCAGCAAATATATATATATATATCACCATTTTTTCTGTCCACATTCATTTCCTTGTGTGCTCTCATGAAATTTTTTGTATGTTTATAGATATCTTTTTACCTTATAAATACAGATTTGTCTTAACATTAAATTTTTGCCATATATGTTGTGTACATATACATGTATAGTTAGAATAAATATTCTTTTATTTTTAAATTTTCTAATCATAAATTTTTTTTTTGTTTAAGTTTAAAAAATACATTATATCATCGTACTATAATTTAAATATTATTTATTCAATAAAAAAGTTTCATGCAATTGAATTACGTTCGAAGTAAAACCTATACAATAAATAGAAAATAAAATTATTTTATCTTATTTATTTAACCACTATATTACAATGTAATTTTCTTTATTTTAACATCATTCAAAATTAAAATTCATATCAAGACAAAATTTTCTTACAAGATTACAATTTTAACAGGAAAAAAAAACATATCAAGCAAAGCACTCACTAAAAAAATGAAAAAAAAAAAGACAATAAATAAAAGTTCTTACATACATGCATTCAAAGTCAAAAAATATTAGAAAAAAAAAAATAAAACAATGTTTTTGCCTTCAAAACTTTTGATTGAACTCTTCAATCAAGACCTCTTCTTAAAATTAATTCTCTTATAAATTAAACCTTAAAATTTACTTGGGTACATTGAACACATAATTTATACACTTACTCAAAATTTAGAGAAAACATTATGTTAAGTTAATGTGTTTGACCAATTAAGTTTGATTATCTAATTACCATTAATACAGTAGTTTAATGATTAAAGTTTTTATACCTCATTTGAATGTTATAAGTTTAAACTTACTAAAAATATATAATTCGTCTCTTTATAGGTGTATTGCATATTGATGGTAGTCGAGTTATAATGTTTGATTTAATGAAATTAATGATTTAACTTATTAGTAGGTTGTTGAAGTTATAATAAGTAAGTTAGACTTAATTTTAACAAGTCGGAATGTATCATAATAGAATGTATATCTTGCGATAATTAGATTTACATAATTAAAGTAATTATAACGGAATAAAAGTTCGGTCTAATCTTTTTATTTTGTCAAAAAAAAAATATTTTGATTATCTCATTAACATTAAATTTACTAGTGAATCACATTTATTAACATTATACACTTACTGAAAACTTAGAGAACAAAATTATATTAAATTAATGTGTTTGACCAACTAAGTTTTTGTACCTCATTTGAATGTCATAAGTCTAAACTTACTAAAAATATATAATTCGTCACTTTATAGGTGTATTGCATGTTGATGATAGTCGGTTTATAATGTTTGATTCAATAAAATTAATGATTTAACTTATTTGGGTTGTTGAAATTATAATAAGTAAGTTAGACTTAATCTCAATAAGTCAGAATGTATCATAATAGAACGCATATCTTGCGATAATTAAATTCACTTAATTAAAGTAGTCACAACAAAATAAAAGTTCGGTTTAATCGTTTTATTTTGTCAAAAAAAATATTTTGATTATCTCATTAACATTAAATTTACTAGTGAATCACATTTATTAACATTATACACTTACTCAAAATTTAGAGAAAAAATTATATTAAATTAATGTGTTTGACCAACTAAGTTTTTGTACCTCATTTGAATGTCATAAGTCTAAACTTACTAAAAATATATAATTCGTCACTTTATAGGTGTACTGCATGTTGATGATAGTCGGTTTATAATATTTGATTCAATGAAATTAATGATTTAACTTATTAGTGGGTTGTCGAAGTTATAATATGTAAGTTAGACTTAATCTCAATATGTCATAACGTATCATAATAGAATGCATATTTTGTGATAATTAAATTCACTTAATTAAAGTAGTTACAACGGAATAAAAGTTCAGTCTAATTTTTTTATTTTGTCAAAAAAAAATATTTTGATTATCTTATTAACATTAAATTTACTAGTGAATCACATTTATTAACATTATACCTGAATCGGACATATTTCTCTGTTAATTCCTATTTGATTTATTTTACAATTTAAATACATTATGGTATCTGATTTATTTATTCTATGATCTTGAATGCATGAATCACCGTTTACTTCACTACTGCTTGATTTTATAAATCTAAGATATGCTTGCCTTGTTGGATACGCGTTACTTGTTTAAGTATTCATGTTTGAATGGGTAATGGAGACTAAAAAAAATAGAAAATGGGTGTGAATTGATAATTGGATAAGATGATAATCTCACTAGATATCCTAAGAGATGGTGGACGAACCGGGTCTATAAGAAACCCTACCGGGAATGTTGTCTCATACCAAACGGAGTATGAAGACTTTAAATGTTTTGGCACTCATACCGGATAGGGTATGAGGACGGCCCGCTTTACCCTCATACCAGATGGGGTATTGAGATTTATTGTTTGGTGCCATACCGGATAGAGTATGGGGACGACCCTGGAAATTAAGTTTGTTAAGGGAATGGTTCACGTGTAGCGGGGACCCCTATGGATCCCCATAGATACTAGTAGGCTGATGAAAAGGGGGCAACTGTTGTTTGATGATTGAAATATAAAAGTATGACATGTGTTATGTTACAGATTTTGTATGAATTCATGATATCTATGATGTTATTATTTCCATGGATCGTATTTTTTTATAAATCTCACTGAGGTAAGTGGACGGTAAATGGTTTGATTATTGATAAATGAATTTATTTAAAACTTATACTCCATTGGTTGTTTTTGATTTTCTACCAACATTTACTTCTGTGACGGTGAATAGTGTGATGCCCTTATTGGGTTAGTGTAACTCATTCCTTATTTAACCATTTCATATCAAAAGGAGTAGGTTCCTAAGCCCGACCCACAAGAAGACGGTGAGTAGATCCTAGACGTCTTATAGTTTTCTTTATACTTCTTTCATTTCTAGCATTTCTTTTAGAAAACTTATTTTTTGATATTGTTTAGTATTTTTAAGTTATTATGTAAGAGATATTAACTTAAATTTTTTATTTTGCTTCCGCACTCAGATTATTATATATATTTCTTTTTTAATTTCCAGAGCCGTTACATAAACACACTTTGTGAATTATTTATCCATTATAATTCTATCTAGATTCAATAGTATTTAAGTCACAATAATCTTTTGAATGTCATCTTGATAAATTATAAACTCTTTCCCTAGATGATTGATATATTATAGCAATCGATCAATAAAGTACATAAATAATATATAAAAAAAATAGTCTTTTTAAATTAAATTTACAAGTATAATATTTTATCATACGAAGCTTACTTAAACTAACGTATGATAAAAAAAAAAATTTCTAAAACAATAAATAAGTATATTTATCTATTAAATTATATAACATACACATATCAATCATAAAATAATAAAAAATAGCATACAAATAAAAATATATTAAAAAAATATAATTAAACTCGAATTTATAATCTTTTATTACATAATAAATTATAATTAGTATTATTAAAGGTAGGTTTGAAGAGAAAATAATAGTGTATGACTTTAATTATTGAGGAAAATATGAGGAGCTTCAAACAAGATCCGTCCCAACCGCAAGAATTCAATTCTCAAATTCTTATAAGGTCGTGGTTGAAATTTGAGTGGGTAGACATGTGAAATGATATTTTATAAAACTAATATTAAAAAATAATTAGTATAATTAAAATAAGCAAGTAATTATTAGTATTAATTAATGCTTGATACTATCCATGCACATGGAAGATGGAGTACGTATCAATTATTTCATGTCTTAATAATTACAATACATATATATATACCATAATTTAAGAAAATAATAATAATATATTTTGACTTAATTTAAATTAATAAATTAAAATTCAATATGGGATGGGTAAGGTGAATGTCCATGCAAGCAAATTAACGTCTGCTAAAGCATTGCTTCGAGATCTCAGACTCTGTTCAACACTCAAAGAAAAAGTCGGTGCAATAAGCCAATATTATATTATATAAACTCACCAAAATATAACTCTATGTATATATATATTAGAAAGAGAAAGAGAGAGAGCAGCACCTAATATATATACATATATCTGTATTCACGTTCATATCATCTTCAAAACCGCATATACATATATATATATATATATATCAAAAATCCCTTTCAGAATTCGGTACCTCACTCCGTTTAAGCTTCAACTTCAGACCAATATCTTCTCTGGATTTCTGGAAGCCTTTCGAGATTCAAGATCAAAATGACGTCGGTAAGCAATTTCTTTATCTTGACGGGTTATTTTGCTTTTGGACTAAAACCATATACATATATATATATGTACGTACAGTTGTTTCTGATACTGCTAAAAGTTCACTAGATACATACAAATATATATGTACAGTCGTTTCTGATACTGCTAAAAAGTTCACTAGACAAATTTATGTATATAAATATATGTATGTATATATATATGATTCTTATAATCCTATTACTAAGTCTTGAGGTATAAACACGGATCATATATATAATTTCATCAGATCACTGAAATGCGAGTGCATATGGACTGTCCCGGTTGCGAGAACAAAGTAAAGACTGCTCTACAAAACCTCAAAGGTAAAACCTACTTAATTAAATATTTAACTTTAGTAATTTAGGGGGTTTTTTTGTGCATGAAAACATTATTATGGTTATTTATTTGTATGTACACAGGGGTGGACAGTGTTGAAATCGATATGGGACTGCAGAAGGTGACGGTGACCGGATGGGCAGAGAAGAAGAAGGTACTAAAGACGGTTCGAAAGACTGGACGGAGGGCAGAATTGTGGCAATTGCCCTATAATCCCCACCACCACCACTACAATCAACAACAGTGTATAACTGGCCAAAACCCTAATAACCATTACTTTGCTCCTCAACCTTCTTCATCTTACAATTACTACAAGCATGGATATGATAGTAGTGATGTTTCTTATCATGGCCAACCTCTTCATTCTTCCATTTTTGATCACCAAACAGGCTCCAAATTCAGTGATGAAAATCCCCATGCTTGCTCTATCATGTAATAGATAAATGATACACAACTATATATATATATATATATATATATATATTATACACGTGGACAGGTGTGATCAATCTAAACTATCACTTTGTTGGGGGATATTTTATGGATTGTGACTAATCTATGTATTTTGTGGGCTGTGTTTGTGATTTTGTATGCCTCTTTGAATTCAACAGTCGAATTCGGATTTGGTTGTATTTTTGGGCTTAACTTATTTCTACTATTGAAATTAAGATTTATGCTATGTTGGAAATGAATTTTGAAGGTTTGGAGAATTAATTTAGAAATTTATAGTTAGAATATGTATACAATAAAATTCATAAATTTTTATAAAATTCATTTATTAATTTATGCCGATCGTGTAAATTTTATTTAAACCATAAAAATTTACCTTAAATAGAATTATGTGCATCCCAAATTGAACTAATAGATTTTATATTCCATAAATTTTGATTTTAAAATACATATTTGTTGAGATTTTATATGAATTTAATACAGAATCAAAGTATTTAATAATCTCGAAATGTCTCTTAAAAATAAACCGGCTACACTTAGTTAATCCAAAAATTTAAATGATCAAAAGCACTCAAGCAAATTAGTTAAACTAATGATTTAAGGTCCTCTGGCCCTTAAGAAAGTTTGCATGACCCAAAGTCATCTAAGTCATTCATCCACAGGTATCTCTTTCAGACACGATTGTGCTATAAGATGTACAAGCCATAAATAGTTTTACCTAATGATAACTTTTGGATCATAACATCATAGAGTCTCGTGATCAAAGCTATTCTAATTATATAATTAAAAACTATTATTTATAGATTTTTAATTAGACACCATTTAACTTGTGGTAAATTAACTCGAATAAAAAAGCACTTTTTGGTAATTACATGAAGATCATTTTGGTCTTTTTCTTCTCTTCCATGAGCTTTATAAATAAAGCTCTCCATCATCTTCTTTGGAAGACAAAAGAACATGTTCAAACTATAGCTAATTGTCTAATCATTATCTTTTTTAGTATTCTTTAACACATTCTAAACCTACAAGACCTATTTAGATTTGGGATATCAATAATTATTTTGTCTTATTTATTGATTTAATTTAAAGTCAGTTACTATTGCTTTAATTATTGCATTGACTATGTTTTTCTAATATAGGTCCAAATACGTCACTCATCTTCAAAGTTACATGTAATTAAATTTTTAAGGTTCTATGATTCGGTCGAATCAACTAAACCTCTCTATTAATAAAAAATATCATTTTTTTTGTTTATTTATTTGAGTATTTATGATGACGGATATTATTCATCTTATGTATAATGAGTATGAATATTGTGTATTCTTTATGTGGCTCATCAACATAAATGTTCCTTTTATTGTATATATGCGTGATGCATGTCGTATGACTGGATATCTAGCCATGTATTTATCATGATTAAGTTGACTTTAATAATTGGAGCAGTTCAAGATATCTAAAATTTTTCTTAAGTTGTACTCGATTTTTGAACTCTTAACTAGGATGATTTTTCAATCCTCTTTAAGAGATCAAGCTATATAATTTTTTTCTCGAGTTCTATCTAGGTGGTGATTCTCCTTGTTCTTAATACTTGCTTTGTACTCTCTACGACATGGAACTTAACATCATCATCGTAGGCTAAAAGCTTCATGTGCATGTGATACCTTGTTGTCATTTTATGAACTTCATTAACTAATAAAATATATAAATTGATGCAAAATGAATGGATTAAATTATGAAACCTCATGATAAAAGACTTGGCACTTTTAAAACTTGGAAAGAGGAACTAACCCAAAGACAATGAACAAGAGCACTAACTTTTTATTAAAAATGTTAGAGTCTTAAGATCTTTCTTGTAACATATGTAGTTTTTAAAACTTTCATTGGGATAAATAGTTGAATCCTTTACGAGGATTTCATAATTATATAATTAATGAGGTCCTAAATTTTACATGGATGGCAACTTTTTATAATTTTTCTAACTAGCATGCAAGTTTTTTATATATTTTTATAGTATCGAATGTAACAGTATCATAATCGTCAAAAGATTAGGATATAAATAAAAGTTTGCATCTTTATTAAGCTTATAAGTAGCATGCAGAAGTCTAGATGGATAAATCATGTTCTCAACGTGTGAACAAATCCCTCTTTACAATTATAATTGTGAAAATCTAGTAATTCAATATGGCATTTTATTATCACGTATCTTGAGTCATTGTTTATTGATTATTAAATTTATCAATCGTATAATAATATTACTCTGTAATCTCGTCTAGTAGATCTTCTTGAATTCTTTTTAATTGCAGATAATATTGTACATAAATCATTATGTTTAATCATATAAATTTTTCAAAATTAATGATCGCTTACACATCACACTCAATACGTCTTATATAAGCTTATTTGGATAAAAGTATTATTGAATATGCTTCATCTCTACTCTATTTTTCAACTAGTTACTAATACATCATTTTTACTATCAAGTAAGTTCATGTTTAATCTACAAGTTTTTATACTTTAGAATCAAAAATTAATTTTTTAGTAAAAGTTACTTTTGAAATAAAATAGTATAGAGTTTGGTAAAAGTAAAAAATATTTTCATAAATTAAAAAATAGACTTTTAGCTTCTAATATTTGCCTTCTTATCATTTAAAAACTCTTCAAAATTTTATTAAATATATAAATTGGTGTATGATAATTTAATTTATTTAAAAATAGGTGTTATTAACATTTTTTAAGGCATCAATTTACTACATATTAAAAAATAATTTTTTATTTTTTATTTATTCAATTAAATTATCAACAATATATTTAATAAAATAAATAAAAGTAGATTTTTTAAAAAAAAAAAATGAGAGGGGGAGCGTAGGAATACGTGTGGTGAGTTTTGTTTGCGTGGTAGGAAACGGATCATCTCAGAAAAATGTTGGTGCAAAAAGCAAATGCATTTTGGATAAACAGTTGATTGCCCTTTTCCATCACCATTCCCCCACTCTCACTATTCCACTCTCCTTCTCACGCGCCTCTCAACCCCTAAAATTTCAACAAAAGGTGTGAAAATTTTCAACACAGACTACTGTGATAAGTAATACGTCGTCGTCACGTGGGTCTCCATTCCACGACAAAATCTTCATCCCTTACCCATTCCTCCTCCTCCATGGCTCTACCTCCCTTTCTTCTTCTTCCTTTTCTCAGTCTCTAAACCTCTTGATTATCCCCCACAACCTGTACTCACAGCTATGGCGAACAATATCTCCGATGCCGCTGCTACAACCACGATAAACGAGCTTCCCGATGTGATTTTATTACACATATTTTCGATGGTTACTGATACCAGAAGCCGGAATTCTCTGGCTCTGGTTTGCCGGAAATTCATGGCACTTGAAAGGGCAACGCGCTACTCTCTCACGCTCCGGGGAAACGCGCGGGACCTTTTCTTGATCCCCAATTGTTTCAGATCTGTGACCCACTTGGACCTCTCTGTTCTTTCCCCATGGGGCCACTCTCTACTCTCTTCTCCTTCCTCCGATCCTCACCTTCTCGCTTACCGCCTCAAGGTTGCCTTCCCTGCCGTAACCTCCCTCACCGTTTACTCCCGATCTCCCTCTACTCTCCAGTACCTTCTTCCCCAATGGCCTCGTTTGCGCCGCCTCAAGCTGATCCGGTGGCATCAGCGATCCCAAACTGATATCGGCGACGACTTCATTCCCATCTTCGAGCACTGCCAATCTCTTGAATATCTAGATCTTTCCTCTTTCTATTACTGGACTGAAGATTTACCTCCCGTTCTCCAAGCATATCCCGCTATATCGGCGTCGCTTACACACTTGGATCTGCTGACCGCGTCCTTGTCGGAGGGATTCAAGGCGAACGAGATTAGCGACATAGCTCGTGCTTGTCCCAATCTGAACAAGTTTCTTGTAGCCTGTATATTCGACCCGAGGTACATTGGATTTGTCGGGGACGAGACTTTGATGGCCATAGCGAGTAACTGCCAAAAATTGTCGGTTCTCCATTTGGTGGATACATCTTCGTTGTCCAAGGTGAGAGGAAATCCGGAGAGCGAGCAGTTAACGTCAGAGGAGGCGAGGATTACCGGAGCAACGCTGGTGGAGTTTTTCTCAAGCTTGCCTCTGCTTGAGGAACTGGTTTTGGACGTTGCGAAGAACGTGAGGGAGAGTGGGTTTGCATTGGAGGCTTTGAATTCAAAATGCAAGAAGTTGAGGGTGCTTAAATTAGGGCAATTCCATGGGATCTGCTCGGCCAGTGAGTGGCAGCTCGCTGGAGTTGCCTTGTGTGGGAATTTGAAATCTTTGTCTATAAAGAATTCATGGGACTTGACGGATATGGGGTTGGTGGCTATAGGCAGAGGGTGTTGTAAGTTGGCTAAGTTTGAAGTTGAAGGGTGTAAGATGATTACTGTGAATGGGTTAAGGACTATGGCTTCATTACTCCGGAACACACTGGTGGAGGTGAAGATTTCCTGCTGCAAGAATCTTGATGCTTCTTCGTCTCTGCGTGCTGTGGAGCCAATTCGTGATCGGATTCAGCGACTGCATATTGATTGTGTGTGGGATGGGCTGAAAGAGGGAGGTGAGGTGGGTCAATCCAGTTACGATGGAATTAAAGACGGAGATTGGAGCAACAAGAATAAGAGATCGAAGTACGCATTGGACGAAGATTGCTCCTATGTTCATCGCAATGGTAATGGTTTTTGGTGCAAGAGATGGGATAAGCTGAGTTACCTGTCTCTTTGGATTAATGTTGGTGACCTCCTGGCTCCATTGCCCATGGCAGGTTTGGAGAATTGTCCTGTTTTAGCGGAGATTTGTATAAAAGTTGAGGGAGATTGCAAGGATCGCCACAAACCATCAGAACCTGCCTTTGGATTGAGCTGCCTTGTGCGATACCCTATGCTTTCGAAAATGAAGTTGGATTGTGGCGACACTATAGGCTATGCACTCACTGCACCATCAGGGCAAATGGACCTCAGCTTGTGGGAGAGGTTCATCTTGAGAGGGATTAAGAATTTGAGCCTCAATGAACTTCATTACTGGCCGCCTCAAGACAGGGATGTAAACCAAAGGAGTCTATCGCTGCCAGCAGCTGGCTTGCTTGCTGAATGTCTCACCCTGAGAACGCTTTTCATTTATGGTACTGCTCATGAGCATTTCATGATGTTCCTGCTTAGGATTACCAATCTCAGGAATGTGCAGCTGAGAGAGGAGTACTATCCAGCTCCGGATAATGATATGAGTACAGAGATGAGAGTTGAGTCATGCAGCCGCTTTGAGGATGCATTGAATATGAGGCAGATACCGGATTGAACCTAGTGAATTATCAAATCTTTCTTCATTGTCAGCTCAATAATGAAGTCTGGGAGTCCTAGTGCAAAAATTGTAAAAATGTAAAATATCCTGTTTCTGCTGTACCCATATTGTAATTTCTCCATCTCATTCCATACTGACAAAAGCAGCTAATAATTTTGCATTCTTGAAGAGTTGGATTAGATGAATCAATGAGATTAAACCCTAGTTTCACTTTTTTTTTTTTATTTGGTTGCACAAAGAAATGGAGTTGCTCCCATTGAAAAGAAAACTGAGAGATGAAACATTCTATGTTTTTACAATGATTGGGAAAAGCATGATGGTTTACAAACTTATGAAGCCGAGAACATATTGTAACACCTCTACCATGTTTTCTATACACAACGGATCCGCCTTAGCAGAGCGAATACTCGCAGTCGAGCAAACGGGAAAGTATCTCTTCACAGCTTGGCCGTTCTTGCGGTTCTGCCCAACAATCTACAGTGAAAAGGTAGTGAGATGAAGATTAGCCTCATAAAAATACACTTTATAAGAGAACATGCATAAAAATAATTCATTTAGCCCTCGGCAAATCTAGAACTTTGATAAACCTGCAATTAGCCTGCCAAGTGGACCTTCGGGGATCTCTAGCCGGGATCCCTCATTTGCAACAGCATAAACCACCTGAAAAGCCAAAACAAAAGCTACACGTCTGGTTATTATCTATAAATGGATTTATCTCCTGAAATAATGAAATGACAACTCAAGTGTCTCAGCTTACCCTCTCTGGCGGCACCCCTTCCCATGGTCTGTTTAGGGTGCAGAGCTCCCACATGATCACCCCTAGGCTGAAAATGTCACATTTTTCTGTGAATGGCTCATTTCGAATAAGTTCAGGAGCCATCCACTCTGGAGTTCCTGCAGATGAGGAATCCTTCATGGTTGTGTCTGTCATTATTCTTGAGAGCCCAAAATCGCAAATCTTTACAGTCCAGTGCTTATTCACAAGGCAATTTGCACTTTTAAGATCTCGATGGATTATCTTCATACGGTGTATGCACATCAACCCCCTTTGTGGTCATTTGAAAATTCTAGTCAGTGTATATTAGAGATCCTTCAAGATGTTGATCAATTAAAATATGAGCTTCTTTGTATACCCATAAAACATACATTAAATCTACCATCTTGCTTTCCGAAATGCAAATTCAGCTATGCTGAAAACTTTTAATTTTTCCACGTATTCAAAGGTTTGAGACATTGCTTAAATAGTCTAATACCCTTAATACACAGATTAATTGACCTGATAGAACCCCATGTCCTAGAGCATCCAACTAGTGTAGCCATGCCTTTATGGGGGCAGCAGATATCATTCCCTTTGAGACAATCCTATCCAAAGTCCATTCTATTCCCCTTGTTGTCACTAGTAATATAGCCAACACAAGTAAAAATGCTTTAAATTCTTTTACCTTCTCTTATTGATTTATCTAACCAAAAAAACCATTCACAATTTCTAAAATGCTCTTTTTTTTTAACATGCTCCTCACATGAACCAATAGAAATAATCACACCATAGTTACCAGGAACATGGCATATTGTGGATCATGGTGTGGATATGAGAACAAGGCACTCGCTACGCTAATTAGAGTATGACATGATAGATATAATAGACTTGCTCTTAGGGATCCCAGATAAGTTATAAAATTGTAGTTCAGTTATAATTAATTAATTTAATTATACTAGTCACCATACCCTTCTGCTATTCTAATAAACATATTTCTCGTTTATTTAATTCTTGATGCTGCTCTAGTACTGCAACTACTGTTAGGTACTTAAAATTTATGAACATGCTCCCTAAACATTACCAACAGGAGGAATCAACGATAGTGTTACCAAGAACATGGCACATTGTGGATCAAGGTATAGGTACGAAAATGCGGTACATTGCTTGGCTAATTTAGCATATGACAAGTAGATATAATTGATTAGCTGTTTGGCATCCCAGTACATTGTAAAATTGTACTTGAGCTATAACTGACTAGTTTTTAGTTATTATGCTAGTTTACAATTCAAATAAACAGTTTTCTGGTTATTTTATTCTTTACTCTAGCTGCTGCTAAAGTAACTAAAATTTAGTTGACACTCCATAGCATAGCTATCATCACTTTATAGGTTTATTGCCACAAATATCTATATTGTTCCCTTACCTATTTTTAGTATAGCTAGATGACCTCTCTTCTAATTCCAATAAAAATTTAATTGTATAAGTAATTACAATGAACCACTATATACCATACTTTTTATTTAAGAAAAATTACAATAAACCACTAGAAAATTACAACTAATGGTATTTATACGAATTTTGTAATCAGAAACTCAGAAGTCAAACTAGTAATTTATTATCTTTGCTCTAGCGTGCTATTCACCACCTTTGATTCTTTAGTCTTTCAAAAAAAGTTCTATATGAAGGAAACAAATCAATTTCATTAACTGGCTCTACCCACTTTCCTAAAAAGTTTAACTACAAATGGAACTATTTAATGTTTCGAAACAAGAGGAAATAAAAATCAACACCCAAATAGCTTCCTCTGAAAAACACTTCATTAAATTTTCAACAGATCGCATTCTCAGAACATGAAAGAACCACAATATGGGTCTTAGGTGTCAGATTGTTTCAAAGTTGTCTACTTGAAGAGTTTCAGCTGAGGTCACAATTTTAATGACTGATGAAGGATATCTCCTTTTTTCTTAGAGAACTGAGGAAGGATATCTCTATGCTGCTTGTATGGGGTCGAATTTTAGGCATAGGGAAAGGGGCAAGGCTGTTAGAAAAGAACCCAAGAAGGGGTTCTCTTTGAAAACAGAAACTATGATAACAAGTTTCTGAAATACTTCAGGCCTGTCGCTAAGGACAACTTTCATGTCTTTACCCGGAAAATCATCAGGAAAACCTCTGCTCAATATAGAATAGATTTTCTTGCATAAGAAGCAATATGTCAGCTCAATCTTAGATAATCTTGTCCAGGAAAACAACAGTTTTAATGCAGCAATATGCATAAAAGTGCAGTATAATCTCCCTGCCTACTCTTATGATACAGCTGCACCCGAAGGTTGTGTGATGGCAGTGCTGAGCAGTAGTGCGGTACTTGTGGTTGTGCACTTCATTCAGGATGACGTTTGGGCATGGTAGAGCTTGAAAGGGAGTGGCTAGTCCTACACATCATAAGAATATTTTGACCTTCCAAAAAGTTCAGAATTTTTGGTTGAGGAACCTGTATTCTTATATCAGTAGTCATTTTTTGTGGAAAAGATGAGGATCTTTTGGATCCTACATATATTTAGACTCCTAATAGCTCAATGGTACCTATCTTTATAGAGCCGAAACCCATTGGTGCCTTGTTTATAATATTGTTCTGTTTCTATTATAACACGAGTATGATTTATGTTGGTCTAGTTCCAGGGAGGGAGAGTGAACCCTGTACTTATAAAATCAACAAAAAATACTAAAGACTAACCTCATTTTCATCTGCCCTAAAATCATTAATATAGGAGACAACAAGTTCAAGAATTAGGTGATGAAAAACAAAAAATCATCATATGAGGATCAATTGATTTTAGTTAGAAATTGAACAAGGAATAACCCTTGAGGTGTAACATAAGCAGAAATCCATGCTTGATTTAACACGAGGAAACAGTTCAGGCTTAACACACCTGCAAATGTCACGCAGCATCTTTAGTCTCCTGCGCCAACTAAGCTTCTTTTTCTGTCCACTCAAATGGATCAAATAGTAGAGTGATCCCATCTCCATGTATTCAGTAACCATTGACAAACGTGGAGGCCTCATGCATGCACCCAAAAACAAGATAACTGCAAAACCCAGCAGTCCCAAAATCAGCAACGGAGTAAATAAGCTAAATACTTCTAATTCATGGTTGTGTTTCTCGAGCTCTAGGAAAACTGAAAATACTATTCTATCTTGAAATCAATGAAATTTGTAACCGAAAGATGGCAGGAGAAAGTACCATTGGGATGTCGAAGGCGGCTGTGTGAAGACATGAATATGCAAACAAATATCACAGAATTAAGCAGTTCAAAGTGAGAACACAGATAAATAAAACTAAATAGAAAACATAAAATAGAAGATATATAAAATAGAAAATAGAAGGGTACCTAAGAATGGAAATCTCATTGCAGAAATCTTCCATATTTTCAGCAGTAAGATCTTGCTCTAAAAACACCTTGATGGCAACATCTGTTCCATTCCATATACCACGAAAAACTTCTCCAAAAAACCCTAGATATGAAACAAAATTATTTGTAAAACCCAATTAAAAGTAATCCATAAATTCATTATTAAGCAAATATATCAAAATGCTTTATACTAGACAATTTTCCTGCTACTATAAAATCAGTTTCTATCACCATTTCATTCTTTTTGCACAAAATATGAGTAATAAAGTACCCAAAAGCGGAGGGGACCAATTCACAACCATGGAAAGTAGCCAAAAGAAACCATGAAAAGATTTGAGTAAAACTATGCATTCATTCAGCTTCTAGGAATAAGCAGAAATGGATTGTTTTATCAGCATAATTATTAGACATACTGAACAAAGCAACTATATTACCATAATAGTTAAACTTCATGTTTGCGTACCCAGGTCAATTGCACAAGTCAAATCAAAGAACAGAATTGCTAGCTCAATCTTTGTTTGCACGAGGCTTGCATTGTTGCATCCACGGGATGCCAGTCAGATACATCACGCTTTAGGCTCATTTGTGGTGGCTAGATTTGTCATGCATGGGGAAAGGATGGAGACAACTTGCAAGACAAAATTCACGTCTGAGCCTCCAACAACAGTGATGGTCAGGTCATTTTTTCTCTTTGTTTTAATAAGTAAAATATTTTATTTTTGGTATTAACTAAAATACTAAATGCAGTTTTTATTTCTTATTTTTAATTTAATATATTAATTTATGTATTTTTATAATAGTTAAAAAGAATATTGAATTACATTGAATTTGATTTATTTATTTTATTTCTTCATAGGTTATGTATGCTTAAGAAACTCAAAGTAAAAATGAATGCGCACTATATAATTGCTTTTCTTTGGGGTTAGATTTAACACTCATAAGTACCTTACAGGTTTTCTGTAGGTTTCCTTTAAAAAAGGAGAAAAGAAAAAGGTTTTCGACAGGATTTCCTATATTGGGTCATTCCTCAGGGAGACTTCTGTAATTTTCTCTGAATTTTTTCAGAAGCCTGGTGCTTTTACGAGGACTTTGGATGCACTTAAATGCATAAGTTCATCCTAACTATAGGCCCTTCCCTCACTTAAAAGTGAAAAAGGAAAAATGTAAACAGTATGGTTAACTAACAATTGTAGCATGTTATGTACAGAATGCTTATAAACACCAGAAGATTATGATTAATGCATTCTATAATATAAACAATGAGTTGCAATGCCATAGCTGCAAACATCAACCAGGCAAGAACACTGGTACAGTAATGGAACTGCAGAAAATTGTAGACTATAATGCTTACTGATTGAAATATGGAAAATTGTTCCATTGTAATGATTCTGCAGAATATTACAGAGGATAGGCTTACCGATTCCAACTCGAGTCCCAACCGTCAATTCGGAGAAATCAATGTTCCACTCTTGGTATGGTAATAGAGGTTTATTCTGGAACATGGAAGATTCAAGAACTTTATTCCATGTCAAGACCAATTCATTATTTGTCGAATAATCTGAAGCTCCAGTTCTCTCAGAAGCTTGGCTCCTATAGCCATGTGGAGATGATGGCAATGACATTGCTTTTTGAGAATTTATTTGGTCCCTGGAAAGAGTATATAATGCAGACCTTCCACTCGAGATTTCATCATGACCACCAAGATGGAAATTTGACACCTATAATAGAATAAGAATTAATAAAGGTCATAAATCTAGGAAGAAGATGGATTAAATTTGGTTGGTACTTTAATTTCTAAACCAGAAGTATTTTGTGGAATTTAGATTGTAACTATTACTACATCTCATTTCTCCTAGAAAGGTAGTAGAATATCTGAACACCTAATATCTCACTGCTACGATTATGATTAGTAGGAGATAAACCGATAGGGAAAAAAGGAAGGAACCTGGATGAAGAAATAGAAAGAAGCTCTAGCAACACATGCACAAAGTTCATCAATACGAAAATGACATATTTATGAGCTGCGGCATCCTATTACTTTCCTGAACTCATTTTTGAAGTAGTAATAACAATAGTAATGGAGAAATAGAAAAATAGAAAAAGAACGAAACAAGAAACAATAGACTGTATCAACTAATCACCATGGTCAGATGGATCCCAAACTCACAATTGGAATCTCAGGCTATTGTTATATTTGAACTCCACATTTAAGCACAAATGTAAGACTGATGAATAGCAGTTACTTAACAACAGGATAACAAAAAATTCCAAAAAATTCAACCACCTGAGCAAACATAGAATAAGGCACATCTTTTCCAAGAAAAACAGAAAAGGCAATGATCTAGTTGACTATCATTGTGATAATATTCATGTACGTTCCAAAATAAAGAATGTGTTCAAGCATATGATAAGAATGGTTTACATTCTTTTGAAGATCACTGCTAGTATTTCCATCATTTGGAGAATGTACATATGAACTATCATCCCCTCGCTCTCGCAACAGACGATTTTGCTTCAATGTTTCATTCATTGCTCGCACAGCCCTGAAATGATTTATTAACATTCCGAGTAAATGCATAATTAAAAAAAGTATTCCCAAATCAATAAAATCCTCCAAATGGTCTTTCCTTCAATAAAAAAATATACAGATTACAAAAGACTAAACAAGGCTGTAAAATAATGGTGTCACAATTTTTTAACATACTTGCTAATATATTAGTTGTGAATATGTAGATAGACAATGGAAAATGCAATAGAAGTGGTCTCTTGCAATTTTCATTTGAGTTCTAGTCCATCTAGTCACCTATATTTTCATTTGAAAGAGGTGATATATACAGAACCAGAGTCGCTGTGCTTTGAAAATTCCTTGCTATTACCTTTACAGATTTTACAGGTGTGGCATGAAAAAAAAATGGAAAAACAAAGAAACTAAGAAATTCATATCGCAGTGGTAGATTTGAAATTCGAATTGCATATAACAGATCTGTTTTTGTGAATCAAAACCCACAAATTGAATCGAATCATAGATTCAGAATATAATTCACTAATTAAAATTTACTGTTATTTATATGTAACTGTTAAAGAAAGACAATTGAAAATTAAAATATTTTAATAAATTTATATTAATACTACACATTGTGATTGAGATTGTAAGATTCGGTTAACATTTATGACAGATTGTGATTTATTCATAAGGTTTCATTTTGTTACTAAATTGAATTGAACCCTAAGAATTGTGCATCTCTAAGATTCTAACAATAATGGATGAATCTTATCCAGAGAAGAATTTTTAAATGTTGAAAATTTTCCAGATAATAATAATTCAAACAGGAGATCTTAAATATAAACTATATAAAACCAAAACATTCAGACTACTTCACCTGGCAGAAAAGAAAAACGTTATAAAGAAAAAACAAGACAAGACAGTAAAAAGTAGTGTTGCAGGCGTATCGTCAGATAGACACATAAAAGTACATAAATTCATAATGGAACAAATATCAACCTTACGATGTCATCACCTATCTCTGGAGTAATGCTAATGCTTCTTCTTCTTATTCTTCGAGCTTCTGATGTTGAAGCACCATCTGACCTATAGCTTTGTCAAGAAAATTATGAGAAATCAGAATCGACAGTGAAAATGTAGCTTTCTTTAAGTAAAACACGTGCAACAACAATACAAAACCCAAACAACTTAAAATACATGAAGTGATTCATAATCACCATCTCTAGGCAAAACAAACATATAGACTTGCATATCAATGTAATCTAAACAGGTGTAACCAAGAAAAAAAAGAAAACAATATCTTCCAGAAATACAAAATTAAACCTAAATTACCTAACTAAACCAGCAATACAAGCTTCAAGGCCAGAATGATAATCCCTATCCACAACCAAGTAAATATGAAGCATGAATACCAAATACATTTGCATAGATATAAAAGGAAGTTGAGACCCAGCTACATCCATAAAGAATGTGCATGTGACTTCCAATTGTATTTGCTGGAGAAGAAATTCCACAATCAACAAGAAGTTAGTGATGCACACTGCAGATGGCATCTTTAACCAAATCTGAAGCAGATACTTAAGCTAAGCAGTGTTTTCATTGTAGGATTTCAAGCTAGGCTCATTAGACAGTAACGGGCAATAAGCAAATATGACATGGGAAAGTTAGGACAAGCCAGTAGGGAGATTGTCATAAAACATTATGCAACTTTCCCTCTCTTCCCAAGGATTACAAAAATCCAGCCACCTTCGCCAAAGAAGAAATTCCACAGTTAATAGGACGTTAGTCCAAGAGGTGCTAGCTTACACACTTTTTATAGTAAAATCCTCAAGCTACGCAGTGCTATGATTGTAGGCTTCCCAAAGAGGCTCACCAGACATTTTTTTTTTTAAATAAAAAGACTCACCAGACACTAATGCAGAATAAGCATATATTATGTGAAAATCAGAACAAGATGGTATTAGATTATCATGAAACAGCAAATCCATCAAGTTATATAGCACACCCATATCAATACATAATTTATGGGGAAAAAACGTTTGCAACACTCTCTTCATTTATACATGCATGTATTCATACATTAAGGACTTATATGTTGTTTAATTTAGTAATGTTTCTTAATACACTTCCAACTATTTGGTTAAAAAAAAAAAAGAAAAAGGGGACATGATGTAACAATAACTCAGCCATCTTGCCTTCGAGCCAAAAGATAAGCCATCAACTTAAGCATTCAAAATCTTGACATAAAAAGCTTTGAACTTATAAGCATTGTCCCACCATCTTTAAAATAAGAAAAAAATTGCTTATTTTTCTCTTCAAAAGATAGAAAAAGCTTTAATTGATAGGATTTTGGGGGAAAACTCAACATTACCTGCTACTAAAGACAGCTACTAAATTCTTTTTCTTTTTCAAAAAAAAAAAAATTGTCTACCAAAACAGAGGGAATTCTATGTACATCAGCGCACATTCTTAGGTCTACCAATTGTAAAACAACTGGATGCAAGAAAATTTAACCTCAATTAGAAATTTTCCACATCATATAGATACATATTTTTCCAAATCATGGGCTAATACAGGGTAATTTGTGATGCTTGATTTGAAACTTTTTAAGAAAAAATGAAAAGCATTCCCTGAAGCTTCTAAATGCACATTACTAAGGCCGCTAAAACGCAGAAATTGCATCTGACCTAGATTGTTCTTGAAGAAACTTTTTCTCTGGAGACTAGCATCACATCTGGATGAAGAAAGCAGGAAAACAACTAAAAAAAGGTCCCACCAAGATTTATTATTTGAAGATTTAGGCAAATCTAAACTTCTCTTTTTCTGGAACTCTTACTCTTTATTGATCTATAGACTGTAAACACAAACTTTAAGATCAAACAGGTAATTCAGAGAATAACCTACTCCACTCACTACAATCATCTGTCCCACCAGGGCATACAAGGAACAGGAATAATACACTCAACCATCACATCCTACAGACCAACGAGATAATAGAGGAGCCATTTTATGATAGACTGACTAATAATACAACAAAATCATATGAATTTTTTTCATATGCAATGAACAATAAGAAGGGGAAGAACCTTGAGGTAGCTACGTCATCAACGTAATCCCTTAGCAAATTCCTATCACCACTTAGCATGGACCGTCCACGTGCTCGAAATGATGGATGCTCTGGACTGCAAAACCAATAAAAATTGAAATAATGACTCTGAAAGACTTGGTAAAGTTAGAAGGGAAGGCTGCTACTGATCTGTAAAGAGAATACAGGAGAGGCAAAATAGTAGAAAAAATATTAAGTTATACTTGCACCCTAAAAACAAAATCTTGAGTCCAGAGTGAAAGGATAATTAAAGTTTAAAGAGGTATGGTTTTCCTTTTCTCACATGCAAATCCACAACCAAGAAGGAATAAGAAAAACCTCGAACTAGCAGTCCGCTGTTCGGCAATGGCCCTTCTCCGGCTACGTCGCCAAAATGTAGTTGCAATGTTGGGTTCACTATGTGATAAACTGAGGGAGTAAAAAAGAAATTCATCGAAAAAAACTTCCATTACACTTCAAAAATTTTCAATCAAAATCAATTTTTTCCTTAAAATGGAAAAGAGAATGAAAATCCGACAAAAACATGAAGTTCATCATAAAAGTCATATGGAACTTGTTGAAGTAATTATTATGTATTACCTTAATTTCCTATCAATAGAGGTGGTAGATCTCAACATCACATTCCGCAAGGAAGGACCTGATAAATTTGAAGATCCTTCTAATTTTCGATGAAACTGAAGGCTCTCATCTTTTTCAGCACTGTAACAATAAAAAAAATGACAACCCAGCTAGCTTTAAAAAGCAAGTATCGACAAAAGAAAAAAGAATAAAAAAAACAAAGTAGCATAGGGAACTAGCATCGGGAACAGATATTGAGGGACAGCAGTAAGGACAGCTGCCCCCACTAAAATCCAAAATAAAAAGGAAGAATATATGCCAGTTCTACATATATACCAGAGCTTTTAGTTAGATTAGATTTTTAATTTTTTTCCCTTACTTATTTGAAAAAGAACATAAGAATACTAGACATTGTGATATATAAAAGCATGAAGATACAGATATTACATAACCTTCCATCAGTTCCCAATCTAGATTTCTAAAAGTAATCAACAAAAAATAGACCAACAGATATCAATCATATAAACAAACTGAAGGGAAAAAACACAGCAACGAGAATTAAAAGTACGAGAACTGAAGAGATGTATCAGATTAATTTCATTAAGATTAAATTAATAGAAATTAGAAAAGACCATAAGCAGACATGCTCATTTAACTTTCCTTTGTCAAGACTTAAAAATGGAAATTGTGTTCGACTCGTTGACCCCAAAAAATCCACAATTACTCACACTCTCTCTCTTTTTCCCTTTCCTTTGATATTGCATTAAGCAAAAAGATGCAGTATTTAGATTGCTTAATATAGAATAATTTATTTGTTAAATTAATGAAACAATTTTGGAAGGAAATTGCATAAGACAAAGTTGTAAAAACAGTTAGAGATTCAGAAGAGTATTCGACAAATATTGTAAAGTTGTAAATTTGAGAAGATTATTATACTTTTTTATTATAAGCTTGGAAAATTGAATGAGAAACTGGACATGAAAAGAGATAAGAACAACATATTCTATTCCTAAGATAAAATATTGCGTCTTTTCAGAAACACACAAAAGATTTCTTTTAATTTCAATTATTTTAATTTCTTCATTGTCATAAATATGAGAAGTACATATTGACAAAACTTCTATATATTTTCAATATAATGATTCAAAAGTCAATTGCTTTTGATAAGTCTGCCACTCCACAAACAAAAAGTTCCAGGATCTGATCCTCTGCTGTGCAGAATAGGTTTAAAATTCATGAATGCTGGTTCAAAATGGCAGTCAAATAATACATGCTAACCTGTCAGTATCCATTCTCTCTGAATAGGCATATAAAGGACTGTTGGGCTCTAGTGGTGAATCACAGGAATCATTTTCTGCAGAATCACTCTCCCCTGCAGCTGAGATATGGGTCATAAATATAGCTTTAGTTGATCGCGGTCTCAGCTGACCAGGAACGCGCATAAGATCAACTAGTAGTTCCACCGAGTTTAACACAACTATCACAGACATATGTTTATACGAGTCTACACACTCAACAGCCCCGTCACTGGGCAAACCCTGACATAAGATCCAAAGCATTTTCCACCATTAGATAGAATTAATAACTTTTGGCGAAGAATTATATTTTCTTTTACTGCGCAAAAATATATATCATGTAGAATAAATAACAAACATGGAATAGTTCGACGAAAAAATTAAGTTGATCTTACCACCACAAGCCTACTTTCAAGCCCTACAGTATCAGCCAGAACTTTAAACAAGATGGCTCGAGGGCGGCAAGAACCATGTTTTATCTGCCCCAGCATTTGAACACCACGATTTTCAAACAAGTGAGAAGTTTCATCTAGTGCAGCTTTTGCTGGACTTGCTGGACTTTCCAGATTTTGTCGTTTATAAACATCAGAAACCTGTCAACAAAATTGCATGATTTTCAAATGAGAAACATTTTCCTGAGACTTGAAAGAAAAGTTACTAGACAGATCAAAGAAACATTTATCATAAATGTTTAATCCTCATTATGCAAGACCTTGATTTTTTTTTTTAATAAAGAAAAAAGTCCATGTCAGGTTTTCTAATCTATTATAACTATTCCAACTAAGAAAACCTAGTCGTCACGGAATGTTCCTTTCACCGGTATATGATGGTTTGTTTGGACAAATCCTAACTTGGTCACTCAATCTCACCAACAGATTAATGAGTAAGTCTCAGCTAAATCAAATATTATGAGTCGGTCACCGGTCATCTCATAATACACAGAAAAATCGTTAAGTTCTACATCCTCAGTGAAGCTCGAACTCATGGTAGTCAAGCAAAGTACAAAAATTATAACCACTAAATTATTGTGTATGTGGTTGCAAGATCATGGGTTTGGATAAAGAGAAGATCCAATAGGAAATTTTGATGTCTAATTAAACTAGTTTAGGCCACTGAGCAATTTTCAATTATTTAGTTTGAAGCCCCAGAGTAAACAGTCTTCTTTCTCCATATATTAAAAGCAATAATCAACTAAATTTTAAAAAAAAAAAAAAAGAATTAAGGAGCTATAGGTCACATTAATGATGCTAACAGGGTATAAAGATTCTATTTATGCAATATATTAAATTTCAGTTAGGTATAATTCAGACTTTTCAAGAGTTATCACTAGTCTGATCGTGGAAATGCTTCAAAGCAATACAATAAAAAAACTATTTTGGACCATTGAATAGCAGAGGCATGCACCTCGAAAGTCCACATCTAAAGGCACAAACATAAACCACGGGGATGAGTGCTTATCGAAACAAGAGATATGATTTAAACTACAAAACATTAAACTCCTCTGGCGCTAGATATTGCTTCTCTTTGTCAAACACAATTAAATCACAACAGAAAAACAAATCGATAATTCACTTAAGCAATAAAAGCAAGATTGACTATAGAAAAATAGGGAAGGTTGTACAGGTACAGGATACTTGCAATGAGCGAAACTAGAGAAAGAAATAAAAGTCATCAAATCATTCTCACCAGTCCAGCAATCTTTTTAATTACAGCAGCAGGATTTGAGTTCAATCCTTTAACCAATGTCACTATCAACTGCTTCAGCATGGATAGCTTTTTATCTTTCTCAGCATCAACAAGAATGACATCAGCTTTAAAACCCTCTTCTCCCAAAGCATGAAGCTCATCCAAAGTAGGAACACAATTAAAAAGCTCCTTAAGTCGTTTATCCTGGATATTTTACATGTTAACAAATTAATGAAACAAAGCCATACAAATAAGTTTGAAGTAAATAGCTAATTTACAAGGTTTAGGGGCATCATTACCAGCTAAAACATATATCAAATAAACAACATGGAACTAGAAAGATGACACTGCCGTGCAAAACTCAAAGATCACAATGACTAGAGAGCTGTATCCCTGCTAGTTCTGTCTATAAATAGGTCAAAGAAGGATAAAACCTGCTAGGACATATCACCAGATGGAACTACAAAGACAAAATCTAGAAGACACTTCATTAAACTTAGTTGCAAAGAATTAAACCAACTAACAGGAGTTTCTCTCTGAGGAAGGGATGTGCATTGAAATATGGATTCTAAGTAATAGCTGTGATGCCTCTCCGCCACATTTTTACAATCAACACCCATAAAAAAATAAAATGTGTATATGTTCGAGTTCTTTCTTGTAAGTATCTAACCAAAAACGAGTTCTTTCTTGTAAGTATCTAACCAAAAAAGCTATCTTAATAATAAAAATTGCATCATACAAGGATCATGACCACTATTTGAATGAGAACAAAAACTACAAAAAAAGCTTCCTGCTTAAATGTCATCTCTCCACGTGCACCCATTTTGCTCCTTAAGGTAACAACCAACTTGATGATTAGATTCAGGATCGGATCCAAACATTAGATCTCAAGAAAAGAAAAACAAATGCAAAAACATATCTAAAAATTTATGGAGAATGAAGTAAATAAAAAGGGTTGACTACCATTTTAGTCCCCAAGAACTATAGCCCCTATTACAAATTAGTACAATCAGATCCCTGAATAATCAAGTCTGTTTCAATCAAATTCTTTCTAGAACTAATCTACCACTAAGGTTTAAATCTATATTTTAACTTCAGTATCTAACTAAAAAGATCCAGAACTAATTTGTAATGACAGCTACAGTTCCAGAAAAATGGTTATTTACCTCAAATAGAAGTTACATCATACTTAGATAGTTTCTAATATTTTTTTCTTTATTAAACAGAGAAACGGGAAGGAATTAAAAGCATACTACAAGATGGGAAGAGAATCTATCACAAAGGATGAAAATTACAACAGCAGAAACCAATTGATAGCATAGAGTCAATCAACCCACTAACTACCCATCATCTTTGATTAGGGAGATAGTCTCCAAAAATAAATCTATAATTACATTAACTTATCGTCAGTAGACATCTGTTTCAATTTTCAAGTTCCAGCAGAAGCTATGACATCACTAAAACAAAAATCTACTAAATAAAATGTAATTCTCACCGGAATAACAGAGTAGAAACCGTTTGGAATTGGCTCAGAAAGCACTCCAGTACTCCATAGAATTTGCGATGCTCTTTGTGATGATAAAGCATCTTGTTCAAAGTTTCTATGTGATTTATTGTTCAATGTCTCTTCTTGGGAACCCAGAGAAACAGATCCCATTTTTTCAATAAAATCTGAAGGCCACCATGGTGCACTAGGAGGTCCCTGCTCTGTCGGTCCTGCCCCTGCATCATTTCGTGTCTCCTCCATGTCCTTAAGTGATTGGGACCCAAAACCATTTCGCCCAGGCTTCTTACCCCATAAAGGACCTTCTAAATTCAGAAAAAAATACTTATAAGGAAGCAAAATACAGAACCACAAACTTCTCTAATTCTCTCCTTTGTGGGCTGGAGGCCATCTGACCTACAAAAGCAGAGACATCTTGAACTTAATAAAGACACATGCTGTTCAAAAATAGCAATGATATAGAAATCAGAGGCTAAAGAGCGAGAAAATTAAATGTTGAAGCAATACAATGAGAAGTAGTATTCGTTTCCCCTTTCTACAAAATCTACCTTTAGCTACTAGGTACAACAATAAATAACAACAAAATGCAAACACAAACATGGTAATGCATTAACTGCAACAGAAACACAACATATTATATCGTGCATCTGCATAGGAAATTCTCAATGCATACACTGTTTAAATGCTACTATCAAAACTGCCGAGTGCTTATAAAGAATTACCATGTTTAACTGCATTAACTGCATCACAAGCACCACATATTTGCTTTATTGTGTTCTGCAAAGAAAATTCTCAATGCATACACCTACTACTATCAAGACTTCCCATTGTTTATAAAGAATTACCATGTCTAACTGCATTTTTGCCTTCTCTCTACTGAAGTTGATGAACAGACTAGTAAACCATCTAGACTGCCAGCAACTTTCATGCGAGCATTCATACACAGAAAAGTTAATAGTAGGGAACTTTTAATCAAAATAATATTATCACTGTAATCAAGAAAACATTTACATGCTATATGGAGGCAAAAAAGAAAGAAGCATATTTAGTTCCAAACAGGCTCACTGCATGTCAAATCTCAACCAGTGAAGCCTGCATAAAAGATGATAAATTATTAAGTATAGGTTCTGTAACATCCAACATCTGTTCATAAACAACGAAAGGTAGCAACTTTTCTGAAGACGGAGCCACCAAATTATAGAAGATGAGTATCACGATGCCAACTAGACCGGAGATCATAAATTCGAAAACGTAACTACAAACTCTTACGAAACATGAAATTATCACGAACATGTAATTCAATCAGTAATGACGAAAGAGAACCTTTTGTTTTGAAAGGTCGGTATCTATAAGACTTCAAAATGTGCGGAAGTTTAAAGCAAACGAAATCAGTTAAGAATACAGGAGCGGGATTCAGACCAAATTCCAAGATCGTAGGAGAAAACCTATTCCGATTAAAGTCATAATTCTATAGACACTTGCACCTGCGACACTTAAAATCAGCAAACCATTCCTAAACTACACTTAGATCCTAACTTCAACTCCAAATTTTAATCCTCAAAATCCAATACCGAAACAAAAGAAGCCCCAATCAAATACATTCGCCACAATCTAACTCAAAATTACAATAAAAATAGTTGAAATTCTAAATCATGAAGTCGAAAAACCTGATTGATCATAGAAGAAAAAGGTCTTACCACCAGCAGATCCGTACATTCGAATCGAAGCCAATCGCATTTGAATCTGAACTACTCCAGATACAAATCAGTTCATAGAATACAACACTCTTGTTCTAGACACAGAAAAAACTATCTATCTATATCGGAGAGAGAGAGAGAGAGAGAGAGAGAGAGAGAGAGAGAGGACGGGGTCGGGGAAGGTAGAGTGAGGAAGAGAGATACGAGAAAGACGGGAGAGAGAGAGAGAGAGAGAGAGGAGCGGAAAAATAAAAGAGCAATAAGAAATGCAAGAGAGAGCTATGTGTAATATATATATATATAGGTATATATATGTGATATATAAAAACAAGAATATGTAGATATATATGTATATATAGAAGGTGAAAGGGATATATATTGATAGGGGAAGAGGGAAGGGAGAAGGAGAGAAAGGGAGGGAGATTGATTCGATATTTTGGGTTAAAATTTAATTAATAATTATTATTAAAATTAAGAAGGTTATAATTTAATTAATAATAATTATTATAATTAAGCAGAAGAAATTAATTTGGGTTTTGGGTGAGTCACGTGCAGTGAGGGATCTGGGCTGGGGACCTCCCTCCGACAGCCAGCTGGCATTGGGTTGGGAGTTGGCTCACCAACACCCACACCTTCCTCCGCGTGATTCACCTCCAACCTCTCTTTTTTCTTTTAAAGCATACTTAATATATTGTAAATATTTTACTCTCTGATGCGAGTTCATATAATATTTGAGTCAAAATTTATTAATTATTTATAATTATTATTTATTTTTTTATTTTAAAAAATTTATTATATTATTATTGTCCCTCTCTTATTTATAATAATATAGATTTTAATCTCAAATTGTTTCTTACGTATTTATTATAATATTATATTATTATCGTTTTGAATTCTTTATTTTTTAAATTCACGTGTATATAATAAATTTGTTAAATAGAATAGATTTTTGCAATATATTTTTTAGCTGTTTATATATACTTAAAATAAAATTAAATAGTATAAAAGTTAAAAAATATATAAACTGATAGTATTTATCTTATAATATTTAATTTATTAATTATTTGTGGAATTACGACGATCAACTTTAATTACATCTTAATAGATATATTATATATTACATTTATGAACAAAAAAAATATTATATAACAGTCAGATTTATTTAATTTAAATAATTACAATCAATTAAAAATTTAACATAATTTTTTAATTATAAATAAAACTAAAAGTAAATACTATTATTTGAAAAAAATAATAATAATAAATTAAATTAAATATTTTTAGTCCATTCTTATTATTTTAACTAAAAGAATATAAATATTACAGAATATTTCTTTTATCCCTATACGTTATAATTTATTAATAAAAAATTAATTTACTTACCATAATTTTATTAATACATTAATTAATTAAGTATTTGTCTCTCGTTAAATTAGATATTATAAACTGCTGTAATCAGTCAATTATTTTTATAAAATAATAAATTTTATATTTTAAAATTATGATATTTAAGTATTAATATAATATTTTAATTAATATTATTATATTAATAGTATAGTATTTTTTTGATAGGTGAAATTATATGGTCAAAATGTCGTACCAAAATATATATATATAATAAGCAAAAATGTTGGGTTCAGGACAGCCATCCAGCCAGCAGGGTCGACCAGAAGGAGTCAATGAGCTGGAATCCAAGCACACGCACCCATGAGAAATATCTCACGTGTCTTATTTATACTTATTTTATTTATTTATTTTTAATAAAAAATTTATCTATATATTATATATTATAAATACGATATATTATTATTAACTCACACTAAATTAAAAATAAAATTTTGTACGTTTTTTAATTAAATCGGATTTAATTCAACTCAAATTTATAACTAAAAACGATAAATTGACACCTATATTTAAATATAATTACATACTAATACGAAAATAAATCTTATTAAATATATTTTTTGTTCGAAAAAAATAACTAAATAAAAATAAAATATAATAATTATCACCATAATAATTTTATTTATGTAGTTTAGTTAATAGAAAGTGTATATTTATTTATTAATATGTTTTATAGTCTATCAAAATAAATAAATTACATAATCCTCTTAAATTTTTTAGATTTTTGAAATAAGATTATATTTCTTATATAATTAATTATTTTCTTTCATGCTTAACATTATAACTATTTTTAATTAAAAATATAAGGATAAATTATATCTTGGTCTTTAAATTTATTTGATTATAATAAAATCTATTAGTTTGAAAAAATAAAATACAGATCTTATATTTTGAATTGACGTTACAATTCAATTAAATAAATTAATGTACGTTATCATTTTGTAATATTTTATTAATTAATTTTTAGCATACTTTTTTATAAGACACGATGGGATCTTAAGAGTATTTTTCTGTAATTATACAAATTTGCACTTTATAATAGTGGTACGAGGTGAAAAGTACAACATATATTTGTAGCTTAACTGTATACAAAAATACCAACACTTAGTATTTATGAATAAATAATGAAACTTATAGTGACATTGATGATTTTGTAAATGATATTAGAGCCGACCACCACCTATTATCATATTATATATATGAGTTATATTTAGATTAAACATAATTTTGCGTTAATTTTATTTGTTTATTCATATTTAACCTATCAATTATTATAACTTATATTAATATATAACATCAATTTGACTATTAACAATAACAATTATATTAGTAGTAAAAGAAGACAAACAATTATAAAGTTTGTAACACGTGTTATTAATTCAGCTACTGAGAATAGTAACTTTATTAATGGTAAAAAAAAAAATAGAAGTTACAAAGTTGATTCGCTAAGATTTGATGAAATTTATATTAAAAAGAAGTGCAAATAAATAAATAATAAGATAGAAAAAATTTCATGAATGAGATAGAGATAGAAACAACGACGAGTCGGGAATTAGTTTACAATAACTTGGAGAAAGTTAGAAGAAAAGCAATATGTTTCATTTTTCATTGAATTTTGTTAAAATCTTAATTATAATTTTGATATTTATAATTAACATAAATCTTGATTTTAATCTTTGTATTAATTTATATTAACAAAAAATTATTTAGGTTTCAAACATAAAAAGAGGTATTGTGTTTATATATCTATAAGAACATGGAGAAATGGATTAGTTTATAGGAATTTGGAAGAGAAATTAAAAAGGAATAGAAATTTGGTAATGGGCAGGCTTTGAGCTTTCATAAATATGGGCCTTAACATGGATTTAGATTTTAACTAAAAATAAATGGATTTTGGGCTTTAAATTATGGATTTTCCTTTTTTTTTTTAAAACAAAAATTGGATTTTAAGTTGAATTTTTATTAGCTTTGAATTTGAGTAAAAACAACTTATATTAAGCCCACACGATTGATTAGAAAATCTATCAATTTTCATAATTATTATATGAGATTTTTAGAATTAACTCAATAAAAAGATTATATGATATTATCTTATTTTTTGCCTAATGTGTTGCGCAAATAATGAACGAAAACTATAAAACCTAAATTTAAAATAAATAAATTTTATACTCAGTTGTAAAAAATAATGAAAACAAATGGCAATTAAATAATGAATATCAAAATTTAAGAAATTTAAATATTAATTTTAACATAAAAAAGTAATTAATTGATCAGCTTTATATAAAAGTCATAAATCAAATACATATAATACGTGATGAGTGTCCATCTTAGTGTTTTTTCTTTTAAAATTGAGGGAGATAGGGTTTTAAGAAAATGTTAGCCTAATTAAACATTAAATTGATACCTTAATCATTTTCACCTAGTGCTGACCACCCATATTAAGGTTTCGAATGCCACCTGCATTATTGGATTTTAGATACTCTTATTGTTAGTTGTTTGGATTTTAAAGGATAGGTCAGCGCTATCTAGACTAGAAGGAGCAGTGATATGATCACTCGTACCATGTACAAAGTTATTTATTCTCCTCCATATAAGCTAAGTTATGGTAGCAAATGTAGATCTCCAACTCACAATTCTATGACTATTCATTTTCCTCTAGATGTTTCAATTATCCATCTATTAAAAGAAAGAGAGAAGAATATGTTTAAAAAAAACTTTAAAATCAATTAACTCTTCCCAAACTTATTTTGAGGTGGGACCGTCTCTAAAAACATGCAAAAGGCTCTCATTATCCTAATTTCACCCTGGACACTGGTCACCCTATGCAAGGTATCTTCTATTTCTTTCTACGTTAGTCATTAAGCTTTTAAAGACAAGAAGCCAAAAGAAGCGACAGGCACGTTCAGAGACTAACAACGCCAGACAATCATCCAACGACTACAAAGTCAAATATTATTCTTATATGTGAACTAATTTTGTAATAACCAGGCCCAAGGGAGAGAAGGGAGCCTAGGCCTAAGCTAGGAAAAAAAAGGAGACAAATAAACCATAGCAGAAGAAGAAAGAGGAGGAGGAAAAGAAGGAGGAAGAAGGGGGCATAGCGTGTGGCACTTGCGGCTAGAAAGGATGACTGGTGCGCAGTGTTGGGCGCGTGGCGCGCGTTGCCGAATAAGAAGAATAGAAGAAAAAGAAGAAAAATAAGAAGAATAAATGAAGAAGAATAAGGAGAAGGAGAAGGAGGAAGGAAATAGGGCGTGCGGTGCGCGCAGCCAGAAAGGCAAAATTACGCACGGTCCTGAGCGCACAGTGCACGGTTCTGAACTCGCAGTGCACGATGTTGGGCACGGGGTGTGCAACGGATGGTGTTGGGCACTCAGCGAGTGGCGAGTGGTGTTGGGCGCACGACACATGGTGCTAGGCGCACGGCGCGCGATGCACGGTGTATGTTGCTGAGGAAGAAGAAGCAAAGCGCATGTTGGGTGGACTTGATCTGCGTGAAGCAGACCATGACACAGCGTTCCAAATCCATTCAAAGATCTATGCAATGCCAAAAATTAGAGAACTGGAGAGAGAGACTGAAACTACACTCTTTCAGATAAAAAATCAGAGTTCGACACCGATTTTGGTAAATTTTCTTCTACCTTACATTCGGTTATTACTTTAAATTAAATCCTTAATCATGTATATGAAAATTTTAGGGAAATTGAAAACACGAAACTAAAAATAGAGGCGACTGTATGGAACCAAATTCGTGCGAAAGCTTTGCTATTTCTTTTTTTGTTAGAGATACTGGTAATAATTAAGTTAGTTTTTATTCGGGAATTTCATGTTTTCATAACATGATTTATTGATTTCAAAATGATTAATTTAAAAGTTTGATGGATGATTTAAGTGTTGTCCCGAAAGGTATTTTGCAAAGTTTTATATGTATATGAGTGAGTGTGTATTGAGTGTTAGTGTGGTATAGGGTATATGTATAATAATATGGATACAGACATGTCGTGTATGAATGAATAGATAAAAATGTAGTATACATAGGCTGCTATTTGTTTAAGTATAAGATTCCATGTATAAAAAGTAAATGGATTCTAAGGCATGTTTATGTATGTAGCTATATATATATATATATATATATATATATGAGTATGTAATATGTTGATTCATACGAAACTGTATGAAAATGTAAACAGATATATATGTATGTTGGTATGAGCATAAGTAGTCCTATGCATTGAATCCGTATGTGTGTAGGTATAAAATAATGTAGGGAGTTACGTAGGTGTAGAAATGCTTTATATCCATATTTGAAGTGGGAATATAGTTGTATGAATTTTGTATTAGTATAAGTGGTTTATGCATGTTAAATCATAATTAGATGAAATATGTATATTGTAAGAAAGTATATATATATATATATGTACATACTTAGAATAGGTTTATGGTTAAATATACTAGTAACAATGTAAATTTAAGTAAACAATGTGTGTAGATATGGATTGTTGTTGTTTGTTGCTTACATAGTACTTTGGGTGTATGTTTAATACGATATAAACTGTATATGTTGGACATACATGTATGCATGTGATTGTTTGCTCAAATGATTTTGTGTGAGTAATTTTTTGTTATGTATACTCGTTATGAGTGGAATGAGTGTGCATCTCAATTGTGTAAATAAGTGTGAGAGAGTGATAAGATTGGTTGTTGGTTGTGTGAGTGATAATATAAATTGATACCATTGTTGAATGTAAATTTTTCTTCAAAAATATAAATATAATAATATTTGGTAGAAAAAGAATAAAATATCAAGAATGTTTGAGTTTCTGAAATTGTGATATAAAATAAAAACAATCTTTGAAGAAGAAAAAGCTTACCAGGTATCATGAGAGAGAGTATACGGACTTGGTATATAGGACCCTACCGTGGATGAGTACTCAGTCGTACAGGATTGGGAAGTCTCATACCAAACGAAGTTATAACTTGATTTAATTACGCTCATATTGGATGAAGTATTGAGACGGTCTATAATTGTGGTGCCCATTACCGGATGGGGTATGGGGACTGCTGATGAACAGTAAAAGAAATATTTATACATTTGCGTGTAGCGGGGATCCCTATAGGCCCCCAGTAATACCGGTAAGAAAAATAACAATATATAATAGAAATGGAGATGATCTAGATACGTATCTGATGTGGTTGATAGTATTTATGAGCGAAATGAAATTATCTTAGTACGAATCCAATACAATACGATGATATTTATAAATGAGAATAATATGCATGGTACCAACATATAAATATGTTAGAATCGGTAATGAAAATGATGTGATTCTTGATTGTTTCTTTTATTATATTTGCAATAATGATGATGACTAAGGTTGTCTTGCAAATTAGATTATATGAATATGAAATTTGCATTGGTTTTATCAAGCTTGTATGAATGTATGTTTACATATTTCTGCTTTGAATACTACTTTATTCTTATTGAGTCCGTGAAACTCACTCCAATTCACACACCACCCCTTTCCCCCAGCGTGTAGATTAGTTCAGGTCATAAGGGAGTTCAAGATTAAAAGAAGAATTCGAAGAATCCTTTAACTACCTTGGACGCTTATTGTAACGTATATATGAATGTATTATTATTATTAGATTTTGAAAGATTGTTGTGAGCCTCATAAATTATGATTATGTATAAGGGATGCATTGTTGATTTATGGAGATCAACATAATGTTGCAACAAAATTTATCACGTTCATATGTGAGGTGATGCTTTTTTTTCTCTAAAGTATTCGGGTCGTTACAATTGATATCAGAACCGCATTTCTCGGAACTATTCCTTGTATCATGAGGTATAGGGTTATTGTGAGGTTTGAAGTAAAAAAGAAATCAGGTAATATACATCTTAGAAGATTTTTTTGAAACTTCCTCCGAAAACATGGGAAAGCAAAATTATAAGTTTGGAAATTTAAGGAGATAGAAGTTGCATAAGTTGGAATGTGATAAGTCTAGGAAATAAAAGGTTAGAGCTCCACTCCAAAGCTAAGTGGGAATGGTGTATATGTAAACTTATTAGAGCTTAAACTTCTATTGAAAAGTTGATCCAATAAAAGCAAAATAATAAAGTAAAATTTTGGGGGAGGAATTAAATTTCCCCTCAAGTTTGGAAAAGGGGACCAAAGAGTTTATTATTGCTAATTGTGTCATGACCTATATCAAGATCATGAAATAATAAAGAGCTTGGAGGTTTAGACCATTCTTTTGTCTTAAAAAGCTTCAATATAATCTCAATTACTTAATTACTTGTCTTTTGGATATTATTGAGTTTTCGTAATAGATAATTATTTTACGAGGCGAGGCAGTTTTTAACCTCCTATTTTCCTTATCAGTGCTTTTGTAAACACTTAGGTTATTGATGCTCTAATACTACTATCTCTAGCAATAGACATTACTAGAGATATTTTAGTTAATGGATAATTTACCTTTAATTGATTCCTTACGAAATAGAAGAGCCTTTAGAGACCAAGAATAAAGATATATCCCAAAAAAAAAGTAGACGCATAAGCAATATTTTAAAAGACCAAATAATGATCCGATATTTTGATGCCTTTTAAAACTGCCCACAAAATTTCCTTTAGGAAAAGCGGATATCTTGCTTGTTTTGAATTCCCATCAAGGTTCCATATTGCAACTCATGTACCTTGTGGATGAAAGTATCTTGAGATATGAAATAAATCAGGTACCTGGTTAATATATATATATATATATATTAAATGAGATATAGTACACCTTATTAGTATTCATATTCTTGAAAGTCTTTATTCCTCCTAAATTAAGTTCTAAGGAAGAAGATGATGTCTTAGGGACATGTTATGACCTAAATCATTGATAATATAAAAATAAATCTGGAATATAATTCTTTCATGCCAAAAGGGAACACAAAAATGGATGCAACATACCAAGATAAACCCTTAAAGCCAACACTATCAGCGTAGCGCAACAGAAGTGTGTTGTGGACCCATGAACCATAACACATGAAAGTTTTCTCTCAAATGGACAAAGAGAAATTATTGGTGGGATAAATGTGAGATTTATGCCCTAGGACTATATTTATGAACGATCACACAAAAACTGTGAAAACCAAAAGGGTATAATACCTTATCTCAAAAGAACAAAAGAAGAAAAAGTTTTATCATTAATAGCAAGGTTATTAAATAAACTCCCGCATAAGGAACTGATAATGACTATCAATAATAACTACAGATTCTTTAAATCACCAAGTACACTCAAGAGGGCTTTTAGAAAAACTAATCGTAGATTCACTGCCCTACAAGACTGACATCATATTAGGATATAAAAAAAGAAAAAAAAAGAACCTTTCTGAAAGCAAAATTCTTAAACATAGTACGATTATTAGTAAAACTCAGATGACCTGAAGTAAGAACTAACCCAACCAAATCTTCATTTGCTAGTAGCCATAATGGTCTGTTCTCAACACATAATGAAACATTTTAAGAAAAAGGGTACATCTGAATGGAAACTCTTATTGAAGGACCTTGTCCCTCCTAAATTAAATTCCTAAAGAGAGAATATCTCTGCCAATATGTTTTAACAATAAAATCCTTAGTGTGAATATCGATCGCATATCGTTTCCTTATTTTGAAATTGGAATGTGAAACTTGTACATTATACAAATATATCAGATAGACCCGCAAAGTAGGCACTCCCAAATTAAAATTTAAACACATAAAATAATTGTTTTTTCAAATCAACAAGGAATAAATGAGAATATGACAAACCCATGGATCATATCTCAGGGTCATGCCTAAGAGTAATCACTTGCAATATTTAGAAGCAGTGTAGTATTTAACCCCGGGAGGATTAGAATAGGTAGATAATATAATCAATCTTAGCCAACCATTATATGACCCTTATATCAAATACTTCTCATGATTCTATATAAGAAATATAAATTTCATAATTGTTTACGTAAAAAAAAAAAAGAGGAAGCTTTGATGCTAGAACATTTTCAAAATCTCCAAGGGTAATTTAAAAGGTCATAAAATAAATGATTTTCACTTAAGGATATCAACCTTGAGAGAATGTAAACATACCATAGTGTTTGGGTTATTTAGATAATTAGGAACACATTGTTGTGAGGAATAGAGAATGCAAGATTTATTAAGAGACTCTTTGGAATAATGACCAAACATGTCATGATCCTTCCAATGATAAATGGTAACAATAATCACTCAAGTTGTAATTTGAAGATATTAGACAATTATGAAATTGAGAAACCCAACATAAACCAATATAATATTCCTTCATACAGATAAAATACGATCACACTACCATTTTGTTGAAGAAGCCACTAGGAAGTTAGAACGGTTAATAATTCACAAACTTCTGGTAAGATCAAATTTAAAGGACCAAATTTTTATGAGGGAAGATTGTAATAACCAGGGCCAAAGGAGAGAAGGGAGCCCAGGCCAAGGCCAGGGAAAAAATAAAGGGAGACAAATAAACCCTAGCAACAGAAGAAGGAGGAGGAGGAAAAGAATGAGGAAGAAGGGGGCATGGTGCGCAGCGCCTGCGACCGAAAAGAATGTCGGGTGCATAGTGTTGGGCGCGTGGCGCGTGCTACCGAAGAAGAAGAATAATAAAAAAAGAGGAAGGAGAAAGAGAAAGAGAAGAATGAAGAAAGTAGGGCGTGCGATGCACGCGGTGCTGAGTGCACGACGCGTGATGTTGAACTCGCAGCGTGCAATGATGGGCACGCGGCACACATCGCACGGTTCTGGTACGCGACCCGCAACGTGCAATGTTGGGCGCGCGACGTATGGTGTTGGGCGCACGACACGTGATGCGTGTTGCTTAGCGTGTTGTGCCGAGTGCGCGATGCATGTTGCTAAGGCAGAAGAAGCAAAGTGCGTGTTGGGTGGACTTGATCTGCGTGAAGCAGACCATGACGCGGTGTTCCAGATCTGTCTAAAGATCTGTTCGATGCCAAAAATCAGGGAACTAGAGAAAGAGATTAAAACCGCACTCTTTCGAATAAAAAGCCCGAATTAAACACCGATTTTGGTAAATTTTTTTCTACTTTACATTCGGTTATTACTTTAAATTAAATCCTTAATTATGTGTATGGAAATTTTAGGAAAATTGGGAATATAAAACTGAAAAGGGAGGCGATTGTATAGAACCAAAGTCATGCGAAAGCTTTGCTATTTCTTCTTTCATTGGAGATCCTGATAAGAATTAAGTTAGTTTTCATTCGGAGATTTCATGTTTTCATAAAATAATTTATTGATTTTAAAATTATTAATTTAAAAGTTTGATGGATGATTTAAATGTTGTCCTGAAAGGTGTTTTGTAAAGTTTTTTTATGTATGTGAGTGAGTGTGTATTGAGCATCAGTGTTGTATAGGATATATGTATAATAATATAGATACAGACATGTCGTACATGAATGAATAGGTAAAGATGTAGTATGCATAGGCTGCTGTTTGTTTAACGTATAGGATTCTATGTATTATTATTATGAAATTTTGAAAGATTGTTGTGAGTCTCATGAATTATGATTTCATACAAGAGATATATTGTTAATTTATGGAGATCAATATAATATTACAGAAAAATTCATCAGATTCACATGTGAGGTGACACTTTTTTCTCTCCAGAATATTTTGATCGCTACAAATTATATGCTAGTCTCGGAGTCATTTTAGCATCATTTGCATTCGTCTATCTCATCTCATTATGAATTTTATCGCTTATAGACGTACAAATATAGAATATTTCCATACATACTAAATGTGAAAGGATAACCTAGAATTCTTTCCACCTCGAAGAACCCCAAAAATTCTTAAGCCAAAGTATTTAAATATATTTTATTACCTTTTGGGTATAATATTTACATATTTAACTTATTTGACATTCATACTATTAGATAACTTGACTTTTATGTGATGATGATACATATATAAATCAATTTATATTAACAAAATTGATTGAAAAATTAATTTAAAAATAAAAATTTCAAAAGTTAGGCTATTACTTCATTAAGCCTATTTTTTCACTTACGTGCATGAACCCGTATATGTATACATATATACACACACACACACACACACTTGACCTTTTCTTAAATGGTGTTCCTCTAGGGCAGATGATAAACAAGAATATGTATGTGTGTGTATATATATATATATACACATTTAATGTTATGAATCCATTTTTTATTCAACCAAGGAAAACTTTAATTTTGTTGGGAAGTAAAATCCAATGGCCTTAATTTGGATAGACTCTGATGGTATTAGATAGAACGTACATGTCAATCAGGGCGCTGCCCCGATTGGTATGAGGTTGGGTCCACGTGCATTCTATGTGTCACTAAAAATTAATTTTCATATATTTTTTTTTTCCTTCGTAATTGCTTTTATTGGTAAAATGAAAAGTAATAAAAAAGGATAAAAAAATTAGAATATGATATTCCATTATTGTAATCAAGAAATTTGCATTATTAATTAATTACTACATTTATTTTATTAAAAAAAATAGTAATCATTATACATATATATTTTTTGATAATTAAAAAATTATATAAGACAATAAATATTTTAATTAAAAAAATATAACCGTTAAGGATATTACTTTTGTCTGAAATCGTAATAAATTTTATAAAACTTAATTTAATGTAGTCACTACAGCTCTATAAATATATTAATAAATTAATTTTACTAAATAAATAAAATTTAATTATTATTAAATATGTCTTTATTTCATAACATATTTGTTAAAAATTTAATCTAATTGATACTTATAAATCTATAAATATAGTTACTCTAAATATAGAGAATTTAACTGTTATCAAATATATTTTTTATCCATAACATATTCGTTGATATTTAATTTAACTTAATTTTCATAACTCTGTCAAAATATTAGTGAATAAAGTTACTGATCCTATTAAATTAAGAGAATATAATTATTATAAAATATTTTTTTTTGTTCAAAGTATAAATGCTGATATTTAATATGATTTTATTATAATCACTTAATAAATATATTAATGAATGAAAATTTTAATTTTATTAAATTAAATATTAGAGTCAGTTTCATTATATAAGTAAGTGTATAAAGAATATATTCTTACCAAAAGAGTCCATTAATGAATACATAATTAATTTAATTATAATATTCATGTAAGTATAGCTCGGTCCATATCAAGTGGCAATAAATATAATTTAATGCTAATGTTCTTTTTTTTAAGATAAGAATTTAATATTTGCTGCCTAACCTATTGATATCATTAATGTTACAATTTTATTTATCTTATTTGTCCGTTGCGTTTAGCGGTTTCTGACCCGTTGAACTCCTTCTTAGTCAACGCCTTCCCCTCAAATTCTCCACATTTTTTTCTCATTTATTTTATTTTTAATTTTTTAATAATAAATACATGTTTTAATTTAGTATATTATTTAAAAATTTTTAAAAATGAAATTTAATATATATATATATATATATTATACATGGGTATATATTATATGAGAACAAGAGAAGCAAAGTAGGTCCATAACTTAAGATTTGTATCATGAAATAGCATCATTTACTAAATTACATATATTTTAGGGGGCATACCATGTAAAGATTCGTCCTTACATAAATGGTTAAATAATAATAATAATAATAATAAATTATAAAAAAAATTACTCGAGAAATTTATGATTTCTCCATTATTATTTTGTTATAGTCCACCGCAAGGAAAAAACAAAGCATATATGTTTAAATTAAATGCTATATTTAGAATTTATTTGGAAGTTTTTGATATTTTTTTTATAATTTAATATAAAAATCTTAAATTTTAACAATACTATTTTAAAATTTCATATTTAATTATCTAAAAATAATTTATTTATTCCAAAAATAATATTTTGACTCTTAATTTAAAATGAACATAGTATGATTTGATACATGCCCAATTGATACCCATTTCTCCTTAATAGCAACAAAAAAACAAAATACTTTTATTAGATTATGGTAGTGATAAAAGTAAGTAATTAGTAAATTAATGTGAATTATATATTTTCTTACCTTAATTTATAAATTTCAAAGAAAGTGAACTAGTTAAAGTTTTAGTGTATAATTGAAGGGTCCACTCCTAGTTTCAACTTTCACACTTGTGTGTGATGGGATTCATGTGAGGCTTTTTATAATACATATTCTCACATGATCCAAAAAATAAAGTGACTCATTTACAGCTCTTAACTTCATAATTTATCTCAAAGTTTCCATATAAGAAAAAAAATACTTCTTTTTCTTTTTTTTGGATAATATATATAAAGATCGTGACGAAACTGTAATAATTATATAATGATTTTATAAAAGTAAATCTGAATTTAAATTATCATGATTGTATTAGATTAGATTTAAAACGAAAACGTACATGAATTTATAACGGAAGAAATATGCACGTTCTGTGATATATCTTCTAAATCATTACATGATCATTTGAAATTCTTACGCTATTTTTATATTTGATAATGAGATAATAGAATTAAAAAATTATACGTCTATTTATATATTTAATTTTTTATTATTAAAATTAATATTTTTATTATCTGTGCACATAAAAAAAGACTTACGTTTTATTTGATGCATTAAAATTTAATAGTTATTTATGTACAATAATTCTACGTATAAACTCACAGGAGTTATTAAAATTCAACAAATTAATTTGATAAAATTTAAAATTTATTTTATTTTTATATTAATAGAATTAAAATAATTAATTTGAGGTTTATCTAAATTATTATAATATTTTTAATAAAATAAATATTTATAACAGTTATATTTTAATAGTCCAAATAATAATAATAGTTGAGATTATTTATTTTTCTTTTTTTAAAAAAAATTAATAATTGGTTATCTTCCATTAAAGGGCGGGTAAGCTCTACTCCACAACTAAGCAAGCATCAGCGTGCAGACAAATTTATTCTTCTCTTCTTCCTTTCTTTATTCTCTCCCAACTTAATTTTAGTTTTGAATTTCGGTGATTCATTCTCTCCTTTCTTCTTCCTTCTTCTCTCTCCTTTTTCTCTGTGTTTATTTTATAACACCACCGATTCCTCAATTTTTCTTCAGAAAAAATTAAACTTCATATCTGGGTCGCCTAAATCTTACTGGTATACTCTCTCTCTCTATATATGTGTGTGTATGTGTATCTACTTGGTTGCTTCACTGATTTTCCTGACTAATAAGATCTGCCATACGGGTTTTTGGTGCTTTGAAGAACAAGTTTATTTATTTTTGTTTGTACAGTGATTATTATTATTAATTTGTATGTTTTCTTGTGCCCATTTATTTGTTATGAAGAGTGATCCTTGAGTGATGAGTCTGGATCTTGAAGGTTTCTTTTTAAAGCTTCCTTCAAAAAAGAGCTTGAATATTTGCTCTCTGATTTTTTTTTTTTAAATTTTTGTTGCTTTTTTAAAAAAAAAAAAATATTTCCGGGTTGCTTATAAGAAGATTTCATCAGTAAACTGGGTCTTGCTTTTGTCTGGATACTTTCCTGCATTTCGTTATTATTTTTTGTTTGATTGAATTGCAAATTCTTCCATTTTAGTGGTGGGTTAAGAACTGGAAGCTGTGTGCTTGATAAGTTTCTTTACAAATTTCCTATATGTATTATTATTTTTTTCCTTTTACCCAGAAAATATCTAGATCAAATACGATTACTACCCTCTGTTTGGTTGCTGAGAAACATGAGTGCTGGAGGATGAAAGTACAATTATAAATCCAGGATCCTCAAAGCCGGTGTTAATTGAATTTGGCTGATGTCAACTGCGTTGATTTTTTCTTTTCTTTTAACTGGGATTGAAGATAATGCATTAAGCTAGTATCAGCAATATAACAGAGCATAACAAAAGTTTATAATACATGAAGTTATTTGGGAATTTTGAAATAGAAACTGGGAAAAAATAAGCGACGTCTAAATGGGAGAAGCAAGAAATTTTATGTAAGTTCAATGAAAAAAAACTTTGCAACCAGGTAATCTTGATGTTTCACATTTCCAGGACTGCAATTTATGATAAAGTTCCAATGTACATGATCTTAGGTGAAATACAGTTCCTGTTTCTCCTTGCTCTCAGAATTTGAGGTGGCTAATGCAAAGAAAATACTGTTTAGTGGGGAGAAATTAGAGTATATATTATCTTAAGTTTTATTTGATGTTTGGTTTTTGATCTTATTCTTATGGAAATTCTTGGACAACTTCGAATTACTTGTTTCTGGTTTTTGCCAGTTTGGAGTTATATATGTGGTATTTGTGCCGTGCAGAAGCAGATAGAAGATACATGTTACTCAAGAATTTGATGGAAGAAAAGCAACTGGATTTTAATCAGCCACTTTTATCTGTAAGGAAGTTCTCATCGACATTACCCCCTTCAGAAACAAAGGGCAGAAAGAAGCCTGATAGTTCTGTTCCCAGTAGACCTCCTCTTCCTGTTTACAAATCAGAAATTAAATCAGGTCCTGTGAGGAACCCAGGAACAGTTCCTTTTATTTGGGAGCAAACCCCAGGAAGACCTAAAGATGAAAGCAAATCACAAGCTAAGGCTCTCGCAAATCCATCTATTGCCCCGAAGCTTCCGCCTGGGAGGATTTTGAATGGTAAACAACGGTCTTCAGATAAAGTTTCTGAAGTTAAAACAGTTGGTCAGTCTCAAGTTGAAACTGTCCCTTCTAGTTCTGAAAACCTTAGATTTTCGGAGAAAAATGCGAGTACATGTGAAAGCTCTAGGGAGGAAATGGAAGAGACAGGAAGTTATGTCATAGATAATGATGATGAAGCATATGTGGATGCACTTGACACACTTTCACGAACTGAATCATTCTTCCTGAATTGCAGTATAAGTGGTGTTAGTGGGTTGGATGATCCGGATCTGAAACCATCTGGAATCTTCTCTGCGGATCCACAAACTCGGGATCTCATGATGGGGCGATTCTTGCCTGCTGCAAAAGCAATGGCTTCAGAAGCGCCTCCACATGCTATCAGAAGACAACCCATTGCAAAGGAGCAGCCAAGACAGACAAAGATGATAGTCAGCAGAGATAAGCAACAGCCAAATTACCAATATAGTCCAAACAGTTTCTTACATAATGCACAGAATAAAAGATGGGACGAAAATAGTAGTGATGATGATGATAATGTTGGACATGAAAACTCATCAGTTGGAGTTTGTGGATTATTCCCTCAACTTTGCTTGAAAAATTCCTTTTGCGTTCTGAGTCCCGTGCCAGGGATAAGAATGCAGGGCCAAAGACCGGCTTCTTCTGTTCGTAGACTTCATGCTAAGTATTTAAATGCTAGATCTTGCAGTGAAACAAAGAATGAGGTATTGAAGTTCTCTTCATCTATCCTTGCTTTTGTTAATTCCTCTCCTTTCTGTTAATTACTATTTTCAACTTCTGGAAACAACTCTTTCCAAAATTAACCTTTCTTCTTTTCTTTATAGCATGCCAGTTGTGCTGCAAATGAGCAAAGATTGACAAGGGGCCATCAAAAAAAGGAGCTGCATGAAGATAAGATTCAACTAAAAAGGGTATCCAACCGGATTACTTGTGATAGTTGGAAATCTAATGGATCTCCGAACAGACATTTACAGATTAATGAGTTGTTGCCTTCCCGAAATGGATTAGTTCCCACAGCAGTCAATCAGGGGCAACAGTCTCTTGGGTTTCCTGAAAAGGATAGAACTTTTAGGGTCAATGGCATTGACTCACAGAGAGGTCCAAAAAGTTTTCAAGAACTATTGGCCAGTGATGAAAGTAAATGGGAATCTGGCTCAGGGAGTCCTGTAGTCGAGAAAACGCTGTATATAGATTCTGTACATACAATAGAATCCCCAAATTTATATTCAAGTTCATCGGATACAAAGGAGATAACTGATAATCAAGGAGATGATTTTGAAGTTCATCCAAGAAATGGGGAAATAGAAGAAATTTCTTCTGTGTCTTCTTCAGTTCCTGAGAGCAATCAGTTAAATGTTGTGGATGAAAAGGCAATATCACAAGTTAAAAGTCTTGTGCTTGTTGACTCCAATATCAAATCCTCTCCTGACATATTGGCTAGTGAGAAGCACTCGGATGGTCTCAAGCATGATGAACATCAAGATTCGATCAAGTCAAGAAGTCACAAGATGGTTGAAAATGGGAAGATTTATCTAGAAAGCCAAGTGTGTAATAAACCATATAATCTAGATGGTACTCAATGCCTCAACCTGGATCATATTGCACTAATGAAATCAAACGTGGGTGATACTGAGGTTATTGGTTCAGAAAGGAAATCACATGTAAAATCAAGTAAGAAAGAAAATCCTGATGACATGTATCGAAAACATCCTCTACCTCCGCCTTTACCAAAATCTCCATCCGAATCTTGGCTGAGTCGTACATTGCCTACTATTTCAGCAAGGAATTCACCTTCATGGTCTTCTCCTGGTACAAATAATTATACTAGATGTCAGCCTTTCAAAACCCCTTCCGAAGATCCTAAGTGGGAACTTATTGTTAAATCTTCAAATGTGCAGCATGGCCACTTGAGGTTTTCTTCGGTAATAACATCTCCTTAATTATTTCTATCTTCTGCCGTATGGGTTGAGACACAAGCTTCGTTTTTTAATCTTTAGGATTTAAATTCATGTATGCTCACTTCACATCCTAATGCTTATCATGGCAGGAACTTCTTGAACCTATACCAGAGGCTTAGCTGCATAGAAGCCTCCAGTCCGCAACCTTATAAGTTCCTTTTGCCAGTACAGGGTGCTTCATACGCTTTTTAATATCTTAAAGAAGTTTTCCACCATAAGGAGCTCTATTTATTGATTTACTTGGTATGTATAACAGGTAACTGTAAATCTCCACGGCTACTCCTTGCAGTTCTTGGATGGCTCTTATAATCTGTAAATCTCATCAGTATACAAAACCTGGTCTTCTGTGATTCTTTTTTTGTAAATGGAAGTTAAGGGCTCTGTTTTTCTTTCCTGGTTTTTAGTGGATAAATATAATAAACAAGCAGAATGCTAGTTTGGAGCTATGTACACAACTATCAAGAATCAATGGAGTTCAAATAATTATGGCTTCATTATTGGAAAGAAATGATGCTGTCTTATTTTGAGATTCATGCTTAGAGATTATCATATAAAGTTTAAAAGTTGATATGATAATTCATTATAGTTGGGGGAATAATCTTTGCATATGTATTTACTCGAATCAATATCAAAAAATGCATAGTGATTTTGTATATGTATATGTATTTGATGGAGTCAATATATGAAAAGAATCAAAACGGATAGGACAGGTGAACTGCCCAGATCAAAACTCTAAAATGAAGGGTCTAGACGTTTTTTTCTATTTAAAAGTTAGATACAGCTAGTGGCCTTTGATGTTTCTAAAGACCACCCTTATCCCTTTTTTTCGTTTCCCAGTGTGTATGTATATTCCCAAAACACTATTTAATAAAAATATAAAAAAATAATTAATGAGCATTAAATGTTCTTTATCCTACCTAGCTAATCTTTTTTACATAGTATAAGAGCAGTGCCTGTGATAAGTACTGATTTTCTTGATTTTCACATTACAATATTCCCCTACTGCTCAATGACAAACCCTAATACAGATGTAGTGACACTCCTAAGCTCAGACCAGCCTGAAATGCAGCTCGTCACAACCACACTTGATGGATCTAACTACTTGTTTTGGAGCCGAGCCATGGTGATCGCATTGAGAGCCAAGGATAAGCTTGCCCTCGTCGATAACAGATGTAGAAAGCCCGAACCCGATGTTGTAGAATATGAGCGATGGCACAAAATAGACAGCATGGTGGTGTCTTGGATTCTGAACACGATGAATAAAGAGCTCGCTAGCGCCTTCTTGTTCACCACATCAGCAAAAAACCTATGGGACGAAATAAAAAAGAGATATGGTGAAAGCAACGGATCTCTGTCATATTAGCTAAAACCCGAAATAAGTTCCATCATGCAATCTAACCTTTCTGTCACAGCCTATTACACAAAACTCAAAAGGCTGTGGGATGAGTTAACACACCTAAGGCCTTCACCTGCTTGCACCTGTCATGCTGCAACACAACACAGTGAAATAGATAATACCGACAACCTAATTCAATTTTTAATGGGTCTCAATGACTCATACGACCATGTTAGAAACCAAATATTGATCATGAAACCCTTGAAGTAAATAGAGCTTATTCCATGGTGATTAGCGTTAAAAAACATATGAAAATACACAATAGTAACTCATTTGAGGGGTCACCTGCTCCATTTTATACCAATATGAAAGACAACCCAAAATTTCCAAACAAAAAAAAGGAAAAGGACAGCAGGGCATGCACCTACTGCAAAAATACATGACACATAAAGGACACTTGCTTCAAGCTCCATGGCTACTCGGAATGGTTTACAGAATTCAAAGGGAAAAGGAACAAAGAAAAGGCTAATGCAGTGGCAAACAATACCTTTGATAACGCCAAAGCAGAAGTATCTAACACAAACTAGGGCACAGAAATGTCCACACTCATACAACAAGAGATCAGCAAGTATTTGAAAAACTAAGGAGCAAACACAGCAGAATCTGCAGGGTGCGTGGGCTACTCTGGCCCCCCTGGTAAGCAACTTAAATGTTGTTTTTTACATATCTTTAATGACATAGGAACTTGGATAATAGACACAAGTGTTACATCACACATATGCCGTGATCTTAAGATGCTTTCAGAACCCATAAAACTAGAACCTGCAGTGCCCGTCTCGTTACCAGACGGAACCACGAGCCATTCAACCCACAAAGGAACTATAAGACTATGTGACAACTTAATTCTACCATATGTTCTTTATATACTAAAATTCACTTACAACCTTATTTCTGTCAGAAAACTAACCCAAGCTACAAATACCTACATTTCTTTTTATCCCAACCATTGTTTTGTGCAGGATTTGACAACTAAGGAAACATTGAGGATGGAAACAATAACGAAGGGCCTGTACACCCTGAGTGAAGACATTGACCCTAATAAAGCATATATCAGCCACATCCAAGAAAATAACCTACAACTATGGCACAAAAGACTCGGCCACACATCCACAAAAAAATTGATCCACATTCCTAATTTAAAGTTACCAGGCAGTGCAGCTTTACATGATTGTGAAATATGTCCCTTGACAAAACAACAAAGCTTATCTTTTTCTAAAAATTTCATCAATACCAGTGACATTTTTAGTTTAATACATGTTGACCTTTAGGGACCGTACTCGGTTAATTGTACCTCTGGTGCACTTTATTTTTTAAGCATACTTGATGATTTTTCAATAGCCACTTGGACTTATTTATTAAAAGAAAAAACGAGCGTGTCAAATACTTTGGAATACTTTTACAATCTAATACAAAAACAATTTAAGAAAACAATCAAAAAGGTTAGGACAGACAACAGTACTGAGTTCATAAACATTTCATGCAAAAATTTTTTTCAAGAAAAGGGTATCGTGCATCAAAAAATCTGTAAATACACACTACAACAGAATGGGGTGGTGAAGAGGAAACATAAACACCTACTACAAATTGCTAGGGCATTAATGTTTGAATCAAAACTACCCAAAAATTTTTGGGATGAAGTCATACTCACAACCACACACATAATAAATGTTTTACTAAGCTCTGTTTTAAAATGAAAAACTCAAACCGAAAAACTTTGGGTTGCTTATGTTTTGCCACAAATGTCATCTCTCAAAAAGATAAGTTTGAACCTAGGGCTTTGAAGTGTGTTTTCTTAGGGTATGCACCCGATGCAAAGGCTCACAATTATATGACATAACAAGCAGAAAAACGGTTTTTTCAAAGGATGTCATATTTCATGAACATATTTTCCCATATGAAACAGAACACCCTAAACCAGATTACCATGACACACCACTGTCAATACCAAATGACGACACAGTAAACACACCTGAAAACCAATTACAAAGAAAAGAAGAAACTCCCTTATCAACTAGCACTCCCCAAGAGTCTGAAGTGAGGAGGAGCATCAGGGTGAAAAACAGGCCCGCCTGGATGGAAGACTTTGTCGCCCATACCACTGAACAACCTTTGTCTGAGCTTCCTTTCCTCATGTCCACCTCACCTACATACAACCATGGTTATGTTAATTTCATTGCACAAGTGTCTATTACCAAAGAACCAATGTCATATAGGGATGCTAAAAGAGACAACAAGTGGGTTGAGGCCATGCAAGCCAAACTGTCCGCACTGGAAAAAAATAGAACATGGGAGCTAACTACACTGCCAACAGGAAGAAGGGTTATCGACTCAAAATGGGTATACAAAATAAAATACAATGCTGATGGATCAGTTGATAAATACAAAGCAAAACTCATAACTAAAGTTATAACCAGGAGTTCGGCATAGACTACCATGATAGCTTCTCACCAGTGGCCAAAATGGTCACAGTTCAGTTACTTCTGGTCGTGGCAGCCGCAAGCGACTGACCAGTATACCAGTTAGACATCAGCAACATATACCTACATGGCTTTGTGGAAGAGGAGTTATACTTAAAACCCCCCAAAGGGTTACTTTAAGGCTAGTGAAGGGCAAGTCTGCCGCCTAAGCAAGAGCTTATACGGCCTAAAACAGGCGGGTTGACAGTGGAACAAGGAACTCACCTCAAGGCTCCAATCTATCAGCTTCACCAAGTCAGAGGCCGACCACTGTCTATTCACAAAAAGAACAAAAAGAAACTACGTTGCAATTGTGGTGTATGTTGATGACTTATTTGTCACTGGTCTTAATGAAGAAGAGATTTGTGAAGTCAAAAGCGCCATGAATGAAGCCTTCACAGTCAAGGACTTCGGCCAAGCAAGATACTTCCTCCGAGTCGAAATAGCTAGGTCAAAAGAAGGAATCTACATCAGCAAAAAAAAATACATCAGAGATATTTTACAAGATACAAAGATGGAAGATGAAAAAGGAAGCCATTTTTCCCTGCCTTCCGGACTAAAACTAAATACAGAGGAAGAGGAGATCCTACCTGATCCGGAGAGATATAGATGCCTAATCGACCGTTTACTTTATCTCAATTTCACCAGGCCCGACATAACGTATTCTACTCAACATCTCAGTCAGTTCATGCAACAACCCAGATGGCCGCACCTCGACGCCGCACTACACGTCGTCAGGTACCTAAAACAATATCCGGAGTAAGGCATCTTCTTCCCGAGAAAGAATGACTTCAAAGTATAAGCCTTTTACGACTCAGACTGGGCATCGTGCCCAATAACCCGCAAATCACTCACGGGCTTCTAATCTTCTTCGGGCCCATACTGATCTCCTGGAAAACAAAGAAACAAGCCACGGTGAGTAAGTCTTCCACAGAGGCCGAATATAGAAGCATGTCGTCTACGGTGTGTGAAGTTCAGTGGATAACCTATCTACTTCGTGATTTTCAAATAACACTCCACTTACCCGTAACATTGAACTGTGACAACAAAGCGGCCGAGTATATCACAGCAAATTTGGTCTTTTACGAACGAACGAAGCATCTTGACATCGACTGCCACATAGTACGCAACTAGGTTCAAAAAGGCTTCGTTGAAACAAAGCATGTCACCTCGAGGAAACAGCTCGCCGATTTGCTCACAAAGCCCTTAGGGACTTCAGCATATCATCGGCTTCTGTTCAAGATGAAACATCTAAGTTCTAAGAGTCAAAGAAGAGATGAGGAGGAACTCGAAGGGCCGAAAGCAAACTGACTTCATCTTGAGGAGCGGGTGAAAAGAATCAAAACGGGTAGGACAAGTGGACAGCCCAGATCAAAACCCTGAAATGAAGGGTTCAGATATTTTTTTATGTTTAAAAGTTAGATATAGCTGGTGGCCAATGACGTTTCCAGAGACCACCTTTATCCCTTATTTTTGTTTCCCTGTGTGTATATATATTCCCAAAATACTATTCAATAAAAATATAGAAAAACAATTAATGAGCATTAAATGCTCTCTATCCTACCCGGCTAATCTTCTTTACAGAGAAAATAAATGGCATATATAGTCAAATCACTTAATAAGTACACACAAAACGTACAATTCATATCTGAATTAACACTCTTATAAAAATAAACGAAAATATCTACCATCTAATTCATGAATCGACAAGTGATTGTTCTTTTCACATTAACTTTATCTAAACAAAAAATGTCTACGACAAACTTTTTGCTTCCATTAGAAAATGAAAGACTAATTAAATATCCCTGTAACATGTGTAATCTATGTACTAATTTGCTCACAATATTGGAAAACCATTTGAGATTTATCAATTACAAGAAACATGTGCTGAGCGAAGAAACTTCAACCTACGGAAGTTTCCTGGTGATTTCTATATATTTTCTATATATACCAGAGCTTTATATATACCACCAGCTGTATATCCAATCGACTTAAGTAATCTAACCATGACTAAAACAAGCTTGGAAGAAGGAAAAAGATGGTTTGAAATGTCAAACTGATTAAGACCTTACTTGGAATTTTCATAGATATTTATGACTATAAATACAGGGAGTACTCCAGCACTAGCACGTAACAGAAAAGATTAGAAGAAGAAGAAAAATGGCGAGAGAATTGGTTTACGTTAGTGACCAAAGCAATGGAGGTTTAGGTTTTGCGATGAACAGCTCCGCAGGTGGAGGCTTATTCTTGCTTTTCATGGTGCTTGTCTCTTTTTCGCTTGTCTCGTTGGTCGTTTTCGTTTGTGGCGACGGTGATGATCAGAAACCTCACAAAAGATTTTCTGGTGGCGGTGGTGGTGGCGGAGGTTGCGGAGGTGGTGGTGGTTGCGGTGGTGGCGGAGGTGGTGGTTGCGGCGGCGGCGGCGGAGGAGGTTGCTGAGAACCAGGCTATTGAGTTCAGTGTTAATTTAACTCTGTAGTTACAGTTCAAGGTTAATATATATTAGGTCAGCATATCCACGTGTCATTAAATGGTATTATATATATATATATATATATATATCTTCGTGGATCTCAAGATATATAGACATTTTCACAATTTTTGTTGTTGTTAATTCAGAATATTTTAATAAAATGTATGAATTTCATATTCTCTAAAATAATATTATTTAATTATTTAAAATATGATAAATTTTAATGATGTAAAATTCAAAATAAATCAACATGATAAAATTTTTTTACAATTTTATTTAAATATATAAAAAAATTGATCTTATAGAAATTCTCGCTACTTAATCCGCTATCAAAAAAGATAATAACTAAAGTTATTGAAAATGAAATAACTAAAATAAAAAAACGACATAAGATTATACATTGATAAGTAGATCTACTCATTAGTTAATAAAAAGATAAAATAATTTCTCTTGAAATAAACATTTTTAATATTATTAATATAATTGTTAAATTTTTACAATAAAAATTTGATGACTTACTTTAGGTCACGTGAATAAAAATAAAAATAAAAATATCTTAATTTAAAATTATAATTATATAAAAAATTAATTAAAATTAAAATCTAGAATCTTAATTAAGTGCACTTACATGAAAAAATTAATTAAAATTAACTAGTTACAATTATATAAGAAATTAATTATAATTAAAATTAAAATTTATAACTATAATATATATGATCTTCCCCTTTTTCTTAGTTAATTGCTTCATTTCTAACCTCTTTCTATTATGTGTTTAAAACAAGTTGACGAGACCATTATGTCATTGAGTTAATTGGTTAGACTTATTTTACTTTTTTTTAGATGAAGTCTTTTCTTTATAGTCCATGTTCATATTGCTTAACTTAATTAGCAAGTACAATTGGATTTTAATAATATATACATAATTATTTCAAGAAAATATAAATGGGTTGGAAAATTTTATAATTATAATTTTGTTCATTTCAAGTTCTATTTGTAACGACTCCGAAAATATTTAAAAGAAATAAATGATAATTAAAATGCAGAAACAAAATAAATTGTTAAGGTTTATATTTTTTACACAATAACTTAAGTATCAAATAGTACTACATGAATTACTCTTTTGAAGGAAATATACAAAAAATTTAAGGAAATAAACGAAAAATAAATAAAACTAGTATCCTACTTGCAACCCTCATGTGGATCGGGCTCTAGATTCTAGTCCTCTTGATATAAAATAGTTAAATAAAGAATGAACTATACTAGCCCAGTAAGAATATCGCACTACATCACCGACACAAAAAAAAGTTGGTAGAAAATTAAAACAACTAATGGAGCACTTAATTAAGCAAATTTATTTATCAATAATAAAACCATTTACCGTCCACTTATCATAATGAGATTTATAAAAACAATTTATAAAAATAATAACATTATATAGATCATGATTTCATATGTAATCGACAACATAACATATATATAAATTTATATTCATATTCAATAAATCAAACAACAACTGTCACTCTTTTTATCAGTCAATTGGTATCCATAGAAGTTTATAGGGATGTCTCTACTACACGTGAACCATTTTCTTTAACATTCTCAATTACGGGTCGTCCTCATACCCCGTCCAGTATGAGCACCCAATTACTAAATCTCAATACTTCGTCCGGTATGAGGATGAAACGGGCCGTCCCCATACCCTGTTTAGTATGAGCGCCAAATTATCAAGTTTCAATACTCGATCCGATATGAGACAACGTTCACGATAGGGTTCCCTATGTACCCGAGCCGTCCACCATCTCCTAGGATATCCAATAAGTCTAGCGTTTCATCCATTCACTTAATCACACAATTTTTTATTTTTCTTTTAACCTTTATTTTTTTCAATTTAGCCGTAAACACATAAAATAAATCATACACATATTCAAAGCCATAAAATCAATCAATAAAATACTATCATGCATTTAAACTGTAAAAACAATCAACAAAATAATAGTAGGTAATTTTTTATTCTGGCTCTATTAGCAATCTGTAATTAATTATAAACATTTTCTAAATTGTAAGAAAATATTATATTTATTGTTAATTAGACTTTAATTTTATAACAGAGAAGAAGATGAGAGATTCTAACTCAATTTGATACTTGAAAGGCTAAATTGCTAACTGTTTCCACTGGCGGTCCCCAGATTCCCTAAATTTTTCTTCAGGAAGTAAAATACGCTATAAATACCTATAATGTCTCAAACAAACCCAAAATCAGTCTCAGGGCCCACTTTGGCCAATTCCAAAATTCTGGCATGGCGGCAGTCCGCCTTGGGTCGGTTGTTTTCGGTCATTTTTAGTCGAATTCGGCCGATTTTGCATCAATCCCTGCGAGAAAACATGTTAAGGGGTCTCGGTTGACCGAACAAATATAAAAAATCGAAACTCACCGACAGTGGAGCTCTTCGGTGCGGTGACTCCTTTGGCTCACGTTGCGATTGAGTGTTTTGCTCCAGTCAACCTGTAGAAAAGGAAACGATGATCACAACGGTAAAAAAATTTTGTCGAACGGGAATTGACAAGGGCCTCATCGGAGGAGTTTTGTGAAATTTCCCGCGGCAGCGCCGCTAGGTTTTGCCTGCGATTTTTAGCCAATCGACCGATTCTTTTACTCCGATTTGGCCATAGGGGTGTTTAAAATTGAATTCCGAGCAAAAAAAATTTTTTTTACCTTTTTTGGCGGTCAGAAGTAGCTCCGGCGCGGTGGTGGGTGGCGGCGGCTCTCCTTCCCGGCGGCTGGGTCTTTTTCTCGGGCGAGGGCGACTGGCGGCTAGAGTTAAGGTTTGGTGTGAAAATGGTTATTTATACTCATCCACTTTTGATCTAGGTCGTCCATCGCATTTGATTTGAACCATCTGATATCGATTAAATTGGAAGTGAATCTGGACCATTCATCGCGATCCAATCTGAGCCGTTCATCGTGATCTAATCTGAACTGTTCGATCCTGTTCAAATCTGATCGTCCAATCGCGTTTAGGGAGGGAACGCATCTGGACCGTTCGTGTGCGCGGAAACGGATCTGAGTCATTTGATTGCAGGCACACGGATTGCCCGTGTGGCACCGTGTCAGCGTCCACTGCTACATGGCGCATTCTAATTCGTCGGGGATGCTGACCGAGCATCCTACATGGTAAAATTTTTCTAAATTGTATTCTGATATCTGATTTCTAATTTTTCTTTCAAAAACACCTATAAAATCCAAATTTTCACTCATTTTTTTTTAAATTATTTTCAATTTCATCCCCCACCAAATTTACTGCATTTTTATATTAAATTAAAATTAAAAAATTAAAAAAAATTATATTTATAAATTACTTTAAAGTATACAAAATTAATTTGGGTGTTACACTATTTTTCACAAAATTTGTAATGAAAATTAAAATGTAAAAGCCTTCCAATTTATTATTATTTTAAGAAACTTCATAACTAATATATGTATATATATATATATATCACACACAATTGCTAAGCAAAACCCAAAAGATTATGCCATTACCAAAAACAAAAAAGACAAAAAATAACGTGTTTCGTAGCATCCACTACTCGTTCAGTATAGAAGCTGAAATTATTGAACCCATTAATTTTCTCCACTCTCCGTTCACATTTATCCACACAACGGTATATGTATATAACATATATATATATATATATATATATTATATAGCCCTTAGTTATGGAACTTTTGTTCTCCTGACTATACATTCAAGGCTTTTATATATATATATATATACACACACACACACACACACATATATGCAATTATACATTTATCCACATAACTATGTATATGTATAGCCCTTAGTTATGGAACTTCCTTTCTCCTGACTATACATACAAGGCATTTTTTTTTTCGATATATACACATATATGCAATTATATACATATGGGTGAGTTTGTACTCTTGCAATTATAAGCATAGGCAAACTAAACAGTCTACTGAAAAAAGAAAAGAAAAAAACAGTAACAATTGAAAACAAGAAAACGCATTAATTAACAGTTTACGTGTATTGATTCAACTAATTAGATTCATAACCGCGTAAAAATAATTCCAATTTTCTACACCAAAAACCGAGTAGAACAAAGAAAAGTTAGACCAGAAAAGGAGGAAAAAACAGACGAAGACGAATTTGTATCTTCAAATTGCTACCAGTTTTTGCACGAAAACCATGGAAATTTTAGGCTAAATCTTTTTTCTCCTAATTTTCTTTAGACATTTAAGTTGACAAAATGCATCCATGTAATAAATATATAATTGACTTGAGCTTTTGAGTCAACCGAGTATATCTATCTATATATGAAGGCCATTGTTGCTTGAGAAGCCAAGGAGGCAAACAAGAAATTCATATATCATATATTTATTCTTCTAAAAATATGGCGCGGGACGTTGTGAAAGAAGGTGGTGGCTATGTAATGGAAGCTCATGGTTTTGTGTCACAAAGCACGGGAGGTATGTTGTTTTTAGGTGGGATGATTGTTATGTCTCTTTTAGTTATATCGATGGTAATATTCGCTTGTGGTGATCGTTCTGATCGTAAACAACAAAACTCTAGCAAAAAGAAAAGTGGTGGCGGTGGTACTAGAGAAAATAATCGTAGTAATGACTATGATGGTAATAATGATATAATTAAAGGAGACGACGGTGATGATAATATTGTAAGTGACCAAATTGATTGCAATGATGGTTCTGGTGCCATCAATGATCAAGGGGGCAACAATGATCATAATGTTCATTATCATAACGAGTCGAGTAATACTCATGTTGACATTGGTCGTAATCAAGAAGCCAACAACCATCACAATGAAGTGAACCGCCAAGTTAGTGGTGGTAGTGGAGGTCACAATAATGACAACAACCGTCAACATTTCCATGTAGATCACCATGGCGATAGGCTTCATATCGTTGATGATGGTCACCGAGGTAGTGTCAATGATCATGTTAATGTGAGTCCTCACAATGGCAACAATCACCATTTAGAAGTAGGTCATTACCACCATCACACCAACACAAGTAATGATCACTATAGTAGCAGCGATACTCATTACAGTGGCGGAGGTAGCAGCTACCATGACTATGGTGGAGGTTTCAATTTCTGATATGGATGACCATAAAATATGGTCACCATGAAACTGCTTTTATCATTAGAGATTTTAATATAGTCTTGGGACACGACATAACTTGTTAGTCGTAAATATTCAATAATTATTGTTTATTTTTTTAGAAGTTTATTATTAAGAGCATTTATATTTGTATGAATATAATTAATGCTATAAGTAATAAGTCATCACCATAAATTGTTTCATCAACACTAAATATAAATCAAACAATTTTCTTAAAACGGTGACTTAATTGAAAAAAAAAAGGAAAAATAAAAACAATATCTAATGTCTATATTGGTAACCGAGAAATATAAAAAATTATCGATCTCAAAATTATAGCGTGATATCATTAAAGTATTGATCAACTTTTAATACATAAAAATTATTTTAATTACGTAAAAGATTGATTATCATCATTTTCAAACTAAAAGAAATTTTTTTTACTCTTATAATATTTTCTTTACAGATAAAAATGGAAGTGAACTCTGATAAAAGCCTTAGAATTTCTCTTTTTTTTTTGTTTAACATTGTACCATTAATCTAACCACAATCCACATAAGATGTTATTAATTTTATGAAAAAATCGTGTAATAACAACGAAGGAAGATAAAAATCACCCAATATATCTACCTTACTAGAAGGAAAAAAATAATCAAAGTCTTACTTATGGCCTATGGGATAAGTACTTACAAGATCTGACTCCTATGTTCAAAATGACATGGTTAGATCCAAAGTACTCATCCTAACTGTAGCTTAATTATTGAATACTTTTTTTTCTAAATCCCAGCTATTTTTGTTTTTTTTCACTATAGACTCCTTTTTCACTCGACGAACAAGCTGATAAAGAAAGCGAAAGCTTAGTGTTGATAATCTCTTTCGTGTTTTCACTTAAAGTAGAGATCTCACTTCTTTTATCAGATTCTTGTTGTAGGCTCAACTCTAAATTTGGCATACATTTATGCTTTTTTAACCTCTCTACTTCTGGGCTCGATACCTTATTTATGTACGATCGCCATTCTTGTAATTTGTTAACCTGCATATCAGACTTATCATTAGTTAAAGAAAATATTATGTTATAGTAAATATTTTATTCCATAAGAAGCATGTGATTGTGATAGTGATTATAATCGAAATTATGACTGTGATTTCAAAAGAGTAGATACTTACATTAAGATGAGATAAGAGCTTGAATTGGCGATCAAACAAATCAGAAATTAAAATAGGAGCGCATAAGTCAGTTTGAATTTGGTTCATGCTCCATGAAGGTTTATGAGAAAAGTAATAATCATCTGAGATCTTCATACTAGTGTTTATGATATTTCCTCTGTTCCCAATAATGTCTCCAGGAGGCCACTTCTTGTCTTCCAGAAATCTGGCAGACCTTAATGGTTCTTTTCTAGCTATCGTCTCTTTTACTTCTAACATACATGAACTTGTTAACTTTCTTTCTCTGTGGAACATATTCAATTCATTAAGTCTCTTTGTAGGTCCAAAAGTTTCGCTGCATTGTGAGTTGATCATCCTGTCATGTCATTGCAAGTCCATAGTTGAAATTCATAGAGAGAGAAAGAGACTGTGAGAAGTTTTTTTAATCAGTTAAAGAGAGTAAAGTGTTAATTAGACATCAAGAATTAACTGTATACATTATAAGTATGAAAACTATAACAAAATTTCAATTTAAAATCAAACTATATAAAGGAGAGAAATTTCAAATTGTAAATGGGACAAACCGTGAAGAGACAGATTGGAAACCATATGGTTGGAGAGAATGTAATGGGTTCTTGTTCTCCATTGTAAGATGTTCATTACAACACAAATTTCCATAGATGTCTACAATCTCATCTCTTCTTTGTATTGGCTTGATGGTATGAGATACAACTGCATGTGCATAAAAATATATGTATTGATTGAGATTGGATTGAAAATACTAAAGACCCATAATTTTATTTTTATTTTTAAAAAGATTATTTCTATTTAATATTAGACTTTAATTCTCTTATGTTTATATACATTATGCAATATATTATATATATTTTTAATTTTTATTATTAATCATTTAATATTTACTATTTATATCATATCATTACCATATATATTTTAAAGAAGCGAGTTAAAATAAAAATTTTATATAGTAATTAACTCTATATATTTAGTTATGTATAAGAAATTATGGATTGAATTATATTTTTATTTAAAAATTATATTTTAATTAATATTTATGTATTATTTAATTAATAAATATATAAATTTATACTATCAAAAATAATACTAATAGACTTGAATAAGTTAGATAAGGAAAAGGAATGGAAAGCCTACCTTGGCCGGAGTGGTCGAGCTTTTTACTTCTATACATCTGTATTAATTACATGTATATATATAGAATTAATTAATCAGATGCAAATAGGTTAATTAATGGAAATGAAGATGATGATGAAAATAAATTAAGATTTATATAATGTAAGTAAGAACCTGCAAATGACTCTTGACATGGGCGATGCTAAGTCCTTTCACATTCATCAACTGAAGAACTAATTTTGGAGTTGCTCCTGCAACAAGTAACCAAGCAATAACCTTCTCAACACATATATATCTCATATATATATATATATGTAAGTATGTATGTGGGTGTATATATAGATTAAGAAGTATGTATATAGATATAGATATATGTAGTACTGTGTTGTCCTCCAAGTCTTTCAACAGCATGGAGGAAAGCTAGATGGAGGTCTGGCGTCCAACGAAGCCTTGGCATCTTTGATCTAACATAACTTCTTACTCTGCTGCTGACACCTTCTTGTTTTACGATTTCCTTCTTACCATCATCATCATCTTCTTCATCTTCTACTTCGGCTTCTTTGTTCAAGTCCAACCATCTTTCTTTCTTCTCATCATCACCCATTTGGATCTGCTTTCTACTTCATCATCTTTTCGTTCAGTCAAACTTCTTCTGTTTAATTAATTACACGCTCCCCATTAATCTTACCATTCGAATACATATATATGTATATATAATGGGTCTATGTCTATGTCTATGTCTATGTCTATGTATATAATGCCCGAATGGGAGTATGTATAGCCACTTCCGTGAAAAAATCTTTTTAGTTATAACTGAGATCTTGTTGAGTTTTAAACGTCCAAAAAAGCTTTTAGGAGGTGATAGGGAGTGTACTTTATTAGGAGAGAGTATATATTTATATATGTATGTATGTATACGTATATATATATTTCCTATCAAATTATATATATATATGTATCTTGGACGAAGTAAATCAATCAATCCAAAAAGTTCTTAATAAATTTGCTTATAGGGTCAAAAAATCTATATGTATAGATAAGCTATATCTAACCCTATAAGAACAGAAAGGAGTAGAATAATATTTTATATAAGCAGTGTATGTGTGTGTGTGTATACAGAGATTGATTAGGAAGTGGAAAATGTTTTCAGCAGTTGATGAATATGGATAGAATTACATAAAATCAACATAAAAGAAAAGAGATTTAACAAGAAGCACAGCATGGGGAAAGCCATTAAAGCCATTAAGTTTATAATTAAGTACCAGAGAAAATCAAGAAGACCGGGAAAAACCAACATTCTCCATGAATGATGCTCAAAAACTGAGAAATTACATCCACACATACATACACATACACGCACATATATTACTTATGTGAAAAGGTTTAAGATCTCAACTGTTGATGAATGAAAAATGCCTCATTGATATATTGTATGTATATATCATTTTAAATCCCAGGAAAACTTTGATGATTAATCAGATGAAACAAACACACAGACACACACACATGCATATATATATCAGCTTTTAGAGCTGATTGGAAGAGAAAAGTTGATCAAAACTTACCCGTCAAAGGAGGGAGCAAATCGGATGAGCTCTACGTTGAGTAATTAATTGCCGATCCACATGAAACAAATTTGCACCCTAATAATTGATTGAACTCATCATTTACTTGCAGGAGAGAGAGAGAGAGAAAGAGAGAGAGAGAGAGAGAAATTGGGTTATGGTAAGGGAACATTTGGTAGGAATATATGTATAGAAATAAGCTTCAAGACATTAGTCAATATCGCAGTCCTAATTTTCAATAAACAAATAAAACTAGTATTCCACATGGAATGATATCTATATATTCAATATTTTACAGAGATATATATATATATAAACAGAAGAAAATGGCGGATACATTCATCTCACTAGTCCACAGTTATAATATATATTATTTACCTAGCTATATAACCTCTCTAACATTTTCCTGATAAAACAACAAACATTAAAAGATTCATGTGACGACTTCTCGAGCCGTTCTCCTTCCATTGTTTTTTTTTTTTTCTTTTTACAGTCTCTCTCTCTCTCTCTCTCTCTCTCTCTCTCTCTCTCTCTCTCTCTCTTTCTCTGGCCTAATTTACTCCAAATCTTGATGATCTGATTTGGTTGTCGTTTGCTGGAGAATGAACTATTTGTTTTGTCATTATACATTTAGGATCTCGTTGCAACTTGGTCTACATTTGAAATTGATTAAATGTGCAAGTGTATGTGTGTGTCTATACATATATATATGGAGAAAGGTTGACCAACTTCTTCATTGAAATTGCACATATCATCCTAGATGCATGACCCATTGTCTTTCACACCCATCATTCCCCTAAAGATCATATCTCTCCTAGTTCTTTGTTAAGAGGATCAGCAATAGCCACTCCCTTCTACGTTCCGAGTTCATATATCCTTATTAGAAAAATAAATTTAACTATTACAATTTTACCGAGACTTAATATAAAACATCTTTATACCCACAGAGATTTAAAACTTAGCATATACATTACATTTATAGTTATATTAATTGGAAGTCACCATTTTATTAACCAAAAGTAATAGAAAGTGAATTAATGGATTTTGAACTTGTCTTGTCCCATTTCACAAAGTTATCCCAAGAGAGTCCAAGGATTTACTTTCCAAGAAAAGAATTTGAAAACTGTCATGGTGGGATGGAAACTAATTTTATATAATTTGGGAATCATTTCAAGGATTAGGTTTTCACAACAAGACACTCAAAACTGACTAGATATGTGTGTCCACATTTATCATTTTATGTACTACCTAGTTTGTGTTTGATAAAGAAAGACTACTCCTCAAGTGAAGACAAATATTCCAACTATATATTAAACTTACGATTAAGTTAATTTATATATATATATATGTATGTATGTATAGATAGATATATTGATTTAGTAATTTAGAGGAGCTGGAGAGAATAGGGAAGTGGGGTCAAGTCATGTCGTGTGATTAATTTAGAAATTATATGGAATTCTCTTACCCCCTACGTATGAATATATTATTATTATTGTTCTTCGTTATGTTCTGTCTTCATTTGCGCATGGGAGTTGACATTTTCATTATTAATTTATTCTCGCCAAAGAATCTCTCAGAATTCCAACTTTTAATTGTTTATCTTCTTGGCCGGATGGTGAACATCCATTTTCTTTCTTTAATTTCTTTGCGTGATTCATTTTCCCCTTGCATTTAACTATATATATATATATACATATATGTATACATACGCTTCAAACTATATTTGCAAATCAATAATGTTTCTGCCACTTGCATGTGCATAAGTCACATATATATACATATATACGTACACAAATTTTATATATTCTAAAGGAAAAAAGAAAACTAGGTTATTTTATAGGATAAGGGAAAATTAAAATACAATATATATATATATATATATATTAATGGAAAACGTAAATGCTATTGAAAAGAATGTATATGTAGTCAAATATTCTCCATAGCGTAGATATATCATCAGCATACACAAATGGAGCAAGTAGATATAACAGACACTTCAAGACATATGAGTAACATAATATATACAGACCTATATATGTATATAACATGTCAAAATGATTCCCCAGTAAAAACCCCTTTAAGCATACATGAACTTGACGCTGAAAAAAATATATTTTTGTGCGTAGATATGTGTATGTATATATATATTATATATATATATAGTTTATGTACGTACACAGAGAGAGAGAAGAGTTAAAAGAGCATGGAAAGAATCTAGAGTGTGCTAGGTTGTGTTGGCAAAAGAGTCGCCGCAAACATAGGCACACCATATGCGATCTTTTGAAGCATTTTTGTACTAATCTGACTTTACATGGTGTTGGTCACATGGCTTCTAATTTCCCCAATTAACTATTAACTACGTAACATATGCATACAAATTCAGAATCAAACTCAGATTTATATGTGTCTGTTATAATGGCACAGGTAACTTCATAATCAACTCTAGAAATTAGAATTAGAACAATTCACTTACCAATTACATCAAAATTTAAAGAACTTAACCGTTGGTGTATTTGTAATGATGATGCATCATCCTAATTATATATAGAATTTCATAAAAGATAGATTTATTCCAAATACAGTCTAAATCAATTATTTAAATCTATATCTACCATTAAAAGATCTGGAGCCAGAATCTACAAAGAAAAACATTTAACTTGCAGAACAAACAGAAAAGATCAGAAAACTTAGGCTTCAACTAAAATTCTACACCTACATCTTATAGATCTATCTCCAATGTGACTGTTCAGTAAATTACCACCCCAACTACATCGCGCTGTCAAGCACCTACTTTAAAAAGAAAATAGAGAACCAAGATGTCGAATACTCAGCTCTGTTCGATGCATGGGAATCATTTTCTATACATTAGAAATACTAACAAGTATTTCTTTCAAGTACCTATACAATAAAAATGCATATGTTTTTCGAAACAAAAATAAGCAAGTTAATATCCGGAATCCATTATTTTCCGATTTAATCCCATATATCCTTTTCCGTTTTATTCAACAAACACAAGCAACTAAAATCAAGGGCTCCACAGTAATATGCAGAGGGCAGAAAAGATAGTTACCGAGGCAGGAGGGGAGAATAGGATACCGACTGTTCTGTTTATTGTTGTTGAACAAACAAAATTGAACAAGATGCATTCAGCTCATTCTTCAGTCACTATCTCACTAAGAAACTGTGAGGTCAGTGAATAAATGACTACTCGTGTGTAATAATATGTACAACCCAAATGCCTAATTTAAGTATGGTCAAGGCTATTCACAATCCCATGACCACAATTACCCTCGGAGTTCCATCATATGAAGATTCCCCCCATTTTATTGGACTGCACGCTACACCAAAACAAGAATTCTCATGTCCTAATAACTGGACCCCTGTACAGCCCTCTTCTTATCACAAAATTATCAGGAGGTTGAAACTCTTCCAACCAAGTAACTTCAGAGACCATCACATCATTCACTTCCACATCACCTAAAGTTTTTATGCAATCAGTATCAAAATAGTCAGAATAAAGGATAAGAGTCTAATGATTAATAACTCTCACAAAATAAATTTCATTACCAGGAAGATCCCTTCTTGGAGACCTTCGAAAGTAGGTGCAATGTCGTCCATGCTCCGATGAATAAGGTGGGGACAAAATGTCAAAAATAGCACAGGGAGTCAGAGCTCTGAAACAATGAATGTTACCACCACTTGTGGGATAAAGGACAGTAGCTGCACATGGAGCTGTCATCTCAGAATCCCTAACCAGCTTTGCAGGTCTCGCTACAAATCAGCATGGACAAATGATCAAGATCAACTACGACAGGAAGTATAAATGTCCATTAACTGGTACTTTCCAGAGAAAATAGCTTAAAGAATACACGAGCAAGAGAGAAAATACCAGACAGTTCTGTTTGGTTCATTTTCCATTCAATTCCTAACTATTTCTGGTTATAATCTTCAAATTACCCTCGAATTGAATGAGAAATAAACTAAATAGACAGACATGTTTTTCAATGGAATACCCAACTAGTTGATTCATGAGAGAAAGATCATCATCGTAAGCTTTAGCCATTTAGTACCCTATCATCTTGGCATATGGATTAGTTATTCAACATAAATCAAAGAGCAGCAAAGTCAGACGAGAAAATCCAAAAGTTGAGGACAGGAAAGAAGGAATAGGCGAGAATAGGTGCAGGCAGCCTCTTAGAGATCACTTGCATAATTTAAAATCTTTTGTCCTGAGTGACAAATTGGGTCTAAATTGTGTTACGTCGTTAAATAAGTCGGCTCCATACCATATTCAAATTCTACTAGTTTAATTCAGAATAAGAGATCCTTAGCTTAATCTTAAAAATAGTATGAGCCATGTCATTAAAGGACTTCTCTCCATAATTTGAAGTCTGGATCAAGTAGTGTCAAAAAAACTGTCCCCTCTTAATTTCATTAACACTGAGAGGAAGTCAAACAAATGATTAGGTTTTTCATTATTCAGTTCTAATCTACTTCATACATTCACACACATGCACAGGCTTCTAATTCTTCAATTCTAACATTTTTCATTTGTACTAATCATTAGTGTCCATCTACGCCACATCCAGAGCAGCTGCTTCAGCAAACTTCTTACCTTCAATCTTTTTCTCTTATCATGTCTTAGTTTTAGCAGCAAACCACAGTCTCAAATGTTATCCACAAAGTCATAAATGCATACCAAATATATGACAACTCCAAGGGGACAACAAACAACAGTTATCTGTGCCATCAGACAAACAGGTAAATCCAGCTCAAGAAAAACTTGGTCAAGTCAGGAAACCGTTAACAGGATAAATAAACAGATGCAATGCAGATTTTAGATAGGTGTATTCCTAAAATTAACAATATAACTTGACAATGTCTTCAGCTTGAGCAACAAAGGCTGAATTTTTTCAAGAGAGATAATACTCACTATTCTAAAATAGAATAACCAAACAAACCAGGACTGAAAACAGAAGACTCAGAAGAATTTCTACGTCAAGAAAAGGTTGTATTTTTGTTAATGCTTTGATCTCATTTAGTGTTCCCAGCAGCAGTGCTATCTCTGGAGTCTTGGAGCAATCACGATAACTCAACCATCAAATGCAACATACATGCCTATTAGAAAATAGTGTTAAACCTAACCAAAATTAAAAGTTGACCACGTAATTGGAACTCCATCTTTCTTCAAGTTGGGAATGTTAAATATGTTTTCACATCAAGAGAAGTTTGATAAACTTATGCTAAAGTTTTGCAGGTAATCAAATTAATTATCTCTTAATTTCAAATCCCCGAGTCAACATGTGGACAAAGAAATCAATTGCCGAAGTGAAAAGAAACAAATGAGAGGTCCGCCAATCCCCAAACCCCCACCCCCCAGGGAGAAAAAAAACCCCGCCCTCTATTGGTATTTGGGTTCACCATTTATGATAATAACAAAGTACAATGAGGAAAAGCATCAGGAAATCAACCTTCTCCACCTCTCACCAAAGCCTTTCCTTGATGCGACTTCATGCAAAAAGTCCCAATTGATCCTATCACAAGCCTTCTATGTCTATTTTAAAAAACCAATCTTTTATTCTTAGACCTTTTCACATCCCCTCAACCACTTCAATAGCAATAAGGGAAGCATTAAGGATCTGCCTACCCCCACAAAGGTACTTTTATTAATAACAGTAGTATCATCCAATGCCCCAGAGAGATTAACTTTATGATCATCCCTAGACAACAAGCTAGGACTAATAGCATGGGAAATCAGCTATTTTAATTTTTTTAGATAAAAAAAATCAGCTACTTTAATAAACCTATCCTTCTTAGCAAACATGGTCATAAAATATAAGTCACATTCTTCTCAATCTTACCACTAGGATAGAATTCCTCAATCACCTTAATTGAATAACCCTTAACAAAACACCAAAAATTCTAAAAGAAAGAGATAAAGAAACCTTCTTGACCACTAGCATTATCCTGTTCTAGTGCCCACAAAACCTCACCCCTTTTCTACGAAATATTTCCCCAACATTTAGCTCTTTAACCACTTATAGGGCACCAATCAATTCCCTTAAGAAAAACCAATCACCGACGACCTCAGTTTTTACAAAAACCAATGACCTATCTTCCTACATATATTGAACTCTCTCAAGTCTACCAGCTCCTTTTTTTTTTTACAGAAAATAAATATTATAGGAATTGAGAAGAACAAATACATATGCGAATAATAAGACATCCTCCATAATAAATGTAAGAGAAAAAAAACAGCAGCTAGAAAAAGCAAACACTGAAAACCCTTATGATAACAAAAGGATCGTATCCTCAGTTTTGATGGAGCTCAGAAATCACTAAATCGGAATAATTCTCATGAGCTTTGGCCTATAAGGTGGCCAAGAATGTTATCTTTTCACACAGCTCATGGAAAGACAAGTAGTGGTCCTGAAATATCTTGCTGCTTCTCTCGAGCCATATACTCAATGAGCCAGAAAAGAGATTCAATTGCACTAGTGGCTTTACCACTTCCTTACCCCAACCTAGAAAACACAATCTCATAAAGCTCTCTACTGTAGGAGGACTCACCCAGCTTAAACCAAACCAATTGATTAATCTTATCTACAACTTCTATGTCATTTCGCAGTGAATGAATAAACAAAAATGAGTCTCTCCTCCCTTGTAACACATAATGTATATCATGAGACAAAACTCAGTTAAGCTGACAAATTTGTAACGTCTCATCAGTGTTAATCCTTCGATAAATGGTTATCCATGCAAATACCCTTACCCTTGACAGACCTGGAGCTTCCCAAAAGTCTTTCGCAACAATGTGATGGTTGGATGTTGGAAGATTAGTAAGGTGATCAACGAAGGAGTTACAAGTATATTGACCCATAAGTTCCAATACCCAAATCGGGAGATTGGCTAGCTAATGGATGAACCCAATCCATGTGTCCTTCGAAAACAAGACCCTAGAACCATCTCCCACCTTTTAGATGGGTGAAGGAAATGAACAATAGGTGTCCGTAGGATATGCTTTGCCAACGACACTGTTAGAAACCCCCTTATTAAGGCATACCATCCACCTCCGCCACCCCTTCGAATACTGTTGATCACTATGTGCCAATAACAGTGGTTCCTGTTGGAAGCACCAAAGCTATTAGGCCAAAAAAGATAAATTTTTGCAATATACCAACCTCCCTGAACTCTTGGACTGATAACAAACCTCCCAACTCACCAGGTGATCCAGTTCTCCTCCCTCGCCTCTATCCATAAGAAACAATGCATAGGCCCCTCAATTCTCTCCTTTACCCCCACAGGCGTCATAAACAACATCCGTGAAACAGACAGGCTTGAATAAGAGTGTCCTTCCTCCTAGAGAAAAACAACCCACCTTTCCAACAAACCAACTACTTGGACACCTGGTTCACTACCGCATCCCCGAAACTTCTATCCATAGAGTTGCCTTCCAGCGGGAGGCCTAGATACATGATGGGCCAGTTTAGGTTGGTGAATTCTACTGAATCAGCTAATTGTTCGACCTCTCCTTCCTCAGTATTAATCTCGATAAGCCACTTTTTCACATCTGTGACGAGGCTCGGAGATTATGGACATGGCTTCATGAAATCTTTTTGCGAGCTGGGTTTGCCCCATTCCCCATAGTATTTGTTTCTTCCCTTTTTTGTGCAATTTTTGGTAGAAACAATGATTGGAAAATATTATCAAAAGATACTATTTTCGTGGCTGTAAATGTTGTAGTTGGCAATGAATGCCATAGCTTTCAGGGCGACTCCAATTACCTTTATAGATTTTTCAGAATCTTTTGGGTTAAGGCTTGTGGTCTTTTTGGGGTCCTCTTTAACTATTTTGCAAAAGGACTAGACTGTTATCTTCTAGTTCTGCTTTCCTTTTTCTTTGTCTGTGGTCTTGAGAGAACTGCAAGATGATCACTTATCCTCCTTATATTCTTTTTCTCATAACAATTCTTCATTTATCAAAAAGAAATAAAGGAAGTAAATCAATTAATTCATAATGAAATGAACAATGTACATCAACATACAGCTTAAGCTCTTAAGGCAAGGGATTGCAGTGATGTTTACAGCATTTATGAATGCACACCTCGTAGTGGATCTTCTCGCTCAGGTAAATCAAGCCAATCATATGACCTCACATGTAATGAACCATAAATAAGCTTGCTCAACACAGTCATTCCTGGATGGTTATGAAGAGGTATAATAGAAGAAGGTGGCATGCAGAAAATTCCTATCTGCAATACAACCAAAAAAGTAAGAAATAATGACAATTTTTTTTGGAAAAAAATCCCCATGAAGTGCAGAAGAAGATTTTAATCTGAATATAAAAGAACAATGAACATTGTAATTTTGGGCCTAAAAATTTAATTCTATATTGGTTTTTTTATCAGAACATTAATATTAATGTTTCACAACACTTAAGCCCCTTCATAATTTAACAAAAGAAAAGCGAGAATTAAAAGAGAGATCAGAAGAGAAAAGGAACAGAAAGCCAATGTGAAGAAACAGGCCGCAATCAACATATTGACATGAAAAGTAATGTCAATCATGGACCTTCAATTTTCTACGACATCTATCCTATTGCCAAAGTAGATAACGTGACATTTATCATTTAGATATATACGAAGATTCCAAGTGAGAGCTTTGCGAATCAACTAAACTAGAGACAACTCTATCAAATATCATTGCAGATCCATTTTATTTAAGAAATATCTTCAAATCCTTGCACATTTAACTAAACATTTACGATTTTTATCTCCTTAGTCGCATTCTTCTCATAGATGTGACTCAATATCTACCACAGACAGTCCAACATGAGCACATTTTGCATTCTGATGCTTTCTATGTGAAAATTAATAAGCCTCTATAAAGCAGCCTTCAACTTTCAAAATTTCTACACATAAGATTATGGCAAATATTCGTTCTATTTAACTCTATTAGAATCCATAAGCAAAGTGTAACTTGAGGCTTTGGACACTAAAACAACTTTAGTAAAATAATGGTGCATAAAACATATGCTTACAGAGAAGCTGTCACACTCATGCAAATGCAGGTATTTAATTGGTGGGAGTGTCTGGTGGCTTCCATTTCGTTCATTCATATGTAGTGACCAGTTACGTACCAATTGTGCCTCCTGCTCAAGACCAACATCAGAAGGCTTGATTTTCTCTGAAATAAAATTACACCTAGGGTTAAAAATTCACTAATTGTGCAAAAAGTAATCTAAATTGCCATGATAATGTGGACTAAACAGAAAGTGAAAAACTTCTCGAGTATATATGACTTCAAATTTCTCATAGAGCACAGACCTGTGGCACCTTCAAGACATGCATACACCAAACAATAGGTACCAGTGATATAATGAGGTACTGAACAGTTCTTCTCTTTTCTTACCTAATATAAGTCTTTTTGTATAAAAAGAATTTTTCACCAATTCCATAGATCAATATAATTTATGTCCAAAAGAATTCCGATATTGTAAGTAACACATTGCCGGCACTAGTCTATGAAACTAAGTAGCAAAGTTTTCATCCCTACAAAAGGCCTATCTATTCATTTCATCCCATATCAGTTAAAACAAAGACAAAGATCTGCAAAATTAAAATATAGACAATACATAATGCACTAAAAGTTGATGCTGCTATTCTTGCACCCATTAAAAATTGTTACATATATTCTTTCCTATCAACTTAAGCTTTTACAACATCGGTTCAATTCTATTATTTAACATGGTACAGAAGGAGGATGCCTGTAGTTTCAATCCTGACAGCCGCCCAATTTTTGTTAAACAAATATCAATCCAATGTATGGAGGACTTGTTTTTGACCATGCTTCCAATCCAACAGGCTTGGACATGAGGAGATTTGGTAATATATGAATAATAGACAAAACCATTTTCTATCAACTTAAACTTTTAGAAAAATCTATTCAATTCTATCATTTAACAAAAACAAAAAGCTTCAACTACTTTAGCAACATCTAGAGACCCACCTCGATCACTAGAGCAAAGAGGAAATTGATTGTCTTTTCAAATCCACACATGATACCGCACGCAATAAAGGCAATTGAATCCATATTTCTACTCAAGACTTAATGAGTTGAAAAAGTTGCATTACATAAAAAAGCACATACATTTAAGATCAAAAGTATTAGATTATCAAAAAAGTTTCTTCCAAAAAAAAAGATTTGTGTAATTTACCATAGTTTAGGAACACAAATGAGATAGGAGATCATAAGCTCACAAGCATATGAAATTTCAACAACTAGGAATGCCATGTGAAAGATTCTACATAAGCTTCTTTTTGGAAAATAAAACATATTATGAAATATATATGGAAAAACCCCTTAGTATCATATCACCAGGAATAGCTGAAGCAACCATAGAAAGTTGGATCAACAGAAGGCAAAAAGACAGGAGCCTATATCTGCTGATCATTGTTTGAGATCCAACAATTATTCCAATATTTTGTTACTTGGCAATCATCTACCTAACCTGTATTTAAGCAGAATTGGGGAAGCAACAAGTAGTTTTATCTTTTCCTTCCTTTCCCCTCCTATCAATGGGGAAGAAGAGGTTGCGTAGCCATGTCCAAGTGGTCTCCCATGCCTTTAACAACATCAACTTGCTGTGACATGGTACTCTAGGATAAACTGCTAAATCCATGCAGGTGTGCAATTGCATAAGGATACAAGAATAATTTTATCCCTGAAGGGGCAGTATGGACAAAACAATAGAAGGCAAAGTTGATAGTATGTGTAACTATTTGAGGATTTCTTCTTTTTTTTTCCAAATGTAGGGTACCTATCTGAGGATAAGGAGATAAAATTTACTCCCCAGGATTTGAAAGTCTCTCTGTATGCATTCTAGTTCAGAAGCCTAAAACAGGTATTCTTTCATTCTATGTGACTATTTTCAAGGGGAAGAGCTGAATTTGAGTGAGTAGGTGTTTGGATTGGTCTTCTTTTATGATACCTTATCCTCCATTACTTGTATTATCTTTCTGTTTTAATATAATCTTTTTTCACTATCAAAAAACTGAAATTCCAGAATAAGCTAAAGATTAAAATGTTCCTCTCATGTATAATTTGCAAAATTGATCAGTACTTCAAATCTAGAATTAGAAAACTGAATTAAAAGCCATTTCTTGCCATTTGGAGCTTCTCTTGAATTTTTACATAAGTCCTACTTTCAACTTTAGATATTCTCTCTTTTCCCTCAGTAAGTCGAGAAAAGCCACTGATGACCTTTTTTTCCCCAATCAAGGGAAATTAACAACTGAAAGAAGGGATTAGCATAAATACATTGGTATTTTGCATCAACATTTTACTTGAGCAATCACTTTTATCAAATTATTTTGGGTTTTGTTCTTCCTTTAAGCATGAGTCAGACCAACTTTTTGCTCTGCACAGTATTTGGTATTGGACTTTGTACATTGCTACCTCAACTATACAGGCATAGAGATATTCACATTGAGACAAAGTAAAAAGTACACCAGCCGAACACTAGAACACAAAACAGCAGGCACCATAAATGACATAATCTGATCAGAAATTAAACAAGATATAACAAAACGGATCATCTCATCATACCTAGCATGGCTCGAACCTTCTCCACAGCTTCTTCTGATTCAGGCCCATTGGGCGAGAATGCCGCTTTACAAGTTCTGTAAAGCCTCTGTATATAGTAGGGCATGATGGGTCGACGATACCAACTTAACTGAAAGGGATATCAGTAAAGCTGATAACGCCTCTCAAAGAAAGGGCACTAATGACAATTACGGTAAAAGATACAAATGGATGATAACTGGTTCTGATTGTGCAATGCAGACCGCCGATAATAGATCTGCATGGCAGTTATCTCATCCCTCTCAACTAATCTTATTCCCGAGCATCTGCACGAAATCAAAAGTGAAACCCAAAGTCAGTCTAAATAAAACTCTAGTTTCTAACAAAGACTAATTGCAGAATAATGGAGAAAATCATATATACTTAACTTGAGAATCAGCAATCAAAATGAAGGTCGGTTTATACTTAGTTGCCGCAAAAACAAAATACACAAATCTCTCAGTTTTAACCAGGTTTTCTTCACCCTAAGCTACCTGAGTTAAGAACCAGAACTCACTTAATTAAATTGAATTCACAAATCACTCTCAATTTCAAGTTCTACACTAGCCAAGCCATGGGATAAGAAAGAAAGATACCACAAAACCCACCCCACCCCACCCCACCCCCCCTCCCCCGGCGCAATCCAAAAACAAAGTCCCTGTGATTATATTTCCAAGTACGAAAGAAAATGAAAAAACTTAAACTAAAGAAAAAAATAAAATTACAAGGGAAAAACCATAGAAATTTAAACGCATGACAGAACAAAAGATGAATCGAGCAGTACGAGATCCAGCGAGTGAAACAAACAGTAAAAAAGTAGAAGACAACTGGAAATTTTATTTTCACCAAAAATAAAATAACAGACGAATGAGCAGAGATATGGAAAGGTAGCTTAACAAACCTGCGGCTCACGATATCAGAGGGAATATCGAAAGAGAAGGAGGAGGAGGAGGAGGAGGAGGAGGAGTAGGAGGAGGTGCGGGATCGAACGGCGATCGAAGCAGTGCAAAAGATGGAAAGAAAAATTGAAGACGACGAAAGAGGATCTTGGACACGTCATTACCCCTTTTTCATATTTCGGCTTTTCGGCTCCGACTATGCTTCTTTTTGCAACTCACCTGTTGACCACCATCTACTTTGGTCTTCACTTTCTCTTAATTACAATTTTACCCCTTCAAAATACATTTTTTAAATTCTTTGAAAAATGATTGCCCCCCACTAGAGTTAAAATAATGATAAAATATTAATTATGTTATAGATGGAGGATCATTTTGTAAAAACTTATAAACAAAACAAAATTTTTAGAATAATTTAAAATCTTATTAATGCTTTTAAAAACATACCCATAAAATAATAAATGCATTTGAATTAAAAAAATAATTTATTAAAAAAGAATATACTCGCAATTAATAAGTTTTGACTCAACGGTTATCCATATTCTGATTTATGATAAAAATTTAAATTTTGACTCTTATTTAACGCACGATTGATATATATTACGTTATAGTCAAAAGAAATTAATATGTATTACGTTATATTTTCTTATTCTTCAGTTACTATTCTTTTCCATTAGTCGTCTTTATAATTTTGCATTGATTTTTATCTAACGCACGATTGATATGTATTACATTATACTCAAAAGAAAATAACGTATTACGTTATATTTTTCTACTCTTCAGTTATTATTCATTTCTATTAGTAATCTTTATAATTTTGTATTTATTTTTTATTAAATTTAAAGCATCTTTTAGTGACTTAGGTATAAATTGAAACTCATTTATAAACTCTTTAAGTGACTTCTTCCTAACATCATTGTCTCGAATAGGTAGATGTATTGAACCAATAACTTAGTGAGATCTTTGGTAGAGACATAATGGATGATAATGGTAGCCTAAAATGAGTTACAAAATCCGAAATCATTTAAGCTTATCTAAAAGGTGGTGTCTGGCTAAAGTAGATATGCATTTTGAATAAGATTACTCTTAACTTTCACATCATCATAAGAGAAGAGAATGGAGAAAAAAAGAATTACTCTTGTTTGTTTGAATCTTTACTAGTATCTGAATTTTAATCACTCGTTAATAATTAAAAATATAATATAAAAAAATACTTTTAATTTGAATCAAAAAAAAATATTAATGCATAATCATTTTAAAAGAAAAAAAATAACGAAGATGAATAAACTTTAAGCTTTCATTCAAGTAAAGAAAGAAAATGAGACTTTAAAAATACAAAAATTGGAAACGCTATAGAGACAGAAATTCTAATAGTGATTCAACAAATATTTGTTATGAGGATTAATTTGAATAGATTTTGAGAAAGTATAGGTTTCGTTTAAATAACATAACTTCCAATTATAATTCAATCGATGTCTATGATAACGACTGAGTTGAATAGAATTTGAATACAACAAAAACAAAAAAAAACTTTTAGGGGCTAATTTGAATAAAACAAAAATAAAAGACTTTTGTTGTAATTTAGTCAAAATGAGGTCATACTGTAATAAATATATATATATATATATATATATATTTAAAATCCACTAACCAAATGTTGAATAGTTAGATTTTGTTCATTATTTACTTAAACTTGAAAATCTTAGATTGAACTTAATTATCTCTATTACAAACTCATTCAAGCCTAATAAAAACCTCTTTTTCAAATTAAATTCAAATCTTATTCCTTTGAAGAAGTCAATAACTTCACAAATCAGATTTCAAGTCAAGCTCAAACTGAATCTTAAACAAGTAGAACTCAGATAACAAATTATACAACACAGGCTCAATTCGTTGTCACCCTTTCGACGACTCAAGCTTCTAGATATATTTCTTTATACACATATATTCGACTCGAACCTGCTAGATAGGATGCTGCTTTTCACTGAAGAAAACAATAAATAATTCAACATCACAGAGATCTTTTTCTCCAAACACACAAAGTCTTCCAAAGGCCTCCAAATGGAAGAGACTTAAAAATTTGCTCAACCTAATTTTTCCAAGAACACCTCAGTTAGCGTACGGCCATTGACAATATTTGTTGTTCCAACAATCAGATCATATGCCATCCCTTCCTGCTTGCATCATAAACAATGTTGCAGCAAATCAAAGAACAAGGAGGGACAACTTACTGGAGGGAGAAACTAAGGTGTCAAGTAACTGATTGACAATCTAACTATAAAATCATCCTTCAAATGCCAAAAGAAGATAGAAGTGGCGATACGAAACAATTACTTATTTACAAGAGAAACCTTCCCTAAAATCAAGGACTTATTCCACAAGAAAAGCCTCACTTTTGCTCAAGCTTCAAACCATCAAATGCATGAAAAGTTTAGCTGCCTTTGGTACAGGGAAACAGTTAAGGTTAATTTTTAATTTTTAGAAAATAGGAAAAGGAGGTAAAATTTTAATGTAAGTCTGTCTCTTATTTCCTTTGTGTAATAGACAAAGACAAACCCTGAGAAAAGCTATGCATCTTGTCTCAAAAAGAAGCTATTTAAATTTCTACTTTTAAATTTTAGAAAATATGCTTGAGAAAAACACATTGTTTTTATTGTTTAAAGAAAACAGTTTTCTGAAAATGAAAAGAATAAACAGCTCTACTTTGTTTCAAATTTCCAGTTGCTTCGTATCGTTTTCTAAAGTTAAAACTATTTATTTTTTACAACCAAGTGCATTTTCCTTGTCATCTTACTTTTAAACAAAGTGAAAACATGGACTCTTTTCAAGCACCGACACAAATCTCATTCCTTATACCCAAGCACATATCAACATCTATTGTTTCCTTCCACTTCCTGAATATAAATCCTTCACTTGTGAATATCTATGTCTGTAAGGCTCCATAAAAAAGAGACAAAGGGGACAAACTGCAGAGGAGAACCAGACTGAGTTGACAGGAACCGAAAAATACTCTACATTTATCTAGAGTTACCTTACCATTGTCAGTTTAGGGAAGAAAATTTTAATCTACTGCAATAATACGAACAATGATCTTAACCAGTTTGTAATGCTCAAAATAAATCATACATGCATGGACAAGAAATTGACATACCTGCGCACTGAGAAAACGTAGTGCAGAAATTTCAGCATATGTTACACCTCCAATAAAGACAACAAGTACCAGGGACCTCCTTCCATCAGCTACCCTGAAATATGTGAAAAGTGTTAACACTAGAAGAACCTACATGAAGCCATGAAATGCATGTTCGAAGAAAAAAATTCATCAAAAAAAGAAACAGAAATTCAAATACTTCTTTAAGAAATATTATAGACTAAAGAACAAGTCAGACACACAACATTAATGCTAATCTAGACTCTGCACACGTTCAGATTAGATCATGGCTGAGACAAAAGAAAGAAAACTCTTTTGTCAGTATCAATGATCAGTACCAGTGAATAAAATAGAAAGGAGGAATTCCATTCACTATCTAAAAAACTAAAAAGGATCGATCTATCATATCCTTCTATTGTGTATCAAACTTATGGTTTCCATTGGTGCAAATCCAATCACCTAAATTTTGGAGAAAAAATCCCCCATTGGTAACAAATGGTTATCCATTAAGCGGGGGGAAATCCCTTTTTATTTTTCAAATAAACAGAAAGATTATGCTGAAAATTGCTTTTTATCATCTGCAAGTCAGATGTTTGCATCTATAATTGATTGTTTGAAAAGGATAATAAAGTCTTGCCAACAAAAATACTCTGAGAGAAATTAAATTACTTGTCTATGGTGGCCGAGGACCCCTGTGACGAATCAAACAATTGACTGCTTGAGACCCCACCCTGTAAAAATTGTTAAACCTATTAATTATTAGGAAATAAAAATATTTATAGATGCTAATAGACACAAAGAGAAAAAGATAAATGATATATAAAAGAAATGTAACAATAAACTAAATAGTCGATGGAAGTAAAACGGACTCTTCTTGTCTCCATGTGTGGTCCTGGCAACAACTTCAATATTTCTTCCATAGGGCGCCTGAAAGGTCAAACAGAACTTTTTAAGGATGAAATGTCATCCACTAGAATCTACATTTTAGATACAGAGAAATGCAGATGAAGCTTTAATATTAGCAAGGAAAATGAACTTATACCTGAAATCTAGAATCCTGCAATGTTATTTCTCCTAAAATATAAAATGCTATAATGTATCAAATGGCATTAGTATAACAGCCTAATACCCAAACTTATAAGCCCATCCCCATTATAGACGTAAGCCAACCCCACACTCAGTTTTCATAAGTTCCATGTATTTAAGACAATAGTAATTGATTAGGATTTTTTCTATGAATAAAGATTTGATTATATATTATCCATTCCCAGCCTCTACAATTTCTCTGTGGAGATTGAACTCCAACATCCCCCTCATTCCACTGTTAACAGGTAAAGGGTGCCACAAGTTTTAAGGCTTTGCAGTAAGTTCCTCTTTTTTTGTCGGAAAGATGTTCTCCTTATTTTTCATAAGGGGAAAGGAGCAAAGTTATTTTTGACCACTAGTAAACAAGAACTATTGTCAGATTACAAGCATTACAGAAAGTTATCTAGCTGGACTGGTTCATGGGAAAACACTGTTATAGATATTAGCCAGTATAGAATTAACCTCACCATCCAGATCGAACAGCTTGCTGGACAAGGCGAATACTCAGAGGTGCATATCCAGAAAAGACATAAGCAATATCACTGGGGCTGTTTCATAAGAAAAATTCCTCCAAAAGATAAGTAGAGAGAAGACTGTAGTTTCAAAAACACAAATTGAATAAATTATGTACACAAGTCTGCTTGAAGAAGATATATGGTTCATTATAATGCAAGGAAAAATGAAGAGAGAACTTGCAGCCCTTATAAACAAGAAATGCACGAGAGATCCCATGGAATAAAGAACAATGAAACAAAGAGAACTTAGGATGAAGAAGTCAGCCTAACCTAGCTAACTTAAGAAGAAAAAAAAGAAAATGCAAATGATGATCCTGAAAGAGATCAGCATCTTCCAAATCCTTCCACGCTATCCAGACAAGATGAATACTTGTTCATTCCTTTTACAGCCGTCTCTGGTTCATCCCCTCCAAATTTCCAAGTTAACAATGTATCTGTTCCTCCTGGGCAATCCATTGGAATCCTGACCAAGGGATCTTCCAAAAGTACTCCAAGCAACAGGACAATGATTCAACAGATATTACTATTTTCTCACTATGTTTACACCATGCACAGATGCAAAGTGATTTTACCCCTTTTAACCAAAAAGACCTTGAAGGAATAGTTGCTTAACAGACACCTTGGTGTGAGAAAAACAATCTGCACCCACAAAGAACCATAAATGATCTTCAATACTTCAGATTACAGCTTAACAATTGAGAGTCACCAACCATTAAAATGTAACTTCTGTTATGGCACAAAAATTTGGCAAAATCCATTAGAAACACCCCAGAGCACAATGTCAAAGAAAACCTTCTTTCCTCAATCACCATGTTAAAGTGAAAGTTCCTCTCACACTAGTCCACCCACTTGTATACACACCCAAAGATACACCATCTCAGAAGCTTTAACTTAACCATCTAACTTCCATGACCTTCCCAATATTTAACCAGCAAAACCCTTCTTCCAAGCCTGTGACTTTCATTTTGTTTATAAGAAAGCTTGTGAATTTCATTTTGTTTATAGGAAAGCTTGTGACTTCATTATTAAAGCTCCACAACATTGTCCGTAAGAGTTTGATTGAAGAACCATCCATTACCAATTCTAGGCCCGTCATATCTAGTTCACAACTAGATTCAACTTTTGAGAACCAGCACATATTGTCTCGGTAGAGAAAAAAGGAGAAAATGTTGAAATCCACCATGACCAGTCACCAAACACATTAAATAGAATCTAATCGTTCTTAGTTTCAGAAAGAAGACAGTGTTTAGTCCTAATATAGTACTTTCTTCCATCACAGATGACACTGCTGACCAAATTTGTTGCCAAAAAAGTCCGCATGCAATTAAAGAACTTCATAAATTGAGCAAAATATAAAGCAGTTAAGGTATTACAATACAGAAGTCTCCTATACCCATAAACAGGAAGACACAGATTCTGCATTTTAAAGATTTTCAAGAAATTAGGAATCCAAAACAATTAATTTGCAGCGCAAAAGCAAAGTGAGAACAAGAGGTCACACCAAATCAACTGTTTTGACGGGATCAGATATATAGCAACTAGAAAACCCACATGCTTTTTGCTAATTTCTTATGAGCAAATCACGGTCTCGTCAATTATTCATATGGAAAATGTGCGCTAATCATCAAAATATATTATAACAGTCTCCTCTAAATCACTCTTAATGCAAGCAACATGTATAAGTCAAGCCACATATCACATTAATCACAAATCCAGAGCTCCCAGCTAAAAAGAGACATACTCCAACCAGATCCCAGTAACAAACATCAATGAAAATTTGTAATATCAGAAGCGAATCGCATGGATGAGAAGAAATACTTAGCAGTGTCGGTATCTTCAACTACAAGTTGCAAAGCACGATTAATTGTCAGCCACGTGCTTTTTGTTTCCTGCAAGGAGAAGAACAACATAACAAATTCACTAATAAGATGAAGTCTTGACCTGAGTACCTGAGCATGTAATAATCTAAAACCATTAAGGACAAGAGAACATTTGTACCTGTTTTCTAAACAATCCAGCCTTTTCTAAATTGTTCAATGTAACAACGTGCTCAAATCCATAACTGTGGAGAAGCTCCCTCCTATACCATGAATACAATAAGTGAATTATAATCAGAGATGTGCATAACCAAAAGAATTCAAATTGAAGTTATGCAAGCAAAACTTGCCTTAAATAGTCAAAGTGTTTCTTTGGTAACCCTGAGTTTGTAACAGAAAATAGGATTAAAAGACGTAGAATGTTTGTAAAAGGCTCCTGTTTATGGATCATTTCTTCAATGTACTCAAAGCATCTGCATTCACAAATTATAGTTGCAAGGTTTAATAATAGAATCTTAGTGGCAAGGCGACCACATCAGTTATTCTTTCGGTAAGGAGACAGAGAAAGCATGAAACTTCGGTGAGTCAATATAAATTATAGTCGAACTTCTCCTTCCCACTACACAAATAAATAAATGAGTAGAGAACATAAAACAACAGGTGTTTAAAGGCCAAAAAACAGTAAGTTGAGTTAAGTATAAAAAGGATTAGTGTAGCTAAATTAGACACAATCTCAGTTTTCACTTTCAACTCCTTTTACTAATAATATTTCTTTTCCTATCTAAGAAATATATATATTCATTTTCAACTTACAAGACTAAATTAGTAACAAAACATAAGGTCATTAGCATATAAAATACAATTCTGGTCATTAGCATATAAAATACAATTCTATGTGCAAGTACTACCAGCAACATGACCTCTGCACGCCCTTGGTGCCTTTTTAAAAAAAATAAAAAATATAAATCTATTAACAACTGCACGCCCTTGGGGCCTTGCTAACAGTAAAACTTTTCCTTTTTTTTTGTGATAGAGAGTAACACTTCTTTTTCTACCAAACAGTTGACATGTGGCTTTCAGTGAAACAATGCTCCCTAAATCCCAACATAACCTCATGAGAAATGGTGAAGAATGAATTTAGCTTACATGTCATAACTCTGAGCCTCAACAATTGTGTGTTCCATGTCAAGTTGCGCAAGAAACGACTGCTTTGATGTGAATGTTGATAAATGTTGAGCAAGATTTATGTGCCTCTACAGAAATGATCACCAACAAATTAAAGTCTTTTTTGATAGAACAGACAAATTAAAATCTTATTCACTGAGTCCACTTTTTCAATTTTGAGAGAGAGAGACTGAGAAAAAGAGAATTACAGAAATTTCTGGCAACGAATTGAGCTTTTTAACGAAGTCCTTCAGCTCAGAAACAGTCTGGTTCTGCATGCATCAAACAACACTCCATTATAAATGAACTAACAACATGTTTGGTTGGATTTAATAATCCCGTAATGTATTGCAATGTAATTTAACTTTGTAAATGCGTCTCAAAATAATCGATTAGTGTTGAAATGTTGTAATCATGTTTAGCTGTAACCATCACTACATTATAAGCTTGATTCCATAGTTATGTAGTCCAACGAAAAAGTGTAGGAACCAGACATGCTGTATGTGATATAGAATCGCTAAAATGTTCCAAATGGAAAACACTGCAGCAACCAAATGACTGTACATTAGTGTACTCAAAATCCAATACCCTATCTCAGTAATAGCATAATTTTGCTTACAACCATCCAAAACCATTTGCAGAAACTTTAGCTATAACAATCTTCTACAAATAGACTTGAATTCCATTCAAGGGAAAAGAACGAAGACACGTCACTGTTCAATCCATAGTGGGGATGCTAAAGTTTGTGAAAATGATGAGTTAAGCAGATAAAAAATGATAGACATGCAGCGGTTAGGCTGTGCACTTACAGTAGTAGTCATCTCTGTGTAGTCCTGCTTCATCGATGTTGCCTTTTGGCGTAGAACCTGCAACCATACGCCAACTAAGGGAATAGAATCCAAAAGGATAGAGATCTTGACTCATTAAAGAGGTTATAAAAGAAGGAACTGGGAAAAAAGCAGGTAAAATAGGTTAACCTGGCCAACAACTTCAAAGTTCAGATCCCTTATCTCCTTGAACAGCTTGTCACTAAAAGATAAGCCATTTAAAAGAGTAAGCTAAAATGAAATGCGAGTAGAAACAGAGTCAGGCAGGCGAGGAAACATAGGACAGCCAGTTGAAAGCATGATTAGTTTAGTGAGACAATGTAATCTATTCATTGACAACAACCAAAATGAATTCCTTTGACAAAAATAAGCATTGAAAATCCTCCTATTATTTCTTTCTTTTCTGCAATGCAAATTATACTCACATCTCAGCTCAAAGTTTTATTGCATTCTTTTAAAAATAAAAATAGTATGGTAAGATTCATTCACAAGCACTAAGAGGGTGCAAACTCATGAACAAAAGTATTTATATATCGATCAATATGTCAAATAAGATCTCTAAAATCCTCCAGTGTATAAAGATGATGACCCATAATCAAAAAAATTCACAATCTGAAACCATCTAACTTTAACCCTATCAAAGATATCTTCCACCCCCTCAAACACTCTTGTTTCTCTCTTTCCACACCATTCAAACAGTAGCAAGGGGAATGGGACTAAAATGTTTCGTCACTCCACTAATATCCTTCACATCCAAATTTCTTCTCTCATTAGAAACAAACAAACACCAAAGATGGATATGATTACACGACTGCGCTTCCCTTTTGCACAAAGAAAACACTCGTTCACCAATATTCTTCCTCGCCTAATCAGCTTGTCAAGAATAAGAATACACCATTAACCTGCCTCTCATGCAAAGGAAGCAACTTTAGGCAAAGTATTAACCTTTCAAATTTGACGACAGGGAAAACTGGTGCCCATGGCATCTCTCTTAACTAAAATGTTTATAAAAAGACCTGACCAAAATTGATCCTCTAGCATTTAGTATCTAAACTGGTTGACTTCCATTGCTAGTGGCTATAATAAGAGTATTGAGGAGAGTCTCATAATCTTTAACTTCTCAATCATTGAGGTTTATCATAACTTCCAAATTCCACTCCATTTCCCTCCAACGCCACTATAAGATTCATAAATTGAAATACTCTTGTATTGCCCAATATCATAGATCTGTGGAAATTTTTCTCTGAGTAGGGCCCCTTTAACCAAGCATCACACCAGAAATTAATCATGTCTCCAGTGTCAACCCTCCAGCAGATAAAATCCTGGAATTTATTCCTGTACATGCATATTCTCTTTTCTACATCCCTTTTCCACGGGGCCTAGACGCGAGCCTGATATACTACCTTCTATCCATGATCCAAAACTTCGCCTCTTTCATCTTCCATCAGATAATATTATTTTTATTCATGAATCTTCAAAGCTATTTCCCATGTAGAGCTATATTCACCTCCACCAAAGATCTCAAGCCTAACCCTCCCTAATTTTTTTTGAGATAAAATTCACAAGATACTAAGGGGGTACTATCCATTTACAAAAAAATTATTCTGTTAGCATATCATTGACATTTCCAAAATTCTACAACCTATAAATGTCACGACCCAACATCAATGAGGCAAAACAATAAAATCATTTATCTCTGATCTTACGTATCTCACCCTCAATACCCTCAAAAACCCTACTATTTATTTCATTCCATAAAACTGAAAAAATAATTGAAGGAATAAACTTTACAATTTTTTTCTTTTTACATAAACTTTCCCATCTGCATCTAAAATCTAAAAGAATGGCCAAATTGCTATACAAGACAAAAATCTTACAAAGAGTCAAAAAAGAGATCCAATTGAAAAATTTTGTAGAGTTGATTCAATGGGGTGAAACTACTAGAGAAAGAAACACCCTTGCATCATAACTTGTTATCAGAAATAAACTTACCTTGAATTAAGTGGAACTTTCGTCTTTTTTCCCTCTTGTTGAACACCCATGATAGATGCATCAAGCTCCACAGCACCATTGTTGATATGCAAAAACTGCATTTAGTCTATTAGAGCCAGCTTACTACAAAAATCCGCTCAACAAGAAACAATTTACCAAGCAAAAGAAACATGTCAGTTTAGTTTAGGTCTTTGGTATCATACTATTGGTTCATTTTGGTTCCTAAGATGCATGATTATGATCAATTTTTACATCTACAACTCCTCAATGCATGGAACCCAAAGTATGCAATGCTCATACCACTAGATGTTCAGCTTCCTCACTATTCAAGGAGTGTTGATAACAAACAAGCAAACATGAGCATTATATATACAATGCATACATATATATATGTCAGAATTTTTTATATGCACCTTAGAATCATTATTCTCTTCCCTTTTTTATATGGTAGAGTAGGGAAAGGCAGGGCAGAGTTACAAAATAGCAAAAATAGCCTAATTCACTAAGCAATTAACGGACAAACATGAAATAAGGGCCCGACCAAATGCATATGTTTTACACTTTTTTCTCTAACCAACAAAAAATTAAATCAATTTACATATCTGTATCACTAATCCTCTTTTATTTGGTGGGTGGGGGAGCAGGGTGTTGAGGATAGGGAGACACAGGATTAATCTTACACTGCCGCAAGCTAAGCAATAAAATAACAGGCAATACAGTATGAATAAAATTTGCTACTTATATGTTCCTTGCAGCCAGCATATCCACTCCCATTTGATACCTTCCAGCCATTAGTCATATGAATTAATATAGATAATTGTCCTGCTTTTTCATTTACTTACCTCGTCGAGCAGCCCTTCATATGTTAACTGAGAGCACATAGGAGTGACCATGTCAACCTGCAGCCAAATCATTGTATTTTTAGATGGGAACAACTATAACTATAATATCTGTTGGCTTGCTCACATGCATGCATGCACAATGAACTAGATCTTTGTGGCACAGATGGTGAGAAATAAGTTCAGGCCACACCACAATGATTGGGACTCTGAAACAGGTTCTTCCATCCTCCACAAAAGTCTCTGGAAAGCAATTACAGCGGTATTTGTTTAATTTTCCCACTTGTGCAAGCTAGGGTGGGGATCGATCTCACTTTCTTTTTTAGGAAGACCTGTTGGAAGGAGTGCACCACTCGCATCTCTTTTCCCATGCCCTTAAAGAGTTTCCATTAGACATAATTCTCCTGTTGATTCCATTTTGTCCTTTCCTGATAATCACACATCCTAGAACCTTTCCATTGTCAGAAATCCCCATGATGGGAAAATATTTGACTTGGTAACCTGATTAATATTTGGCTAGTTGGTTCTTTCTTTGAGCACCTCACCCATGGCACAGAAACAGTAACATCATCTTTGTATAATTAGTAAAGTAATGAATAAGAAAGAAAGGAAAAGAAAACAGCAGTTTTTAGAGGAAGGGAAAGGAAACTTGCTTCACTTATTTGGATAACTAAAAATTGAAAAAAGTGAAGGAAATGAAAGAATTGTTATAATATTTTATTTGGTTTAGCTTAATAAAGGAAATGAAAAGATTGGTTATAAGGAAATAGTCAAGCATACTCTTAATTATTTTTTTTAAATAAAAAGCATACTCTTAATTATTATTTTTAAATAAAAAGCATACTCTTAATTATAAAATAGCAAGTTGGGTAGTAAAGATATAGTAAAATTTTCTCTTCAAAATTTTTAAGTCCTTCACTTTCCCCTCTTCTTTACCCAGTTTGGAGGAATGAAAAAACTATAACTTTAATGGAAAAAGAGGGATGAACCATGCCTTCCATTTCTTTACTAATTATTATTTTTTATCCAAAGAAGAAAAAGGAGGGTGATCATCCTATTATCTCCTTTCTTTTCCTCTACTTCCTTCAATCCAAACATAGTGTAATGTTACTAATCCCTCCTCATTTCTGAAAGTAAAAGTTCCATTTAAGGTGGGAGCTTTTGGACAGAGATGCCTAATAAGCGCAACCTAATTACTTACTTCATGGTATCTTTTTCTTTTTAAAATAAGACTTACTTCATGGTATCAATCTAATGAATTACTTCACCATCACATACCCCAAATTCTTCTTTCCCCTTATGTATGCTTCATGTGATTTCACAGTCTGGAATGCAACAATCACTTGTTTCTGCATTACGAGGTATCTTGAAAGGCTTGGAGCAGGACTTTGTCCTTCAGACTGATTTGGGTGTGCCCCCAAGACTTGGAGATTTTCAATTCTACATCTCTATGTGATTTAGGGGAGTAAAGAGCATTCCACACTTTGGAATGTCGCCAATTTTGAAGGTCTTTCTGTCCTCCAATTTGAGAGAAATGCTAGAATTTTTTAAATCAGCAAACCTGTGGTGATATATATATTTGAGATGGGATTCTGTGCTTCGCTTCTCCTTGGACTGAAGAGCAAAGTTTTTTAGGGGGTTTCCTCTTTCTACGCTTCAGGGGCATTAGATTGTCATTTTGCAGTGATTATTAGGTTTTTTATATTTCTTGTACATTCTATCCTTTTCCCTCTTTTTGGAGGACAGGTTGTCCTCCTCAGGTTCTACTTCCTCTTTCCTTCTCGAATATGTTTCTTTTTCTATTGAAAAAACAAATGTAAATTGACCAAGATTATATGAATTATACTGCTATATCTTCTAATCACCCTACTATTAGACCAATCTTCAGCACTTAGTATCAACTTTCAGTAAATTTCAGAAATTAAAATCACACCCCTTCAACATTAAATTCCTAGAGAGTCAACTCTTAACAAAACTTAAGAATTTTGTTGTGCAAAAGAGTTGGTGATCAGAACATGACTGCACCTTTCAAGCTAATTTGGAAAGCTAAGGCGTCCCCTAGAGTGGCGTTTTTTACTTGGGAGGCGGCGAGAGATAGCATTTTGACTATTGACATGTTAAAAATGAAAGGAAACATTATGGTGAATAGTTGCTACTTTTGTAAAGCTGATGAGGAATCTTGTTACCATTTATTGTTGGGCTGTCCGGTAATTAACAGCATTTGGGCAATGGTTTTTGGGCTGCTGGGTTTGTTTTGGGTTAGAGCTGGTAATGTAAGTGGAGAACTTTGGGCTTGGGCGGGATATTGTAAAACAAATAGGTATCTATTCCTTATACCACTTACCATTTTTTGGGTTGTGTGGAAGGAAAGAAATGCGATGGCGTTTGAGGGTATTGAAACTAATATTGTAAACATTAGAGATAAATGATTTCATACTTTTGGATCTATCTTATTAGACCATGATGTGCATGATTGGGAAGACACTGGATTAATTATGTACCACTTAATAGATATGTAACTATTTTGTATACAGGTGGTACCCCTCTGGTACCTTTGTGAATAATATTTCTCTCTTTTATTTCAAAAAGAAACTTCAGAATTTTGGGTTGAAGAAAAAACTTTACCTCCCTATCAAGAAGGATAAGTGTATTTATTTCTGATATGCCCATCTGAAATTTTAAAAAAAGTAAAACCAATAAAAACTAAATATATTACAGAAAAAGAATGTAAATAGTACGTAAGGAGGTTGATCCACACAAATATGCAATTTCAGTGGTGAATAATTACATCAGATGAATTGACAGGTTCCTCCACTTGCATGCGACTAAGAATATCAGCAACACGTACTGATGCTTTGCCTTTAGCTCTCACATTTGGTATCAATCCAAAAGAAAACTGCAACCATGTTATTTATAGTAGAATGTTGGATAAGTCATCATTATATAGCTGAAAATATATGATAAAAAACCTCAAGTTTGTGGATAGCCTTTGCAACATGCCAAAGAGAGCTTGTATCACCATCAACCAGGCATTCCTAGAATGAATAAATAAAATATTAATAGAAAAACACTTGTTGCATCAAAAATTGGGAAAAAATAACAAAAGAAATGTTTAAATAAATTCTGCTTCCGGTACCTTGTCAGTAAGATGGAGCTCAAATGATATTACATCCTCATCCAGCGGAACCATGTATAAAGGATATTCCTTAATGGTCACAAGATTATGAACTTTTTCCTCCTCAAGTATCTAAATAATTAAAAAGATTTACTAATCTCCATTAGCATGTACATGTCAATGTGAAGAACATTTTATCATTGTTTTAAACTGCAAGAGCTTTAAATGGCCAATAATTTTTACCTTCTCACAAGCAACTGAACGGCGAGGGACAAAATAGATAAAGTACTCTCTTTGAAGCCCTTTTGATACATCATTATGAATATGAGAAGATATGAACTTCATAAAATTAAGCTGAGACCGCACAAGATAAACCACTTTGCTGCATTCAGTCTGAATCGGGTCTCCCGATAGGTGCCGCAATTCAACACCATGCTCCTGTATAGAGTCAATGAAAATCTCCTAAATGTGAATTCTTTTTTTCTTTTTGGTAAGACCTGGTATCAAACCCCATAAATTAACTTCACCAAAAGCAAAGATAACCATACAAACTAAAGGCTCTGGTGCTTCTAAATTTGTGTTTAAATAGTAGCATTGCACTAATTTCATCCACTTCAGAAGATAATTTCTTATACCTCTACTTCCTTTGTTTATAAAGAGAAACAAATATTTCTTGTCTAGTTGAAGCTTGCATTTCCATGAAATTTTATTATTTGAAAGCAACCAGATACAGATGCAAAGGAATTTCTTTGGAATTCTGACTTCATCGACAAGCCGAACAGTAAAGCCTACATCTAAATAAATAAAGAATTAAATGGCAAAATAAGTCTCCATTTAGTAAAATTGAAGGAACTAGTTTTCCAATTTAGCCCAGCTGATTCATATCAATTTCTTTGTAAAAAATGTATAGTTAAAGAAGAATTGCCTTTAACAGGGATGTCTGAATAATCAACGAAAGCGAACCGCCCAGCTTTGGATCAATAATCATACACTTCTTTCCTCGAATCTGCCAGATAACAAAACATAAAATTGAGCACAAGAATTCAAGAAACTATAATCATTTGCAAAAACAACTAACTACACTGGCAGTTATTTTGCCTTTTCAATGTTCGGAAACCAAAAAAACCTAAAGTTTACTAAACTAGGATATTGAAATTACTCTGCATACTTCAAGTAACATCCCTATTTCCTTTGAAGCTAAAACGATGTTAGTTTAAACATAATTTCCAAATTAACTAAAATAAACTGATGAAATGAATTCTTCTGGTAAATGAAACTCACGTCCTTGAGAAGGTTTATCAGCTCCCTTTGTGCCTGTTCCCTAGAAACAATCAACAAAACCAAGTGATCAACAAATATAGTCTATGCAGTTTCAGGATAATTATGAGCTGCATCATAATTATAACTGAAAATTTGAGTTGATTATTTATTTACCTAATGGATTTGAGATTGAGAGGCGAGTTGTCCAAGTTTGGAATCTGCGCCATTGATGAATTCTTCAATCCGCCTCTCTACTCTCTGTATACACAGAAGAGAAGAAAAAACTTACAGGCTTGTAAGCTTTGTACATTAACTGGGCTTTGTAAAAGTTACTTAGAGAATGACACCAATACTTTTTGGACAATTGTCAAGAAACTCCTTTTTTTCAGCAAACCATAGCCCCACCAAGTAAGTAAAACAGAAACTACAGAATTCAGACCACGTATTAGCTTTGCATTTTTTCAGAATGTTTGCCCATGAGAAATGGCCATGATTTGGGAGCATAAGGTTATGCAAACCACAGGCCACACAAATAAACAGTTTTGCTTACCAAACTAAACAACGAATTGACCATGTTCATGGCCAGCATTCCTCCAAAGATTTTTATCGTATCAATAGAGTCTAGTTTATGGGAAAGTAAACACCCTATGTAACATACCATCAGCAATAAAAGGAAAATAAATAAATAATCATCGAGCTAACAAATGGAAAATACTAATCTGGCTCTTCTCTTAGAAAAAAATATCAATATGACCCTCACATATTAGTCATACATCAAGCCAAAATCAGTTATACCAACCCATGCAAGCTATCAAATTAACAGAAATGTCTGAGACTTTAATTGAATTTGAACCATTAGACTATTCCAATCCATGGTATGTTAGTCGGGTTTCCCAAACATTTTATCAAATGGTTTGCATGATGATCAGAAATCAAACATTGAAAGGTTCATATCTCCACCTATAATGCTGCTGAAACCAAACCAAAACAAAATGTGGCCGAGTAATGGTATTCTAAGCTCATTCAAAGGTTCAAAGAATATCATGAACTGATAATTGTTCTTTCTCAAGAAGTTACTGAATCCATTGCAGAATCAACCTTAAAGGTCCAGAGGCTTTACCACTCAAGCTTCAAGACGCAGAACCCCTTCTCCTTAAACCCAAATCACGGATTCATCGGAAGGAAGAAGAAACGTCTCCATATGACCTCTACTTCTATCTCTGGATTCCCCAACAAAAATTCCAAAAATTTCACTCCCAAAACCTTCCTTTTCTTGTCACTCCCTGTTTCCCTCCCTTTTACTCAGGATAGAATTGAAGTCCCTCCCAGGTTGCTGTTATCCTATCCGTCTAGGCGCCTTTGCTTGTCCTGATCTCAACGGCTCCTAGTTCTTCACTGCTCCACTAGCTCGATTTCAAGAATCTGTTATGGTTTGCCTCCGTACTCGTATTCTCTCATCCTTGGCTACCCGGTCCATAATCGAGTGGCTCTGGAACGTTTCACCTGCTGCTACCTTGCCTTCTTCTCCAGTTCTTTATACACCTCCTCTCTTTTCCATCAGGCGAATCATTATTAGACAGGGAAAGAAATCTTCACCACATTATTGCGGAACAATCGACTCCCCAAGAAGGTGACCCTTCCTGAATCTCCATGCTTCGTTTACGCGTGTTCTTCCTCGCGTGCGACGCTCTGTTTCAGCTTTTTGTCTGTTTCTTGTTTCCTTTCCTAAACGACGCCGTATGCAATTTCATGGTGATGGGGCAAGGATGAAATATGCGTACAAAAGATAACCATATCTCTTGGGTTTGAACTTCAAGTGAAACTAAATGTCGAAATAAAATTAAATTATTTGAAAAATAAAATAAGTGAGTTTAGAAATATTTTGCTAAATTTAATTTTTCATTAATTTTGTTATTTTCATAATTTTTTTATAATTTTTAATTATTTACTTATTATTAACTTTGATAATTTTTATCATATTTTTTAAAAAAAATTCAAAAATATTACATTAAATTTTCTATCTCGTTACCGCTATCTTAACTGAAAGAAACTAATCACCATACAATATTTCTTCCGTGTAAGTACATTATGACGCGTTAGTATCAAATTCAACTAAGTCATTGAAATTTCATCATTACGTTAATGAATTAAATTCTTAATTTCGTTAAATCAAACATTATAAATTAGTTTTAAACTCAGAGATAATAAATGTGGGTGTCTTATTTTTGGTGGCCAAGAAAAAATGAGGATGTTTATTGCACTTAAAGATCCACAATGAACACAAGCATCAATCATAGTCATGCTCATCTATTTCATGAGCTTACAAATTACATCCTCTTCCACCAAAAAGAAAAAAGAAAAAGAGAGAAAAAAAATGAGTTCCTAATCTTTTGGTACAAGAATTAGTAATTTCCTCGAGTGTGCAAAAAGAATACTTTATACTAACCACTGAAAAATATTTTTCCCTATGTTATAACTCATATCAAAACTTGACCAATGTCATTAAAATAAAGTTTTAGTACCGCCGCAGTGATAAAATTACAAGTGCAGGTGAAGCTTGGTGTCGACTTGTCTCTTGTATGTGCAGTATTCCTACTGTCATCATTTGAGCATCTGAATTTCATGTTTTTCGTAAAATCCACAGAAACTGTATCAGCACTCGATTCGAACAGCTCCGCTCTCTGACGAAATGAACTTGGGTTTCCTGATAACTTGCTCCAAGCACTGGATGACATCGCCAACCTGAAAATCATCACAATCACAGATGACGAGTCCACACTCATTTCCCTTTCCTACAGTCTCTACATCTTGTTTCTCCCGCTTGAGCGATGCACAAGATCCCTCAAACACGACTTCCCCACTCCTGAGAAGTCTCATAGTCGATGATTTGGTGAAACGACCATCAATCACTCTGCAGCCAGCAATTTTCACATCGTCTCCCTTGGACTTGCTTCTTCCTTTGAGCTCAAAAATATTCAGCACCTCAGCCTCTCCAGCCACACGGGTCTCAAAAGTGCCAGGAGCTTTGTCAACAATCAAATTACCAATGTCCTCTAGAAGGTGATAGATAACACGATGCAACACTATCTACAGTCATGAAAAGAAGCAACAGAATAAATACCCGAATGCTTCAAACATCCACAAAACAACTTCTATTTCATATTAAATAACAACTAATCATGCCCAAGGGTTTAAAGTAAGATTCACATTTCTTGCAAAATTACTAATGCAAGGTCAAAACCCCATTTGAGAATGGAGAAAATATAAGTGCCCAGAAAAGATGTACCTTTATGTTGGCTCGAGTTGCAACCTGAATGACTGTACTAGGCGGACTTTTTATATTAAATCCAACTATACATGCACCACAAGCTTGTGCTAAGTCCACATCAGACTGCGAAATTGGCCCAACACCAACATGGACCACATTCACAAAAACCTGGCAGTGTAATTGATTAGCATTTCAACAATGAAAGGAAAACAGGACAAGCACTTAGTGGACACAAAGTAATCTATTCAGCAACAACCACAACGTTTCACGAATTTAACTATAAACATCCTTTGACTTTTCTTTCTGGTGACAGGTAGACTTAATTATAAAAATAAAGAAAGTGGTATTCTGAGGATACAACAGGATCATCATGAAATAACTACCACTGGAAATATGGAAGGGGAAAACCCAACAACAGCAGCACCCAAACTAAGACAACAATTTGGTGATGTAGAAAAGTAATGCTTACCTGGGGACTATTTAAAGTCTTCAATGCATCTGTTACAGCTTGAACAGTGCCCTGCACATCTGCTTTTACGATAATTGGCATTTCAACTCTCTTAGGCATGTCTTCTGATTCCTCCTCTACATTTTCTGTCCGTCCCTCATTAATCTTCCTAAGCCTATCTTTCTCGGCTTTTCTTCTCCTCCCTTCACTGAGCATTCTAGCTCTTTCCTCTGAATCCACAACAATAATATCATCACCAGCCATTGGAAGCCCCTTCAAGCCCTCAATCTCAACTGGCATTGCAGGTTTTGCAGCCTCAGTCAATTTCCCCAACATGTCCCTAATAGCTCTTATTCTGCCCCATTCGCGACCTACAACAACATGCTGCCCGCAGACCAATGTCCCTGCCTTTACTATAGCAGTAGCCAATGGACCCCGTCCTTTATCAAGTCTAGCCTCCACCACATAGGCTTGAGCAGGCCCATCAACTCGTGCTTTTAGATCCATCATATCAGCCTGAAGAAGCAAAGCTTCCTCCAAACTATCAAGTCCAGTTTTCTTTACTGCTGAAACTTCAACCACCTGAATATCCCCACCCATCTCCTCCAGCTGCAAGCCCTCTGAAGCAAGCTGAATTTTCACTCTTTCTGGGTTGGCAGCAGGTTTATCACATTTATTAATTGCAACCACAATTGGCACATTAGCTGCCTTTGCATGGGATATTGCTTCAAGAGTTTGTGGCATCACACCATCATCAGCAGCTACAACTAACACAACAATATCTGTGACTGCTGCACCCCTGGCCCTCATGGCACTGAATGCAGCATGACCAGGTGTATCAAGGAATGTAATAGATGCTCCTGATGGCATGCCCACAACAAAAGCACCGAGATGCTGAGTTATACCACCAGCTTCTTTGGCTGCCACTGATGTCTGACGTAAAGCATCTAAAAGAGAAGTTTTACCATGGTCAACATGACCCATCACTGTTACAACTGCAGGCCGTGAAAGAACTTCTGCACCTTCATGAGAGTGTTGCCTCCTTATATTGAGCCCAACTTCCTGCAAAATTAATACAAAAACAATTGTCATGGCATACAGAGACAGCCAAGATGCAGATCATACCATCATATGTTGGATGAAGGAGAATGTTCAACATATGAAGCAAACCATTGAAGAAAACCGTGTAACTTTATCATATCAGTATTCTTATTTGTAGTTACACCTAAAGACAAGAAAAGTAAACAATCCAAGGAGGGACTGTTAAGCTACTTGGGAAATACATGATCAATAGGGAAATTGAAGAAGAAAATCACCACAAAGGATAAGGCGTATCCATACAATCAATGTAGTCAAGCCAACCATTCATTTGTGTAACTTCATAAGTCTGACACTAATACTATCCATTGTCAAAAATTTAGTCTAAGCAGCTCAGGTGTCTAATTTTTTAAAATCCATATTATCCATGTGGTTGAACTAACTGTGTTGTATTGACTAACTAATGGTAAAGCCATAATACTGAAACTACTAAAAAGAAAAAACCACATGTTGCTGAATTTGAAAAAGCCGAAACTACAAGCTATTAATCAGTAACTTGCCCTTAGATCAATAATAAAGACTCATCCTAAAAAATCAAAATTATATGAAAATTTGAAGCTATGAGGAAGAAGTACCATTGCAACCAGCTCCGCGACATCAATACCAAGGGGATCAAACTCTGACTCAACCTTTTCCCCAACGTTTACCAGAATATCCTGCAGGGTGGCCAGTGATTCACCACTACGCTTGGCAAGCTCAGCAATCGTGATACCTTCAAATATGTCAATCATTTTATCTTGCGAGAATTTGGTGTTTCTTTTCAGTTTAGGAGGTGCATAAGGAGCTTCAACTGGTGGTTGGGTCTTTTTTTCCCTTTTGGCAAACTTTCCTTTATTTGAAACCATTTTCTTCTGACTCTTTAAACCAAATGACTCATCATCCCTCCTCCTAGCCAACATCTGAGGACTTCCATGAAAACACCTAAGCAAGATTCAGCCATGGTTAGTGGAATCAACATTCTGGTGCTAGACAAAGTAATTCAAACATTCTGCAATAACCATATCAAAAAGAAAATTTGAAACCTTAAGAACAAAGCAAGAGATCACCTTTATTCTAGAAAATGAGTTACAAACTCTTAAATCTCTTTTTTTTTTAAATAAAAGATGAAAGTGTTATTATTTACGAAGGTACTAAGGGAGTACCACCCGATACATTGAAGTTACATATCAATTAGGTGATCAATGACGCACTCCAAATCTTCCCAATACAACCTCTTAAATCTCATGGTAACTCAGCAAGGCATTACCAACTTCCTCGGCATTTTTACAACTGCTTTAATTTTTTCTTAATAGAATGAAAATTTCCATTCACAAGGTACCAAACAAATGCCACTTATGGGCGAAAAGCCTTACAAAAAAGGTCTAACGGAAAATATGTATAAGATCTCCTACTCAAAGAAGAACAAATACCCTTAAACTCTCTCTCTCTCTCTCTCTCTCTACACCAAAATAATGAAAAAAGAGCATTGGGAATTAGAGAATCAATATTCCAACTTCAATTACCGCTAGAAATGCAGCAATATCAACCCCACAATTTCTCCGCCAGTGAACTACATTGTTTTAATTTTTTTTCCCTGATTATTGTAGTTACTCTAAGATAGCAGGCCCTTTACTTTCATTGTGGAAACAAAACTTACTCATAGTTACCACATCAACTACTCCATAATTTATCACCTCCCAAATCATAATAATATCAGCTGATGACTCAGTCTGGAATATATCAATAAGTTTCTTATATTGCAATGTTACTATATATGTTTATGTATATTTGTGTGTGTGCACACACACAGAGACACAAAGTATCAATGAAAAAGTGCCAAGGCTTGAAAGTCTTCAAACTGAGCACTTATAAGAATCATAAAGTCACTTCCTAAATTCTTTTGTGGCTGTCCCCCTTGAGTGGCATCAAAGACATATGGCTTCATATTTTGAGTTTCAGGAAGAGTGATAGATCTCCGGAGTCCTTGTCATGCAAGCCTTAGTTTGAAGTTTTATGCTTTATATGCAGGTGGCTACCTGTCCTATCTATGGTTCTTTTCTTTAAAGAAAAAAGTACCGACTATTTCCCAAAAAATCAACATATTTCCTTGCTAATAACATTCAACTAAGACTACAGTGACATCAAATTTTAATCATACTCCAAAATGTATATAAATATTGTTGGACATACCATCACATACAATCAAAAACTTTACACACGTAAACATGCATAAGAAGCATCTCATTTATCTCGAAGTTTCTTTTTTATAATCATGCTGCATGTAATACTTAATGATGGATATAAAGATAGCCCCAAACATACAACACCATCAACTTGTTTGTTTGAGATGCAATACTATCAACTTTACTATACAAATCAAGGTAGATTTGATGTTAGCAGAGAGTTAAATTTTCCAACAAATTAGTATCAATTGTCATGTTTAGCTAACTGAAAATGCTCGAAAGTACAGTTACGTAATAAATTTCTAGGCAAAAAAACAAAGCAGAAGGAAGGAGATCAAGTTACCGGATCAAAGGTACATTTGCCAAAACCTTGTAACGATGAGACACCTGTAACAATGAACTGAAAGAGAACCCTGCAGCAAAAGTCTTACATAAGAAGGATTATAATTTTAATCAACCTCAATATTTTGATTATACATTAATATTCAGTTTTTTTTCTTTTCTGAAAGATTTCAGTTCAATTGAGTTAAGTCAAAGTTTGTCAATTGTTTAACATTTTTCTGATGCCCTTAGAAGATGGAACAAGCTATAAGTATTGAATTGTTTCCATGTTGTGATGAAAGACAATTAAAACCAATGGATATTCATCAAAGGCCAACAATTCAGATCCATAGTTAAGTAACAGAAAGATGCCTATCCAATAGACCAAAGATTCATTAACTAGGAGAATCATTCGCTTATATCTCTTTTCTGTTGGCTATAGTTAGAGAGATTTGGAAAGAAAGAAACAAGAGGTTTCTGATGGATTATCTCCCTTTTTTCTGGTATTAGACATCATGGTTCCAGACCTAGAGTACTTCGTTTAAGGGTCACCTTCTCAGCTGCAAAGAGGATCAAGGGAATTCTACTAGATTCCTTGTTTTCTTTCAGTTAAAATAGGTTTCTGATGGACTCATCTTGCTTTTTGCTAGCATTAAAGATCATGGTTCAGACCTTGAGCATTTTGTTTCAGGGCCACCCTCTCAGCAGTGGAGGATCTAAGGAGTTCTATAGATATTTTGTTTTCTTCCAGTTAATTGTAAAGTTACTTGCACATGATGCAACCCCATTTGTGCCTTCTATACTACCTTCGTTTCTCTCAAAAAGAAAAAGAAACAGTATGTATAGAATAGAATGAAACAAACATATTGTAAAATAATTGCTGAAACTACACTACAGAAGCCTTTTTTTTTTTAGAGAGAATTATGCAATGTATTGATGTAGGCACCAAGGGGGCGCCACCCATGCACAAAAAATGAAATTTACAGATCAGTAAAAATATCTATAATGGCACCAAAATAATCCAAACTATCAAAGTTGTGCCCTAAAATAACGGAACCAAATAGGTGTAACCATTTATCCTTGATGTTGGCAAAATTCCTTTCAAGACCCTCAAAAACTCTATTGTTTCTTTCTTTCCATGCACTACAGAAGCATGGCAACTAATTGGCCAATAAAATTTTGACAACTTGAACCAAAATGCAAAGAACTATCACAGAAAAGCGTGAATGTATTAATGCCTAATTTACCATGCATCCGATGATCTGAAGCAGCAGAAATTGATTTTGCTGCATCCTTGAACCTGAATGGAGAAATGGACCCTGTGGCATATCCTAGTCTTGTAGAAGCCAAACCTCTAGCAACACTAGCATGGATATCCTGCAAAAAGACACAGTGAAATATTATATAGGTAATCTTTTCCAGGTCCAGATCTCTCCTTCCTTTTCTCTCTCCCTCTCAATCACCTAACTGTCCATACAGATAAAGCACAACATTCAGAAGTCTTCCAATTAGCTTTATAACAAGAAACACAAGGAACATTACCATTGCAACCCCTTCAATCACTGTCATCCAACAGTTTTTTTTTTCTTTTTATCGAGAAGGATTTGAATACATTGTTTGAATTTGTTGTACCCCTTTAGAGTTAGCACAGACATGGAAGCTAGGGGACTGTGGAGATTTAATAAAGGAGTTAAGTCCTATAACTTATGAGGGTGGTGGAGAAAATTATCCAAGGATGCTATTCAAATATACAAGGTCCTTCCTGAGTTTTCTTTCTCTTTTTCTTTTTTGGCTGCCAGAGAAGATTATCATAAATGTAGCAACCATGTCATGAGAGTGACCAAGAACCCTGTGTATATTCTTTCTTCTTCCAATTGGTCCAGGAATTTTTAAAGTTGATCTCTCTTTGTAAAGAGGGTGGTAGCTAACTCCGTTAAGAGGAAAATATGCATGCTTGGACGTTCAAGCTTTTAGAGACTTTGGGTGAATTGGAAAGAAATAAATATGACGGTTTTTTATGGGATCGAGATTCCCATAACTAACATCAAGGATGGACTGCTTCACACTTGAACTTTTTGTCTGCATGGCATCTTCTCCCGAATGAGGAAGGTCATATAGATTTTTCCCACTGACCATGTTATAGCTTCTTTTAACTCAGATACCATGAACATGGTACCTTGTTCAAATTCTTCCTTTTTCCTATCCAGGAAAAGAAAAGGCATGGGCACGCCCACAGAGAGACAGAAAAATTTCAAAAATACTTAAAAATGGTTCTCAACTTCATAGGCTTCCTCCTTTTACCAAATATGCCATGAGATAATAAGAAAGCAATCTAACTCACAAGATAATAAGGAAATCTCATGACTACATCTACTATCCAATTCGAACTATGAATTTTTTAAATATCCATCAGATGTCAAAATCAAATTTAAGCCCAATTTAAGACCTACACTCTGTTTGAAACAAATAATTCAGTAGAGATGTCAAATTAATTGCAAATATTATTCTTATGTCTAAAATTTGAAAAGAAATCCAGATTTGTTAATATGTTCATGCTCTTTTATGAAATTTTCCAAATGGTAAAGAAAATTTAAATTTCCCCGGCATAAAACCATACAGTAGAAGAAACATATCAAGTACCTTCTTCCCAATGTGTCTCCAAGCCATTGATGCATATAAAACTGCTGCACCCTGAAAGAAAAACAGTTTAAATCATTACAAAAAAATGAAAGCAATACATAAAACCTTTTTTTTTTTTTAGATAAAAAAGCAATACATAACAACTTAAAATCAAACATAAAAACGTAACCGCATAACAAAGCTTAACTGAAAGTACTATTGGAGGAAGGCACAGCTTACACCCTAAACAGAAGTCTTTAACGTGCAAACTGGTGCAAACAGTCAATGTAATTATCTTATTGTGTAATCCAACAGCAAAAGGAGTAAACATGGACCTACGTCACCCAATCCTCTATCTTCCAGTCCCAAATCAGGTCAAAAATTTTCCAAATATTACCAAAAGAATATTTACAGAATAAGGAAGCATTAGAAGAAATGAAATGCCAGGGGTGAAAAAGAATCAATCTAGTGATAACCCCACCAAAGCTAAAAGCTAATTCAAAAACAAACTAAACCAGCGTGGGATTTTAAAAAATCAGTAAAATCTGAAAAAAGAACAAAATTCTCTCAAAAAAGAAATCAGTAGCAAAAACGAACAATGCCTAAACCTAACTCTAAAAATAGTTTCCTCTCTGTATTCTGACTACTACTGCCAAGGTCACCATTATTAAGATCATTAGATCATGCAAACGTAAATAAAAGAGTTCAAAAATATCAAAAAATATAAGCTTATCCTAATCATCTAGGACTGGCTAGCCCATGCAAAATAAAACACATCTCACTGTGTTTTAACAGACAATACAATAACTGCCAAGGACCTTGCTTGATGACTACCAAAAGCATTCTATCATAGGCTTCGTTAATCAATGGAAGATTAACCCTTTCAAGCATTCTTATGATATTAAAACTGAGCAATACGCCTAAGTCAGTTCATAAGGACGACTACCAGGTTATATTTATCAAAATAATAGATTCTTGTTACATTCACCAGCTAAACCAATACGATAGACCAGGAACTAAAATAAATAGGCAAAAAAGGAGTATGAAACTAGCACCAGGATGCCATACTTATTACTCAGTAAAATCCCTATTCTTGAAATAGGTCACACATCCATGCATTATTTATAGATATCCAGGGACAAAAACACTAGATGCCAATTACAACAAACTTCGCAGAACATTTTATTGATCACGGTGTGGGCAACTTTCATTCAAGACCCAACATGCTTTCCAACCAACCCCTCAGCCCAAACGGAAACTAAGCATTCAGCCTTAAAATGATCAGCCGCACTTTAGCAATTAAAATAGAAAACTAGAAATTTCGAGGAAAACAGGATTCAAATGAGCAAAATCAAAATACTCGATTAATAACTAAGAAACAGGCAAGATTTACAGGAGCAGTGAAAGTTACCGGCAAGGTACAAATCCCAACCTCTCAAGTATCCTTAGCATTCATCATTTGTGTACCAAAAACCAAAGGAAAGGGAGGAAGCCCCTATTTTGCGCACTTCCGAGTTTCTCCCCCCGATTCCTCTCGCTTCTAGGGCTTTTTCCCGCCTCTTATCAGTTCTCCCTTTCACTCCCCAATCCTTTGGAACCTAGGAAAAACCCTCTATTATAGCCACTCCTTCTGGCTCAGATTTTTCGCTTCTTCCTCAACGCGTCTCTACAACCTGAGTTTTGCTGCCGCTCTGCTGCTCCGCTGTCTCGTTGATCCCTACCTTCCTATCGACCTCGTCTTCCTCCGATATATGCGCTCACTAGTTCGAGAACAACCTCCTAGCCGTTTAAGTGCCCGGAGCCCCTTCCTTGCCTCTGCTCCACTCGGTAACTTCCTTTGAAACGTCTCTTGTACCAAGGCGTTATCTGATTCACTCCCAATTTGGCTTCAGTCTCTCGTCTTAGGATTTCGACTTCTTCTCGAGTGTAGCTCTCGCTGTTCTCTTGCCTATTTCGCCAGCTCTTTCTCCTTCCTCGTGCTTATGTTCTTGAACGGGCACTCTTCCAGTTGTGCTCAGTTTCCTATCTCGGCTAGTTCCTTCCGATTTTTCACAGCGTTTTGATTTCTCTTTCTTCTTTTTATCTTGGTCTTGATTGTTCCTAGAGACATGCCCTCGTTCTGTTGTTTACTTTAGTTGTAACACTGACAGGTCTCATAACGAGCCATGAAGAAGATGGAAACCTACAAGACAACTGATCCTGTAACAACGTGTATTTCTGCTCAGCATGACTGTTTTGGTGGTCGTTGATTAACACTCCCTTTGGACGGTGGTGAACAATAAAATTTTAATTTATAATATTTTGCTGAGTACGAAAAAATTATATTTATTTTAATTTTTAATATTAATAAACAGTATTTACCAGTAAATTTAAAATTATTAAATCGATAGTATACGATTAGCATATTATTTTTTTTTTATTTTCATATAATATATTTAATTTTATTTTTATATTTATAAATTATTATTTATTTTATTAAATATTAAATTTTAATTTAATTATATAAAATAATTATTTATTTAAATATAAATATAATTATATTAATAAATAATTTATTTTTTTATTACATATTTTTTATATATTATTTACATATAATATATAAAAAAAAATTAACAATTTAATTAAAAATATAATTATATTATTCTATTATTTAAATAAAAATATATCATTAATATATATTAATATATAATTATTTAAATATAAAATAAATTTACTATTCTCATCTTATATCATTATCCTTCAATAACTATGTAGCACCCGGAAAGGAGGAGGAAAAAAAAAAAAAGGGGCCACGTCAGCAGGCCCGGTCAGCAGTCCCGGCCAACCGGGGCCTGCCACGTGGCAAGACCGCGTCCCTCCGAAAAGAGCCACGTTGGCGATCCGCGTGGGTGCGATCCGACGGCCCAGATCAATCGCGCGATCGGACGGCCCAGATTCAATCGCACGGACGGCCCAGATTAAAACGAAATGGACGGCTGAGATCAAAAGGCAAGGGATTATAAATAGAACCCCCACACCAGACCACAAACCCTAGCCGACCACCGCCACCCGCCGCCGCACCGGGGAAATTTCCGACCGCCGATCGAGGTAAATTTCATACCCCCGACTCGTTTTTCCACGCTGATTCCTCCTATGGCCAAATCGAGGCCGAAATCCCGGCCAAACGGCCGGAATACGCGGCCGAAGCCCAGCGGCGCCGCCGCGCCCTCTCTCGGTTTTTGCCTCCGACGAGGCCCTTCCCGGCCTCCGTTCGATGCAATTTTTATATCACCGTGATCACCATTCTTTTCTCTACAGGTTGACCGGAGCCGAATCACCAAAACACGAACCTCGCCGGAGAGCCGCCGCACCCGAGAGCGCCGCCGCCGGTAAGCTCCGTTTTTCCGTGATTTTTTGGCCCCCCGAGGGCCCTAGGGTTGTTTTCTCACAAGGACCGATGCGAGTGTAGCCGAATTCGGCCGAAAACAGCCAACCCGAGGTGACTCGCCGCCGCCAGCGGCGACGCCGTCGCCGGAGCACGGCGGAGCCGCCGTGCCGAAGTTGCGATTTGGGCCGAAAGATGCCCTGGGCCTAATTTGGGTTTTTTTTTGGACACGTGCAGGCACTGTTAGTGTATTTTAGTTCCCCGGGAAAAATTCAGGGAAAATTAGGGACGGCCTGCAGGCGCACTGTGAATCGTATTCGGATCCCGAAAACAAGTAAGGACCCCTCACCCTATTTCCTATCACGGTATTAAAGTTCAAAATGATAAAACGGTATTTCTTGAATTAACGAATGTGTGAAATTGCTTAAGGTGGCTAATGGAGCCTGAGTCTAGTGTGATTGGTGATTTAGTGTTATTTGGCATGTTTACAGCTTTAAATGCAAAATGATGTTTGATGTGTTCATTTTACAGATTTGTGTGCATATACTACGTTTTTATTAATCATGGGTTGAATGACTGAAAAACTGATACTGTATGTTGTCTGTTTGGCATGAATTACTGTTTTGCTCGTTTGTATGTGAATTGATGATGCTGACTGAGGAAAAGGAAAATGAAAGATTGTGTAGACTGATAATTGTATTATGGGGGTCAGCCTGACTAGATATCCTGGGAGATGGTGGACGGACCGGGTCCGTAGGGAACCCTATCGGGATTGTGGTCTCACATGCCGGACGGGGTATGGAGATCTTATGGTTTTGGCGCCCATACCGGACGGGGTATGGGGACGGCCCGTTTCACCCTCATACCTGACGGGGTATTGAGGTTTATGGTTTTGGCGCCCATACCGGACGGGGTATGGGGACGGCCCGTTTCACCCTCATACCGAACGGGGTATTGAGGTTCATGGTTTTGGCGCCCATACCGAACGGGGTATGGGGACGGCCCTGGAAACTGATTATGAATGTTAAAGGTTAACGGGTAGCGGAACCCCTATGGACCCCCACGGATACTAGTAGGCTGGTAAATGATAAAAAAATATGTTGTACAATGATTGAATTACAAGAGGCGTGATAAGTGTTATGTTTTACAGCTTATATTATTCCATGATTATGATAATGTTATTATTTTTCTTATATTGTTTTCATAAATTCCACCGAGGTAAGTGGATGGTAAAGGTTTTCGTGTTAATAAACGAGTTTGTTGTAAATTATGCTCCATTGGTCTTTTTTGTGTTTTTCTACCCACCTTTACCTCCGTGACGGTGAGATATCGTGATGTTCTTACTGGGCTAGTGTAGCTCACTCCTTATTTAACCATTTCAGATCAGGAAGACATGGTTCCCGAGCCCGTTCCGCAGGAGGACGACGAAGGGGATGCCTAGAGACTCTGTAGTCATACTCACAGTTTTATTTTCGAGTTTCTCTCTTAGTTAGTTTAATCTTTTATATTTTAAGTACGTTTTTTGTTTTTCGTGTAAGGGATGTTAACTGAAATTTTGATCTCGCTTCCGCATTTGATATATTTAAATACTCATTTCATTTTAATATTTCCGGGGCCGTTACAAACTATTATTATCATATATTAATTACCATATATTAATTATTTTAAAATTTGGAGTATAAATTTATTTAAATATGATGTAAGCAGGAAATAAATTATAATAGCACAATTTCTACTCCAAGTTTTAAAATAATTTTTAAATAATTAAGTATTTAATAAAAATAATTATAAAAATTGGTGTTATTTAAAAAAAATAAAATTTAAATATTTTATTAGAATAATTATTAATACTAAAATTATCAAAAAAAATATTAGTTAAAATACTTATAAATATAAAAAAAAAACATAAATAGATACAAATTAAAAAATTAATTTAAATAATTATGTGTATGGTAATATTAATATATATAGAATATTATATAGTAGATATTAGTATGAGAAGATGGAGGATGATGGAATTGATGATTTTAGGTTTTGTCTTTAATGGGATAAAAATATAATTTTTTAAATTAATTAAGAATATTGAAACAAAAATATTCACAATTAAAATTATTTTATAAATGTCAAATGTATTTAATTGCTTTATAACATATCAAATATAGTTTTGGCTTTAATTTTATACAAATATATTTTTATTTTATGCATTTAGTTGTCGAATCTAAAAGTCGTAGCTAATGTTCAAATTAATTATTATCTTAATTTTTTTATCAAATTAATCATTATACTTTTAAAAAATTTATATTTAATATTTTAATATCAATAAAAATTAACACTGTTAATTTAAGTTTAACGTATTAAATTTATTGACAAACAATATATTTTAATTAGTATGATTTTTAGTTGAATATTACGTTATATATCACATAATATTAAAAAAATTTGTGTGTAAATTAGTTCAAACAATTTCACAAACAAGTAAAACTCAATTATCGATTCGTTGCACAAAAATAAAAATAAAAAATGAAAGTGAAATCACAATTTTCTATGCTATTTTTTCACTTTCTTTACTAATTTTTTTATCTCTATTAATCTATGCATAAAATAAATCTTAAAATTATTTTTTTTTCTCTCTCTCTTTTAAAACTATAATTATTTATCATGTTCATTCACAAATAAAACCATACACAGATACATATGTAGAGATAATATAAATGATTACATTATCATTCCATAAAATAAATTGATAGTGATAATATCTACGAGGTTTATAGTCATGATGCCAAAACATGTTCGCTCATCTAACTTTTCAAACAGTATCATATCGAGCTTATTTCACTCAAATATCACAAACCTACACTTCCTTCGAGAACCTTATCTCTTTTATCGTCGTCAACTATTCTATTTTTACTTATACTCTCGTCTGTCAATTGTTCAAATTTCACTTATGCTTTAGACTCTAAGGATCTTCATCCACAATCGCCCCGAACTACATCCACACATTATGTGTTCGCGCGCGTGTAACGGCCCCGGAAATATTAAAATGAAATGAGTATTTAAATATATCAAATGCGGAAGCGAGATCAAAATTTCAGTTAACATCCCTTACACGAAAAACAAAAAACGTACTTAAAATATAAAAGATTAAACTAACTAAGAGAGAAACTCGAAAATAAAACTATGAGTATGACTACAGAGTCTCTAGGCATCCCCTTCGTCGTCCTCCTGCGGAACGGGCTCGGGAACCATGTCTTTCTGATCTGAAATGGTTAAATAAGGAGTGAGCTACACTAGCCCAATAAGAACATCACGATATCTCACCGTCACGGAGGTAAAGGTGGGTAGAAAAACACAAAAAAACCAATGGAGCATAATTTACAACAAACTCGTTTATTAACATAAAAACCTTTACCATCTACTTACCTCGGTGGAATTTATGAAAACAATATAAGAAAAACAATAACATTATCATAATCATGGAATAATATAAGCTGTAAAACATAACACTTATCACGCCTCTTGTAATTCAATCATTGTACAACATATCTTTTTCTCATTTACCAGCCTACTAGTATCCGTGGGGGTCCATAGGGGTTCCGCTACCCGTTAACCTTTAACATTCATAATCAGTTTCCAGGGCCGTCCCCATACCCCGTCCGGTATGGGCGCAAAAACCATGAACCTCAATACCCCGTCCGGTATGAGGGTGAAACGGGCCGTCCCCATACCCTGTCCGGTATGGGCGCCAAAACCATAAACCTCAATACCCCGTCCGGTATGAGGGTGAAACGGGCCGTCCCCATACCCCGTCCGGTATGGACGCCAAAACCATAAGATCTCCATACCCCGTCCGGCATGTGAGACCACAATCCCGGTAGGGTTCCCTACGGACCCGGTTCGTCCACCATCTCTCAAGATATCTAGTCAGGCTGACCCCCATAATACAATTATCAGTCTACACAATCTTTCATTTTCCTTTTCCTCAGTCAGCATCATCAATTCACATACAAACAAGCAAAACAGTAATTCATGCCAAACAGACAACATACAGTATCAGTTTTTCAGTCATTCAACCCATGATTAATAAAAACGTAGTATATGCACACAAATCTATAAAATGAACACATCAAACATCATTTTGCATTTAAAGCTGTAAACAGGCCAAATAACAGTAAATCACCAATCACACTAGACTCGGGCTCCATTAGCCACCTTAAGCAATTTCACACATTCGTTAATTCAAGAAATACCGTTTTATCATTTTGAACTTTAATACCGTGATAGGAAATAGGGTGAGGGGTCCTTACTCGTTTCGGGGTCCGAACACGGCTTCACAGTGCGCTTTCAGGCTGTCCATAATTTTTTCTGAATTTTCTTCGGGGAACTGAAACGCACTACTGGTACCTGCACGTGTTCCAGAAAAAACCCAAATTAGGCCCAGGGCCTCTTTCGGCCCAAATCGGAACTCCGGCACGGCGGCTCCGCCGTGCTCCGGCGACGGCGCTCTCGGGTGCGGCGGCTCTCCGGCGAGGTTCGTGTTTTGGTGATTCGGTTCCGGTCAACCTGTAGAGAAAAGAATGGTGATCACGGTGATATAAAAATTGCATCAAACGGAGGCCGGGAAGGGCCTCGTCGGAGGCAAAAATCGAGAGGGGGCGCTGCGGCGCTGCTGGTCTTCGGCCGCGTATTCCGGCCGTTTGGCCGGGATTTTGGCTTCGATTTGGCCATAGGAGGAATCAGCGTGGAAAAACGAGTCGGGGGTATGAAATTTACCTCGATCGGCGGTCGAAAATTTCCCCGGTGCGGCGGCGGGTGGCGGCGGTCGGCCTCTGGTTCGTCTTCTCCGGCGAGCGGCAGGCGGCTAGGGTTTGTGGTCTGGTGTGGGGGTTCTATTTATAACCCCTTGCCTTTTGATCTCAGCCGTCCATTTTGTTTTAATCTGGGCCGTTCATTTTTTATTGAATCTGGGCCGTCCGATCGCGCGATTGATCTGGGCCGTCGAATTTCACCCACGCGGATCGCCAACGTGGCTACCTTTCGGAGTGACGTGGTCTTGCCACGTGGCAGGCCCCGATTGGCCGGGACTGCTGACCGGGCCTGCTGACGTGATTTTTTTTTTTTTTTTTTTCCTCCTCCTCCTTTCCGGGTGCTACAGCGCTCGCACACAGCTAAATATTCAAATTGCACCTTCATGTTTTTTTCCTATTTAATTTAACATTTAACTTTTAAAAATATTTTAATTACTAATTTAAAATTAATTGAGGGTGTAATTTGAATATTTTTTAAAATTTGAAGGTAGTATTTTTAAATAAATAAAACGAAACTAGCTTTGTGCGGACACTTTTACTCAATAATCAGGGTGTCCAGGCCCAAGAAACTGAGAAGCTCGTTTAACGAGAAACCCATCCAAAAGACAAGCATGAAGAACCGTTTCTAATCCAACTCTGATGCTCCCTCCCATTTTCCCCCTTCGCGTAGATTTTCGCTCTCTTCCTTTTCGAGTCGCTTATTTTTTTTCCTACTGGATTTCTCTTTCGACTAGATATGTATTTTATATCTGTTCGCTACTTGAGTTTTCACGGTAATCTCTAATCAAATATACCATGGCTTTGATCGATCTCACCAAATCTTGCCTGGATTCCATTCGCCAAGTAAGTTTGTTGCCTGCTTTTCTTCACTTTGTTTACGAACTTTCTGTGGTTTCTCTTTTGCGCCTTCAGAATTCACGAAACTTGTTTGTAGTTATTGATTTAGATATAAGTTATGAACAAATTTAGTAGGACAAGGGAGTTAAGTTTAAAGGAAGTTTATAGAGATTGGTAGCTTTTTGTGAATTTTCTTCTGCGCCTTCAAAATTAACGAAACTTGTGTTGTAGTTCTTGGTTGAGACTAAATTTTGAACAAATCTGGTAGGATTAGGGAGTTAAATGTGAAGGAAGTCTATAGAGATTGGTAGTAATCATTTTCTTTTCTTTTTATGCTCTTTTGAGTTCTCTTCAACCGAGGGCCTTGGGTTGTCAATTGTTGTAGCTTGTAGAAATGTAGTTGGATTTTTACATTTATCGCCTGTTGAATTGCCCCAGGTTTGTTCTGTTTATTTTTTTTGGAGGAATGGCTATGAGATTTTCTATTTTCTATTTTCTTTTTTCTACAGATATCAGAGCACATAGAAGGTGCCATTCTATACATAGATGCCGGATGCACAGAATGTTTCCAGCTTATTGGAGCATTTCCTTTGCTACTGGAACTTGGAGTACGGGCTGTTTGCAGTCTTGAAAGCATGAGTTCTCTTGATGCTGTAAGCTGGCAGTGCCTTATTTGCCTAAATTTCTTTCAAGATTTTAGTGGGCTACATATCTTGTCAAAATTGCACTTATAAAGGAAATAGAACGCTAGAAGCCTAATTGAGATTATATTTTCAAGGTTTTAGTGGAGGCCACCTGTGATTTTTGCTCCTGCAGCTTTTCTTGGTAGATTTGTAGAGCAGAGAGAATGACTTAACATGTCTGGAAGTTTGAGAAAGTAATATTACTCTTATCTTTCAGATGAGAGATTTTGGCAAATTGATCCAGTATTGTGACCTTTGCCCTTCAAATCATGTTATGCTTTAAGTCTTAATCACTCATTGCCTACTGCTCATAATTTTTTATGAAATTGTTCAATAGAATTTTAATCTGTGTTTTGAGCTGCAATTATGCATTACGGTGGAAATTCTTCTAATTTACTTTTTTAAGTATTAGATCAGATCTGCTATACACAAGACCTAGAAAACAAGTAGAACAAGATTTATGTTGCAAACGAATGATTCTATTTGATGGATAATTATTGATACCTCAGATCTTTAGTTCGTATCTTGTTATTTTCTAGCATGTGGCATGGTATTATAACCATAAACTTTAAGCATGCCATAAATTTAAAGACACCTAAGGGATGCTAGTCCAGCATGTTATAATTTCTTTGTTGTGTTTTGTTTCTTCAGGCTGTTGATTGGAACTCCAGTGGTGATACTGCAAGGAAACTTGTAGTTATGACATCTCACCTTCTAAGTGATGCACATCGGTATATATTACGATGCCTAAGCACGCATCAAGCTGTTCGTGTTTGTTCAATATTTACTTCCATCTCAGAGGTTCTTTTTCTTCTCTCTCTCTCCCACCTTCCTTTTCTTCTTTTCATGGAATTGATGTACTACCAATATCTAAAATCCTGGACTGCATAGACAAGATCTGGGAGGACAAGAAGAATATAAAAAGTTCTATTGTTGTTCCATGACTAACAAGTCAAGTTCCGTTTATTTTATTTATGCTCATTTGCAAGTTTTACATATTCTCTTGTTTTCGTGCAGTAAATCGCTTTGCATTTTTGAGCTATTTGCATTGAAAACCCTTCTGTAACTAATACACATGTTGCACCAAACAACGATCAACCACAAAGTTTGCTGTTATGAAATTCTTTTGCTATTATGAGTCTCTACTGTTGCCTCTATTTACAAATGTTCTCTTTTTTATTTGATGGGTCAGGTAATGAATTGCTTAATCTGATCTCTTTGTTCCTACTGCTTTGTCAACCCTTTGGTGTCACTTGCTATAGAGATCCAGTTCCCTCTGTAAGTCATATTTAGGTGCCTCCCTTTTTTTTTTTGACATAATGAATCAAGTAGAAGCTGGTCAAGGGGTTCTGAATAGTGTCAGTTGTGTGCCAAGCCTCCCTCTGTTTGGATGACTAATCTATAAAATTTGTTATAATGCTTCAAATTATCATAGCATTATTGAGGGTTTAACAAACCTTCTCTCCTATCTTGTGCACATAGTGATTACTTGTAGTTGAATCAGCTATAATGTTTTACAAAATATTTCAGGTAGCTCACTCAGCATATCCTGATTCACCTCTGGGCCCAGACGCTTTTCATGAATATGAATTCTTGCTTTTGCAAGATTATGATGAACTTGTCAAGAAAAGTGAGGTAAAATCAGAAGATGAAGGATGGTCACAACTCGTATGCAGTGAAGATGACATCCTGCAACTTGAAACTAGCAGGAAAGATATATTTGAAGATAAACAAATAAGTCATGTGGAAGACGTATTGCAAAGATTGGTAGTTTCTGTGCATCATTTCCCTATGATTTTGTGCCCCTTTTCACCTAAATTCTTTGTCTTACCTTCAGAGGGATCAGTAGCTGAAGCATACTTATCTATTAAACATGAGGATTCCCTTAGTTCTGGGTTGCCTCCTCTTAGTACGGGGTTGACCTCTGATGGTGATGATTTCCCTCCTGGGGCATCTCTTACAGCACATTTTCTTTACCATTTGGCTGCCAAGGTATGAAGTGCTGCACTGCATTTTCCAGATTCTGCTGGCTTTGTCTTAACAATTGACAATGCTAAATTAAATACTGTGGAAGCTGACACAATGAAAGTCCTTGTGGTCATGTTATCTATCATTTCAAAGTTCTGTTGATTTCAATATGCCGCTTTCTTATCAAATAATTAATATATAATAAAATATTTTATTCTTATTTATAAAAATAAAATCCTAAAAATTTATATTTTAAGATGCATAGTTGATCCAGAACCCAGAAAAACACCAACTCACACACGGTTAAACTAATATCCAACAAATACTGCATTTATATTTATAAAAATATAGAACTGTATTATTTTTTTAATTATTTTTAAGATTTTGGAAGTAAGTATAATTTTTAATGGGTTATATTAAGTTTTATTAAATAATTAACTACAGTTAATTATATTCGTAAGTCATATAATATGCCCAAAAATGATCACTTGTAGAATATTGATGCTGTAGAGATGAGGCTATTTTAATTTTTGAGGTACTGTTTGGTATGACCTTTTTACTCAGAAAGTAGGAACTCAAAAATGAGAACAATAACCTTTATAGAGAATGGAAAAACAAGAAGACCACTATCTACAACTGTATTGAACAAAGAAAAAGCTTTTCAGGAACGAGAAGCAAAAGTTAATCTTTTTTTTTGCTTTTTTCAATTTTTGGTGTTCCATAGAAAAACCTTTGCTGCTTATTTTCCGAGAGCCAAACTTGAGTTATAAGTTGTTTTATTAACAAGTCATAGATCAAAACTGTAAAAGAAGTCAGATGGCAACTGACTTGTCTCCCATTATTCTTACATTTATAGACAGATAATAATTTTGGGAGAGAAAATTTTAAATAGTAGATGCAGAGAGCTGATTGTAAAGAATGGTACCTCTGGGTCATTTCTAACATATTGTTCTAGAGGTATAAGAATTGGAATCTTGGAACTCTATGTTTTTCACTATTGTTCATTTGAACACATTTCGCAGTATGATGGGGCTGCCAAATACTGGTTAACAGCGAGGTTAAGGGGCTTATGATAAAATTATTCAAAAGTGGAAACAAGTAAATGAAGTCCTGTTACCTTTTTTTTTTAATTTTCATTTCTTGCATTTTTTTTAAAAAATATTATGCTGATGTTTATATCTCTCTACAGAACATGACCATGATATCTTTTTCAAAAAAAAAAATGTAGATGGACTTGAAATTGGAAATATTTTCCCTTGGTGATTTGTCGAAGAATGTTGGGAAAATTCTGATGGACATGTCAAGCCTCTATGATGTAGGCCGTCGTAAACGATCAGCAGGATTATTACTCATTGATCGCACTCTTGATCTTCTTACTCCATGCTGTCATGGTGACTCTCTTGTTGATCGTATGTTCTCAGCTTTACCCCGAAGGCAAAGAACATTAGCTTATACGAACTTGAGAGGCTCGCAAGCACAACTCGAGCATGGCCCTTCTTGCCTAAATCATCCTTCTCTTGATGTTCAAATACCACTTGGGAAAATTCTAAGCGAAGAAGACTGCAAAATTGATAGTTCTTGGCTTTCAGAAAGCATTCAATCTTTTCTCTATGGCTGGGATTCTTCTAATGTTGCTCCTCCAACTCTAAATTTGAGTCATCTTAGGAGCAAAACTTCTACTGAAATGTCTCCTATCTGGTTTGAGCTACTAAGAGGGTCCCTTTGTTCAACAGAGAGTTTTCATGGAACACCGTATATAGAAGCTATACTTGATAGAAGATCAAAAGATGGGGCTGTGCTTGTGAAGAAATGGCTTCAGGAAGCTCTACGTCGTGAAAATATAACTGTTAATATGAGAATTCGTCCTGGTTTTCCTACAAAATTAGAACTACAAACCATGATTAAAGCATTGGCTAAAAGCCAGTCATCTTTAGTAAGAAATAAGGGAATTATTCAGTTAGCCACAGCTGTACTAGTTGCTATTGATGAATCCCAGAGTGCCAGATGGGATGCATTTAGCAGTGCTGAGAAAATGTTAAATGTCAGTGCTGGAGACACAAGTCAGAGTCTGGCTGCTCAAATTGGTGATCTTATCAATAAGAGCACTTTGGTGGAATCATGTCGACACAAGAGTGAAAAGATGGATCCCCCATCGGAAGGACTACTTTCTTTTCAAGATGCTTTGCTCCTCATGGTTGTTGGATATATGCTGGCTGGTGAAAATTTCCCAACATCAGGTTCCGGTGGCCCTTTTTCTTGGCAAGAGGAGCGATTTCTGAAAGAAGCTATTATGGATGCAATCCTTGAAAACCCTTCTGTATCAAAATTGAAGTTTCTCCATGGTCTTTCAGAAGAACTCGAGGCCAATTTAGATAGGGCCAAATCAGGGGAAACCAAAGAAACATCTCCAGATCACTTAGAAATTGATGACTTTGATGATGATCAGTGGGGCAAGTGGGGTGAGGAAGATGAAGATAGTGGTAATAGTGATAATAAAGACCGGGCATATGATGATGTACAACTAAAGTTGGAACTGCGTGATAGAGTAGACAATCTTTTCAAATTCATGCACAAGCTATCGGGTTTGAGGAGAAAAAATATTCCATTAAAGGAGGGGGCGTTGGCTTCTGAAAACAACTTCCTTGGTGATCCATATGTAACCAAGGGATTACTTTATAGGCTTCTAGCAAGAGTGTTGAGCAAGCATGATATTCCTGGATTGGAATATCATTCTTCTACTGTAGGGCGTCTTTTTAAAAGTGGTTTTGGGAGGTTTGGCCTTGGGCAGGTAAGTTCTTAGCTCACAACATTTCATATTTATCCTACTTCGTGCTTTTCAGTCTGACAACTGTATTTTGCTTTTGCATATCCTGCAGGCAAAACCAAGTATCGCTGACCAAAATGTCATTCTTGTTTTTGTTATTGGAGGAATCAATGGTCTTGAGGTTTGACTTTCTTGAATTCATAACCTTTTTCCTTCTATCTCTCTTCTGGTGAATTTCAAGCTGTTATCTAATCTTTGGCTTATTTCCATTTTGGTCCTTGACTTCTGATACTTTTTCCAAATAGTCCTTTGACTATTAAAATCTTAGAATTAAAGATTTAGTTTTTCACTTTATTTTTAATTTAATCTTCATAATTAATTCAATTAAATACTAATATAAATGCCATGTGACCACTATGTCATCAAAATATGATAACATGGCTGCCACATCACCACCTTAAAGTTACCCCAATAGACATATATATACCTGCTGAACTTTTTGAGACCCACTTGCCTCCTAAGTCTAGAGGTGTTGCTTCTCCTAATCGTCACGTGGAGCTTCCCATCCTCATCGATCTCCATGTTTGTCTCCATGAAGTCTTGGTTGTCCAAGGTGACAATGCTGGTTTCGACTTAGGCAGGGATGGCGGAGGCATTGATCTCTAGAAACCGATCCATGAAAGGATATACTAGATATGTTGGAGGATGATGATGTGGGCCATGAGAGAGCTCGAGAACTTGCCACTCATGGTAATGAGGAGGGGAAGAATGCCTCGGCACGTGTTGGGCAAGATGGAGAGAAAAAGGATAGGTATTATCCATTCTAGTCCTCCATTCTTGGCAAATTTAGTTCACAACCCCATCATGATCAACTTGATGATGTTCTACAACATATCAGCAGTGACAAATTTGAAGTTCATGCTGCATGGATCCTTAGTCGAGATAAAGTGAAACGATAGAGGCAACAAAGATCATCATAAATTTGTTGGTTCTCAAGCATAGGTCCTCAGAAAGATCTTCCACCACTGAACAGAATCCTATGCTAATATCATCACCACATAGAGCGGAATCATCATTATAAGACAGTGTAGGGATCCTTCCACATAATCATTTTCAAACCTAGAAGACTAAAGAGAAAATAAATAGGGCATGGTGTGAGAATCTAGTGCATGGTTTAGTGGGTGCAGGATGATATTGAAAATTGAATTGGACTGGAAAGAATGGAAATAGGAGCACAAAGAACTGCTAGTTATACTATGGCTGCACGTTGCATGCACACACTATATAGGTAGTTTTGGGCTATTTTGGAGCAAATTAAAAATTGTGTGGAATTTATTTGTATATCTACAGTTTACCTAAAAGATTTTCGGAACTACATAGTTCGACTGGAAGATTGGCAAATTCTCTTTAAAGTGATAAAAGTGATTTCATTTGAAATTTTAAATGGAATTGGGCGATTATGTTGTTTCAATTCTGCACAAACGAATTTTACGAATTTTTTATTTGTTCTGAAGATAGCTTTTGCGAAAATGAGATGTTGATCCTTTCTTTTCCAATTGTATAGGTATTGGTAAGGAGAGCTAGAGAGAGAAACTTAAGCATATAGAAGAGCAAAGAAAAGGGGAGAGGAAATAAAGTGTAGTTTTGGTTTCAAGTAAAAATTAGTTCTGTTTTAACTCCTTTATTTCAAACAAGGTTCTACTCCTTTCCAAGTGAAAATTTTGCTCCATTTAATTCAATTAGAAGAGAAAATATGCTTGTCCTCATGTTCTTTTCAACCTTTTATTGTTGATTACTTTGTTAGGTAGGGAATTATGGCAGCCGTTAGTCAGCTGATTTTATAATCAGTTGTTATGGTCTCATTTTTCAAGCCTTGTTGTAGTTTGCTATTTTTGGGGTTTGATCAATGTTAAAAATTCCAAGGACGTTGTGATTTTATAAGAGTGCTTGGACCTGAAATGTCAGTAAAAATTTCTTGGATGACCCTTCTAATATTCCCCGTGGTTTGTTCTACTTCGAGCCGTTTGTGCCAATTTGGTCAGCAACTCAGTTATATGTCAGATGAAATGTAGATGATATGAAGAACATTGTTCAATAGGGTCGGTTGACTATTTTAGGTAGTAATGGGTCTCAAACGGGTCAGATAGATATATAAGGGTCAGACTGGATGAATTCAAGTTGGTGATGTGGGATCTATATCAGCATTTTTTGACAATGTTGCAGTCAAATGACACTTGTGCTAGTGTTTGACACTATTAGTTACAGACTTCAAAGATTTGTTACCTTAATTACAGATAAAAGCTCTATTCTCCACCATTGGTGTGTCTTAGCTCGCAGGTTTCAATTTTAATTTTTTTCTACTGAGAAAGGGAGGTGACTCGTCTTTTTTAACGGGCAGGTATCCGAAGCCCAAGAAGCATTATCGGAAATTGGAAGGCCTGATATTGAATTGATTCTTGGTGGAACAACTCTTCTAACTCCCGATGACATGCTTGATTTACTATTGGGAGACTCCAGCCACTGTTGATTTCTGTATTATATTGAGTTTCCTCCTTTATATGTACCACAGATAGAAGGTGCTGGCAATAGATGAATTAACAATTTCTTATGCTATTATATCAGGTCATTTTCCTGTCTAAGATATCAATTTTCTTATTTTATTGCCTATAAATACCTCCCTCTCATGTTTCCTCTCTGCTTGTCCGATCTGTCTCTTGTTTCCACCATCTGAACTCTGCAATAATTTCAAAACCTATAATGTAGAGATATTGAAAGAATCTCCAGAACATAACAAACCAATCACAGAAAAATCGCTTAACAGCAATGTTGTCGGAACTTTATAATACAAGATTTGCATCCAATTCTTCGTATATGAGTAAATCTTAATCATCCTAAGTTGTTGAAGAATATGATAGTCAATATTAAATTACTTTTTTTCTAATTTTATTAGTAGAATTCATACAATTCTAGTTAGTACTGAATTTAATAAAAAAATTTAGATTAAATTTTTTTTGTTACTTAAAAATTATAATTTCCGGGGTGATATAGATTTGGATCGGGCTATCGGATAAACTTGTCCTTACTCGATTTTTAACAACTAATAAAATTAATTTTATAAGATGTAGAGCGAAAATGGGTGAAGAAGTAATGAATGGGGAGAAAGTGTGAGTAAAAGCTTCTACTTATTTCTTATAATTTTTTATTATATTAAAATCTAGCACGAGTATTTATTTAAATATAAATAAAAGGAGGGTATAATGTTATAGACTTTTACATTTTTGGTATGATATTTATTATATAGTATTAAAGTAACAAGTAGAATGGTCACCCGTCACAATTGTATTAACTTCATATTAAAGTTTGATGTGTAATAATTCTAATAAAATTTTTAATTAATTTTTTTTTAAAATGAAAATACATTAATAACAAAGTAATATTAGTTGTCTACTGAAGTATTATACAAAATAAAAGCTTAAATAAAAATAAACTAAATATGAAATTAAATATTTCTAATTAAAATTTTGATTTAAATTATAATTATTAGATAAAAATTGAAGTGTCACAATTTTATTAATTTTTTAATTGAAAATTATAAAACGAGATCAAAGGTATATATATATATATATATTTTAAAGAAAAAGACTACACTAAAAAAAATACCATAATAAAATTAAATTAAAAATTATAGATGTTACAAATTTTAACAATCTAATGATTAAATACGCTACTAAATTTAATTTATCTAACTAGAATTTTGTTAACTATCTAATTAAAATTTAATTATATATATAAAAGTAGTATCAGAAAATATTATATGATATTTTTATTCTAAAATTAAAAATAATATTAACATTAATAATTATACATTTAAAATTTTAAAATATAAAAATAAAATTTTAATTTTAATTAACTATAATGTACAATTAATTTTTAACATTATAACTTTTATGTAATACAAAAAATTACAATGGAGAAAATACTAATAAACTAAAAAATATATTGCAATTAAAAACTTCATTATTATCTTTAGAAATTCTAGTACTATTATAATAAAGTGTTAACACAAGATAAAAATTCCGCGAAGCATTAAGTTGAGACATTTTCAGAAATAAATAAATAAAGCCGACATATGCGCTTGGTTACAGACTCGAAACGCACCGTTTTACAGGACAACTTGATTGGAACATGAACCATTCTCGTAAGAGCGTGACGCCACTCTCCCAGGGGGCCTCGCGTGGGTCTATTCTTTGTCTCTTTTATCTATTTCCAAACCAAAATTTTGACAAGAAAGGACACCCAACAGATAGATAGAGAGAGAGACACAGAAAGAGAGAGAGAAGGCAGTAGTAGTAGCTGTAAAGCACATGGCCTCAATGCCCTTGGGGCCTGAGCATCAACAACCTCCACAGCAGCACCAGCCGCAGCCGCATCCGCATCCGCATCCGCAGCCGCAGCCGCAACACCTCCTTCCTGACAATGACTCTGTGAAACGCCGCTCAGATATGGAATCCGAGAAGGTCTCTCTCTCTCTCTCTCTCTCTCTCTCTCTCTCTCTCCATACCTGTATAAAGATGTTTATATGCGCCTGTATGTGGTACTTTGTGTGTGTATAAGTTTGGTGGCGGTTGGATCTTCTTTGATCGAGTTCTTTCTCTTTGTTTCTACTGGAATTTTAAGCGATCTACGTGTTGCCGTGCTTTACCTCTTGGCTGACACTCTGAAAGCAAGCTCACCGGATTTTTTCTCCGGCGAAGCTCTGTGATCGATGAGGTTTTCCTTTCGTTTTTGAGCTCTCTTTTTATTATTATTTTTATTTTTTGTGTGTGATGTTTTTATTATTTTTTTTTCTCTATTTAATTTGTCAGCTGTGTCTCAATTTTTTTTCTCCCTTTGCTTTTAGTGGATGTGGAGATCTTAATCTTCGGGTCAGGTTTTGTTTTAGTAGATAACTTAATGTTTGGTTGCTGAGAAAATTTAAGAAGCTGAAACGAAGTGAAATGGGACTGAAGTGCGTTTCTGCCGTCTCTTTCTACATTTGTACCATATATATACGCGTAAACATGCATATTATATATATTGAAAATAGTGGTTAGACTTAGCTGTGTTGAGCTGGATTTTATTTGCTCTTAGCTTTTCAGTGCCTGCGTATTAAAATTTATAGTCATTGGATCTTTTTCAGCTACCAAATAAAGCGTCAGGGTTTCTTGTTATCTCTTTGTTTATACTTGGAGCAAAATTTTTGCTTTCCATTAGTTGTTACTTCAGCTCTTTGCTATTCATCTGTTAAATTCCTCTGCATGTTTTCTTTCACTGATTTTAGTATTTTGCACTTTATTTCTTCTTCTTCGACGCTTTGCTACAGTTATTTTTAGAGCTTTGCTTCTCTACTGAAAGATTTCATTACTTATTGTTTCCTAATTGCATATATTTTTCACTAGCTTTTTTTGAAGTTTCTTTACTTGAATTTATCACAGGTGCCTTATTTCTCTTCTATGCAGTATTGTTGTTTCTATCAAACCCTTTTTATTATTTCTATGTTCCTTCAGGTGGATTGTTCTTCAATTTGACATTAGTTGCTTCAGGCATTGGATTTCCTCTGATTCCCTTATGGCAGCCACCTTCCTGTGATTTCTTTTTTTTTTTTGGCATGTGATGCTTTCCTGTATTATGTGGTCATTGAATATACTTTTCCTGTAAATACTTCTCCACGTCTTCTTGCTATGCCCATATTCACTCTTGCATTTGCAGGAAAGAATTTGATCCTACAGAGGTTTCATTTGCTTGTTTTACTTGATTATTATGTTACTTGATTATTAAGTCTTTATTGAGTGTTCACATTGTTAGTCATCAGTGCATGTGCTGTGTCTTCGTTGATCTGTTGGAATTATTGCATATTTGTTGATTGATAGCTCTCATTTTGTGATTCCTTTTCTTATTGGCATTGCCATGGAGTCTCATGATTCCTTGGTGGTGAGACTGGTAGCTAATAGACATATAAACAAATAGTGGTTTCCTTAAATGGAGGTTTTGATGAATGCCTTGATGCATGTGAGGCAACATACTTAGAACAATTCAATTGAAAATGTATATTTTATTTAGAAAAGCATTTTACACATTCTCATATGACCAATAATATTTGTTTAATTAAGATGGAGTCTTTCGGATTTCCTGGCTACTGTCAATTACAAGTTGCTTCTAGATCCGATTGATCAGTATTTGATATAACCTTTGGAAAAATGTCAATCACGTCTCTGGTTTGTGCACTTTGTTTATCCTATTTGTTGCTATGATTCTAGGAAATGTCTCCTACTGTCATTGAGGGGAATGATGCAGTCACCGGTCACATCATTTCTACAACCATTGGAGGCAAAAATGGTGAACCAAAACGGGTGAGGGCTGGATATTTGTTTTATTCTCATGGCCTTTCATATAATCTTTCTTTTAGTATTTCAAATTCCTATCAGTTATATAAAGTGTATGTCACCGACGGTCGAAAGATCAGTTTTCTTTAAAATTTATATAATGTTAGTCACAATTTTTGTTAAAATAATTTACTAGTTCTTTTGTTTTTGATTGTAAAAGAAGAAAGAATTATGATAAATTTTATTTGAAGCTTGGAACCTTTAATTTGTGATAATTTTAATGCTCTTTTTTTTTCATTTTCTAAATTCTTCCATTTATGAATAATCACGTCTCTGGATGCTGCATCCAGACTATCAGCTACATGGCTGAGCGAGTTGTTGGAACGGGTTCTTTCGGAATTGTTTTCCAGGTATGGATATCTTAGTTACATGATAGCTAACTGCTTTCTTATCACCTTTGTTATTTGAGCCTTAAAGCACCAATTTTCAGGCTAAATGCTTGGAAACTGGAGAGACAGTGGCCATAAAGAAGGTCCAGCAGGATAGACGATACAAGAATCGGGAGCTGCAGCTAATGCGCTTGATGGATCACCCAAATGTGATCTCACTGAAGCATTGTTTCTTCTCTACGACAAGTAAAGATGAGCTTTTCCTGAATTTGGTTATGGAGTATGTTCCTGAGACTGTGTATCGTGTACTGAAGCACTACAGCAATATGAACCAGAGGATGCCCCTTATCTATGTTAAACTTTATACATACCAAGTATGGGCTTTTGTTCCCTAATTTCTTTATTTTTATACTTCTCTTTACCTTTTCGTCCGAGGCAATAAATGGAAAACATTTTCCTCAGATCTTCAGGGGGCTGGCTTATATCCATACTGGCCCTGGGGTTTGTCACAGAGATGTGAAGCCCCAAAATCTTCTGGTAAGCCAGTATCGAAATTAATTTTCTAGTAATGTTGACTTTACTTCTTACCTAATGTAATGTCCATTCTTTAGGTTGATCCTCTTACCCACCAGGTTAAGCTCTGCGATTTTGGAAGTGCAAAAGTACTGGTATGTGTATCCTATTACAAATTGCAATTCTAGCAAATGTGAATTAGAATGAGTATATTTATTCTAATACGGGTTAAATTATTAATCTCGTTGTTGTTGCTTTTGTCACCCAGATTAACAGAAGTCGGCCCTAATGTTATAGTTTTCTTTTATCTAGAACAAATGAGGAACTTCTATAATTTAGAATCTACTGTTTATTTTCTAAATTGGGTTATTTATTAAGTTTAACAATTCTCTCTTTAACGAATGAAACCCTCTCATAAATTTTTTTTGCAACATCTGAATGCTTCTAATATATATATATATATATATATATAAATATACATAATACATTCATTTTTATCTCAATATATATATATATATATATATTGTTGATTTGGATGCTGTGGAGGGTAGAATCTTGGCTTAAGTAAGTTTAACTTTTAGGAAGTAAATAATCAGTTCTTAGAAGAGATTCTTCATAATGCTGTCACGAATAAGTTGACCAATTGGAAAGTAAATAATTGATCTTCAAAGTAAATGAATTTTGACGTTATGCATGTTAGTTTTTAACACTTAATTTGGGATTCTGTTGGTGGGGGTTTGCCATCAGGTCAGGGGTGAAGCAAACATCTCATACATATGTTCTCGTTATTATCGAGCTCCAGAACTCATTTTTGGTGCTACAGAATACACAACATCAATTGATATTTGGTCGGCTGGTTGTGTCCTTGCAGAGCTTTTACTTGGCCAGGTTAGTGAGTTTGTTGGCAACTAATGCCCTACAGTTACCAGCACCTTTGTTAATAGTAATTTTGCTTTTTCCGCGTTTTCAAATTATGCTGTCTTTTTTTATTATTTAAAATTTTTTCACAGCCATTGTTTCCTGGAGAAAATGCGGTGGACCAACTTGTAGAGATTATTAAGGTGAATGTTCTCGCTGGGCTTCTTAATTTCTTGTGGATGATGTAAGTCTATTAGCTTTCTAATCACACATTACTTGCCTCCCATAGGTTCTTGGTACTCCAACTCGAGAAGAAATTCGATGCATGAATCCTAATTATACAGATTTTAGATTTCCGCAGATAAAAGCTCATCCTTGGCACAAGGTATGGTTCAATTATAATTATTCTTCTTAATATGGAATTTGCTTAATGGATTGGTTTCCCAAGAATGACATAAGAGATGGAGATGGTGCTTCTACCTTCCAAAACTTTATGAGAGGGTTTCATTCGTTAAAGAGAGAATTGTTATGAAACTTGATAAATAACCCAATTTAGAAAATAAACAGTAGATTCTAAATTATAGAAGTTCCTCATTTGTTCTTGGTGGTTACATTTCTTGTAATTTATTTGATCCAGGTTTTCCACAAACGAATGCCTCCTGAAGCCATTGACCTTGCTTCGCGGCTTCTTCAATATTCTCCTAGTCTTCGCTGCACTGCAGTTAGTACAATGGACTTACAGAGACTCTATTATCATTGCCAATAAATGTTCAGTGTTTTACACAAAGCAGTATATGCAGTTTGGAGTCACCACTATATCCACTCCAGCATCTCATTCTGATTGCCCTTCTATTTTGCTTATTGCAGCTTGAAGCATGTGCTCATCCTTTCTTTGATGAGCTAAGAGAGCCAAATGCTCGCCTTCCAAATGGTCGTCCTTTACCCCCACTTTTCAACTTTAAACAGGAAGTATGTCTCTGAGCGTTCTACTTTTACACTCTTCATTGTGGCAGAATACTATGAGGCACGTGCATTGTTGATATAAAGCATTTTTATGACAGGGATTCCCATTTTCACATTAATGTAGTTGACACATCCCATCATTGACCAACACAGTAGCCTCAACCTGACCTAGGAAATCTGTCCCATTGGTCTAGAGATTCATTAACATCAATACTAATAACTGCCGGTTGCTTCCATAAGTTAGCATGTGATATTGGCTTTCTCCCCAAATACCCAGAAAGGGGCAAAATATGTTTCTGTAAAAGGGGCAAAATATGTTTCTGTAAAAATTCACATGCTTCTCTATATGCTTCTGGAATAGGTATGGTAAACATATAATCTTCTGAGGATTCCTTCACTTGACAAGGTCCATAAGGTGTCTTGGATTAATCCAATAAGTTGTTATGCGGTAATCTAATTTGACTTAAGAATTGGATTTACGTCTGCCAGCTTTTCAGTTTGTCTCCTCCTACTGGTTATAAAATGAATCCATTTGTCCAAACTGATTTGACAGTTAGCTGGAGCTTCGCCAGAGCTAATCAACAGGCTAATACCAGAGCATGTGAGGCGGCAGACAGGGCTTGGCTTTCCCCATCCGGGTTAACATATATATAATTATAAAGATGTGAGACAAGGAATCAACTCTAATGCTATTGGATGCATTTGAAGGAAAGATGACTTATTTCCTGTCATTATAACCAAGCAGGGTGGCCTGATCAGCGGTTGTTCTTGCCCTGCCAAGATATATACATAAAGTGGCGTTTCAGCTTAACGGAGAAGTTGGTGATTCCGTCTCCTTTATCATTTTGCCTGAACATAAATTTTTGCTGCTGCTTTTGTACATTGCTTCGATCGTAAAGATTCCAGGAAGCTAGGAGTATAAAGAGGTCTATGATCAATGTCTAGCTAGATAAGGAGCTGCAGAAGTTCCGTAGAATGTAAGGGGCTCATAAGTAATTTGGTTTGTTTTTCCCCCTTAAACCTTGTGTCATTTGTACTTATGTTGTGGCAATCTATGGACGAAATCTAAAATTCACAATTCAAGATCACTCTCTCTCTCTCTCTTTCTCTCTCTCTCTCTCTCGTTCTCTCTCTTGTTTTCTATCGACCAAATATGCATAAACTAGGCAATTGCTGCCTCCTAACTTTTCTATTTTTTGGAAATTTAAGAAATATGTGAAGGAAATACGGATATTCATCGAGTAAGGAGAAAGCATATCAAAATATGATATCTTGTAAGCTTTTTAATGGCATCTTCTTTCACATATTGAAAGCTGGTTCGTGCAGGAGTTGCAAACCCACAAAAAAAAAGTGGATACACGGGGAAAATCTCCTTGATTATATAATAAAGCTGGTATGAAATCATTAAAGAGCTATCCTCTTTTATTTTGTCTTCAATTGTTTGTGAAGTAAAATAAAGTTTTAAGAGTAATTTCGGGGTGGTTTCTGTTAAAGCTGAGCCCCCATATTAATCTTCTTTCTCAGTTTTCCTTTTGCTTTTTTTAACTCCATCTTTCGTTTCTGACAGGATGGAAAATACGACAAAACTGGAGTTCTTAATTCTATAAAGAATGTTATATATCTGAATTAGATTTTTTCGGCATATAGAAACAAATAAAGCGATGACACAAAAAAAAAAAAAGGGTTCGTCCGTTCGGGCATGTCAATGCTTTTTCAGGTTTGGTGTTTACTACTTTTAATTACAATTGAATTTCAATATGTTATGCATGTAATATAGGGTGAATTTTACCATGAAAAAGTTTCAGAAAATTACATTATGGTATCTCTCTCAAAATCCGGGGCTTGAAGGAAGTATTTCTGCGTGCCTAATATAATCTTATAAGAAATAGAAATAACATATTATATTTTATTGTAGGGGCTTCGATTTTACATTCCCAATATCCTAATAACAACTGCAAGATATCAATCTTGTAAAATTAAGATGCATTGTGACAGATAACATACTATTTAACTTGAAAATAATTTTAAACATCAAATAATATATCATTTCTTATCAACATAAAAAAATATAAATTATTTTCAAATATTTAATAGACAAATATATTTAAAAATTCGAAATAAAAATGAAACTAGCATTATTAGAATAAGTACAAATACAAACAATAAACACTTTTGAATTCCGTTTTTATTTTGAAATAGTATTTTTATTTCTGCTTTTATGTTTTTAAATTATTAAACTACTTAATTTTAACTACGTTTATTTTATTCAAATTTTTTTTTTTTTTTCCCTGTAAGATACATATCTTGTATTATTGCTGATTATGCCGCTAGTTTCCAGTTAGCACATGACCGATCTACCTAATTTTAATCAATTTTGACAAGCATCCTATCTGATATAGAATTTAACCATGTACTTTCACTAGAGCGGTACAACTATATAAATTGGTATTAAACTGCTACCTGTATTATACTAACTACAAATAGTTGCGGTAGCTAACTATAATAGCTCGAGGCCGTAAATTTTATATGGGCTGACACAGCCTGGTGAAAGGTCCATACTTTTCGAAGGGCTTCTAGAGGTGAATTCCCACACGGTGTAAAAAAGAGGCCGAGCTCAGAACCAAATGCAAAACCAAGGCCAGCTTTAGGACCATTTAACTTCATGTTCAAATAACCAGTTACCAAAACCATTCGCATTGGTCCGACAGCTAGTCCCAGTAACTTCCACAAGGGTGATCTGGATTTTAACTTATGTTTAAATAGAAAAGAGAACCAGTTACCAAGTTGTTCATAAGTTGCAATTACCACAGCCCAGCAAGATACGACCAACTTCTCATTCATCTAGGTGAAAACAACATATCCATCGGCCTATACTTACGCATTCAGGGGACTTAAAACCAGGCAATACTCTTGGACAGATGTTCTGTCAACCCAAACTACTAGCAGGAAGTTTTACTATGCTTTTTCTTTTCCCTCTTAGAGAAAAAGGGAATTTAGGTGGTGGTCTGATGTTGTAGTGAACTTGTAAATACACATACATTCCAATTAATAATCAAAAAATAGGCACGAATGGACAGAAAATAGTTACTGACAAGTGCTGACTCGCCGTTGCAAAAAAATGATGGTATGCCAACTACAGATCCCTTGTTTATCATAAATATTGCTCCCCACCTGTTTGTCTAACTAGAAAAGGGGGAACTGAAGGACATCTTAACAAAATTGGTTATGGTTCCCTTATTGTGTCCGAAAGATATTTTACATCCCCTAAAATAAAGAGGAAATAATCTTAACAGAGAAAATGCAGATGATAACAGACAAAACGTTTTCATTAGTTCTTCCATCAGAGATCCATGTGAACAAAAATCTATTCACCTTTGCGAACTGGCCCCATTGAGGAATTTAAGATGACTTTGTCACCTCGTGGATTGCATTTGCCAGATACTCGACGTTACCAGTCGTAACACCAGCCATACTGCATGATTTTTTGAACTATTAGCAAAAAGTCTCCAAAAACAGATGGATGGAACAGGAAAATGATTACAACTTTTTTTTACCTGATTCGACCGTTACGAGTCATATAGATATGATACTCATTTGTCAATCGATCGACCTGTTCAGGTGTCATCCCACTGTAACAAAACATGCCTATCTGTCCACCACAAACGAGCACAGAGTGTTATGATATAGAGACAAAAGAATGGACTCAGGAGATTAATATTAGAACAGATGCAGATTACGAAGAACTTGCTATATTATATTACCTGATTGGTGATGTGTTCCCAGGACATTGGTGAACCCAATTTCTCAAGGTTTTCTCGTAAAGCTGTTCGCATTCCAATAATACGGTCTGCCATGACCTGGTGAGGAAAATGTGGAACCAATCAAATTTCCTTTTTTCTTTTCATTAAAGCAATCCTTGAAAAAGAACATTTAATTGCCTTTATATGGAGTTGCAGCCAACCAGAAAATATTTGTCATTACATACTTCAAAATGTGTCCAATCATCAAAAGAATCATCTTGAACTTGAATACCCTTACCATTGAGGGCTTTTGTATAAAATCACTAAGCTCTATCAAGTTAACAGAGTGTTAAAGTGTTGGCAAAGATAAAGTTTAGTGGAGTTCACCCGTCAGTGGAGATGTTTAATTAGTTGTTCCCTGCTTCCTTCCCGTGTATTAAAAAAATGGTGGAAAAGATTTTTGAAGAGCTTGAGAAAAAGAGTTTGGAATTGGAAACTTCAAGGACACTGAATTTATAAACCAAGAAACCAAAACTGGAGCCACTCACAACCATAAGAAAACCAACCAATTTTTTTCCCTATTTTTCAGAATAGATGGATGCTACTCAAGACAGTGGGGATCCAGTATGCAACACTACAATATTCTATTTATGGATCAGCGAAATAATAAAAATCGAGCTAAGTGATGGTAACTACCTTCACTTCCTTGAGCCATAATTTTTTCAAGTCAGGATCTCCAAGGATGGTTGAAACTATGAGTGCACCATGAACAGGTGGATTGCTGTACATGGGTCTGGCTAGTTGCTGCAACTGACTTTTTACTGCCACGGCTTGCTTTTCATCTTCGCACAGCACACTGCAGTAAAAAAAGGAAGGTCCTCAATAAGAAAGCAGGGCAAAGTAGGGCAAAAGTGGACCATCTGCTGCTTCTATTCTGCCTCTTCCCAACCCCTTCCCCACGACAAAAAGAAACAGAAAGCAGGAACTATACCTTTGGGCTTTGCACAAATTTATTTCCGCAGGAAAAAGAGAACCAGAGAATCATTTTTTCTTTTAGTCTACTTAATAATAAAGGGGATACAAGAGCAAAAATAAGATTTGTAGTAAGCGATACCTTCCTTCATTTCTCAACAAATTAAACTTAGCATACCAACGAGTAGAACTCACTACCAATGTGGGATAGACAGAATTTCGTATTAACAAGAAAGACTGTCTCAATACTCCTAAACTTATTTGTCTTTGGGAAGATAATTTACATCCCCGTCACTTGATTTCCTTGTCTATCTTATATCTACCTGCAAGTCTAGCTTTTAGTTTTTTTTTTTTTAAAAAAATAATTTACTATTAGTATCATCGAGTACTAATTTTTTTTTTTGACTTCATACAGGGAGTGTTTCTTCTTGACTTCATACAATAACAGTTTGAGTTTTTATCCTAAATCATGAGAAATGAAAATTTCAGCTGTGGGAGTGAAATTTGACGGACAATCCCATGAATATGTATCTTCTGGAAGTTCTTATCTTAGCTCTTTTAAGCAATATTTCATAGTCAAAAGGCTCGATTTCATAGTTTTCATCTCCCACGGAATTTGACGGGACAATGCACGTTGGCCCCCTCCAATTTGTATTTATAGAATGATTTCTACCTAAACATGCCCAGCAGAAAGATGCTATGGATAAGTTTAAAGAAGAGAAGTACTCGAATTGAAGAAACATACAAAGTTAATCTTATCTTCTGGAGTGTGAAAACAAGGCCTAAAGGTTAGAAAACATGCATTTAAACCATGAAAGCTTTACCTGAGGCATCCTGCTCTCTGGCCATAGAGTCCCATGTTCTTGGCATATGATTGGGCAATTCCTATTAGATGGCCATCCTCAAGAAAAATCCTTATAGACTTAGCATCTCTCTCTGGATCACCACTGGCAAAACCTTGATATGCCATGTCAAAGAAGGCAAAATGACCTTTAACCTGGAAATAGAAACATTTTTTGTTGGCAACTGAAGGACGGACGAAAAGAGAAAGAAGTAAATATTTTTGAGGAGTCACCTTGAACAGTTGGGAGATCTCTCTCCATTGTTGCTCTGAAGGGTCTACTCCAGTTGGATTATGAGCACAGGCGTGAAGTAGAAAGAATGAACCATTTGGGGCATTCTAAAGGGAATATCCATATTGATGTGTAAGAACAAGTTTTCAGCATCTTTAGGAACAAAGATAAAAGAAATAACGGTAGAGGAATAGAAGTAGAAAAAATGAGAAAGCTAAGATGATCGATCTATATGATGCTTATTCCTATGGAAAAGCCTTAAATACCTTTATGTCATCCATCAATGCTGCAAAGTCCAAACCCCTAGTCGCAGGGTGATAGTAATGAAAAGTCTTCTGAGGGACCTGCGCATCTCTCCATATGTTGTGGTGGCTGTTGAAACCCATGCAGACAAGTTAGGGGTGAGGGGAAAAATAGGCTTTCCCCTACAAAGTTATATCTATTCCTTGACAAAGGAAATGAGAAAAAAAAAACAGAGATCGTGTGTGTGTGTGTGTGCAAAAATTCACTTGGAAGAAAATATCACATTAATACTCACTTGGCCCAGGTTGGCACTGGTATGTAGATCTGGGAATCAGGACGAAAACGTTTTTGAAAGTCTGCAAAAATTCGGCATGCACCAGTCCCGGAAAGAGATTGAATTGCAGCTACCCTTTTGTCTTTGATAAAATGAGAATTCTCCCCATAGGCTAGCTTCAGTGTTTCTTCCACCATTTTCAGACTCCCACCCATAGGAAGGTACTCCCTTTTAGGAAAAACCATAAAAAATGTTAATGAAAAAGTTCTGGAAGCTTTTTGTCTGCAGCAGAAAGTAGCCATGCTTGAAGAAATTACAAGACACATGTATAGAACATGAACATGAACATGAAAAAAGAAAGAGTTTTATTCCCAAGCACAGATGCAGTCGTGCAGACAATAACAAGTTATAAAATTGTTGTTCTATTTGTGCACAAAGTTCAAAAACTAAAATAATATTGGTACTTCACAGACAGACAAAAATATCATTTGAACTTTGCTGTGCACAAACATAGAGAAGTCGAGCATTGTGATTCAAGCAGCTGAGAGTTTCATTTGAATTGGAGATATCTCTTGACAAAAAGGTTTCACTGAGGATTTGATTGACCTCAGAACTGAAATCAAACATACAGCAGGAAAATTAAAAAGGAATTTTTACAGACTTAAATCATGTTTATCTAGATGATTTATTTTTTTTTCTTTTCCTTCTAAGCATCTAGGTGGTAGTTGACACAAGATGGAACTCAAAGCTTATGTAGATTACCATAAGATGGTAGGTGCCATCAGGAAATTCATAATACAAAATCATAAAATTACTAGAAAATCAAGATTCCTTCTCCTAAAGTCTCTGGATAGAATTTTATTCCAATAAGACTTGAAATTCCATTCCTTTCATCCCTTTCCTTTTCCAATTGATTTTAGTTTTCGCCATTCTCAACTAATGTTACCCGTCTTCCCAGGTCCAATGAAAAAAAAAACACCATAAACCATAAGAGAACCTGCTTTCATGCATTAGTAATTTCCTATTAACAAACGAGTTAGTGAAAAGGTGCTGAATGTCATCCAAAATATTTTTTAAAAAGTAGAAGATAAATAAATAAAGATAACAAGGAGAAATGGTCAGAGATTTAGGCAACTACCAAACAGTAAAGAAAGTAACCAAGACAGTAGAATCATTATGGGTAAAGAAAATGACAAAAGAATCACATAAGTTAGTGGAAAGGTAAAAAGCTTAACGGGACCGACAGCAAAGTTGAACTTTCAAAATCCCATTGGACATTATATTACGCAAACATCACTATTTGTGAGTACAAGTGGTACACGTAAAAAGAAGGAAAAAGAACGTAAAGATTCACCACTTAAATCAAATAGTTAGACTAAAAATTCAACAACCACTCAGTTCTTACATGTTTAAATTTCCGGCAATCCTTCGCTCTGCTTCTCTTACGCATTCTAGAACGACGGGTTTCCCATTGTCATCGCGGTAGGCGCCCTAGTTATTCAATTAGAAGAGAAGTAAATAGTCAGCCAGCAACTATACACCGTTCTTTCTCATTTGCAAAGACATTTGTTTGTCAGATACGCAAATACTTCTCTTTTATTGTTAATTCTATCCGATTAGAACTTATTCTTGATATACATAGATTGTAAGATGTAACTGTGTATATTAAACAAATAAATATTCAATGTTTTCTCAAAAAAAAAAAAAAGATGCAATGAACTGACAAAGGAAAAGGAAAGTGTCTCAATATTGAGGGACACTTTTATTTTAACTTGGTAAGTAAAGAAGGAAAATCCGGAACGTTAGATATGAATTTCAGTTTTACTAACAGATCAAAAGCAGGAGCAAAACCAAGCCAGCATAGAAAAATCCGCTGATAAACGAAAAGAAAGCAGGTTCAACACGTCTCCTCAAAACATGAAAAAGAGGAGTCTCAAAACCAAAATTATGATCCGTCCAGATACACAAACCGAGTATACATTCTGTCGGATCATTTTTCTCAGAAACGAAACAGAGATCATAGCAGAAACTATAAATCAAAAACTCAGAAGAGAAACTCACCACTCCCACATTGACCTTACTGGGAGAAGGATCAGCAAGGTAAGCTTCCGTAACACCAAGAATGGGGTCCTTGGCGGCGGGCTCGACGCTCTGCCACCAAGAGGACATGGATCTTGCTGCAATCAGCATGGAGCTCGGCCTGCTTGCCATGATCCTCCCAGCTAACACGTTTCGAACAATCGCCATAGCCAAAGTTCTCTCTCTTCACTCGGAATTGTTATGGAACAGTTCCGAGTCAAACTTCAGAATGAAAAAATGAAGAGGTTGAAGCCGAGGTAGAGTTGTTCTTAAAAGCGAGATGGCCGAATAGACAGTCAATTTGTTACAACTGAAAGTCTTGAAATGCGTGCAGATGGCCTAATTAAGTACGCCGTCCACGTCGTAGAATTCGGACAGCGCTTTCCAGACATATTACGGATTTACCCCTCAGGTCTACTATAGGGCGGCGAGAGTCGAGACTAATAAAGGTCGTATCTGGCGTCATAAAACCTAAGCCAGGCTCAGGTCCAGGCCCAATAGCAGGCGCATACTCAGGACCAGGCCCAAGAATAGGCCCAGGCCCAGGTCCAATAACAGGTACATACTTAGGACCAGGCCCAAGAATAGGCCCAGGCCCAGGCCCAATAACCTGTACATACTTAGGACCAGGCCCAAGAATAGGCCCAGAACCAGGCCGAATAGTAGGCCCAGAACCAGGCCCATACCAAGAGTAAGCCCAACACAGGCCAGGCCTTGACCCACTCCACTCAGGTCGAGTCCATTGATTCTCGGCTACCAGAAGTAACCCTAAACTAGAGCTAAAGGTTATCAGAAGAAACCTAGCACTTATTTAGATTATTAGGGTTTCCTGACCAGTTGTTCTTCTCCCTCCCATTTCACTCTGCGGCTGGAGCAGCATCAAACCGATCGCAATGGTGCTTGTCTTCTCTACTTTCTCTATTTTCATTCAGTTAGATTCTTCTGGTAGATTTATTACGTGTTTCTTTAGACTGATTGAAAATGAGTGATATCAATGCAGGCTTCAGAGAAGAAACTCTCAAACCCAATGAGAGAGATCAAAGTCCAAAAGCTCGTTCTCAACATCTCCGTTGGTGAAAGTGGAGATCGTCTTACCAGAGCCGCCAAGGTATTGCAGTACTACTTGCGTTATTTTCCCTTCACAACTTCAATCCCACCGTCGTGTTTTTCAGTCTTCTTTTTTCCTCCTTTTAGGTGTTGGAGCAACTTAGTGGCCAGAGTCCTGTTTTTTCGAAAGGTAATTCCTCGCTTTCTTTGGATACTAAGAAAATTCGGGAGAATAGAGATAATCGTGTCAAATCTAGAAGTTCAGTAGTTTCTGGTGTACAAATTAGTTTTGGTTAGATATTGGTTCGAATCAATGTGAAAAAAGTGTAAGTTTCTAAAAAATGCGGAATTTTACGGAGTGTTTCGTTTTGGAATGATATTTTAGTCTTGAAGGTATTTGTTTTTAGTTTAGTTCACTAAACTATACAATTCTTGCTAGTTAGACATACTGAATCCATGTCAATAATGTTATCTATTTTGTATGAATTAGAAGAAATGATTGCTTTATTATTCGTTAATTACAGTGAGTCACCTGTGCGGAGTTAAAAATATGATTCTGTCGCAACACTGTTGATGGAATACCTATAGAGTTTTTAACAAGTTATTGTATTATATGGCTCTATAGGACCTCAGTAAAGATTGAGCAGTAGCAAACTACATACCGAATGACACTTTTGAAAGTATCAAACAAATCTTACTAACATGTAAAAGTAACTAGACTTATTATTTTCTTTTGGAAAAGGATTTAATCTTTTGCCTTTTTCCTTTACTCCTCATTATTCATTAAATAATATTCAGCTATCAATATAATCTTATCCTAGTTAAATAAGCTCCTGAGCCCTTTGAGGCTTTCATGATTCTGTATCCAAGACATCTTATGTCCTTCACAACTATTAATTGGATTATTTCTCTTACTATCCCATCTAATTCATTACTCAGACGATAGAAGCTACAATAGTTGTGGAAAGGTTATCACACCAGGGAAACAACAGTAGGATGTGGGTCTTAACATTTTCTAAAATTGGCAGTGTTTTCCGATCAAAAATGGGGATGTAAGACCTTTAAGTCGGTATTAAGAATGGCCTATTGGGATGAGGTCGCATTAGACCATAGGTTCATAAATTTACTAGTAGATTAGGCAATAAAAAATTATTAATACAGAGTAGTTTTATTGGTCAATCACCCGAAAGCTTTACTACATTTGGCCATGGTAGACTATTTTTCCTAATTCTACTTATTTCTGTTTTATGATATACGAGTTATAAATTATTCCGATTGATTATGCTTATATATTTTTGTTAGTTTTTATCTGGACTGCTTTGTAATTTTTATGTTTGATTTTTGGTTAATAGCGAGGTACACTGTTCGTTCATTTGGTATCAGAAGAAATGAGAAGATTGCATGCTATGTTACTGTAAGGGGCGAAAAGGCAATGCAGCTTCTAGAAAGTGGGTTGAAAGTGAAGGAGTATGAGTTGCTTAGGAGGAACTTCAGTGATACTGGCTGCTTCGGCTTTGGCATTCAGGAGCATATTGATCTTGGAATCAAGTATGTTATGATCTCTTTTTATTGTCTCCAAAGTAGCAACAAGTAGAAACATTTTTTAATGCATTTCTTTTGGGGGAAAATGGTTTTGACAGAAAACAAATCATGTTATTAGTATGAATACCCAAAACAAATTTGGAACTTGATCTTTACCCAGTAGATCCATGTATATTTAACCTTATTAAAACAAAACTATAAATATGCCTTCAAGTTGCAGTCCTGATGGTTTTGCAAAATCTTTCTTTCATTTCTTCAAATAGTGAGAAAGCTATTGTTGAAGTCATATTTCAAGGAAGGATATGGTTATAGTTATAGGTGATCAAGGTGAAACATTGATTGGATGCTATGCTTCTAGGTCTATGTTTTAAGGGGTGCTCTATATATTTAGAGTTTCTCTTATTGATATAATGCCATCCTTTTTCTTCTAATTGGAGTCACAGCTGGACTATTTCCTGTCAGTGTTCTATATTCATCAATATTTTAGTCTGTTTGCTACCTTTTGGCCTGCATCGGCTGCTAACTATCACTGGTATATATATTTGGTTGATACCCTACTGCTTGATTTTTTTTATGCTTAAGTTTAACGGATGCCCACTATGGGGTTATCCAGAAGGTTTTTATGTAGATTAGTATTCAAGTTCAACAACTATATTCATGTTGTTTCCATGTTTATTCCTTTCTTACTTCAAAGCACTTCTCTTATCTATGACTGGAATCAGTCTTTTCCTATTGCTGTATTTGAATAAATGTCTGCTGTTGCTGTTATCAGTCTCATGGTTCATCCAAATGTTCAAATTTCACAATCCATTGCTGACATGTGGTTCATTTTCGCTTTTCAGATATGATCCTTCAACTGGAATTTATGGCATGGACTTCTACGTTGTTCTGGAACGCCCTGGTTATCGAGTAGGTCGTCGTCGTAGGTGCAAGTCTCGTGTTGGGATCCAGCACAGAGTTACAAAGGAGGATGCAATGAAATGGTTCCAGGTGAAATATGAAGGTGTTATCCTTAACAAGTCCCAGACCATTGGAGGATCTTAATTATCAAAACCAAGCTTCGCAACTGTACCAGAGTTTATCACTAGGTTGATTTTCTATAGAGTAGCATTTTTACTCATTCAGGATTCAAATTTTATAGAGCTTGGTTAACATTTTCGGTGGACTAAGTTTGTTTTATTCAAATGTTTTCCAATTTGCACTATATTAATATTTTTTGTTTATGATGTTATAGACAGATCAAATTTTGAGGGGGAAAATATTTATTGCTGGAAAACACCAGTCTTTTGTTTTTTTTACAGCGTCTATTTAGTTTCGTCTGTATTTTCTGATGATCGCTCGGCAGGTGGCTTTGACACGGTAATTTACAGACTAAGCACGTTTCTTATTCTTTTACTGATCTGCATGAGACAGGATTAGGACTAACCAACTGGCTCAGAGCCCTGCTCTAGCTTATTAATTTTTTAGTGTTGAGTTTTGGCATCCCTTGTGGTTTTTGCTCTTTGGAATGACAAAACAGTTTATGTTTCAGTACATGGTATACTTGTGACTGAGAATTTAGTACCACAATTTTATGACTTCAATTGCTACAGGGATGGTATCGAAAGTTGTAAAAGGGTTGTATTCTTCTTAGATAACTAGAAGAATTTGCTCTTGCTATTGGGTTAAACCTATTATTTAAAAAGTCAAAAAGGGGAAAAGCATATGAGAATCCCACTGTATATATATATATATATTTGAATAATCATAGATCTGAATTGCCAATCTTATAAATTTTTCATTATATTATGTTGGGTTTATTTTAAATTTGTTCTATTTTTATTTAATTATTAATATATAAAAATTAATTACTTTTTATAAATTTAGTACACAATTAATTCATTCGGAATCTTAATTCTACTAGATTTTATAATCCTATTAGTGGAGACAAATAAATTTTATTCGTGAAATATATACAATGGTTTGAAGCAAAGTGAAATTTGAAAACCAGAAATGAAGAATTAACCTGAAAATGCTTAAGATTAAGGAGACATTGTCATACACCAAAATTACATCCCACTTTCTTCATCCATCACTTACGGAAATGGAATTATGAGCTTCTTTCCGGCATAAATGGTGTCCCCTGTAAGTCCATTAGCTTCCTTGATTGCATCAATCGAAACCTAAAATCACATCAACATTATCACCAAAATGCACTCTTCTTTCCGCTCATTCATTTTCCTTTTTCCTCTGAATCAATCACACACATGAAATTGGTAAAAAAGATTCGAATCCGTACCTCGTATTTTCTCGACAGACCCCAAAGCGTATCTCCTTTCACAATCTCTACTGTCCTCCCAGACGACGCTCCCGCATTTGGCTCCAAACAGTTACTCGATTTCTACAGTGTGTGAAAAAGAAGAACATATATGACGCCAGATCAGGGAGAAGTAACAAATGAAAACCTCGGATTGGGAGAGGTTTATGTACGTATGTATGGATGTACCTTGGCGATGATAGGCTCTGGAGGAAGCGGAGATGAGATATCTGGAATCGGCCGAGTCGACTCACTGACTAACGGAGTAGTTTGATTTCTGTCTTTACTGAAAGGGTTTAGGGTTTTAAGAATGCTCACTGCAATGCCCGAGAACACCACGAACCCTGCAGTCTTGGCAACGGACAAATCCTTATCGCTGCCGGAGCTTTCATCGCCGTTACCGGAAGCCGCGAGTGGGTTCGACATGGAAGCTTCTTCAACTACTGAGAGAGTTTGATATTTCTTGTCCGGATTTGGGATTTGGGATTCAGACAAGAAACTACGCGTCGTTATCTGGTTTTTATCGAGAGGGTTTCTAAATTGCAGTTTACGCGTGAGCTCACGCGTTCATAGATCCCTTTCTCGGGCGCCTGTAACTGGGAGGGAAAATCATCTGAATTCTTCCCAAAACGAATCGTTTAAAGCAGGGTGTTTATTTTTTTTTTCCCCCATTTTTAGATATTCCAATTTTTTGTTATTATCATATAAATGTATATATTAACAATAATATATTTGAATAAATTTTAGAAATGTAAATTAAAATATTATAAACTAAATTAATTTATTAAAATAGTTATTAAACATGTGATAATTAAAAATAACATCATTTATAATTTATTAATTAAAATGGCACACAAAAATAATTAAATTAATGATATAACAATAATATATTTATATTAACTGAATCATATTAATTTTTGGATACATCTAATTATATTAGTTAAATACATAATTTAAAATTACTAAACTGAAAATTTTTAAGAATGACATACAATGTATATATTAATGATATATTACTTAAATATCTATACATATATACAATGTATATATATAATTAAATTAATCAAAATAATAAAAAGATACATGCATCTAATTACTTAATTAATTAATTGTACAAATAATTAATAATGTTTTAATAATGTGATTAATTATATATATGTTTATTTCAAAAAAATCATATATTATTTACATGCATACACAAGATACAATGCATTTATAATCACATTAATTAAATTATTTAATTTAGCAAGATTAAATGTTTATGTAATGCTCAATTAATTTTTATGTAATTTTAAATTTATTTATAAATATAATTTTTTATTTTTTTATTTTAATTTAATGTAAAAAAATGAATGAAATTAGGTGAGGGATGAAATTGAAAACAATTTTGAAAAAAATGAATGAAATTTTAGATTCTGAGAGTATTTTTAAAAGAAAAATCTGAAATTGATGGTCAAAACGAAATTCAAGAAAATTGTACAACGTACGATGCCCAGTCAGCAGCCCCGATGAACCAGAACGCGCTGCGTGGCAAGGGACATTGACGTGGTGCCACGCAGGAGGCCAGGCGGACAATCCGCGTGTTTGCGATCGAATGGCCCAGATCCGCTCCCGCACGCATGGACAGCCCGGATGCGTCCCCTCCCCATACGTGATTGGACGGTTAGATTTAAACGCGATCAACGGTCCAGATCTACTTCTTATTTAATCGCGATCGGACAGTCCGGATCAAACGCGATGAGCGGTCAAGATTAAAAGGGAACGGATATCAGTAACTATCTTCACACTAAACCCTAACCCTAGTCGTCAGACACCCTCACTGGAGAAGAAGACTCAACCGCCGGGAAGGAGAGCCGTCGCCACCCGCCACCACGCCGGAGCCATTTCCAATCTCCAAAAAAGGTAAAAATTTTCTCTTTTGTTCGAAATTCAATTTTAAACACTTTTATAGCTAAATCGGAGCCAAAAGACTGGCGGATTGACCGAAAACCACAGACAAATTCCAGCAAAGCTGCCGCAGGAAATTATAAAAAACATATCTGATGAGTCCCTTCCCGATTCCCGTTATGCGTAATTCATTCATCATTGTAACCATCGTTTCCTCATCTACAGATTGACCGAAGTAAAACATCCAACTGCAAAGGTGAGCAGGCGGAGTCGTCGCATCAGAGAACTCCGCCGCCGGTGAGTTTCGATTTTTTATTTTTTTCCGGTCAACTGAGGTCCCTTAATGTATTTTATCGCAGGGATTGATGTAAAATTGACCGAAAATAGCTGACCTGAGACAAACCAACATCGCCGGAGCACAGCGGAACTACTGTGCCGGAATTTTGAAATTGGCCAAAAAGAGGTCATGACACCAATTTGAGATTTTTGGGATATTTGTAGGTACTTATAGTGCGTTTTAATTTCTGAAAAAAATTCAGGGAACTCAGGGACCGCCAGTAGGCGCAGTCAACAAATTTAGCTTTTCGGGCATCAATTTTAGTAAGAATCTCTCACCTTATTCTCTGTTATGGAACTGAAGTCAAATTAACAATAATACGATGTTTGTACAATTTAGAAAATATCCATAATTAATTACGGGTTACTAACGGAGTCAGAACAAAAAATTATTCACTGTTGATTCTGTTTATTGATTTTACATTTTAAATGCATGATAATATCTGATTGATCGATTTTATAGTTTTAAATGCATGTATTGTTTGTTTTATGTGATTACGGTTGAATTGGAAAACTGAAGATTAAGTAAACAGGGAACTGCGTTATTAAGTAAATAGATGAAACAACATACTTACTGGATATCTTGGAAGATAATGGACGGATCAGGTACATTCGGAACCCTATCGTGAATGTTGCCTCATATTGGACGGGGTATCGAGGTTTGGTTATTTGGTGCTCATACTAGAAAGGGTATGAGAACGACCCGTTTCACCTTCATACCAAATGGGATATCAAAATTTAATAATTTAGCACTCATACCGAATGGGGTATGAAGACAACCAGTTAATTAAAAATATTAAAAGAAAAGGTTCACGCGTTGTGAAAACATCCATATGAACTCCCATACATACCAGTAGACTGATAAAAGAGAAAATTGTTATTCCAACCGATTGCATATGAAATTATAAAATATGTTATGTTATTGTTTTTATAAGTTGTTTTGTAAATTTCGCAACTGTAAGTAGGCGGTAAACGATTTTGTTTGTGATAAATGAATTTGCTTAATTGAGAGCTGCATTAGCTGTTTTAATTTTTCTACCAACTTTCATTTATGTATCGGTGAGTAGTATGATATTCTTAGTAGGTTAGTGTAACTCATTCTTTTATTAACAATTTCAGATTAAGAGGATCAGGATCCAAAACCCGATCCACAAAAGGGTTGTGAGTAGGATACTAGTTTCATTTATTTTCTGTTTATTTACTTAATTTTTATTCCCTTCAAATATAATTCCCGTAACACTATTTGAGACTTTAAGTTTTTGTGTAAGAAATATAAACTTTAACTATTTATTTTACTTCCGCACTAAATTTATAATTTATTTTCTTTATAATTTCCGGTATCTTTACAGTTTAAACCCATTAATTAAGTTTAGTTTTAGTAAATTATGATGATAAATACTTTATAATAGTTGGATTTTTTAATTAGAGAACCACAACAAGATAAAAATGTGTTAAATATTCAGAAAAAAATAATTAAATTAATTAATTGTATAAATAATTATACACATATATAATATTAGCGGATTGAGAATCAAATAATTACTGAAATTTCTGAAAAAAAAAAGTAGATTTTAATATTTTCTTTATAATAAATTGTAAATTTTTATTAAATTTATTTATATTATACAATTACAGTGCACGAACAAGAAACGTGGAGGCAACAATTTATCCAGAAGCTAACACGTGCCGCACGAGCGAAGCGAGCAGGAGAGCGCAAGTTTCCAGATTCAAAGGAAAGCGTCTGGTTCTCATCTTCCCACATCAGCATTTCACCCTTCCACGCCTAATTTTCCCTCTCCTCAAATTTATTATAATAATTATTTTTTTCTCCCATGGATGAACGTAATGAAATATCTCTGTGTTTCTTTGAAAAACCAGAGTTTCTTCCATTTGGCGGCAGAAGAGACTTGCATGTGTCAATGGCTCAGTTACTCTCTCCTGTCTGCACAGATGTTCTTAAATTCTCGACACCGTGGCGCGTGCAAGTTAAGGCTACTGCTCTTCCTTGGAGCTTAACGGCCCAAAATGGCAAGAGAAGAGGCTGTGCGAGGTTCAAAGCTGCAACAAGAGATTCTGCTTCCGTCGAGAACGTTGCCGATGACTACTATGCCGTTTTGGGCCTGGTAAGAGTTGGGTTTTCGATTTGCTTCTCTTTGCTCCACTAGGAAGTGTATGAGCAGGAACATATCATGTTCTGAAACTAATGTCTGTGTCATTTCCGATTGAAGTTAGACTTGTTTTGATAAATATGGTGAGCGATTGCTCGCGATTGATCATGCGATTATAAGATGAATTGTACTTGAAGGAGCTCTTCATGTGTTTTTGCTGTTACTGGTGTATGTTCAACTGATTATATAGCAGTTTTTTCTGCTATACATGAGAGTTTAGATATTGAATTTTTGTTTTGGGAGATTCGTAGTTGTAAGCTGTGAAGTTTCAATTATTACTGTCTGATACATCTTACTTCTTGTTGTCTGTGTCTCTTATAGCTGCCAGATGCAACACCAGCGCAGATCAAGAAAGCCTATTATAATTGCATGAAAGCTTGTCACCCGGACTTAAGTGGAGATGATCCTGAGACCACAAATTTCTGCATGTTCATTAATGATGTCTACGAGGTGGGTTCTACTTTGAAATGGAGTGGTTTAAGTATGAACTTTTGTTAATGTGCTTCTGTTATAAATGGACTATTGCAGTGCAGGTGCTCAGTGACCCCGTGCAGCGTATGGTCTATGATGAAATACACGGATATGCATTAACTGCTATCAACCCTTTCCTGGATGATTCCTGCCCGAAGGATCATGCATTCGTCGATGAGTTTAGCTGCATAGGTTTGTCTCTGTTCGCATTTTTATTTGCACCTAGTTGCATATTGTATGTCCACTTGTTGGGTTTGTTAAAACATCATATCTTTCCTGGGTATTACAGGCACTGACATTGGAAATTCTTGTCGTTTTAAGTGGTGGTTAACATCTTTAAGTATTTAATATTGACTAGATCATATCAAGGAATGCCATGGCCCTTTCCAACTTAAGTTGAGGTTAATTGCAAGCTTTGTATCTCTCTTATATTTATTGTTTTTTAATTTGAAAATTATACTTGTGAAGACATATTGCTTGCTGTGCAAAACAAGTTTTATGGAGGCACAGATTATTGCAGCCAAAACCTTTAGAAGTGCTAATGAATTTGTTCTAATTTCTTCACAGGCTGCAAAAATTGTGCTAATGTGGCCTCGGATGTCTTTGGAATAGAGGAAGACTTTGGGAGAGCTAGAGTATATAACCAGTGTGGGAACCGTGAATTGGTGCAACAAGCAATTGACAGTTGGTAGGTTCTCATTTTTTATTCTTTCATTTTTCATGATACGCTAAACATACGTACATATAAAAATATCTTCATATCCAAGACAAGGTAACGCGAACTTTGTACTTGTACAGTGGGTTCAATTTGTTTTAGGTTGTTAAAGTGGAAATCTGAAACATTACAAGCTAATTTCCTTTAGATCATTTTTTCCCACATTAAATTGATTCAATCTCTGTACTTCAAATTTGTATTTAGAAGGAAAGAAAGGGGTTTATCGATTAAAATTTTATAAATAATGTATTAGTGGAAAATTATAATAAGAATCGCTAGAAAATTAGTCTGGTCACTTTTGAAAACAATGAGCACATGATTGATTCCCTTTAATAACCTGTGTAACATAAACAATTTTATTGTCAAAATTGAGCACCTTATTTGTTCCCACTATATAGCCATGTAGTCAAACTTATGATGTAATAAGATTATAGCTAAAGTTATTATCATGATTACAGCTCCACCAACTGTGTAATCACTACATCACATTGTATTGTGAAATTAATTGTACGCATGACATTGCAAGATTATTAATCCAACCAAAGTGTAGAAACTTATATTTTCTTTTGTTGTTAGTGTTGTTATTCCAAGTATTTTCATTGGCTTTTGTGTTGGTTAGAGGTTAGTGTTAGTTTTAGGGATGTTTTAACAAACGTTACCATAGAAATCAAAGAATTAATATTCTGGTGCTTTGCTTGTAATCTGTATCTTTTCTTTATCTGCTTTTGTACCCTTGTTAATCATTTTGCTCCTTCCCCTTTCCAACTTGTGAAGTCTACTAAAGTACTCTTGCAAGGGAACTCTTTTATTTATTTGTAATAGAAAAATGAGTATTGTTAAAGAGGAAAAAAGATAATTACATTTGAGGATAAGACATACTCCATGAACCTTCAAAATAGAAGATTCAATAAAAGATACATGAGAAGCATACAGCAAACAAGCAATGAAAACAAGAAGAAAGTAAAGCCCTCCCCTAAGAATTATGAGATTATCACATCCCAATTCTTGTGAACCGCAGGTGGAGCTATATCAGAAAACTTCCCATGAGCTTTTCCCCATAGTGTGGCCAAAAATGTCATTTGATCCCATAGATCCTGGCTGGGCCAGAAGTAATCATTAAAAATCTGCCAATTCTTTCAAGCCATAAAGTTAATAGTTGCACGGAAATTGCCCCCTCTCTACAGGGTTTTGGTGATCTTTGGAATCCCCTCCATGTATAGAATAACTCAAGAAGCACTCCGCCGAAGGGGGAGTCTTACAAAGAAATTCTCATCTTAGATCCTGTTCGTTATTCAAGTTTAGATAAGTTATTGATCCTTCCTTATTTTCTGACTATTAGTTTTGACAACTTAGATCAACTAGGTAAGTTACTATAAATCAGAGGTTAAGAAAATGCTAGAAAAGGTGGGGTGCTGCTGTCTTTGGTTCACAGATGATAAAATAAAGTATCATTTTCGTTTCATGTGGATACTTGCAACTAATTTTAAGCAAGAATCACTTTACATGTATTGTAGTGTCCATATAGGAAGTCTATGACAAGACGTGTACAGAAATTAACAACAGATATATTCTATTTTCAGCCCAGTTGACTGCATCCATTGGACTTCTGCTGCACAGTTGTCCTTGCTTGAAGATGAAATGCGCAGGGTGGAAAGAGTAAATGTAAGATACATTTACTTATTGGCTTCTTTTCTTCTCAGCTTATAGGCAATATTCCTCTCCCCCTCCTCCCCCTTGTTGACAAGGGCTAGGGTGGGGCCGATTTTGCATTCCCCTTCCATGTCTATGTTGCATTTTGAATCTTAATTGAAAGTTAACAGTCTATTTCTTTGTTAGGAGAGATTTGGATCATAATTGAATTGCAACTCCTTTAAAGAAGTGGTATTAGCCTGGGTTAGATTTCTCTAGTCACATAAAACGATATTTGATTGTCCAATTAAAGTTAGTACCATTTTGTGATAAGTGTATTTTCGTTCCAAATACTACCAAATGATGACTACTGCAATTTGATTTACATGGGGTCTCTATGAGAGAAAGATTTGAGGATTTCTAAATGATGATCAGGTTGCATTGATGCTTTCTGGGATGGGATCTGGATCAATTGATGTCTTCAGGATGGTAAGATCACCTTTATTGTTTCGGTTATCATTTTGTAATCCGTTTACTTATAATTTCATGCAAATAATATCTACAAGTAATAATGACCTTAATAACTTTTCATCCTTTTATGGATGGTCTAAAAAACTAAAAAGTGTGACACTAATTTTTGGATGGATAGAGTTACTTTTTTTTTTTTGGTTCAGAAAATTCTTCATTAAAGGAGATTATAGGTATGAAGATGAGATATATATAACTGGAGAAATTTCTTTGTCCTTTTTTTTATTCCATTCTTGTGTTTTGTATTTGTTTAAGTTGCTTGCACTCTTGTAGAAGTTGGAATGCAGCATTTTTATATTTCTTATTTAAGCAAACTTTGTAACAGAAACAATTGGACATTTGAAATATGATTGCCTTTTTAATTTGAGATGCTGAACCATTGTATTTGGCATCTTGGTATATGGAAAAGGCAACTATACCCCTTAAAAATTTCATTATTATACTCTTGGTACTTCTGTTGCAGTCTTTGCATGTAGCCTATGAGATGGAACTCATCTTGTGAAAATAATATTAGCACTCTTTGCATGTAGCCTATGAGATGGAACTCATCTTGTGAAATTATTGATAATATTAGCATATTTAAGTATGCATTAGTTTTAGTTGCTTATCATTATCTGTTTTACCATCTTAATAAGATCAAACTTGACTGTGTGCCAGGCAAATTCCCGGTGGGAAAAGAGGCAAGCAAAGGTCTTGGTAGGAACTCTTATTCTCATTCATCTGTATATGGTTTCAAGTTTGCACATAACACAAGTGTATCTTAGTACAAGTATTCTATTTATTTATTGATTTATTCTGCTCATAACATTGTGTAATATGCATAATAAATTATGTAACTGTGAATTACTTTGGTTTCTGTTAACAACATCTTTCAACAAATCATTAAAAGTTTTGCTAGATGTACTTGCACACTCATGCTGACATGATTAGCTTCATCTAGTTATCTATAATTAATTTTATCAAAACTCACGGCAAATTTGGAGGATGGATATGACTGACATTTACAATTAATGATAAAAATAGAAGCCTCTTTCAAACCAGTTGAATAAAATCCTAGAAATTCATAATTTCAGATTCATGTCAATTGTTAGCTCAATAAAATTTAGCAGAAGCTGATATTACAATGAGATACTGAAGTTTGGACCAAGTTGCTTAAAGAATAAGCAAGGTTTCTCTCTATTGTGTTTATTTTTGTAACAAACTTCCATCTAGGGGCTACTCTTGATAGAAATTCCCTTGGAAGTTTTTGCTGGTGTGGTGTGACTAAAGTTGTAAAATACTATCTTCTGTTTGTTACCATTACTTTAAATACTGAGTGATGGCTGCTGACTGTGTTTCAGGAGAAAGCTAAAGTTAGGATGATGAAAAAGAAAGAGACAGGTAAAGCTGACTCATACTGGAGCAACCTTTGGGGCAAACCAAAAGACTACAAAAATTCAGGTAAGAGGAATTTTATAAGGAAAATTGCAGTGTGCCGAATTTCTCAGTGGGAAAATCTGCAAGCATTTCCCTTTTGGATGTCTCTCTTTGGTAGTTTTATTTCCATTTTTTATTTTCTGCTTATAGAACAGCCTACTGCCCATATATTTATGAAAATTTCTAGTCCATTTTCTGCATTAGTATCTATCCCATGGATGCTAAGGTCTCTATTTTTTTGGTTGATGAGATCTAAAGTTTGACCTTTTGGCTCAAATTTATGGCACTCTTCGTTTGTGCTAACATTGGAGCAATAAAGTTGAAGCTATAAAATAAAAATTGCTATCCTATTGAATGTTGCTAGGTAACAATTTATCCAAATGGAGGGTATAAAACCTTTATTAGCAATAATTTCTGAGAGAGATTTAGTCAAAATTAAGCCTCTAACGCATGGCTGCTAAGCTGAGAACTTTTTTGCTGTTGTTTGATTGACTCTGTTGTTGAGCTTTGTTTCATTGGATGTAACTGGTTAGGTTTGTACTTAGTAGACAAAAGCAAAGCTCAAATATTTGTTTGGTGCAGAAGAGGAAATAAATCAAAGAGCAAGGAGAGCTGCTGCAGCTGCTCGACGATGGAGGGAATACTCTAGAAAAGGTGTTGATAAGCCTCCGACATATAAACTTCCAGAAACAATCGCCAACGAGGAAAAGTGAGTCAAATACACTTTAGCATTGTGGTCATGTAAATGTTATTTAATTTATCCATTTAGAATTCCATTGAATATCCTCATTGTTCTTTTTCATCACCTAATCATGTACGACTTATATTTCATCCTTGAACTCTGTATATATGACGAAAGTAATTATACGAAATATAGATATAATTTTTTACAAGAAACATGGAAGCTCATCCTGTTGTTGCCCTGAGTTTTCAGTGGTGGTTGCAAAATACTCTCTTAGTTGCGCTGCGTTGTACTCCCCTTCGGGTAGTTTGCTTATTTCACTGATCTAAAGTAAGAAACAGCATTCCCTCAGGGTCAAACCCTAGTTTGTTAAAAGATAAAAGGTCAAGGGACATTTTGGTAATTTCACTTTTGCATATTTCTGAGAGAGATTTAGTCAAAAGTAAACCTCTAATGCGTTGCTGTTGCTGTTAGGTGGAGAACTTTCTAGCTGTTTTTTTTTTTTTGATTGCTTGTGTTGAGACTTTGATTGGAGCTAACTGGTTAGGCTTGCATGTAGTAGGCATAGAACTCAAAACTGATATATCTGGCTGGAGCAGATACTACAAATCTCTGCTTTGGCTACCTAGCTGCTATTGTATGTCATATAAATACATAAGTATGTTTATATATAGATACCTTGAAGCATGAAAATATAAGAGAATGGAGTTCTGCGAGATCAATCTTCATTCAAGGTTAAAACTCACAGAACAAACTAATCACAATGAACGAGAGATCATGTTGAAATGCAAGCTTAGTCTTCTCAAGTTGTTTTTTTTTTTTTTTCTAATTTCATTTTTCATTGATCTATGAAGTAATCTAACATTCAGGGTGGATAACAATACGATGCTACTGTGCTTTTAGTTTCTTCTTCTATTTCTACAACCTATTGTTAGAAAATAGTTACATAGACCAGAAAATAGAATAAGAATCCTCAATGATAAGTGTCGTTGCCAATGTTTAGTATCAAAAAGGAAAGCTAGAAATCCCACTATGAAAATTCATGACTAATGGCAAACACTAAAAGGAAAAGCTTAGGGCTCGATGATGACTGTCTAAATCCTAATGCTAAACACAATGTAAAAAGTCCATGATGCAACTTAGATCGAAGGCAAACAATGAAGTCAAAAGAGTCATATGAACTCAATGATGAATGTTTAAGGACGCGTAGATGAAGAGGGTCCAAAATGTACAACTACAAGATAGAGGAAGAACCGAAGCTTAGCCTTGACAGGACATTAATGGGGGAATCCTAACTACCAACTTGAAGGCCACCATCTTTATTCTATCTACTCTATTTATGACATGATTAATCTTTCAAATTCCACCTCATCACAATCATAAATAGTTTTATTATAAAAGAAAATATATATATTTCAATAATTAATTAATATATAAATATCAATAATAATATAACTAATGATACCATAACTTTTTAGTAAGTACACACCATATGTACAGTCTAATTTGAAGTCACGCCCTCATGTAAAATGATGGAAACGTCGTCTAAAGAATGATTGATAATTAATAGTTGATTATCAATATTTAAATTTTTTAATTAATTATTATTTAATTTAATGGTTAGTTTATTAAATTTTTTTTTTTATAAGAGATTCATTTAAATATTATTTTTATTATTATTATTGATATATGTGTATTATTTAATTAATAAATGTGTCAGTTTATTTATAAAAAAAAAAATCTAAATCTTCTTACTCTTTAACCGCTTTATTATTTTTAGTATTTGAATAAAGTATTTTGATCAATATTGGATATAAAGAACAACTTTATGATTTTTTTCTCAAACTTAAATCTTTAATAAATTAAATTTATGTAATTTTTACATGGATCGTTCTAAGAATTCGAAAAGAAGAAAACTTCAATTACTTGATCTAACTTTGTCTAATGAAACTTAATATAAATTTATTTCATTATATCACCATCTTTCCCAAAGATTCTCTAGTAACCCTAATAATTTTTCAGAACCTCTATATGCAAACGAATGCCTTCGAATGAAAACCGTTGTTGTTGAATAACGTGGTTAGTATCATGTTCCACGAAACATATATCAAATTCAAATTATTAGAAAAATTACCATAGCCTTTTGCAATAGCCAAATTTTTATCTTCCTTACAATAAAAGAACATGAGTAGAGGTTTATATAATAAGACTCATAACTCTTATGAACTATAACCTTATTAACCTATTTCACATTCAAATTTTTTCTCTTCTTAGTTTTCAAAAAAAAAAAAAATTGATGGTTATATATGTTAGTTCGATTTAGCTCCATTCATTACCTGTTCACTAGTTCGATTTATTTTAATAATTATTAGATATGTAATAATCAAATAATAACATAAAATCTGTATATTAATTTAAGTTAATACACATAAATAAATAATTAATTATATGCCATGAATTTATTTACATTTATTAGGTCATATAACTTAAACACATCACTGAAATACATAAAATAAAAAGAATTAGATTAAATTAATTTTTTAAAAAAAATTGATGTAGTTCTATATGGTAGCACTTACACCAACAACTAACCTCTATATATACATATATATGATGAGATAAGATGATTTGCCAAATGGGTATTTTTTTTAATGATGAAATAAAGATGATTTGCCAAATGGGTCTGTATTTTAATGATGAGATATGATGATTTGCTAAACGGGTAATTTTCTACTACATGTTAATGTATGTTAAAACTTTGATTTCTCTTTTTAAGTTATAATTCAAATAAATGTGAGAAGAAAAACCATTGATTCCAAATGGGTACTTTGGATTCATGAATTAACATGAACACACGAGATGGTATTTTATTTTTGAAACTTCAAAAAAAAAAAAAAAAAAAAATTGAATCAAGAGATGCCCATGAATATAGAAAGTATTGAAGATATACTGACAGTTGAGTATAAAAAGGAAATAGCAGTATTGTAATGGTGTATTGCACTTGCATGGGAAAATACCTTTGATGAATCATATATTCTTTTCAATGAAATCCAAGGGAAGAGCTTTGTCTTGTTGGACCTCGCCAATTCCTATCTTCTCCTCCCTTCCCTTATCGCGCGTGTGTGTGTGTATATACATACAAATATATATGATTCTTATCAAAAGTGGAGTTCTTGACATTCGGCACATACAAACACAAACGTATTAAAATTAAAAATAAAGAAAAAAGAAGCAAGAAAAAGGAAATTATCTAACAGTGGATGCAACAGTATGAGCCCAAAACCTGAGATGATCTTTCATGTCCACTTCATTTCCCTCAGCTGGAAATCTCCAATTTCTCAATGGCTTCCTCACTATTCCTTTTCTTTTATCCCCCCACGCCTCCGATAGATACGGCCTCCTAACCCTAGAATTTGTCTCTTCTTCTTCTTTTTCTTCTTCTTCATTTATTTCCACATTGTTGCTCCTTCCCAATCGCTGTAACCCTGGAATTATAGAAACTAAGCTTGAATCCATGTCTTCCGCAGAAAAAACAAATCCTAGATCCATAAATCCCTTCACCTCCTCAAACTCCAAATCCGATAAGCTCTTACTACTTCCTTTCCTTCTCCTCCTCCTCCTTTCTCTCTCCACTTTTTCCTTTATAATTTCCACCTCCTCCGTCACTTCTTTGCCAGAAAGTATCGGTTGCAGCTTTTGCATCCTGAGAACCGAGTTTGGCGATTGAGAATCCGACGAAAAGCTCGCTCCGGAGCTTAAATTATGGTCGCTCAGAGACCTTTGATGCTGGATTGGTAAACGACGAAACTCTCTATTTGCTTCTTGTATAACTCCTTGGTCGATTTCAACCGCTGGATTTACTTCTTCCTGTTGCTCTAACGGTGATTTCTGATCTGTGAAGCTCGCTTGTCCAAACCAATACATATCGAAAAGACCTAGAATTTTTTCCGCAGCCATATTGCGTTGGAGAAGTAGAAGAAATGAGAAGCTTGAAGAAGATGATTTGAGGGAAGAGGAGGAGATACTGAATTTATAGGAGGTCAATTTACAGTAATACCCCTGATTTCATGTTAATATTACGGTTGTGTGTTATCACGTGTATGTTTAATTAATACACTCTTTGTTTTAAATTAGCAAGCCATCTTATATGACTTTTTCAACCTTTTAATAATAATTTTTTTGAATCATATTATAATAATAATTATTATATAATTACCCTTATGTTACATATTGTTGTAATGAAGTAATAAAAGGTAGTATAAATATATTTTTATTGTTTAATAGTTAAAATTTTTTATATTTTATTTGAACCTCACAAATTTAAACTTTATAAAAAATATAAAATTCGTTATTTCGTAAATATATTATAAGTTGATGGTAACTGATTTATAATATTTGATTTAATAATATTCAAAACTTAACTCACTAATGTAATGTATTTGTAGAATTATCATGACTAAATTAGACTTAGTTTCAATAAATTTATTATCTTTTTTATAAATAAATATTTTGTGATAATTAAATTCACATAATTAGAATTAAAATTAGATTTAATTTTTTTATTAAAAAAATAATAATAAATGTGACTGATTTATAATGTTTGATTCAATAAAATTAAGAATTTAATTCACTAATGTGTTGGCGAGACTGTCATGACCATAATTTTAATAAATTTATTATCGTTTTATCAAATAAAAATTTTGTGATAGCTAAATTCGTATAGTTAGAATAAAAAATTGAATTTTAATTTTTTATTAAAAAATAATAATAAATGTGACTAGTTTATAATATTTGATTTAATAAAATTAAAAATTTAATTTATTATCGTATTGGTAGAACTTTCGTGATTAAATTGAATTTAATTTCAATAAATTTGTATTTTAAAAAAAAAAATATTTTGAGGTAACTAAATTTATATAATTGAAATTAAAAGTCTGACTTAATTATTTTAGAAAAAAATAATAAAAAATGATGATAATATAATATAATATAATATATACTCGTTAACACGTAATATAAAATTTACAAGTTGGTCAAAGAAACGTGGTAAATATGTTGTGAAAGTATTTTTTTATATTCATGCACACGGTTTAGATTAGTTATGAGACGGTTGTTTTTTTATTATTATTATTATTATTTTTTTTGGAAATCTCAATACGAATAAAATTAAATTTATAATTTTGATACCTTAAAAAAATTTATCATAACTATACAATTAGCTTAAACTTACAGTAATAGATATGTTTAATATTTTTAGAAATAATATATGGTTAGCTTAGATTTTAAAAAGTCAATTCCACGTGCACCTAACTTAAAAATATTGTATTCCCACATGGGGAGATATATATATATACATATATATATGTACATATATGTAAACACGTGTTGACTAATGTGAAAAGAAAATAATAAAAGAGAAAAATAAAACTTCATTATATTCTAAAGTAGATATCCTAATTTTCCACACTTATTGTAAATTATAAATAATTAATTTATAATATTTAATTTCATAAATTTATAGATTTATTAATAGTATGATATAATTATAATATGTCTCTTAACATATCTAAATAAAAATAATAATTAAATTTTCTTAATTAAAGTAATTACTATAATTAAAAAATATTATTTTATTGTGTTAATTATTTTATAACCAAATTTATTTTCTTAATTTCTCTTTAATCCAAAAAGTTTAAATTAAGTGAGGATGGTTTAAATTTTAATTTTAATTTTATAAAATAAAATAATATTTTCATTTCAAATATTAATTTTGTATTTAATTTAAATTAACTATTTTTCTGATGCATTCTTAATGGATAAGATTACAAAATATATTATCACATAAATAAAGAATATAAATATAATTAATTCAATTATCTATAAATACTATAATTAATTTTGCAAATTAAATAATTAAATGAAAATAGAATAATGTAATTAATACACCGGATTAGTAATTATGATTAGTAAGAAGGGCTTTTTAGTAATTAAGCAATTTGGCACCTCGAATCTATAGATGCTCATAATATAAAATGGGCCCCAACAATATGTATATATATAGTTGGGGAATCATATTCATATCTTTTTTTTTTAATATATATATATATATACATATATATATATTTTGACCCCATACTCAGCCAAGAGTCGTCCCCCCTTTCTTCTCTTCACTATTTCACCAAATTACATGTGTCCCACCATTTTACTATAATTACAATTTCACCCACATATGACAAAAACTTTTGCTCTATCCCCTTATTTCGCGCTCGATTTATAGTAGACAAAACCAAGTTCATACACTTCCCACCACTTTACTATAATTACAATTTCACCCACGTACGACAAAAAAACTTTTGCTCTATCCCTTCATTTCGCACACCATTTATGGTAGACAAAAACCAAGTTCACATGTGTCCCACCACTTTAATGGAATTGCAATTCCACCCACATGTGATAAAAGCTTTTGTCCCTTCGTAAGATCACACTGCATAGATGATATACACGACCAAATGAGAACATCGAAAATTTTGGGACTCTTAAGATAATCATACAAAAATATTATAACATATTATTCACATTAAATAAAATCTATATCAGTTTCATTCATTTGGTGGTCTCACCTCTTTGTGTAACACATTTTTTTTAAATATAATATTTTTTAGGTCAAAGATAAAATATATCTTAAATAGTAAAATACTTCATAATTTGACACTTGATTTCTTGAAATTGAGCCTAGGAATGAGGCAGTCAATTTTTGTTCAAGATTTATACATACCCAACAAGGGCTAAACATACCCAACAAGTTTTAAAATAAGCTAAAACTTTATATTTAGCTACTAGAGCTTGATTAAAGATATATATATATATATATATTTATAAAGTTCAAACTACTTAGATGCCTAAGTAAAGTAAAAGTAGACTAACATAAAGAATTATATCTATGTCACCTGTTGTCTAACTGACCCTACTAGAAGTTCTTAAGAAGTTGAGTGATTTGCTTGCGAATGGTTTAGAAAAGAGAGAAAATGAATATAATATATATAGACTGAGTGGCTAACATTACTTAGATCACGGTAACTCTTTTCATTTTAAATACAATGTAATCTATATCAATCTTGCATAGATGAAAAAATAAAATTTAAATCTTTAATATAAGTAAAACCATGACTAACTATTGGACCGAAATTTATTAATTCTTGTAATACATTTTTAATGTCTTCAATATTTTAATTGATAAATTTAAGACATCCATAATACACGTCTTTAACTATAAATTATGTTTTTATATAAAAGTATATATTTTATTAATATAGTGGCATATTTATACTAATTATAGTACAAAGTTATTCAGAGAGCACATTAAAACATATAAGTTGACTCGAACCCGGTAGAAAAAGGACGTATAAATCATTATGATCAAAATATTTAGTTGGCTATAACTATATTATTGTTCCTTGTCGAGACAAAAATCATCTTATTTAGTTAATTACCATCTAAACGTTAATTATTATGATTAATTATCTTAAATTTTTGAATCAACAAAAAATCATTAACCATATCAAAAGACATCAAAATTGCCATCATTTCAATATTGAAATCATATGGATATTTCTATCAAGCAATTATTTTATGAAGGAATTTCCATCAAACAATTAACAAAGGCTTAGTGATTAATCATTATCAAACTATAAATAAATTTAAAATAAATGATAATTCAAAACAACATTGAAGCATTTCATGTATCAAGGGATTTCTGTTGAAATAATGCCTTCCTTGGTTTCAATGATGGATTTTTTTTAAAAAATAAATTAAACTTTATTTAAGAATTTAATTAGCTTATATTGTATAGCATATAAGCTAATTAATAATTATGTTTACGTACCTTAAAATATTTAATTTTAGATGGTAAAGTTAATATTTCATGAGAAATTTACTCGTAAAATTATATACGTGCAATCAACGATAAATAGTGAAATCCAAAAATTTCTTCATTGGAACAACTTGATTTTTTCTGTTATTACTATTGTAGTCTTCGTTTCTTTGTAACAATGAAAGTTAATTTTGCTCGATGAATCTCCCTAAACATTTCTATGTTGATGAATGCATATGAAACCCGTGTTAAAAATGTTTCTTCCTTTAAGACTTTCATTAAAATGGAATTTCATGAAAATTAATAATGTTTTTGTTTCATTTATTTATTTTTTAGTTTGTTTTGTAAAAGCCCAAAACTAGGAGAATAAAATAATACTGAAATTTATTAATTAGCAGAAACAGTTTAGAGTTTATGATTTACATTCCTTACACATTAAATTTGGATGCCCAATATGGAAACGAGAATGTCCCGTAAAATAGATTAAAATAACAGAAATAGAAATGTAATTAGAAACCTATAGGGTCTATGTAACGGCCCCGGTAATTTAAAAGGAAATGTATATAAAGAATATGAATGTGGAAGCGAAATGAAAGGTTCTGATTAATATCTCTTACACAATAACTTAATACGTACTAACAATATCAGAAAAATAAGTTCTCTAAAGAGAATACTAGAAATGAAAGACTATAAAAGAAACTAATAAGCATCTAGGTATCTACTCGCCGTCTTCTTGTGGATCGGGCTCGGGAACCTAGTCCTCCTGATCTGAAATGTAACGGCCCCAGAAATTAAAAAGAAACATATATATAAAAATTCTAAGTGCATAAGTGAAATAAAATATTATGATTAACATCCCTTATACAATAACCAAAACGTATTAAACGTATGAAAGAATAAGCTAACTAAAGTAAATATTAGAAATGAATACTATAAGGAAAATTATAAAATTTTTAGGCATCTACTCGCCGTCTTCCTGTGGAACGGACTCGGAAACCAAGTCCTCCTGATATGAAATAGTGAAGTAAGGAATGAGCTACACTAGCCCAGTAAAGATGTCACACTATCTCACTATCACAGAAGTAAAGGTTGGTAGAAAACAAAAACGACTAATGGAGCATAATTTATAACAAATTCATTTATCAATAATAAAGCTCTTTACTGTCCACTTACCTCGGTGAGATTCATGAAAACAATTTATAAAAACAATAACATTATAATATCATGAAATCATACGTACTCTGTAACATAACACATGTCATACTTTTAATATTTCAATCATCAGGCAACAAATTTCCTTTTTTATCAGCCTACCAGTATCCATGGGATCCATATGGGTCTCTGCTACACGTGAACCATTTACTTTAATAACTTAATTCTAGGGTCGTTCCCATACCCCGTCCGGTATGGGCGCCAAAACGATGAACCTCAATACCCCGTCCGGTATGAGGGTGAAGCAGGCCGTCCCCATACCCCGTCCGGTATGAGCGCCAAAACATTTAAGGTCTCCATACCCCGTCCGGTATGAGAGACAACGTTCCCGGTAGGGTTCCCTATGGACCCGGTCCGTCCACAATCTCCCAGGATATCTAGTGAGGCTGTCGACTTATCCATTTATCAATTCACATACATTTTCTATTCTGTTCCTAGTTTTCTGTTTCTCATATAATCATGAATATTTAAACCAGTAACGAGCATCCAATAATGCAGGCATATCATTGAATTCACAAAATCAAGCCATAATGAAGTAAACAGTGGTGTAAAAATTACATCGAACGGGAATCAGGAAGGGCCTCATCGGAGGTAAAAACTGAGAAAATTCGCGGCGGCACCGCTAGGCTTCAGCGGTATTTTTCGGCCAATTGGCCGGTGGTTTGGCTTCGATTTGGCCATAGGTGGGTTTAGCATCGAAATTCGAGCTAATGAGAGAAATTTTACCTCGTTTGGCAGTCGAAAAGTGCTCCAATGCGGCGGCGGGTGGCGGCAGTCGGTTCCCCCAGCGGCTGGGTTGTCTTCTCCGGTGAGGGCTCTGGTGGCTAGGGTTTGGGGTTGGGTGTGGATGAGATTATTTATAACCTTTCCCTTTTAATCTAAGTCGTCCATCATGATTTAATCTGGATCGTCCGATCGCGATTAAATTGGGAATGAATCTGGACCATCCATCGCGATGCGATCTGGGTCGTCTGCACGCATGAAATTTTGGTCGTTCGCACGCGCTTTTGATCTGGGCCGTCCGTGCGCGGGGGAACGGATCTCAGTCGTCTGATCACGCGCACGCGGATCACCCACGTGGCTCCATTCCGCGTGGCCTTCCGCGTTAACGTCTCTACCACACGGCGTGTCTTGGTTGGCCGGGGTTGCTGACGTGGCTGCTGACGTGGCGCAATTTTTCTAAATTACGTTTTGACCTCTGGTTTTCGATTTTCTTTTCAAAAATACTCCCAGAATCCGAATTTTCACTAATTTTTTCCAAAATTATTTTCAATTAAATTTCAAAATAATTTTACTCCTTTTTATCATCATTATTATTTTTATTTCCATTTAATTAAATTAAACTAAATTTAAAACTATATAATTATTACATAATAAATCAATTAAAATAAAATAAACTAAAAAAATAATTCTAATAATAATAATAATAAAAGAATTAGGGTGTTACATGAAATGGTTAAGTAAGAAATGAGCTACACTAGCGCAGTAAAGACATCACACTATCTCATTATCACAGAAGTAAAGGTTAGTAGAAAACCAAAAACAACTAATGGAGCACAAATTTTGAATAAATCCATTTGTTAATAATTAAATCATTTATCATCCACTTACCTCAGTGAGATTTATAAAACCGACCCATAGAAACAATCACATCATAAATATCATAAATTCATACATAACTTATATTATAGTACATATCATACTTTTACATTTAAATCATTAAACAACAGTTATCCCCTTTTTATCAGCCTACTAGTATCCGTGGGATCCATAGGGATCCCCGCTACTCGTGAACAATTCCTTTAACAAACTTAATTTTCAGGGCCGTCTCCATATCCCGTCCGGTATGAGTACCAAAACATTTAAAATCTCCATACCCCGTCCGGTATGAGACAACATTCCCGGTAGGGTTCCCTATGGACCCGGTCCGTCTATCATCTCTCAGGATATCTAGTGAGGCTGTCAACTTATTCATTTATCAATTCACATGCCTTTTTATTTTTTTCCTTAGTTTTTCGTTTCCCACATAAACATGAATACTTAAACAATCGAGCACCCAACAAGGCAAGCATATTATTAGATTCACGAAATCAGGCCGAAACAAAGTAAGCAGTTATTCATGCATTCAAAATCATAGAATAAATAAAACAGATACCATAATATATTTAAACTGTAAAATAAACCAAACAGGAACTGACAGAGAAATATATCCAGTTCGGGCTCCATTAGCAACCGTAATAAATTATGTGTATCTATATAATTCATAAAATACAGTTTTATCATTTATTAGACTTTAATCCCATGATAAGAAATAAAGTGAGGGGTCTTTACCTAATTCGAAGTCAAAAACTGGATTTTCACTACGCCTACGGGCAGTCCCAGGGTTTCTTGAATTTTTCTCCGGGAACTGAAACACGCTTATGGTACCTACACATATTATTAGAGTGCGGTGGCGATCCGCCTCCGGTTGGCCATTTTCGACCGTATTCGGTCAAACCTGCATTGGTTCCTATGAGAAAACACCCATAGGGCCCTCGATGGGCCGAAAAAAACACCGAAAACAAAAACTTACCGGCGGCGGGGCTCTCCAGTGCGGCAGCTCCTCCGGCTCGAGTCGCGATTTGGTGTTTTGCTCCTGTCAACCTGTAGAGGAAGGAACGATGGTCACAATGGTGTAAAAATTACATCGAACGGGAATCGAAAAGGGCCTCATCGGAGGTAAAAATTGAGAGAACCTGCGACGGCGCCACTGGGCTTCGGTGGCGTTTTTCGGCCAATTGGCTAGTGTTTTGGCTCCGATTTGGCCACAGGTGGGTTTAGAATCGAATTCTGAGCCAAGAGGAGAATTTTTACCTTGTTTGGCGGCCAAAAAGTGCTCCAGTGCGGCGGTGGGTGGCGGCGGTCGGCTCCACAGTGGCTGGACTGTCTTCTCCGGTGAGGAGCTCTGGCGGATAGGGTTAGGGTTTGGGTGTAGATGAGATTATTTATAACCATTCGCTTTTAATCTGAGCCGTCCATCGCGATTTAATATGGACCGTCCGATCGCGATTAAATAGGAAATGAATCTGAACCGTTCATCGCGATGCAATCTGGGTCATTCGTGCGCAATTCAATCTGCATTGTCCGTGCGCGTGCAATCTGGGCCATCTGTACGCGTTTTTGATCTGGACTGTCTGTGTGCGCAGGAATGGATCTCAGCCGTTCGATTGCGCGCACGTGGATCGCCAACGTAGCCCCTTCTGCGTGGCCTCCCACGTCAGCGTCTCTGCCACGCAGCGCGTTCTGGTTATCTGGGGCTGCTGACCGGGCAGCTGACGTGGCGCAATTCTTCTAAATTATATTTTGACCCCCGATTTTCAAATTTTCTTTCAAAAATACCTACAGAACCCAAATGTTCACCCCTTTTTTCCAAAATTGCTTTCAATTAAATCCCTAAAATAATTTTACCCCTTTTTATTAGTATTATTATTATTATTTCTATTTAATTAAATTAAACTAAATTAAAATCATATAAAAATTCATATAAAAATTACAAAAAAAATCAAAATAAAATAATGCTAATAATAATAATAATTAGGGTATTACAGTCTACCTCCGCAAGGCAACTCTGATGGGAAGCGGGATGTAAAGAACTAAAATTTAAAGAAAACGAATTCATATTTTAATGGTGAAAGCAAACAATAATGTTAAGATTTACATTCCTTATATAGTAAATTAGAGTGCCCAATAGGGTTACCGAAATATTTTTTTACAACGGTTCGTAAATATATATATATATATGATTGAAAACAAGTAAATAAATATTTTAGGAGGTTAACCTCCACTAGCACTTGATGGATCCGGGAGGTAATCTACTCACAACCCTCCTGCTGATCAGAATCTAGATCTTGGTTTTCTTTATCTGAAATGGTTAATAGAAGGGTGAGTTATACTAGTCTAGTAAGAATATCACATTAATCACTGATATGAAAATCGAAGGTTGATAAAAATCATAAAACAACTAATAGGGCTCTTAATTTAAGTAAATTCATTTAACATCAAACCGTTTATTTCATACTTATCGTTACATACTTTTCAAAATAAACCTATGAAGACAATAACTCAGATAACATTATGATTTCATTTACAAGTGAAAAAACATAACAATTTTCCTTTTTATCTCCTTACTGGAACCTTTTGGAGTCCATAGAGATATTCCTTTGCTCATGAACCCAATATTCAGATTATGTCAATTAACCCGACCGTCTCCATACCCTATTCGGTAATGGACGCCAAATACATCATCGCCTCGATACTCCGTCCGGTATGAGGGTAAACCATATCTCAAAAACCCTTTCGGTATGGGACTTCTCAGTCTCGTACGACTGATGTGATGTCCACAATAGAGTTCCCTATGTATTGGGTTTGTCCACCCTTTTTCAAGGTACCCAGTAAGCATTTCTTACATAAATTCACACCATAAACTAATTATCAATTATATACCAATATCTTATAATTTACATATCAATAGTAAGTCATGCAATAGGCGATACGTACATTAGGGAACATAATAGAGATATTTATTGCAAAACCAATCAACAAATTGGGGATATGTAGTGAGGTAAACTAAATAACCAAGAAAGCAATTAAGACTAGAAATTTAATGTACATAATATAATAGTAAGCATTTTAAGTAATAAGTGATTTTTTGGTGCGGCGACTCGACCATTCCCATCTCGCGGCTGGAAATTTTATTTGGTTATCCTGCACTAAAAAAGAGTAAGGAATACAATGGTCGGAAAATAAAAAGAAACAGAAAGGAAATTTGGGCTTACCGGAGGGGTTGCGAATGCGGCGGCTCAACTGAGCTTCGCCCTTAGTTTCTGGCTTTCTTTTCGACTTTTTAGCGTCGATATGGGTATGGGGAGGCTCAGGATTGAATTTCAAAGGGAAAGGAGGAAAAAAAAACTCACCTCACTAGTTGGGCGACGACTCCAGTGCGACGACAACGGTGGACGATTTTCCTTCCGGCCACCCTTCTTCTTCTTCTTCGATGGGGTCAAACGCGACTAAGGTTAAGGTTTTTGGGAAGCGAGGTTTGAATACCTCATCGGCATCAATTTCGATCGTCCATGCGTATTGGAGAAGATATGGGCCATTGAATCCGTTGGCACTCGGATTTCTTGCATGGATGCGTGTATGTGTGTATGCCACGCGGCACTCAGTGATTGGCCACACTACTGACATGGCAGTCGACGTGGCCACTCTTTTATTATTTTCACTTTTGCCCCGATTTTTTAAATTCTTTTCAATTAGTTTTTTTTTATTTCTACTTTGGTCTTGATTTTTGAAATTTATCTTCAAATACACTCAAAACATAATGTAATACTCTAAATTAATTTTTAATGTAATTTAAGATTTATTTATAAATATAATTTCTTAATTGTTTAATGTTTTGATTTTAATTTAGAGTAAAAATGAAGTAAAATTGATGGAGGATTAAATTGAAAATAATTTTGGAGAAAATGTGTTAAAATTTAGGTTTTGTGAGTAATTTTGAAAGAAAAATCAGAAACCAGGGGTCAAAATATAATTTAGAGAAGTTTTACCATGTAGGATGCCCAGTTAGTAGTTTCGACGAATCAGGACGCACTACGTGGTAGCGGATGCTGACGCGGGCGATCTACGTGCCTGCGATCGAACAACCTAGATCTCTTCCCGCGTGCACGGACGGCCCAGATACATTCCCTCCCTAAACGTGATCAGACGGTCAGATTTAAACGCGATCAGACAGTTTAGATTAGATCACGATGAATAGTCCAGATTCACTTCTTATTTAATCACGATCAGACGGTCTAGATCAAATGCGATAGACGACCCAAATTAAATGCGGATGGATATAAATAACTCTCATTCACACCAAACTTTAACCCTAGCCGCCAGACCCCCTTACTGGAGAAGAAGACCCAACCATCGAGAAGGAGATCGCCGCCATCTGCCGCGGCGTCGGAGCCCTTTTCGATCGTCAAAAGAGGTAAAGAAAATTTATTTTCTCAGAATTCAATTTTAAACACACCCATGGCCAAATCGGGACAAAAGGACCGATCAATTGACCGAAAAACGTGGGTAAAGCTTGTCGGCGCTGCCGCTGGAAATTTCACAAAACGCCTCCGATGAGATCCTTTTCAGTTCCTATTCTACGTAATTTTTTCACAATTGTGATCACCATTTCCTTCTCTATAGGTTGACTTGAGCAAAATACCCAACTGCAACGTGAGCCGGAGGAGTTGTCGCACCGGAGAGCCCCGCTGTCGGTGATTTTTGATTTTTTGTATTTTTTCAGCCAACTGAGGCCTCTTAACGTGTTTTCTCACATGGAATGATACAAAATTGGCCAAAACTGATCGAAAATAGCTGACTCGAGGCGGACCGCTGCCACGGGCGGTGGCGCCGTCGTCGAAGCACGACGAAGTTACTATGCTGAAATTCTGGAATTGGCCAAAATGTGCCCTAAGACTAATTTTGAGTTTGTTTGGGGCATTTATAGGTATTTATAGTACGTTTTGATTTTCAAAAAAAAAATTTAGGGAATACGGACACCGCTAGTAGGCACAATCAACAGTTTAACCTTTCGGACTTTAAATTGAGTAAGAATCCCTCACTCTATTTCCTATCATAGAATTAAAGTCTAATTAACAATAAATACGGTATTTTGTTACAATTTAGAAAATGTGCATAATTAATTACGGATTGCTAATGGAGTAAGAACCAGAAATTATCTACTTTTGTTTTGTTGATTGTTTTTACAGTTTAAATGCATGATAGTACCTTATTAATTTTTTTTTGGCTTTGAATGCATGTATGGTTTATTTTATATGTTTACAGCTGAATTGAAAAAAATAAAGATTAAAAGAAAATAAAAAATTGTGTGATTAAGTAAATGGATGAAACGACAGCCTTATTGGATATTGTGGGAGCACCCGACCGTGAACGTTGTCTCATACTGGACGGGGTATGGAGACTTGATAATTTGACACTTATATTAGACGGGGTATGGGGACAGCTCGCTTTACCCTCATACCGGACGTGGTATTGAGGTTTAGTAATTTAGCATTCGTACCGGATGGGGTATGGGGACGACCCTAATTGAGAATGTTAAAGGAAAGGTTCATGTGCAGTGGGGACATTCCTATGAATTCCCATGGATACCAGCAGACTGGTGAAAAAGGGGGCAATTGTTGTGTTGATGATTCAAACATGAAAGTATAATATGTGCTGTGTTGCCAATTATATATGAAATCATGATATATATAATGATACGTATGATGTTATTGTTTCTATAGGTTGTTTTTATAAATCTCACTACGGTAAGTGGACGGTAAATAGTTTTATTACTGATAAATGAATTTGCTTAATTAAGTATTCAATTAATTGTTTTGATTTTCAACAAACTTTTTTTTCTGTGTCGGTGAGTTGGCATGATATTTTTACTGGGCTAGTGTAGCTCATCCCTTATTTAACCATTTCAGATCAAGAGAATCAGGATCCAGAACCCGACCCATAAGAGAATTGCGAGTAGGATATTAATTTTATTTATTTTTCATTCATTTCCTTATTTCTTTATATTTTCTCCAAAAGAATGATTTCCGTAACATTATTTGGTATTTAATTTATTGTATAAGAAATGAAAACTTTGAACATTTATTTTGCTTCTGCACTTTAATTATCATTTATTTCTTTTGAAATTTATCGGATCGTTTCACATAATTTTCTTAAAAATTTTCAATTAAAAATTAAAAAATTAAAATTTCTAAATTCTTTAAATTATTTATTATTATAATTTGATTATCCTGGACCTAGGTGTTACATGTTTTGCCTTAGTTTATTTTATTTTCCGTGTGTAAAAATTTTATTTGTAACACCCAAATAAATAAAATTTTTTATTTTATTTATCTTTATTTTTTTATTTATTTGTTTGGTTTTTTTTATTTGATTTAATTTAATTTAATGAAAATAAAAATAATAATAATGATAAAATTGGGTAAAAATATTATTTGGATTTAATTGAAATTGATTTTAGAAAAAAGGGGTGAAAATTTGAATTATGAGGGTGTTTTTAAAAAGAAAATCGGAAATCGGAGGGTCAAAACGTAATTTAGAAAAGTTATGCCACGTCAGCGGTCCAGTCAGCAGCTCTGGCCAACCAGAACACGCCGCGTGGCAAGTCAATGCTGTCCAGGGAATGGGCCACGTGGGCGATCCGCGTGCGCGTGATCTGATGGCCCAGATCCGTTCCTGCGCACACGGATGGCCTAGATCAAACGTGAGCACGGATGGCCCAGATTCACGCGCACGGACGACCCAGATTCAATTAGGCACGGACAGCCTTGATTGCATCACGATGAACGACCTAGATTTAATCCCAATTAAATCGCGATCGAACGGCCCAGATTCAATCTTGATGGACGATCGAGATTAAAAGGCAAAGGGTATAAATACCCCCCCCCCCCACCCACACCTGACCAAAGAAACCCTAGCCGCCAGTGCTCGCCGAAGAAGAAGAACCAGACGCCGGAAGAGCCGGCTGCCGCCACCCGCCGCCGCACCGAGGAAGTTTCTGATCGCCGATCGAGGTAATTTTTCTCCCACTTGCTCGTTTTTCGACGATAAGTCCACCTATGGCCAAACCGGAGCCAAACCACTTGCCAAACGGCTGAAAAACCCAGCCAAAAACCAGCGCCGCCGCGGCGTCCCTCCTCGGTTTTTGCCTCCGATAAGGCCCTTCCCGGCCTCCGTTTGATGTAATTTTTATACCACTGTGATCACTGTTCTTTTCTCTACAGGTTGATCGGAGCAAAACATCAAAACACGACTCACGCCGGAGGAGCCGCCGCACCCGAGAGCACTGCTGCCGGTAAGTTTTAGTTTTTCATGATTTTTCGGTCCACCGAGGGCCCTAGGGTTGTTCTATCGCAGGGACCGATGCAAGCGTGATCGAATTCGGCCGAAAACGGCCAACCCGAGGCCAATCGCCGCCGCAAGTGGCGGCGCCGTCGCCGGAGCACGGCGGAGCCACCGTGCCGGAATTGCGATATTGGCCGAAAGGGGCCCTAGGTCTAATTTGGGATTTTTTGGGATATGTGCAGGTACCAGTAGTGCGTTTCGGTTCCCCAAAAAAAATTTAGGGAAAATTAGGAACAGCCTGTAGGCGCACTGTAGAGCTGTATTCAGACCCCGAAACAAGTAAGGACCCCTCACCCTATTTCCTATCACGGTATTAAAGCTAAATAAATAATTAAACTGTAATGTGTGACTCTATAGATGTATAATTGATTAAGGTTGCCAATGGAGCTCGAGTTTGATACTGGGTTGGTATGTTATTGTTGGATTTAACTTCCAGTATTAAATGCAGCATGATGTTTGATGTAATTATATTATGGTCCCGTATGCATGAATCATGGTTTCTTTATTATGGTCGGTATTATGCTTAACCCAATACTGTGTTGTTTTGTTTGGTGTCCATTACTGGTTTACATGTTGTGTGTGTTTGGATGATTGAAACAAAAAAAAAAGGCAAAAAGGTTATGTGAATTGATAAGTGAGTAATATGGACAGCCTGACTAGATATCCTAGGAGATGGTGGACGGACCGGGTCCGTAGGGAACCCTATCGGGAACTTGGTCTCTCATACCGGACGGGGTATGGAGACCTTATGTGTTTTGGCGCCCATACTGGATGGGGTATGGGGACGGCCCGTTTCACCCTCATACCGGACGGGGTATTGAGGTTTATGGTTTTGGCACCCATACCGGACGGGGTATGGGGATGGCCATGGAATCGGATTATAAATATTAAGGGTTCACGGGTAGCGGGACCCCTATGGATCCCCATAGATACTAGTAGGCTGATAAATGAAGAAAATATATTGTTTAATGATTGAAATGCAAAGGCGTGGTAAGTATTTTGTTATACAGTTCATATGATTTCATGATGATGATAATGTTATTATTTTCATAAGTTATTTTTATGACTCTCACCGAGGTAAGTGGACAGCAAATGTTTTTATGTTAATAAACGAGTTTATTATAAATTATGCTCAATTGGTCTTTTTTGTGTTTTCTACCCACCTTTACTTCCGTGGCGGTGAGATAGTATGATATCTTTACTGGGCTGGTGTAGCTCATTCCTTATTTAATTATTTCAGATCAAGAAGACATTGTTCCCGAACCCGTTCCGCGGGAAGATGACGAAGGGGACGCTTAAAGACTTCGTAGTTATATTTATAGTTCTTATTTTCGAGTATCTCTTTTAGTTAGTTTGTTCTTTTATATTTTGAGCATGTTTTTGGTTTTTTTGTGTAAGGGATGTTAATCAAAATTTTTATTACGCTTCCGCATTTGACATTTTTAATACACATATTTCATTCTAAATTTCTGGGGCCGTTACATTATTTATCACATTTTTACATTTTTTTAAGTTTTTACTTCAGTTATGCATGAAATATACTTTATTTCATAAATTTTTTTTCCATTAGGCTCAAGAGCATTTGGGTTTACATTATGTTTTCAAACAAATTAATAATGAAATTCAAGAAAAAAAATATTTGTAATTATTTACATAATATAGTGTGATATATATAATACAAATTTGAATGCTTACTTGTTTTAAAAGTTATGAATGCAATACAATCAATTATATATATACTCATGTGGTGATGTAAGACCTCCATATATACATGTGTGCGAGTATTATTTACAAACTACATGTCTAGTACTTTCTGAACAAAAAAAATTAGATTAAAATTTTAATTCGTTATGAAGAGCATAATTAAAAGATTTTTATTATATGTTAATTATCATAATTTTTTTATTTAAAAATATAATAAATTCACTAAAATATAATCCAATTTGATCACCACAATTCTACTAATACACTGATAAAAATTATAATATCCAGATCTGAAATTTGGTTCAAAATTAATTTTAAAATTTTTTAAACAATGTATAAAAATATAATTTTAAAAATAATAAATTTTTATTTAATGTAAAATTAGGAAAAAAATAGGTTGAAAATGAAATTGAAAATAATTTTGGAAAAAATGAGTGAAAATTTAGATTCATATGGTGTTTTTGAAAGAAATATAAAAAATTGAAGGTCAAAACGTAATTAAAAAATTATGCTACGAGTGCACCGCGTGGCAAGGCACACTGACTCAATGCCATGCGGGAGGCCATACTAGTAATCCGCATGCCCGCGATCGGACAACCCGGACGGTTTAGATCCGTTCCCTCATCAGACATGAGTGAACAATCGCGATTAAATGTGATGAACGGTCCAGACTCGTTCTTTTTTTAAACGCGTTCATATGATCGAGATCAAATCGCAATAAACGGTCCATATTCGTTTTTTTTAAAATGTGATCGGATAGTCGAGATCAAATGCAATGAATGGTCCAGATTTAAGCGAGATGAGTATAAATATCTTGTATCACATCGAATCCAAACCCTAGCCGTCAGCCTCCCGCCAGAGAAAAAAACTGGGTACATAGAGAATCCTACCGTGAATGTTGCATAATACCGAACGGGGTATCGAGAAATAATATTTTGGCGATCATACCGGACGAGATATGAGGACGACCTGATTCAACCTCATACCGGACGAGGTATTGAGGGATGATATTTTTGGTGCTCATACCGGACGAAGTATGAGAACGGCCGGTTAGTTGACAATATTGAATGGTTATTTTTATGATTTTTACCAACATTCAGTTTCAATGTCGGTGAGCAGTGTGATATTCTTACTGGGTTAGTGTAACTCACCATTTCATTAACTATTTTAAATCAAGAGAAGAAAAATTTAGATCGCAATCAACAAGAGAGTTGTGAATAAGTTCACCACTCGGACTCCCTTCAAAAGCTAGTGAAGGTTGTCCTAAAATATTCAGTTATTGATTTTTTGTTTGTTTTTTTAATTTTTGTAATTTGTTTTAGAATGGACATTTCTGTAACGCTATTGGGCATTTTAAATTATTGTGTAAGGAATATAAACCCTAAACTCTATTATTTCGTTTCTGTATTTAATTCATGACTTTATTTCATTTTAAATTTCGGTCCTTTACAAAAAAAGTACAATTTATATTTTTAATAAAATTCGAACTCATGAATTTCAAATCAAATACTAAAATTTTAACTATTAGCCAACCACTTTGGTGGTAAAATTATATATTTAATTAACACTTAAAATAATAAACGCAAGCATAACTATTTTTGCAGATAATATAGACCAATATATGACAATATCTCTATTCTTAAACAATATACTAAATTATGAAATTATACACCAATATATGAAAATACCTCCATTCTTAAACAATATAATAAATCATGAAATTATGTAAAGAAATGATAATAATGTCAAAAACTTGATGGTACATATAAAATAAAATTCCCTTCGAACATAAGTATTGATTGTAGAATAATTATATAGTTTGAAAATGATAGAGATACACATAAAGATTGTACAAATTTTCTAAATTAAAATTTAAAACATAAATGAAAAATGCATAACTCATAATATAAAGTCCTTACTAATAAAGAAACTTCCTTTTTTGATCATATAAAATTTTAAATAAATATTTATACATTTTAATAATTAAATAAACACATAATCAATAATACTACAAACTATCTTTCTGTTTTTTTTTAACTTTAATGGCAAGGTTCCAGGCTACCAAGCCCCGCACCGATCCTTGTCATTCCCACTAGAGCACCCAACTTCCCATCTCCTCCAAATTTAGAGGCCACCAAAGCTAAAACACTAGACGTCTCTCTCTCTCTTCTCTCCATTTTGAACAGCTTTTTCTGAAGTTTGAATTCCGAGTTACTGTGAAAAGAAGCAAGAAAAAGAGTGGTAGGACATGGCTGGGTACAAGCCCGAAGATGACTACGATTACCTTTTCAAGTTGGTTTTGATTGGCGACTCCGGTGTGGGCAAATCCAACTTGCTTTCAAGGTTCACAAAAAACGAGTTCAATCTCGAGTCTAAATCTACTATCGGGGTTGAGTTTGCCACTAAGAGTTTAAGGATTGATGGCAAGGTCATCAAGGCTCAAATTTGGGATACTGCTGGACAGGAAAGGTTTGGGTTTCCATTTTTCCCCCTGTTGAGATTTGTTCTTTAGGTTTTCAATTTTTGCTACTTTTCGCTTAAGTTTTTTGGTGGGTTCTTGTAGTTTGGTCTTGAAATTTTGATGGGTTTCATGTATTTGATGTTTTTGTTTTTAATAGAGCCCTCGGTCAAAGTTTCCTAGTGCTTTTTGTTTTATATATATGGACATGTGTTTTGATTCTCAAGCTGGGTAGTTAGTATTTTCCTTTGTAAAGTATCAGATGATCTGTGAACTAATTTCAGTGGTAGTATTGCTTTTGATCTTTGAACTGGATGACATTCTCTATACATGGTTTGATATTCATAATCAGGTTTTTCTAGTTTTTGTTTGAATTCTTATCCAGTTGTGTGAAGTTTTTCATGCTTTCTTAGGGTCTAATTTCTTGTCTGCGGTTGTACATATACATATGTACATGTGAGAACAATCTTTTTATCTGAATTTAGGGTTTTGCTTTCTGAACGGCTCTTGATAAAGGGTACTAGTATTCTTCCTGTTTTTAAGCCTCATCTTCTTTTAGTCTTGTTCTACTTTCTCTACCTTCATGCACCGAAATTTTATGGTTCCGCGGAGTTAGTTAACTATTTTTGTAATCGACTTCCTTGAGGTTGTTGGTTTTAACAATCTGGGTGATTGACACGTTTCCTTATTGGTTTGAGGTCAAATTTTGAAATGAAAGCCAAAACAAAATAATTAAGGGTCATCAATGATTAAGAAGAATCTATGAATGTTCCATGAATGTTCCACCACTTACTATACATTTGTTGGGATTTTGGCATATTGCAATTCAGTGTATTTGTAACGATCTTGGAAATTAAAAGAAAACGCATATATAAAATTTTAAGTGCGGAAGTGAAATAAAATATTATAATTAACATCCCTTACACAATAACCAAAACGTATTAAACGTATGAAAGAATAAGTTAATTAAAGTAAATATTAGAAATGAATACTATAAGAAAAATTATAAAATCTTTTAGGCATCTACTCGCCGTTTTCTTGCGGAACGGGCTCGGGAACCAAATTCTCCTGATCTAAAATGGTTAAGTAAGAAATGAGATACACTAGTCCGATAAAGATGTCACACTATCTCACTATCACAGAAGTAAAGGTTGGTAGAAAATAAAAACGACTAATGGAACATAATTTATAACAATCTCATTTATCAATAATAAAACCCTTTTACTGTCCACTTAGTTCGGTGAAATTCATGAAAACAACTTATGAAAACAATAATATTATGAAATCATATGCACTTTGTAACATAACACAACACATGTCATACTTTTAATATTTCAATCATTAGGCAATAAATTTCCTCTTTTACCAGCCTACCAGTATTCATGAGGATCCATAGGGGTTTCCGTCACACGTGAACCATTCATGTTAACAACTTAATTCCAGGGCTGTCTCCATACCCCGTCCGGTATGGGCGCCAAAACAATAAACTTCAATATCCCGTTCGGTATGAGGGTGAAGCGGGCTGTCCCCATACCCCGTCCGGTATGAGCGCCAAAACATTTAAAGTCTCCATACCCCGTCCGGTATGAGAGACAACGTTCCCGGTAGGGTCCCCTATGGACCCGGTCCGTCCACCATCTCCCAGGATGTCTAGTGAGGCTGTTAACCTATCCATTTATCAATTCAATCCCATTCTTATTTGTTCTTAGTCTCAATTACCCAATCAAACATAAATACGTAAACCAGTAACGAACACCAAAAAAGGCAAATATAACATCGGGTTCACAATAATCAAACCATAATAAATTAAACAGTGAATCATGCATACGAAGCCACAGAATAAACAAATCAGATACTACACTGCATTTAGACTGTAAAATAAATCAAATAGGAATTGACCGAAAAACATATCAGATTCGGGTTCCATTAGCAACCTTAATTAATTATACATATCCATGAATTCATAAAATACCGTTTTATCATTTATTAAACTTTAATACCGTGATAGGAAATAGGGTGAGAGATCCTTACTTGATTTGAAGTCTAAAATCGGTTTTTCATTGTGCCTACAGGCAGTACTTAAATTCCCTAAATTTTTTTTCGGGAACTGAAACACACTTTCGGTACCTGCACATGCCCCCAAAAAACTCCAAATCAGACCTAGGGCCTCCTTGGCCAATTTCAGAATTCCGGCATGGCGGCTCCTCCGCATGTAGGGCCTTCGGTGGGCTAAAAAAATACAGAAAATTGAGACTTACCGGGGGTGGAGCTCTCGGGTGCGGCGGCTCCTCCTGCGCGAGTCACAATTTGGCGTTTTGTTCTGGTCAACCTGTAGAGGAAAGGACGGTGGTCACAGTGGTGTAAAAATTACATCGAACGGGAATTGGGAAGGTCCTCATTGGAAGCAAAAATCGAGAAAACCTGCGGCGGCGTTTTCCGGTCAATTGGCCGGTGGTTTGGCTCCGATTTGGCCATATGGGGGTTCAGCATCGAAATCCGAGCCAAGATGAGAAATTTTAACTCGTTTGGCGGCTGGAAAGTGCTCCGGCGCAGCGGGGGGTGGCGGCGGTCGGTTCCTCCGGTGGCTGGGCTGTCTTCTCCGGCGAGAGCTCTGGCGGCTAGGGTTTGGGGTTGGGTGTGGATAAGATTATTTATAACATTTTCCTTTTAATCTGAGCCGTCCGTACGCGTGCAATCTGGGCTGTCCGCGCGCGCGTTTAATCTGGGCTGTCCGTGTGCGCGGGAACAGATCTCAGCCGTTCGATCGCGCGCACGTGGATCGCCCACGTGGCCCGTTTCACGTGGCCTTTCTGCATCAGCGTCTCTACCACGCGGCGTATTCTGGTTGGCCGGAGCTGCTGATCGGACTGCTAATGTGGCGCAAATTTTCTAAATTGCGTTTTGACCACCGGTTTCCGATTTTCTTTTCAAAAATACTTCCAAAATCTAAATTTTCACCCATTTTTTCCAAAATTGTTTTCAATTAAACCCCAAAAATAATTTTACCCATTTTTATCATTATTATTATTTTTATTTCTATTAAATTAAATTAAATTAAATTAAAACAATTATATTATTACTTAAATAATAAATAAAAGAAAAAATAAAATAAAATAAAATAAAATAATAATAATTCTAATAATAATAATAAAAATAAAATTAGAGTGTTACAGTCTTTGAGCTTATTTCATTTCATGTTGGTGAATTTTCTGACCTCTACTTATCCTCCTAATGAATATTGTTACTTGGCTTCAAATTAAATGCCATGTATGTACCATGTGCGTTGAAGTTCTAGTTTTTTGAAACTGACTGCCTGATATCATTCTAACCTGTTCTAGTCTGTTTGGAATTGAATGCTTTGTATCACATCATGTTTTCCTTGTCACTCTTTCACTTTTTATTCTGCTTAACCGATGGACTGCCTGATTTGAGCTTTATGGATTTTTTCCAAGTTTAATGACTTTACAAGCTACTATACTTTTTGGTTCTATATGTATCCACTATTTGACATGGGCGGTTTCCTTTATAACTGAACTTGGCAATCAGAATGTGTCCGAATGTAATAAAATGCTGGGACCTTGTTATAGTATAGACATACAACTGTTTTTATATTTCTCTTTTTTCAGTGTTTATCCTATAGCAGGGCTTCTGTAATTTTCATTCTTGTACTTTTTTATATATAGCATATCAACAATAATATTACATACTAAGAGAACTTATTCATAAAACATACATGATGCTGCAGCTGAAATAAGGCTCTTTAGTTCTTTTTTCTCTCCAATTTCACCATGGGAGATTCTTCTTCTTCTAGTTCAAACATCCTTATCGTCCTCTGTTCCTACTCATTTTTCTCGCCCTTCTGTCAGGGTCTCCCAACACCAAAAAGTATGTTACTGAAATCCTTGATTTTGCCAATTACTTGAACTGGAAATCTATTTTTCTCACAAGTTGCTACAAATATGGTGTTATGCAATGCAAAGATGGCGTAATGGTCAGGATATTCTCAAGATGGAAGCTAGACTTTGGAAAAAAGTTGACTCACTCGTGATAGAGATGCTTCTTTTTGAGGGTCTTGTTGGCCTATGTTGAAATTAATTCTGGTTTCAATTCCTTTGCGCAAAATAATCCAATCCAAAGCCTTCTACTTAGTCCTTCAATTCAAGCTAGTCCTCCTATAGCAGAGCTGTCCTCACGTTCGAGTCAGAGGGCAGTATACAGAATCCTATACAACCTTATATATGATGGACATGCTAAGAGATAACAGGTCAGTTACAAACATGACTTAATCAGGTATTGCAAAGGGATGAATGTTCAAAAGCGATGGAGATAAAAGTGGTAAAACCTATACTAGGAGTCCTAGTATAAGTTAGATAATTGCGCGACTACTATATGTCCCTTCAAGATTGGGGAGCCATAATAGACTCCAACATTGGATCAAAATTGCAGCAGTCAAGTTTTATTCTGTGGTTTGTGAGAAGATCCATGAGCTGGTGTTTGGGGGAGACATGGGAGACTTGAAGCTGGCTAGTTTGTGTTCCTTCTCTAAAACAGTGGTAAGTCAGGTGCAAGTTTTCCATTCAATCGTGGAAGATTGAAATTAGCAAAGAAAAAGTTGCGATATAATGTTACAAAAATCACTAGCTCGGGTGCTTGGTGCATTCTCTAGTTCATTTTGTAAGTACAATAGGTAAACTACTATTAGAAAGATAGTGATTCTTTGAGGTTTTTTTAGAGATAATAGTGATTCTTAGAGGTTACCTCACTTCTAGTATCCGGATCTGATTCTTGGACCTACTTTGAACTAGAGTCGAGGTTTTTTCTTATTGAATATACATGGGCAAAATGTGGGTTCTGTATAGGTTGCTGATCAGACTTATCTTGTGAGGTTTTGGATTCATTTTGTGGATTCTGATCTTTTGGTGAGGCAAAGGGCTCAGATAATGAAGAAAAATGTCTGAATGGCAATGTGTTTGAGGCCAGGGCAGGAACGTCAAAAAAATGAATTTCTCATTTTTTCTTTGTCTTCTAATATAGTCTCATCTTGAAGATAAGTTTGGTTAAATAATCCTCAAGTTGGGGCATGTCAGCATCTGGATGCCGAGGAAGCTGATGCAGATACTGAAATCTCACTCGGGGATTATTTAAAAAAATAGTTGGTTAAAAAATCACTCAGTCTCAGCAACAGTCACATCAATGGACACAAATTTTTTTTTGTGGATGGATGGTAACATTTGTATCCTTTTTGAGTGGATGAATATTCTACGAAGATACATCTGATTATCCTATGGTCGATTTCTCCTCTTTGATACTGATGTATGTGAACATAATTAATATATCCAAAGACACGAGGTATAAAGTTATTGGTGATGCGTACTTCTGGAAAGAAAGTAGGTAGAATTTACATTGAACTTTGAAAATCTAGTATTCTAGATGGTAATTGAGTAATAAGATATGTGGTAGTTAAGACAGCTTCTCCCTTAGTAGTGTTTATGGACATGGTTTTGGAACAAGAAGAGACATGTGGCAGTAAGCAAATGACTTTTTTTTTTTGTTCAGTGGCTCCAATTTATTATGGAGTATATATACAGGAAAACTCATGAACAATTTCTTCTTTTTAAAAGAAGGTGGTTAAGGTCTAGCTAAAGTAATCTCGAGTATCATCAGTTCTAAAATATTTAATTGTGACCTCAAATTGAGTTTTAATTGTGGTATGAAACTGAGGAATAATACGACTGAGTTTAGTTTTAGACAACAGAAAAAAGTTAGGTAATCCGAGTACAATCGTCAATAGAGGAAACAAAACCACTGTGCCCTATAGATCTAGGAATATTAGAGAGATCCCAATAAGTTAGTTGAAAGGGAAAATTATTTTATTAGTAGGAGTAAGAGTTACACGCTGGTGTTTTGCTAGTTCACATACATTATAGTGTAAACTTCCATTGTTGCAATTAGAAAATAAAGAGGGAAACATGATCTTAAGGGTGGAGAAAGAAGGGTGTCCTGATACTCTTTTTTTGTGGTACAACCATAACTTGTCTAATATGGTATGGAGAGAATGGTGCTGAGTCAGTCAGGTGTATCCAGGAAGTATAACCAGCTGAGCCTTAGCACGTTCAATCATTCTCCCCAAATTCTTGTCCTGAAATTCACAAGAGAATGAGAAAAGATCAGTTTGCAATTAAGGTAGGGGAGAAGACATAATGAGGATAACTTGTGCAAAAGCCGTAAAAGAGCTCTACTCATGTGACTAGATAACTGAACCAGCTAAGTGTATACTTCTCGATTAAATAATTCTGTAGTTATCATAACACATGATACACTACGTAATCTGTAACTTTTGCTATTCAACACTACACAGAAAAACACCTTCAACCTCTTTATGATATCAGCGTTCTTAAATACCTTCAACGAAGTTTCTTTATTCTCCACTATGTCCGGTTCTTCCCACAACGCACCCTTCTCTCGCACTCTTTCCCTGATTACTGCTGGGGCCATACCCATTACAACAAATCAAACCTTTCTGTCCATAAATGTCACAGTTAGCTCCCCCTGAAACTCTTGTTTCAAAACAACCCATCCTGGCAAGCACAATTTGTCTCTCTGATATTTAGCCTGGACCATATATATATAGGGATAGCCCCTTCTGTCAATCTTTGTATAAGTATTGTTTGGCTTATTACTTGATTCTCCATGTGAAGCCAAGAGAAACTGTATGCTAACAAATCACATGCTCCTGTGATGTATCTGAAAGAAAAATTGACCACTGCATTGTGGCTGAAAAACACTTGAGGACTACCTGAAATTGGTCAAAGCTATTACTGATGAGTTGGTTCTAAGTGATGCACTGGTCTTGGATGATGATTTGTCTTAGTGGTGCATGCGTCCAATTTAAATAAATCTGAGCAGCTGCCTGTGCCAATGGATCGCCCAACACCCACGAGGAGCTGGATGACAAGCTTTCTGCATACAGTGACTTCCTCACGCACACATACCAACTTAACCTCAGTGATGGCTTAAGTGTCTCTGCACACAAGCTCAATGGATTGCCCTAGTTAGATACTCAATGTGGAGAAAAAGGGACAACAGTAACAGAGGATTGGAGACAATAGGTGGTATATGCCAACCGGGATCATCTGAAGTCTCGACCTGAGGATAATGCAGTTTGGTTTCCTCCAACGGAAAAACAGTCCCAACAAAGGTGACATGGCAGGTAGTGTAGAGCTAACCCTGGAAAATGTCAATAAAAGTAGGTACTCTAATTCAGAGAGTAGCCAAGAAAGAAATACACACTGCATGGAACAAGGTTCAATTGTGTGTGAGTTGTATGTAAAGGCATAATAGTGGGTAGCAAAGAACGCAAAAGTCAGCAACTTAAGAGAAGGTGTTAAATTAAACAGGTGCTTGTAGGGATAGAAAAACTAGAGTATATGCAAGTAATTGATTGATGAGGTGCAAGACTACCCTAAATGCACCAAGAACCGAATAGAAAGGGCTATTGCTGCACTATCCTTGAGTTTTCGGTCAGTTTCAATGATGTGACAGTTTTTTTCGCTCAGCAGTCTCGTTTTGTTTAGTTGCGTTTGGAGTGGAGAAATGACTAATGTCATTGAATTGGAGACATTGACCAAGTTTAATGTACTTTGCATCACCATTTATTTAAAGTTTATGTGGTGTCTGTAGAGAGTTTTTTGTCTCCAGAAAGTGTTTTCACCTATAGCCTTGAACTGTGGAAATATGGAAGATATATCAGACTTGTTATTGAGGGGGTAAGCAGGCTAAAGTCCAAGTATATTTTTGTAAAATGGTCCAAAAAGAATCCATAATACAAAGTTTATCAATTATTAGAGCAAGTCACAGTCATCAGAGACAATAAGGTCTAATGGAGGCTAGAGCATTACTGATTGAAATTGAATTTCAAATGGGCACTTTGTTGACTTTTTGAGGGTTACAAGAGCACCTATCCAGATTAGACAGAGACACCAGGAAGGGGTTAGACCTAGCTAGTTTTGCTTAAATAGCAGTCGATGGATGGTCAAGACGACAGTTGTAAGCATCAAGCTTATTTGAGTAGTCAAGAAATCAAAGGACCTTGAGGTTGGCCATTTCTACACAGCATCCTACTTTTTATCTTGCAGAACTTCCTCTACTGTACTAAGATCCTTCACTGCAAAAGAAGATGGAAAGTTTCCAATTGGCGCATGATTAGAAAAGCTGAGAACAAAGATTTCATTTCTTTGTACAGAAGAGACACAAAGGACACTTTTAAGAGCTAAATTGGACAAATGAACAGTTGGAATAGGTAAACCTGATCCATTATCATCAGCAGTCACATGGTGGTAGGTTGTAGAATCGACCAGCAAGGTTAGATTTTTCTGTTGCAAGTAGAAGGGAGCAACATCGATTGTGAGGTAGAGGTATCCCGTAGTGGTGACAAGCATTACCTGAGTAACCTTGTTTGTATAGAAGTTGACAAATAATTGATGCTGAAGAGGACTAGGAACAATGCTGAGAATGTTGGTTTTTGTTGGCCCCACGAGTTTGGCTTGACCAGGAGCAGTTGTTGCAACCAAAATGTTGTTGTTGAGAGTTAACCAAGTATTCGGGCTGAAGTATAACAGCTCTTATATTTGTCGTTACTGCAAGATTCCTTGCATTTGAGGAAAGCATTATATATATATATATATTTGTATATATATGATGCTTAGGACATGATTGGATTATCACAAGCTTGAATTACAACAGTCTAGCTTCTCAAATTTAGGACCAATGCTGTTGAGCATGTTGATGGTGATGTTATTATCACACTGTTGTGCTGTGAATAACCATTGGACTGAGTATTATGATGGAATATGTAGTTGGCATTTATGACAGTGTTGTTAATGCGAGATTCCTCACTATTGAGGAAAGCATAATACTCAAATTCAGCTTGTTATTCAGTTCCTTAAACTTGATCAGGTAATTGGGGGCTTGAGTTATGACAGCAAGCTTCTTAAATTTAGGCCTAATGCATTGAGCATGTTGGTGGTGATTTCTTCATCAGATATTAGATTATGAATGAGAGCTAGTTCATCTGTGGTAGCTTTGAAAGCTTGCAGGTTAACACCATGGTATTTATTTTCATGAGAAAACAAGTCTCCTTTGAGTTCATGGCACATGATTGAGAATGATCGGTGGAGAGCCTCTCCAGTTTTTTAAGGGTTTATTTTTGTTTTGGAAGAAGCAGCAAGTGAAACAACCTTGTCAAAAATGGGGGATAATGCTGTCTTGGCAAAAGAAGAAAAGATGGCCAGGATGTCTTGTACCACTAACTACGGAGAAAGGTGGATGGGGATTAGTTCAACAAACATATAAGCGAGCAGGTAGAAATTGAACCAAAGAGTATGGAGAATCAGGGAGGATGGTTCTGAGGGGTTGTAGGCATCACGCAGGAAGGATGGTTCTGACGGGTTATAGGCACTAATTATAATGGATTGATAATTATCTCAGTTTTCGCAATGAAACTATGAAACTATGATTAGGCTGAAATCAAAGTTTTCTTTTTTTCTTTTTCAATAACAAATCAGAAGTATCTACATCGTTAATTAAACTCAAAATTTTTTCTAGATAGTCTGAATAAACCTAAAAAATACTAATAATAACAGTTATAACTATAAAAACATTCTCTAATGTTAAATTATTCCAATTTAACTTGTCATTTTGCATCATATACAAGGTAGTTTATGGAGTGATACTATCGAGGATTTAAGAAACCTTTGTTGATTTATTCCTCCTTGGTGTCTTTGTTAATAATACTGTTTATTTTTTATTATTATTATTTTTTAAAAAAGTTTGATGGGGTGACAATGAACTGATATTTATCAGTTAATAAGGGTTCCTTTACAAGTCCTACCTATCCTACCATCCCAGCAAAGCCTGGGTGGCATTATATATATATACATATATTGTTCTATATGTCATGACCTCAATGCAGTAACTGTAGTTTATGCTTCTTAGCCTGAATAATTCTTCTCATTGCTCTGATAGGTACCGTGCCATTACAAGTGCTTATTATCGTGGAGCTGTTGGTGCTCTACTTGTTTATGATGTCACAAGACATTCTACATTCGAGAATGCAGCAAGATGGTTGAAGGAACTGAGGGAGCACACTGATCCAAACATTGTTGTCATGCTCATTGGCAACAAATCAGATCTTCGACACCTTGTAGCAGTTAAAACAGAGGATGGGCAAACTTTTGCAGAGAGGGAGTCCCTGTATTTCATGGAGACTTCTGCCTTGGATGCAACTAATGTGGAAAATGCCTTCACTGAAGTTCTTACCCAGATATATCGTATAGTGAGCAAGAGGGCTGTTGAGGGAGGTGGTGATGGAGCTTCTTCTGCTGTTCCTTCAAAAGGAGAGACAATAAATGTCAAAGATGACACGTCTGTCCTCAAGAGAATCGGTTGCTGCTCAAGCTAGGGTTTGTCTTGGATTCTGGTTGATTTCCCAGCATCGGTTTATTTCTTTTTTATACAGTCACAGGGAGTATTGACGTCTAGAATGGTAGTCTTGTATGACAGTATTGTCTTCAATGATAGTCCCAGAGGCTAGATTGCAGAAAAAGTGACTATAATAACCAGACTTTGTGGATTTCTTCCTTCTGTACTTGAATTTAAGCAGTCATATCTATTGTTTTATAACATCTTTAAACCCCTGAGGCATAAAGGTTGGGGTTTCAGGTTTTAACCCTCAAGAGTCTTGGACTGTTTGCTATTTTATTTAGGTTTTCAGATTTTAACCCTCTTAAAGGTTCTTGGATTGTTTGCATCCAAGGCAGTTTTAGTACACGTTATACAACTGAATTAGTTGGTAGGAGGATGAGTTTGAGTTTAAATTTTCATTTGATAAAATCAAAATTGGAATGTAGTGTAAATGAAAGTTAATTTTATGGATAATTTTTGTGGTGAAAAGTAAAAATATAAATTTGAAAATATAAATACAATTCAGTATAGGTTGTATTTTAAATAAATATTATAACTAAATAAATTACATATAGAAATAAATCCATTGTTTTAATATGTTAAGAAAGATTATTGTAAAGATAACATATAAAATCTTAAGAAACTACTGTAATGGTTATAATATAATATGAGAACATGTTTTGTTGAAATCACAATGTAGCCAAATTTTGTAGTCCCTCAATCTCTACTTGGTAGATTGAAGACTTTCCAGTTGAGGATTAGCAATCTTTATATGGCAGAGCATTTCTATTCCAGATTGAATGAAATGTAAACTAATGATTCTAAAGAACAAGAAGGCACCTTCAAAGATAATCTCAAGATTATCAGGTATAATATAACAGCATGAAGAAACTAGGGTATCAACCAAAAATGACAGCACCAGAGAAAACTATCCAAGTAAAGAAGAAACAACACGAAGGAACTTGGAAGAGAGAGAGATAGATTCCAGAGGCAGCAACTGAAACTTACTGAAAACAAACAACAGTCATAATAATTTTTTCGCTGCAACCCCTTTTGTAATTTGCAGGTACTGAAGCTGCTTGAAGAAACTGAACCCAAGAGTTGAGGAGCAGCTGACAACTAGAGGCAAGCTTTTGGTCTAATAGTGCATTTGTGTTGGCAATGGAAACACTGGTTCTCGTTTTTATATTAAAGGCTTGTTGTTCACTAATAATACAAGGTTTCAGTTTCAGTGAGAAATGAGGAGAAGACCAATCATACAATTTCGAAGTGCTAGGAATGCTGAAAGAATAAGATAAAGTGAGGAGTGTACTTCCACTTTCACTGGGCATAGTGGGCTTCCCAGTATATGAGTTTGAGAAAAACCCAAAATCAGAGGAAGTACCGTCATATAGTTCTTCTGGTCTCAATTCAAACAGCAGTGGGGACTGGGGAGTCTATTGATTTCAATACTTCTTCACCCATTTTCTTGCATCCCACCAATTTCTGCTCAAGCAAAATGGATGCCATTAATAATCATCAAAGCAATATAGTAATGTTTGAATGCAACTGCTTCTAAGTACTGTAAAATAAATCACAGGGATGCAAATCTTTATCACCTAACAGAAAATTTCAATCACCAAAATATGATTTGTTTTCATCAAGACTTGTTCCATAAAACCAGAAGAAAGAAAATTTTTTATTTTGCTCGAAATCAGAAAGACCTCAATGGTTTCCTTCTATCAGTTGGTTACTGCCTTCCCAGCACCCATTACCCCAGACAAGAAGTTATCTTGTCAAGCAGACCATCCCTGAGTTGCTGCTTAACATACAACATGAGTAAATGAATATACAAAAGACATTCTTTTAGATACTGTTGGTTCAATTTTCATTCAATTCTTATCTTATTCCTTCATTTATTATATTGATAAGTAGGATTAAGTTATTATATTCATATGTGAACTACGTCCAGTCTCACCTTCAATTTCTTGGATGAACTTTTAATATCCATTTTGAAAAGCCAGAACAGAGAACCTATCTCCCAAAGAATTCAGGAATGGCATGGAGGATTTTTTAATATAATTTCTTTTTAAAATAATTTTTTAATATAAAAATTATAATGTAATCTTACCTAATGAAGTTATAAATAAGGAAATGAATTGGAGTAAAGCAAAATGGACATTAGTGGCTACTCCCATCTTATACATAGAAAGGTTAGAACTTTGGGTGCTGAACTTTATACATAACTTGTATGGAAAGAATCCAGGAAAAATAAAGATGGCTGCTTGCTTGATATATGTTTAGTAACAGACAAATAAGAAGAATGAAAAAGAACAGCTTGGCAAGAGAACATTCAAGATTGACAGCGCCAGAAAGAAAAATTAGGCAATAGATGGATAAGAAGAGCGAAAGAGAATTGCTCAGCAAGAAAACATTCTGGATAGACAGTACTGGGAAAAATATGTTAGGCAGTAGGCAGACAAGAAGAGTGAAAATTCTCAGCAAGATAACATTCCAGAAGGACAGCATAGGAAATAGGCAAGAAAACAGTAACAAAGAATATTGATGAGCTTGTTGTGACAAACTCAAAAATTTGCACTTCAAAACCCAGATGCTTCTAAGAAGTCCTATGTTTATTATAGAATTACCGATAGAAACGACAAAAGGGAAAGGCAGAAAAACTCAACCATCTTAGTGCACTATTCTGATCCATTTCCTTGGCTCCAGCAAAATGCTAGAAAGCATTGATGTTTTTTTAGCTTATCAACAAAATGAATTTGCAAAAAGCAAAAGCACAGGATTGGTATTATGAAGACATACAGTTCCAGCAGAATAAATGTCACCCGTTCTAAACCCTCGATTCAGAGCATCCAAAACAGCATTCTCGATTCTTTTTGCAGCACTTTCTTCTCTCAGTCCATACCTCAAAAGCATTGCAGCACTGAGCATTGTTGCCAATGGATTTGCCTTGTCCTGCATATTTCATTTGTAATCTATGTTCTCCCTTTCTCTTTTTCTTTCAAATAAAATTTAATAAAATAAAAACCCTTTTTATTTTGGAGAGAAAATGTTACCTGTCCGGCAATATCAGGAGCAGAACCATGTATGGGTTCAAACAATCCAGGTCCCTGTTTCATGGAAGTTTTAATTGAGCAAAGTGAGATTAATATCTCCTTAATGAAGCCTGCTACAGCATTTCTTTTCAAACTCCCACAAAAAATTTGGGATTGGTTCAAACAAGATAAATAATTAACCATACAGATTCACCAAGACTAGCAGATGGCAGCATCCCTATACTTCCAGTAATCATTGAAGCCTCGTCAGATAAAATGTCACCAAAGATGTTGTTCGTCACAATTGTGTCAAACTGTCATATTTCATTGTTTAGGCATCGTTAGATTTCCCATTGCAATAAATAAAGCGCTGGATCTTCACTCCAGTAACATAAAATTAAAAGAGTTTACGAACTTGCTTGAAATACAAACCTGCTTTGGATTGCGAACAAGCTGCATTGCAGCATTATCAACATACATGTGTGAGAGCTCAACATCAGGATACTGGGAGGCTATTGATGTAACTCTCTTCCTCCACAACATTGATGCCTGGATAACGGTAATACACATACATATGTTTGCATCTTAGTTACCATTCTGTTCTTATAGGAAAAATTAGTGCATTAAAAACAGCCATTAGGATATAATGCAATCAAGAGGCCTGATGACCATGTTATTTCTGTATAGATACAGCCTAAAGAGTGTTAAAGAAGTTTCCTGAACATGGCCTTCGTTATAACCATCAATTAATTTTTTTTAATAAAAACTATAATTGAAAATTGCTTATCACAAATTTATCATAATTTTTTTTACTAATACTATTAAAGAAAAAAGAGAAATAAATTTGCTTCTAGACATAGAGAATGATGGCCAAAAATTTCAAGGTGTTAAAGAACATAATTTAACACCCAAAAGAAAAGCTCAAGAAAAGTAGTTCTGCAAATAAAACCTGCCTCTAAGACATTAGCTTTATCAACTGAGCAAAGTTTGCCAAGCCGCTTCCGGGCAGTCTCAAATGCAACACGAGCAATTCGATCCACCTGCAATGCAAGTACTTGATAATAAAATAAAAACTGACTTGAGACTAAGCTAACCATTCAAACACCTAATTTGACATCATTTTAACGAATTATATGACACTTATAGGAATGAAGCGGAAATGACAGTAGCAGCAAAGGGATTCAGGGAAATGCCTACAATATCTCAGGTAAAAACATGTCCAAGGCAGAGTATTAGTACATAAATCAGCACTACTCTTGATTTACACTCCTCATCCAGCAACTACTTGTATCAGAGGCCTACCTTTCACATGAACATTTATAAGAAAACAAACTTATATCAGATGAGTACCTCATGGCTAGCATACACCTCAGTGTTGAAGCCAATCTCCTCACCACTTTCATTGGTGCCAAAACCCCTAGGCTTTCCAAAATAAATACCTATTTTGAGGAAAAAGTATTTGGACAGGGATTATCGAAAAGGAGAAGGATGAAAGTAAATCCATTTAATTCCAGTTACAGTCAACGTATACTGACCTCCAGTGAGCTCTCTTACAACCATGATGTCAACCCCCTCAGCAACCTCTTTCTTCAAAGTTGATGCATCAACCAACTAAAAAGCAGACAAGAAGAATAACCCATTTTTACCAAGATCGATTAGAAACAGAACATGTATACATTCAGGCAAGCACACAAATTTAAATGAATACTTCTATAAAAAGCAACACAATATCATCGTAACAAATTTTATTTAATAGTGACCAGCTCTCTCTCAACAGTCGCAAATTTTAGAAGATTGATTATCCAGAGCAATTTTATTACAGTCTATAGCAGGTTTTTCTCAGTCAGGCTGACTTCATCATCATAAAAACTTATTTAATAGCTATAAGCTTTCTCTAAAGAGTTGCAAATTTTAAAAGACCAGCTATCCAGAGCAATTTTATTAGAGTCTCTACCTGGTTTTTCTCAGTCAGGCTGACATAATCACTGTAACAATCTAAAACTATAATCATTGTAACAATCTGTTTGATTGATGTTTGATCAACACACCATGCAGAACTTGCAAGTTATTCAATCATGACCAATTTCAAAGCCCAACATTCAGCAAATCAACTTTTGAGACAGTTTTTAGACTTTAAATAAGTTGTTCGAGATATTCTCCAAATTTCATAAACTTTATTAACTACAAGCAAGAAACAATTGAATTCCAAGTTTGGGCTCTAGTAAATATGACTTGCTAGATAGTGCATTGGACTAACTATAACAAAATGGTTCAAGATCATATTCCCCCTAACTAATGTTGAAATTCTTAATCAATATGTTGAGCTCGTATATACATCATTGTAACATAAACTCAATTTTCTTGCGACTTCTTTGCCAATGAGAAAGACAACAGAATAATCAACTTAAACATGCTACGAAATAACTAATGACTATGACCATAAAAAATGAAAAGGATTACTTGATAGAAAAAACAAAATTCTAGAGACTCTTGTGAATTTGATAAGCTCTAGATGCGAAAGAGAATGCTCAATGCTCACAACATTCCATTTTTAGCACAAAACATCCAAATTATATCAGCTATGCTCCCAGTAAAACAGAATTATTTACCTGAGGCAACACAGTAGCCGGTCTCAAATTCGCAAAGACTTTAAGACCTTCACGTAGCTTAAGCAACCCAGTCTCTGGCTTCAAGTGCTTCTCATTCTTATCCCATTTATACCTTGAATCACAAAAACCATCAAAGAAAATTAACAAGTTACTTGAACCAAAAAAGAAAAAATGATAAATTTAATAGTCAAACAAATTTCAAAAGAGATTTAGAAAGACGAATACCCTCCAATTGCTCCAAGTAGCACTGCATCAGATTGTTTTGCCACTGAAAGGGTTTCGTCTGGCAATGGGACTCCTACCAAATCCAAGGCAGCTCCCCCCATAGGCATCTCCTGAAAGCTAAATTCAATCCCTAACGTTCGTGCAAAAATACACAGACTCAAACACAGATCATCGTGATTCTAAATAACGCAATCCCTTACCATGCACAATACTAGGAATCAGAGAAAACAAAACAAAGAGAAGCTAAGAAAGTTAAAAAGGAATGAAATGTTAGCGGGATCCGAACCTTCGAGAGAACCAGCGAGCTTGAGAACTTCCTTGGAGACGGAGATGACTTCGGGGCCGATGCCGTCGCCGGGAAGAAGAGTAATGGCGTAGCGCTTACTAGGTGTGGTGGCGGCGCACCTGACTCTGCTGGATCCCAGGAGCTGTTTGGTAACTGATTTAGGTAAGAACGGGACCTTGACAGGATAGAAATGCAGCTGCATGCCGGCCGCCATTTTCGGGAGGAGAGAGATCCTCGCAGTTGCGGAGCGAATCGGATAGTGACTGATAGAGGACAACAGACGGGAAAGGTGAAACAGAGTGGAGTCGGGAAGATAGCTGTCAGATTAATGTTACTGTAGTGTCAGCTAAAACGACGTCGTTAAATGTTTCTGTTTTGTGTAATTGCTCATTAATTTTCTTTTTAATAATTTGGTTCATAAATTTATTTAATATTAAAATTAATTTTTTTTATTATAGCTTAATATGTAATTTTATAAAATTATCTTTAAAATAAAATAAAAAATTTTATATTATATTTGAATTATATATATTATCATTAAAAAAAAAGGTAATTCAAATGTATATAAATAGATACTATATTTACATTGAATCCAGAAATTTTAAAAATGAATTAAAACTTAACATTTAAAAGAGTTTATATTTTAATTTAATCCACATAATTTAATTAATTTATTTGTCTGTTAAAATAATTAATCCATATTATTATAATTTTTAAATTCTGTAAACATTAAGGAATAAAATATAGATACTAAAATTAATATACTGGTAAAACATATATATATGTTTTTGTAATTAAATATTGCTATTTAAATCTAAGAGTCCAAAAAAAATATAATAGTTTGTATATTTAAATTCTTTTCAATTTTCTGAAATATTTTGGTATTTGCAGTCTGCAATTTTACTTTTGAACTGAATTATTTGGCACGAATTTATTGATTTATTTTTAATAAGATTATCATCCTCAAACTCATATAATTAGATTTCCAAATTAACACAACAGATACAACTTTAAGATTTACATTATGTTTGGAAGCAAAGACAGAAAGAATATACATATATATATATATATGAAACTATTTATTGCAAGAAAAGATATAATTAATCCATTGCACTTCACTTTGAATCCTCTAGATTCAACTAAAATCTGTGTAGTTAAGGTTTAAAATCCAGAATGAACTTTCCCTTCTGTGTTACAGTTAAATAAATGAGATCAAAATCAGCACAGGGCTGAATCAGAAAGACAATGAATAATCTAAATATACAGATGAAAAACCCTTCTCTTACCAGTAATCACCACAAGAACATATCCCATTTTTGAAATGGTGGAATCTACTAGCATCTCTCACAATAATTTCTCTGTTTCTGATCTTCGATATGATCTTAATCGCAACATGGCAATCTCCGCAGACCCGTAAATTTTTCATCACTCTTATGGGTAAACCTGCGGGTATATTCATCAGACCAAAAGCAATTGCCAACTTCTCACTGTGATGAACCAAATTATATTCCTTCTCCTCACTATCCATGTCATGTAAAACTGAGCCTGTATCCGGCACGTAACCCCTTAACTTCATCTCCGAAGTCAGTTCTTTTAGGTACAATTCTATCTCCTCCATATCTGGATGAGATTTATCAGCCATACAGAACTGATGTATTTGATTCTTCACTTCCAACCAACTTATACCAGGTTCTTTCTTCAAGTTCCTGTCCCTCATGGCTTTCCTCACCTCAGAAACTTCCTGCCACCTCTTAGCCGAAGCTTGAGTGTTAGAAAGCAGGACATAAGAAGCTGAATCCCGAGGATCAATCCTAAGAACTTCTTCAGCAACTATTTTCGCCATGTCTGCATTCTTGTGGAGTTTGCATGCAGATAACAAAGTTTTCCATATAATGGCATCTGGTTTTACTGGCATTGATCTAATCATAGCCTCTGCTTCATCCAAACACCCAAAACGACCAAGCAGATCAACGATACACGTATAATGCTCTAAACTAGGCTCCACTCCGTACCCTTTTACCATCAACTCAAAAAGTTCAAGCCCTTTCTCCTTCAGTCCACAATGACTGCAAGCATATAGCAAACTCAGGAACGTAACATCATTTGCTTCGAATCCACTCTTCTCCATATCCTCAAACAATTCAATCGCCTCATCTCCTCTACCATGAAATCCATAAGCAGCAATCATTGCACTCCACAAAACAAGATCTCCAACCTCATGTTCCACGAAAACTTTCACAGAATCTTTGAGACATCCACATCTCGAATACATGCTAATCAATGAACTAATGACTGCAACTACTGTATTAGCCCCAGCCTTGATTGCTTCAGCATGAATTTGCTGACCCTGTCCAAGAGTTGCTAATTCAGAACATGAACTTATCACGCTCACAAAAGTAATCTTATCAGGTCTGCAACCTGCCATTTTCATCATACTATAATGATGTAAAGCTCCCTCTGGGTATCCATGTTGAGTTTTTCCCGCAATCAGAGTATTCCAAGCAACCACATTCCAAAAGGGCATGGCTTGAATAACTTTTTCTCCATCCCCCAAGCTCCCACTCTTCATATACATATGAGCCAAGGAGCTTCCAACGACCATATTAAACTCAAACCCACATTTGATCACGTAATCATGAACCTGCCGCCCAGCGTGCAGAGCTCTTAAACCTGCACACCCTCGAAGAACACTACCCAGGGTGAACTCATCCGGAAAAAAACCCAGCTCATGCATTTCTCTAAACAAACTCAGACCTTTTTCATTATATTCAAACTGCATCAGACCCGCAACAATGGCATTCCAAGTTGCCACGTTTCTCTCAGGCGTTTCATCAAACAGCTTCTGGGCACTCTCCAGATCGCCACTTCTCACGTACCCATTAATCAAAATATTACAAGACATGAAATTTTTCTTTGGCATCACGCCGTATAAAGAAACTGCAGTCTGCAACTGGCCGAACTTTGAGTACATGTTCATTAGGTGGTTGCATATGAACTTGTCTGAGGAGCACCCAGATGAGATTATCAAAGAATGGAGTTGTCTTCCTAGCGGAAGTGAGTTCCGGGATATGCATGATTGTATAAGGTGAGAGAAGAGAGATGGGTCTGCCCATATGTGGAATCTGAGCTTCTCAAAAGCTTCCTTTACGAGTCCTTCTGAGCAGAAACTGATTAAATCAGCGGCGAGAGTTGCAGTGGTTGTGGTGGAGAAGAAACGCAGGGAAGAGAAGCTTACTTGACCAAGACCAGAATTTCCCATACATCATAAGCAGGATTTTGCCTCGATGGGCCTTTGCTGGTTGGCTATATAAACAGGATTAGTTGTTTACCATGGCGGCCAATTATAATTAGATTTCAAAACCAGAGATATCCTTGTAATTTCTTGTAGAATTTAATTAAAATTTGTACATACGGATTATAATTACACTAATTTTGTATATGTCTCAGTTCTATAATGATATATTTATATATTTACTGTAAGAAAGAAATTGCATAAACATGAAAAAGAAATTGCATAAACATGAAATTTAAATTGAATACAAAATCAAATAATATTTTAGTTCAAAATCTTCTTATTATTTTATTAAATTTTCAATTTAATTCCATATAATTTTAACTTTAGCCAAATCCAAGATATAAACTTATTGAGTCTAGGGATTTCTAATTCATTTACTGAGAAGATAATGATTGTAACTTGGATCCTGCACAATCTTACTCAAATTGTTTGGTGCAAATATTTTCTTAAATATCAGGTAGATTCTCAGTATAGTCATTTATCACATGCGGAGGAGCAGACTTACTTCATATATATACATATATGTGTGTGTATATATATATTTTTTAAAAAGACTTACCAAATTTCTTAGAACTTGCTGCAAAATCTGATGAATTAATCAAGAAAAATAGCTACCAAAAGAAAGAAAAGAAGCAAAGATATAGCAAATAATGGCACTTTTGCTCATTTCTAAACTCCTACTACATCAGATCAAAAGATTACACATTATTATACATTCAATCAATTCAAGATGTATGGTCAAGATTTTCTGTATTTGCAGTTTTATCATATACTCAGACGGAGACTGGTGTGGGTACTGTTGGAGGAACCCGATTTTCGACTGGGATTTCGACAAATTCTGAGAGGATAGCCCTAAATTCATCTCCTGTCATTGTTTCCTTCTCAAGGAGGACTTCCACAATCTTGTCAATGGCTTCACGGTTGTTCCTGATGTGTCTCAAGGCAATCTCGTATGCGCTATCTGATATCTTCTTGACTGCTGTATCAATGTCTTCGGCTAGCTTTTCTGACATTGAATTTCTTGCCATCATTCTCATGATGACATCAGCACTTTGAGCTGATGCATCCATGAGTGACCATGGACCAATTTCAGACATCCCAAAAGTAGTTACCATCTGCATCCGGTGAATAGTTATCAATGTCATTCACATATTCGGTAGCGTAAGCAAAGGGTTATTCTAGCTACAGATGCCAGTACAATTGTCTAAACCTAGTAGCGGAGGACCTTAGAAGAAAATTTTCAATTAAGAATGAAATTTAAGTAGCTTTCAAAAAATTCATTTTGAATTTAACCCACGCAAGATGTTGTATCAATTAAGTAATCTTGAAGGAAATATATAGGGGAACGTATTTGGACACAAAGAAGAAAAGCTAATTTCAAGTATAGTTATATGCTTAATAAATTCAATTTTCCAAGAAAAGGAATACATAGGTGACAGCAAGAGGTTATAGAATTGCTCCAAGTGAAATGCTTTAAAACTCCAGTTACCTGTTTAGCTAAACCAGTGATCTGCTGCAAATCACCTGCTGCACCCGTCGTAACCTCAGGCTCACCAAAAATGATTTCTTCAGCTGCTCTGCCACCAAGACCACCAACAATTCTTGCAAATAGTTGCTGCTTTGAGATGAGGGTAGGGTCATCTCCTGGAATGAACCAGGTCAGCCCGCGTGCCTGACCTCGTGGAATTAAGGTGACTTTTTGGACAGGATCATGCCCTGGGGTCAAAGTTCTGGACCAAAAAGGAAATAAAAGCCTTTAAGTTCTGAATTAGAAGTAAACCAAACATGTAAAATAAGCAAGCGATAAGATCAGTTCGAAGTTGAGAAGAGAGAGCACAAACTATAAGAACCCAAGATGCTTCCAGAAACTGATAGGTTCTTATTACTTACCCACAAATTGCATGGCCAACTTCATGGTATGCAACCAAGCTTTTGCTCTTCCCGTCCGTCATAACAGTCCCCTCCATGCCAGCCACAATCCTATCAATGGAATCATCAATCTCTTTAGATGAAATGGCTGTCTTCCCGCGCCGGCCGGCCAATATAGCAGCCTCATTCAAGAGGTTTGCAAGATCTGCTCCACTGAAACCAGGTGTTCTCATGGCAATCACATCAAGTGACACATCAGCATCAAACTTTTTGTTGCTTCCGTGAACTTTTAGGATCTCTGTCCTTCCTCTTATGTCTGGAACATCAACAGTAACCTACACAAAAGCTTCAGAGTTAATATTTCTTCTATGTTGGAAGAGGCATAAGAACATGATTGTGTTCTCACCTGTCTGTCAAACCGTCCTGGCCTCAACAAGGCAGAGTCAAGAATATCTGCCCTGTTGGTTGCTGCTATGACTATTATTCCTGTGTTGCCCTCAAAACCGTCCATTTCTGTCAAAAGCTGGTTAAGGGTCTGTTCTCTTTCATCATTTCCTCCACCAATTCCAGTTCCTCTTTGCCGCCCAACAGCATCAATTTCATCTACAAAGACTATACAGGGAGCATTCTCCTTGGCTTTTTTAAAAAGATCACGAACTCGAGAAGCACCAACACCAACGAACATCTCAACAAACTCGGAACCAGAGATGGAGAAAAATGGCACACCAGCTTCACCAGCAATTGCCTTGGCAAGAAGGGTCTTTCCAGTACCTGGTGGACCAACAAGAAGAACACCTTTAGGGATGCGAGCTCCAACAGCAGTGAATCTCTCAGGCTTCTTCAGAAACTCCACCACCTCCATGAAATCCTGCTTGGCTTCATCAACTCCAGCAACATCATCAAATGTCACACCTGTGTTTGGTTCCATTTGGAATTTTGCCTTTGATTGACCAAATGCAAGTGGGAAGCCAGGTCCACCTGGACCACCCATTCCTCCAGATGATCGTCTTGAGAGAAGGAATAGTCCTCCAATCAAGATCAACGGGAACGCCAGATTCCCAATCAAGTTGAATAACAAAGAACCAGAATCTTCTTGAGCATTATGGGCTGCAAAGTCAATGTTCTTTTCCCTGAACTTCTGAAGAAGCTCCTGGCTAAGTCCTGGCAATTGAACCCGAACTCGTTGAACCCGATTTCCCAACTCAGGTGAAACAGCCTCCACTATAGCTATGGTCCCATTTTCAAACAAATCTACTTTTTTCACCCTGTCTTTATCCAAGTACTCCAAGAACCTAGAGTATGACATCCTAGAGGAAGAAACCCCTTGTTCGTCAGCATATGCTTTCCCACTTCCCAGTAAAGCTTGTGCACCGATTCCTACATTTCCAAGCAATAGCTTTAGAAAGCCTCTTCTTCCTTCATGTTGCTTCTGGTCCAAAGATGCCTTCACAAGAACCACCTTTGATGTCTTAGATGATGATGGTAGGCTTGAGGACAGGAAAAGCTCCCTGCCGTAGAAACTCTTGCTCAATTTTGGTCTGTTTGTGTGGATTGATAAACCATTTCCTACGAGACAGGTTGATGACGCTGCCATCTGCATTACTATCAAGAAAATTGCGATTGATATTTAAATAACTTACGAGTGAATTCATAAAGAAGTGTATAAATATACATAAACATAGTCACTCAGATAAAAGTAGCAAATTGAGAATTAAATTTTTAAAAAAAAAAAGATCATAGGAATAAAATAATTTTTGGATTTGTTTTTGGCTGGCAGCAAAAACAAAAATTAATGCCAATTCTTCTAGAAACACAGTACGACTTCTATAGTAATATAAATGAGACAGATAAAAAAAAAGTCTTATCACGGCATAAATAAAACCAGAAACAAACTCAAGATTTTGTCAGGGAAGTAAAGAAAATCATATTTAGAAGGAAAAGACTTTGGAAGAAGCAAAAGCAAATGCATGAGTCTTTCTAACGCTTTGAATTAATTCTAAACTATGTTCTTTTTTATTCTTCTTCATTTTTTTGACCTGCTCAAGACAAGTTTCAACATGATGTTTCAAATCTTATTCCGAACTTGCTTTCATGAATAACAGTTTAGCTCTCATCATGTTTCAAATTTTTTTTCTTGATATGAAAGATTATGTCATCCATAATCATCTGAAGTTATACAATTCAGAAATCAAAGTTGGACTACTAACAACAATTGGAAAGCAAATATGTAAAAGACATTTCAAACAAATCTACACATAATAATAGAAACCCTCAATTGACTTGCACAAATTGGTTAATCTGACTCCCCACAGTTTAAGCAAAAACAAAACTTCAGAAACCACTGAAGGTGATAACACAGTGACATTTGCTAACGGAAATCGATCAAGAGCGCGAAACTAACACAGTATAAGTGACCGGTTTACTTTCCTTCCTACCAGAACTACTTCCTACACCATCTTAGGGTTTCCAACTCATGTATTGCTTCATGCATAATTTTCAAAAACTAGTAACACATTACACACCAAATTGATACGACACTAGAATTACACACAGTTCGAGCTCAGAAACAAAACAAAAAATAAATTTGAATTCGGATTTGCAAGTAAGCCATTAGAACAAATCAGAGAAACAAGGAGCGGAAGAGGAAATGAGTACGTACCTTAAAAGTTGAGGGATTTCTGAAAATAGAAGGAATAGCGGGGAGCCGTAGCCTGGGCCTTTTTGGCGCAGTAAGACGAGAAGAGAGAGGCGCTTGTGTATTTGAGAAAACGGATGTGGCTTGGAAAATGTGTACGTGGCGCTTTTCTAGTGGCTACAAGTTTTTCTGATTTTTTTGTTTCTTCGGTCAGCTGTTCAGACTAGATTTTTTTTTTCTCTGGTTCAGATTTTTGTTCGAGCTTCAGAATCGTTAGCTTTCTATTTCAGTACGACGCCGTATTATATCGAGTTTTGCCTATAATTTTTTTTTTTTTTCAGTCATAAAAAAATTTTAGTACAACTTTTTAGACATGAAATTAAGTACCAAATAAAGTCTCCAATATTTAGAATTTTATTTACATAATTATAAAAATTGAGAATATAATCACAAAATTTTATAAATTAGTTCTAATTTCATATACGCAATCCTATTTTTGAGATAAAATTTATAAATTAGCAAACAGTCATCTGAAATTTTCTCTCATTTTCTCTATTTTTTCATCGGATCATTTTAAACGGGTTTAATTAATTTAATAATTTTTTATGCACAATAATTTACACACAAACCCACATGATTAATTAAAACTCAACATTAAAATATTATAGATCAATTTTTGAATCCAGCAATATTAATAACAATAATAATACAACTAATATAATGATATAATAGTTAAGATTCGTTCACTCTACTTGAAGATTACAATTTTAAATTTTATTAAAAACTTAAAAATCATTACTTACAAAGTACATTATGAGTTAACGTTAACTGATTTACAGTGTTTCATTCAATGTATCACATGATTTAATTATTAATATCTTAATAAATTTATAGTGATAAAATAAAATCTCGTTATGTTGAATTATAATGTATTTAGATAAAATTAATATTTTGTATACATTAAATTAAAAAATAATAATAATAATTCCACAAGATAATTTTTTTTTTTTTTTGAAAAATGGAGAAAATGCATGGTGCTATTATTGACACGATCAAATACTCCTTGTCATTTGTGTTTTTCTTTTCAAGTACATCCTTGTCCCTAATATGTATCATGATCTACATTACACTCTTTGGTTCGAGCAAATTGTTGCTCCCAATATGTCCCCTATAACAAATTTATTTGTAATAAACAATTTGATTTCTACTAATTAAATTCGAGATAAAATTATTAGCCGTAATTACAAATAAAATCTAAAAATGTAAAAATTAATTTCAATACCATTTTAATTCAAGCACATAAAAGCTTTTCTACATAATTAATGTAGAAATAAGATATTAATTTTATTGACTTATATAACATTCGCATCTTCAAGATCGCTAATTAGAGAAACCATTATTTATCATTCAATTATAAGAAGTATACACTTATAATAATCATACTTCAACGTGCTAAATTAGTAAAAAAGAGATCATGCTCGAGGGCAGTTACAATCGAAATTAGATCTATCAAAGATACATTATCATTTGTTACCAAATTTACCGTAACATCACCAACACCGTTGGTATTCATGGTCGATGAATTTCTTGATCTAGTTGGCTCGTAAAATACGGACCTGCAAACAGGACAACAACCTTGTTCCTTCACCCATGGCACGATACATTCCTCATGAAACATATGTTTGCATGGTGTGACCATAACCACTTCTTTAGCTTCAAAATCCTCTAAACAAATTGTACATTTTTCATTATCATCATCATGATCATCGCGAGTTTTCTTTTCATTATAATCGTTACTTTGGTTGTGATTTCTGTAATACAAGCTGAGTCTTTTTGAAAGTTTTTTTAGTGTTGGATTATAAACTGATTTTTTAAGTTTTGCCAAAGCTGATTTTTTCTCATCTTGCGTTAGTCTTGAGTCTTCATTATGTTCTCGTAAAGTGTATGCATCTCTTGGTATCCGAGTAGCCTCTCTTTCAACTCGTGAAGAGAATGTACGAGGTGGTATTTGAGTAGCCTCTCTTTCCATGGTATTGTTAAGGAGAAGTACTTGAAATGGAGGATTTGGTTCATGATCAACATAATGTCTGTACAATTCTGAGGTTAATAACAAAGACTACAATTGTAATTTGATTATTTTTTATCTATCAGACTAAATAATAGATGAGTATTTTTTATTAGTTTAATATTTTTTCAACAAAAATAAATTATTTCATTATTAAAAGGAGACATTTAGAGTTTAAATCTCATTTATTATCTTATTTTTAAAATAAATTTTTTTATTCTAATCGATTTATCACTGATATTATTAAAATTAAATTTTGTTCAAATTTTAATTTTATAAAATAAAAATAAGAAATAAAATAGAAATAAGATATAAATTTGAAATGAAAGAGTGAATTAGGTATGAAGTTAATTCTATATACAAATTCAAGATATTTGATAATTTAAATATATGGTTTGTCGAATAAGAAAAAAATGAGCGAAATTAATCAAATTATGAATCGATATATAAAATTACGATTAAGTTTTACGAAAAAAAAGATTGAAGTTTAAAAATTGAATGAGAGTGATTTATAGCCAAAAGCTATGAGAAAGAAACAGAAAATTTTCATCTTCACTTGAATAAGTTGCAAAAGTAGTATGAATCAAAGACTGTTTGGGTGAAAAGAAACTAATTACCTCCCAAATGAGGTGACAGGCACTCTTGTTGCCTCTCTCTCCTGATGCAAGTGCCATGGAGGCATATCACTATGAATTATCTGAAAGACATAGACATGCATTAGAGCATCAGCAAAAACTTATGATCTGGGTGTGTGTGTGTGTGTGTATATATATCTGAAAGACATAGACATGCATTAGAGCATCAGCAAAAACTTATGATCTGGGGGTGTGTGTGTGTATTTATATATATCTGAAAGACATAGACATGCATTAGAGCATCAGCAAAAACTTATGATCTGGGTGTGTGTGTGTGTGTGCGTATATATATATAATAGAGCTGAAGTGATACTTACAGAATCATCTCTGAAGGAAAAGCTTCGAGGGTAAACTCGATTTCGCGTGCTGATATTGTTAGGGAGATATGCAGGAGCAAAGTCCGGTTCATTCCAATTTCTGGATGCAAATCGGTGTCTTCCATTGCTCATAGTGAATCAGAAGGAAACGAATGAAGTTGATATTTTTCCAGAAGAAAATGCAGCTGCTCACGTTTAATCCTTTGAATTGAAATGAAGGGCTGTCTTGGTTCAGTGAGGTTCTTATATGTTTTATTTCTTTACTGTTTAAAGATCATTTAGTGTTGAGTGAATATATCCTTCTAATTTTTATGGTGTGATGTAAAGTATATTTTGTCCTCTGAATAGATGCTTTGGTTTGGAAGCTGATGCTCAAAGCCTAAAGGGTAGTACAATAGTAATGAAGCAAGGAATAAGATTCTAACCACTTGGCATATTTATCTTCACTTAAAAGATATGTGTGTGTGTGTGTGTATCTATATATATATATATATTCTCTAGTTGAATGCTCTTCCTGAGATTCAAGGGTTGCCTTCGCTTCTACGTGGCATATATAATTTGCTTGAAATTGAATTTTCTTTTCTATATGTAATTGTGTATATATATATACACACACATATCAACGTATATATCAAGGAAAAACTATACATGTTTGGGGAGGCTTTGCTTACCCATTGACATAAAGGGCCTCGGTTCATGCACTGACACTTGGCTTCATTAGAATGTTGCCACGCTTCTCTTTTATACTGCATATCCTCCCTCCATGCATAGATACACACATATATATATGTATATATATAGGGAGATAGTAAACTGAAGCTTTTCTAGATCTCAAAAATTTGACAATAATAATAAACCACAAGTTGCTCGCAGCAAACAATCTATCCAGTCTCAGTCTTTTCTTAATTAATTCATTCAATTGAGAAAAGTTCCTTGAAACATTTCTAAAATAAATTGCATTTGTTCAGGTTGAAATGAACATTATAAAGTAAAAGGGCAAAGGCTCAATTAATCAACTATGAAATTATAATATCATTCAACTTGCTTGTCTATGAACTATAAATACATCTCTACTTTTTTGTATCACAAGTAGATAAATAATCAATGAGAAACAGATTTCTACAAAGATCATTCAATGCACTGGACATGTAACCTGTCAACGAAGCTCAAAACTTGGCGAGTTTGTGAAAGACCGAAATAATTGCTGTCTTCTTTTCTTCCTTGATCTGATGTTCACCCAATTTTGGGTTAAGAGTAAATTCTTATCATACAAAAAAAATGGTGGAAAAGAATTATAGACGTAATCGGACACCCTTAAAGGCAATAAAATCAGGAGGAAGAAGCATACCTCAAGCTCACAATAGTATACAACACTTGTAGCAGATGATTCATATATCCCCTGTGCAGATGAATCTACTTGCTCATAGTTGAAGATAAGCAGAAATTCCAAAATATGGAGCCCATGGACATGAAAGCTACACGGGCTTGAAGAGGAACCACCCTATAAATTGTGTTAAGTAAATGATTTAAAATGTTACACACTACAAAGAAACTAAACTACTAAAAGTAATAAACATTACTTGAATTTTGTCAATGACATGAGCATAGGGAAGTAAATATGTACCATAAAAACGTAAGTATTTAGTAATTTATTTGGTGCTATGTTCTACCTCTAATCATCATGATCCACCAAACCATCCAAAACAACCAACAACCTTGATGGTTAGAGGAAGAAAAATAGTCCACTATATATCAGCAGATTAACGATCCAAAGCAATAAAACCATAATTTTCAGGCATTTGCTTGCGATCTATCATGTAGCAATTCCCGTGTCCACTCCAGTGTTAATGTGTCAAATGATTAAGCAAATCCGAGAGAACATTCGGGAAATGATGTATTCTTATTAATGCTTATTAATAACCCTTAATAAAAGACATGGATAGAAGCATTAACACCACGAAAATAACTATAGAAAGAAGCTTCATGTCCATGTGAAAAACCACAAAAAGATAAAAACCTTTAGTCAGATTACATGCCCAAAAAAGTATCCACTTGACCACATTATATCATTAACTTTTAAGAATAAAAAGGAAACGCATTAGAAGGCATCAGGGGCAGACCATCCTGGAACAAGAATATATAAGATAGGCCAGAAGACAGATCAATAGGGTTTAGTTAATCTGAATCATCAAAATAAGGTGACTCTTAAACTAAGAACAGAGGTTCCTAAGCCAATGATCCCAGATACACTAGTGAGAGGAAGAAGTCTAAAATGCTCTTCTATTCGTCTCTTTCAGATGACTGTAAAAGTAACTAAAGGCATAAGAATAAAAAACTTTGTTCTGGACTTGGCAACCAGGAGACTATCCCAAGTCCGCAGCTAATTTTACTTACTAACCACCAAATAAGATAATTTTATATGACGTCTTCATGGCCCGAGCTATAGGCTTGAATTATATAGGCTGTGGAGTAGGTAAGAGGAATGTATCCACTCCAAGAAGAGAGGTAGGAAACACATAAGATGAACATCCCACATTCTGTAGGTTGAGAGCTTCATGAACTCCCATACACGCACCTTTATGTGTTTCATTCGCTCTTGGTAATCTTGCTGCTCAGCATGCTTCAGCTGAGGTTTGTTTCCAAGGATGAAATGCTTCCAAGACCTCGTAAAATTTCTTTCTGGAAAGATTTTACAGTTCTGATCAAGACACTGCACATTTTCATCCAGACTTCGAATGCTATTGTTGTTAGATATTGCAGGTTTTGCTTAAGAGATAAATAATAAGATCTAAAAAAGAGGAACTAAAGAAGAGGGTTGGTTCTTGGTATCAAGAACAAGAGGAAAACAATTGGTTAAAAGGAGAGATTTAGAAAGAGAACTAAGGGTTTGGAAGCAAGAATCTTAAGCCTCTTGCCAATCAAAAAAAAGCCAGATCAAGTGGCTGAGGCTTTCCTTTGGCACCCTGGTGATGCGGGTCCTATGCCCATCTTCAACTTTCTCCTGGAGATGTGTCCTTCTCTAATGGAGCCAAAAAAGTAAAGAACAAAAGGAAAAGAATCTTAAGGCTCTGGGGTACCAAATTGTGAGTCCCTACAAATAATTCCATCAATGAGCTTAAGATGTAGAAACTGAGAGACCAGAAGAGGAAATCAGAAAGCATAGTAGGAATTTCAAGAGATGAACTGGCAATTGATATATTTGTACTGATGCTTAATAAAGTAATAGTACAACCTAAATTCATTATAGTCTCCTCATGCCACTAACATAGACTCAAACAAAGGACTCAAACAAATTACAACTAACTGACTATTATGACTAGTTAACAATCATATTGGCAAAATATGCTTATCTAATTCCTGAGACAACTTGTCAACTGAAACCAATACTTCCAGTTCCAACTAAACAAGTAATTGCACTGAGATTGGAGGACCATATACAAATATAATTTTGGGTCATTGAGAGAGGAATATACCAAAAATTCAATACACTAACAGGTATCCAGAACCTGAAACCTGCACAACATTCATCAAAAGAATGTCAAATTAAATAAATGAAAACTGAACCACATTATCAAGCTAATAGAAGGATTGATTGGAAGAGGTTTTTACCATATAGAAGAGTGGGAAGAGCATCTTTCTGATATTTTTCTGGAAGCTGTGAGAGCTTCCCTTGCCATAAGTTATTCCATGCAAACACAACAGCAATCACAGTTGGACCAAGTACTATTTGATTCAATAGAACCTGGAAAAACACAAAAGTAGTTCAACCTTTACATTGAAAAATTCTTAATGCTACCAAGATTGTCATGTTTTGGAAGTCAACTATGAAAGCTAAAGGATCACACCTTCAACATTAAATTTTCCACTGTTTGCTTTGGCAAACGATGATCAAGATACTGATACCATGCATAAGAACCAGGGCCGTAGAGAAGAAACCCGTATGAAGTCATCCGCACGGCACGTAGCCAATCATGGTTCTGAAGAAGGGACCACAGCTCATCCTAACAGGAAAATAAACTAAAACTTTCAAAACATCCACTTGGGGTACTTAAGTACCAAAATGAAAACATTACAGTACTCCCTCCATCCCATATTGAAAAATTGACTCTTCTTTTAAAAATTAAATAACTTCTTTCTGAGAAGTTTCAGTAATTTATGCCTTCAACACTGTAGAAAACATAATCATTGACAGGGGAAACAGCGAAACGAGATACTACAAGACAAAGACAATATCATATAAAGTATAACATAGGAAATGCTATTGATAATTGAGAATATGTTTCTTTTAGTGACTGAAAGAAAGTCAAAAGGAACAAGATTTTAAACAGAAATACATATGTAGGTATTGAAGTACAACTAGTAGCAATATCTACAACTGAAACAGTAAATCAGAAACATTTCATGAAACACCGAAAAACATACTCTTAAGACAGTAAATGAAGCAAGATACAAAAATAACTAGACGGCTGGCAGCGTACAACAAGAAATTATAAAGAAAAAGCAGTCTCACGCGATCAGAAACGGTATAATCAGACTAATCACATCAAAAGAAACTTACAAAAGTTTTCTCAGCAACCAAACAGGAAGGAATATAATAGATAAACGAACATTAAAAAACAAAACCTGACCTTACTTAAACGACTGGAATCAGAATTCTCCAGTGCATTTCGTTTCCTCCACCTATCCGTGACCTGAGCGATCGTGTCGCCGGTTAGAGCAAGAGAAGCCGCTGTGACGGCTTGCTTGAATGGAAAACGATAACCAGTTCTCCCAGTTGCGTCGACGGAGTCGGAGCGTTTGGAGTTTGATCTTTTACTTCGAGAATCAAACTGCTTCTTATTCTTATTCCTCTGTGTAAAGTTCCATCTCCAGATACCGCCATTGCCACCTCCCAACGCTTCCATCGTTTACTATCTTCCTCGACCTAAAGAAAAATAAATCATATATATCCGTTTCACTCCATTCAGGGTTGCGCGTGAGGCTTGCTACGGCGTCGTTTCAATGGTTGGCAAAACTGGCATTGAAACGGCGACGTTGAACTCAGTAAATCCTTTGTGGGCTTGGATTAATTTTGAGTCAATCAGGTCCATTAGATTTGGATTTGGGTTGTGTTTCCCGTTGGTTCTCGGGTTTGGATGATCCGAAAAGCCTTTCGGATCTTAAATTGTTGAACTGCTGACTGTCCAGGTTCATTCCAGTTCAAGGCGGAGAACATGAAGAATCTTTTCTCGAGTGACGTAAAATCCTCTTAGACGGTTTCTTCAAAATGACCTTCTTCTCCAATCACCTCACCGAAAATTTAAATTCAAAAAATCTCAGAAGAAGCGTTACAAGGAGACGAATGTCTCTAGGAACAGCGCCACAGATCGCAAGCAACCTTGACATGGAGGATGTAGACAGAGAATTGCTGCAACAGCGAGCACCGAGAAAGGAAACTCACATACTCGACCTGACGAGTCACATTGTCGGCAACATACTCTCCAGACTCCCTATCAAGTCGATTTTCTGCTGCAGGTGCGTGTGTTCAACCTGGCGATCTGTAATCGCTGATCCTCTTTTTACTAAACGCCGTTTGGATAGAGCAGACGAGGACATATTTCTTCGAACTGATTCCTCAAGAAGAATCTCTGCATTTGTTCATTTTGTTGATATTGAGAGCATTAGAACTACTGTGCCTCCTTTAGATTTGTGCGATAAACTAGAGACTCGTATTGATATGCGATTCGCTCTCCCAAACTGCAATCAGAAAGATAAATCAATTGCAATGGAAAAACGTAAACTCGATGTTGTGAATTCATGCAGTGGATTTCTATGTTTGCGTAAAAATTCTTTTAAAAGCCCTTCTATCGTGTGCAACCCTATTACTGGCGAGTTCGTAATGATTCCAAAGCCCAAAAAGTATCAGACTATCAAGAGCATGATTGTCTCTGGGTTTGGTTGTTGTTCTAAGAGTGACGAATACAAGGTGGTGCGGCTGGTTTTCCAGGATTCAGCAACCGATCGAATAGCAGAGGTCTATACACTCGGCACGAATTCATGGCGAAATGTCGGATGTGCCCCAGATGACCCTACACAGGGCTCGTCTGCTACCTATTTGAATGGAGCTATTCATTGGCTTTGTGATGGTAAAAGTCCAGATATCATAATGGCGTTCGACATTGAGGATGAGCAGTTCCGGGTGGTTCCTCCACCTCCAAACATTGGTGATAAGCAGAAAGCTTGTGTGAGGTCAAATTACTTGACCATGGGACTGCTTGGAGGATCACTTTTTGTATGTGATAATACTTCATTTGGTTGCTTTCACATTTGGGTAATGGAGGATTATGGTGTACAAGACTCATGGATGAATAAGTTCTCCATTGATTTCTACTTGTGCGGTCACTGTCGACCAATTAAACAACTGCATAACGGTGAATTGGTTATGATCTATGATGCATCTTCATTGGTATTGTATAATTATCTGGGAAGCTCTATCAGAATTTTTAAGATACGTGAGGCCCAGTCTGCATTGTTTGAAACAATTGCTCTTACTCCCAACTTCGCTTCACTTAAGCGTGCGATGGTTGGAGATTGTTTGGAGGTGCAAAATGTCAAACCAAGGTAATCCTTCACAACCTTTTACTTTTTAGCGTTGATGCACCAATCCCGAATATTACAATGTAAGTGATCATGGGAGATTTGAAATGGAGCCCAAATGGTGTTGCCTTCAACTAGTGTCCATGTTGTCATATGCTTCATGTACATTTGACAGGGGGAGTGAATCGGAGATCCTGGAAGAAATTGAAGCCGTTTCTCTTATGGAGGAAGTCCCAGTGTTACATGGTAATAAAGGGCATTTAGATCAGTAAGGTGTATTCTCAAGTTTAGAATATTAGTGCTGACTGAGCCTCCGATTCTCGAGTTGAGTTCCTTGAAATTTTATTTTGTAGTTTGATGAGTTATCTTTCTTTCTATGGTTTCAGCGTTAAAATCTTTGGAAAATTCATATGGAAGCTTAGCATGGAAAGTGAAGAGGTATGATAAAGGGACTATAAACGGCTTTCAAGATCATAGCTTGAATATATATTCAAGTTGCAAATGGAAATATTTTTCAGTTTTTATTTTCTTTGCGGTTTACATTTTTATTCAAGAAAGTATAGAAGTTTTTTAGAGAACACTAAAAACTATATCATTTTCAGTTTTTTCTTTCCATTAGCAACTAAACTATACAATTATATGCATGAAATAGTTTTTACTTAGTTCCCCTCCTAATTAACAATAGAAGCTGCAGTGATGGACTTGTGAAGACCATGTGAATTCTCTCTGTCTAGCCTCTTGCATGTACGTACACTCCCTAACCTTCATATGGATTGCAAGCTGATTACTAGAAGGCCCAATACGCACGGATTGAATTGCGATTATCGGGCCATTTCAACGACAAACATCTAATTTAGGACCCAAACTTGTATGTTAAAATCAGGATTTAATTAGCTAGCCTACATGACAGGATGAGTAAGTTGCATTATTTTCTTCTGAACCATCTTAATTTTTTTGCCTTAAAGTAGCATGTTAAGTTAAAGCTAGAGTTAGAATCTTAGGATAGTGAGGCCAATGAAATATAAACAAGATAATTACCATTGTGATTTGAAAAAAAAAAAGTAGCTTACGTTGAATTATAAGATGATAGTTGACATTGAAATGAACACATACCAAGGATCTGAGTCTAATTAGCCACTGCCCATACAGACTTACCAATCTCTTGGCATTACTGCTGATCAATTTTTTAGAGAACACTAAAAAAAACTATGTCATTTTCAGTTTTTTCTTTCCATTAGTAACTAAACTATACAATTATATGCATGAAATAGTTTTTACTTAGTTCCCCTCCTAATTAACAATAGAAGCTGCAGTGATGGACTTGTGAAGACCATGTGAATTCTCTCTGTCTAGCCTCTTGCATGTACACCTACACTCCCTAACCTTCATATGGATTGCAAGCTCATTACTAGAAGGCCCAATACCCACGGATTGAATTACGATTATCGGGCCATTTCGATGACAAACATCTAATTTAGGACCCAAACTTGTATGTTAAAATCAGGATTTAATTAGCTAGCCTACATGACAGGATGAGTAAGTTGCATTATTTTCTTCTGAACCATCTTGATTTTTTTGCCTTGAAGTAGCATGTTAAGTTAAAGCTAGAGTTAGAATCTTAGGATAGTGAGGCCAATGAAATATAAACAAGATAATTACCATTGTGATTTGAAAAAAAAAAAGTAGCTTACGTTGAATTATAAGATGATAGTTGACATTGAAATGAACACATACCAAGGATCTGAGTCTAATTAGCCACTGCCCATACAGACTTTAACATCTTGCATGAACTACTTTATTCTTATGTCTCACATAGACACTGTGTCCATACAGACTTACCAATCTCTTGGCATTACTGCTGATCAATTTCCTTGGCTTCTTATAAATAAACTGTATGTTAATCATTGATAATTTCATGTAAGATTATTTTGTTTTAATTTTTTTGTTGTAGCTATTATCCTCCATTGAGGTATATGATCATTGCTGCTTTAGATAAAGAAATACCATTTTCTCAAAAGAACATTCCATTGTTTACTTCAGCTCTTCTACGTGTTGTTTTATTTCTTTTCCCATACAAGTTTTGTATGAGGGTTATAATATATGCACAGCTTAATTACTTGCATGAAATACATTAGTATGATGATAAATTCATTATTTTGAGAAAATTGGATCTGATCGAATTTAATTTTGTTTGTAATGTCAATCTTTATGTATAGTGATTACAGTTTCTAGTTCTTTCTCCATATTGTACCAAGCTTCCAAACAAGTCCTTGGAAGAGTCTATATAAGGGACTCTGGTAGTATAATTTCAATGCTTCTTAACTTTTATAACTCTCATTGTTCTCATTGTTCTCGCATTATTCAACCTCCCAAGTTGTTTCTTAAACTATTTATGATTACAAATTTATCTTTAATTTCTTTCAAACAAACAAGTTGACATAATTAGTTTCATTGATTTCTTCACTATCATAACACATTCATAGTACTAGCTACACAAACTTGAATTTGAAAGTAACCTTTGCCATAGGCTTGTCTCCGGATGTCTTTACATTCTCATCTATAAAAATAAATAAATTCTTGTTAGTTCATCAAAAAGATACAATTAAAATTTACCCTACTGTGGATACTTGAATTATTATGTTTTTTTTTTTAGGATAACAAGAATGCTATTAGTATTTTTTTTGTTTGCCATTTCACCCGAGGAATCATAAACGGGTTTTTACAGCAAAACAAATATGAGATGAATATTTGACGACAAAAAGGTAGCAACTTTTTAACATATGACATGCCAGAAATATACAGCTGTACTGCCTCAGTAGTAATGGGTAAAGAATAAAGACAATTCAATTAACAAAATCCTCAATGTTGAAGAAAATGTATAACATAAACATCCTATATATTCTCAAGGAAAACCCTTGAGGCAGCTTCCATAGCAAATAGGATTTTCCCATTGATGCGGATAGGTTAGAGGAAAAACATTCCTCTAGGTTTTCCACCAATTTCCCAAGCGGTTCCAACAAGTAAAATGGTTGACGATTTGATATATCAGCAAACGTCAAATATCTCAAGTTGGTGGCGAAACTTACTCGTTAAGTCCATAGCAGCTTATGGCTGAGGCTCTCAATCACCATCATTGTCATGATCATCCATCTCCTCGAGGATAACGTATTTGCCAGCAGCATTCGATGTAGATGATATTGCACCCTCGTCTCCATTTGATTGACCCTTCTTAAGCTTTTCATATCTGATCAAAGACGAAGTTGATAAAACATAAATAATAATTTTAATGAAAGATTATCGTGAATGGATGTTACTTATACAATAGAGACGGCAAAATCTGTCAACCACCTCCTCCTGTGATACCCTCTCTCATACTGCCCTGGTGTTTGACTTTCCGTCTCATGGAGGTGAAGCAGGTTGTGTGCTAGTTAAGTTGAAGAGAGATAAGGACGTAGCGAGACATCCATGGGGAATAAAGGCTACAACAAGAGCTTAGATCTCATACATTTGGGTAATTTTGGAGAAAAGAACTTTTGAAGCCACAGAATTGTCTTTTGACATAATCAAATTCCTAATTCCAGACCTTTAGTTTTTTTTGGAAAAGAGTTATCCTCTTTATTCTGTGAGGACCCCTAATTGATATGTTGAGAGACTTGTTAAGATTTTGTATACAAGTAGCATCCCTTTAGTAGTCTTTTATTTTTTTACTTTTTTTTTTCAAAAAATATTTTTTATAATATTTATCAATAAGACACCAAAGGGATACAACTCTTATACAAAAAAACTTTAGTACAAATATGTGAAAATATCAATAAGGTTTCCTAAATTCTTATAAATGCAAAGAGAATAAGCATTCACTAAAAAGCCTAGAGTCTCAAACGAAATATCCTTAGTTATCTCAAAAAAGGAATTATGTATCTTTCAAATTACTCGAAAGGTAACAAAAGGAACAAGGCTAAGTTTTTGTTATAACGCTTATCCCATTAATAACTATCCAGCTCTTTAACAGAGCCGGCCATTGTCCACTTTATCCGCAGAAGGCTATAGGCCATAAACCAAATCCAATAAGCAAAATAACACTAGAGGAGAAGATGGTTCTCAGACTCGGCAGCTCTCTTCCAGAAGTAACACATTTCACAATGATGTTTTGTTGTTTAAATACAACCCCTTGCCACTTCCCAGACAAAGAAAAAGTCGCTCTCTGTGAAGCATTAAACTTCTAAATCATTTTTCCAGAGTGCGTACATATATTAGTGCCTTATAATTATTTAATAGAAATAACTTCCTAAATATTAAGCATTTGATGCCCATTCGATGAGCAAACAAGCTTCGGAGAAAACCAAAACTAATGTTAATTGAAAGGTGTACAACTAAATAAAGATTGGAATCTATAATCAAGTTTACATATTTCCACTTTTGTCCAACGAAATCAGAGGCACTCACTTTAAATCCAGAGAAGATCATGACTTTTTACGAATTTTATCAACAAATGGACCATCTGCACATTCCTTAGTCTAATTAATTTGGCTGGAAGCCAGGAAACTTTTGGATATTGTGAAGAATAAAAGAACAGGGACCATATAAAAACAAAACGAAGTACATTCATTTCGGCCGCTCCCCAGGAACCAAAAAAAAAAGATGTTTTAAGCAATTGAAGAAAACAACCATAAGAAGAAATTATTTTCAATTTCAAGGGAAAGAGCAGAGGAGTTAGCTCAAACACATGGAGAAAAAAAGATAACTTACTTGTACCAGTTGAACAAACTGACACCAATCATAATTGTGACCAGACCAGCACCTTTCAACCAGGTAAAATCATCATGGAAGTAAAACACTGCAACCTGAATATTTCAGTTAGGGAAAAATCAGAGAACAGTTCCTAGCAATAAGAAGCACTCCCCCCCCCCCCCGCCCCAAAAAAAAATACCAAGCATAACCAGCTCAGTGACCACTAACATCACAAAAATATGATTGTTGCCTTCATGGCTCTTTAGTTCATATAGATTAAAAAGTGAATCAAATATCTCGTGGTGCAACAGAAATAAGAGCTTGTATGTCTTGACAGTGAATAAGTAGATAGTTGGCCACCAGCAAAAATGGCAACCCCAGTGCTTGTAGAATGAAGAGAGCAACAGAGAATGGATATGACTAGTGGTAAGTTACACTTTTCAAGTACAACCACTATTTCAAGAAGAAGCACGGAACACCAGAAAATTTCTCTAAACATCCAACTCATGGGGATAAAATTTTGATTTGTGACTTCTTGATTGATGAGGGGTGAAATTGACTCCAATAGAAATCAATTACAAATATGCCTCCAAAGTTATGGCAAAAATTACAAAATCAAGCTCCACATGGTAGCGTAGCACTTTAACTCCAAACATCCTTTAATCTCTTGGTCAAGAAACATAATTGAAAAGCAAGCTCCCATAATACAATAGCACTCAGCTCAAGTATTATCTGTCACACCCTCAATACCCAGTGGGAGCTTTGCTTGAAAATAACAACCTCAGGCAATAATCACATGCTGATCTGAAGTAATCAGGAGATTTTGTGGTGACATGCTTTTAGGAGGCCATTCTGTGCTACTGCCTTCTAGATCTCTTTTCTTGTTTTCTACCTTACTTTCTGTTCATCTTGTTGGAGGATGCTTTATCCTTGCTCTTTCTGTAATCTCGCCCACAAAGAAGCCAAAAACAAATCCACCCCCACCTCCCCCCCCCCCCCCCCCAACCATCCCAATTAAGCATAGAGCAACATGTGCATTTACTGAAAATTTCAGCATTGTGTCCCAACCATAATGCCAAACCCAGCAATCTAATGCAATTACATGTGATATACCATTTAAGCCAAAAACACTCTCAAGAAAACCCCCTATGGGGGATCAATTCTCATGCTTCTGGTAGCAAATAAATTAAGATTTATAGCTGACCATCATTTAGTCCTAAATTATAAGCTGTTGAATATGATATTTTTTTTATTTTATTATTTAATTACTTTATTATTTAATTAGGTAATTTCATATAATTAGAATTATAGTTAAAAAAAAAATTTCATTAATAAATTTTAAATTTTATAAATACTTTAAATATAACAACTTAAAAGACGAAAAATAAAATTATTATTTTTTCTCTCCAAAAATCAACATGGTATTAGAACAAAATAAAATTATTTTAGAATTTTAATTTCAAAATTTTATTATAACCTTAAAATAGCACAATAGACTAGATTGGTACCCACTTACAGAGTTACCCTCTTCACCCTTTATTTTGGGGTTTTAATTTCAAGATTTTTCTACAAACCCTAAAAATAGCAAAAATGAGTCATATAAGAGGGAGAGAAGCCAGATCAAAGGAAGAGAGGCCGGATTGCCGCCAGACTACTGACAAACCACTGCACCCCGCCACAAAGTGACTAGAACTCACTGGAGAACGCTTCGTGCACTCAGATCCGACACGGATCTAGCATAATCGTGTTGGAAGGAGCTGTGAATCCGCAGAATCGCGCATCGGGCCTCCGTGCGCCGATTGTCTTCTCTGGCCACTCACCGCCATGCGCTTCTTATTCTTTGCAGTCTGGTTGCATCTGGTGCAGGGATGGTTGGTCGCTACCGTTCTCCTTTTGCGCGTACTAGATCCGCCTCGCCATGCCACTTTCGCGATCTGCCTTGTCCAGATCAGATCCGTCATCGACCTTCTTCTTCTGCCGCGTGTAGACAGGAAGTTTTTCTGGCCACAACATGTCGTGCAGATCTGCACGAACTAGTTTAAGCCGACTTCGAGCTATTTTTGATCCGACTTCGAGCCGTTTTTGAACCGATTTCAAGTCATTTTGAGCCAAATTGAGTTGCTACCTTACCAGACATATCTACTTCCTCAGTGCGCAAACCGCTACGACCAACCTTTTTTGGTCCTTTTTCTAGCTCCTTTGTGCATATCAGCCTCTGATTTCGCAACCAGGCCTTCTTCATATGCGAGCCGCTTTGACCAGCCTTTTCTGCTCCTTTTTCTGGCTCTTCTGTGCACGTCCACCTCTATTTTCGCGATCCGGCACAGATCTGCTTTTTTTGAGTGCGAAACACTCCAACCATTCTTTTTTCGGTTTTTCCGCACGTCTACGCCTCGGGTTTGCAACTTGATCTGCAAGTTCGACATGTGTGATATCTCTGCACCAACTTGAAGGGAAGGGTTGAATATGATATTTTCTTATTTTATTATTTAATTGCTTTATTATTTAATTAAGTAATCTCATATAATTAGAATTATAACAAAATAAGAATTTCTTCATTAATAGGTTAAAAATTCTATAAATACCCTAAATGTAACAACCTAAAAAACGATAAATAAAATTATTTTTTCTCCATAATCAACATAAGTTTTTTTACAAAGTTAATACTATATCTTCTTCGTTTCAATCAAGTCATTTAGCTATCTGAAATATTTAAATCAAGATTTTTTTTGTCATTTTCAAACTAACTAAGAGACCACATAGTCTGAGTTGAAATGTACAGCAGCTTCAGAACCTAAGAAATATTTGAGATCAACAAGTAACAGAGACTATAGTTTTAGGACTAAAATGATAATCAACCTTAAATTTTATGATCAACCATAAGAAATATTTAACATAAAAAAAAATGAACTCATCATGCATAAAAGAACTAAAAAGACGTGAATTCCACTAGTCTAGCATTCTTCCAGTCCCTAATAATGTGAATATGGGGAGAGCACTTACTAACTCATCCAACCCAGTGAATATCGGAGCATTATCAAACAACTAACAACCATTCTCTCCCAAGTACCTTGACAACCATGCAAAGTAAGGATGCTCTTAGCTATAAGAACTAATTTGTTTACTCAAATAATAAAGAATAACAACTGTCTCTTTTCTTTCTATGTTCAAAATTGTAATATAACTCCTAAATCTTTTGGTGCTGATGGGGCTGGGGGTGTGGAATGTTTTAGTTATGCGGAACCTTAATGATTGGAAAATTGCGAAATACAAAGATTTATTTTAGCTGATTTCTAGTGTGCAAGTGAATTTGGATAGCGATAAATTGTCGCAGAAACCTAAGAAAGATGGTCAATTCTCTGTAAAGTCTTATTATGATATATTGATGGGTACTAATGATCTTGGGATCATGGATTTCCTTTTTAAGCAAATTTGGAGGGCTCAAACTCCACCAAAGATGGTTTTTTTGCGTGTGAAGTAGGGACGGAACGTATTTTGACCATTGATAACTCGATGAAAAATGATAGAGCGATGGCCAACGTGTGCTATTTACGTAAACAAGTGACTAAAACTTACAACTATCTCCTTTTATGGTGTCCTATAGCTTATAGTCCATGGTCTATGGTCTATAATCTTTTGAGTATTAGTTGGATTGGGGCAGATTCGGTGAGGGAGGAGATTTGGGGCCGAGGAGGGGGAGAGGGGGTTATGAAAAGATTAAACGTATAAAGTTCATTCCTTTGACTATTCTTTGGGTGGTGTATAAAGAGAGAAATATGAGAGTTTTTTATGAGGTGGAGAGAGATATGTCTAAAATTAAGAATAGATAGTTTCATTATTTTGACTCTAAGTTTTTGGGGCATGACATATACAGGGTAGAGGATTTTGGACATGTCATACACAGTCTCACTGAGCTATAAATATCTTTTGTACATGGTTTGCACCCTTTTGGTGCATAGCATTTATTATTATTTTTAAATAAAAGTGAAGTGTATTATTATAAACATCGGTATCAAAGGAGTACCGTCCGTATACAAAATAATTACATATCAATCAAGTGATCAATAACTATCTCAACATCTTCTCAATCTCTAATGTCATAACTCAACAAAATAGAATCAAAAGTGTTGATTCATCTCTCATTAATGTTTACAAAGTCAGTTTCAATTCCCTCAAAAACTCTCATATTTCTTTCCTTCCGCACTACCCAAGAAATAGTTAGTGAAACTAAAAATAAATGTTTTTTTTTACATATTCCTGCCCACGCAGATCTCCTTACTAATAATACCCGTTATAACTCAATTCATCCCATAATCTCATAAACAGTGGTCTAGATAGTGTATACAGCCAGGCAAAAAACCAAGTAAACCGTGGTTGCAAGATTCCTCACCTGCTTTACACAAATAGCACCTATTAACCAAAATGTTACCTCTCCTCCTCAGCATATCAATAGTCATGATACTTTCTCTTGAGACTTCCCAAGCAAAAAAAAATATTCTAGGGGAACTTTGCATAGCATTTATACACTATTTATATTTTTATCTCGAAAAAAAGGTTATAACTCCTATATGCACTCACCATAAAGTTACCTAAAATGTAATACATTTGGATCAAGATATGGTGTACAGGTACAAATTACAGAAGATTCAAAATTTAGGATCACAAGGAACTAGGCTTAGCAAGCAGTAAGCTATTTTTGGACAAAAGTCCACAGAACCATTTTTATATTCAAATGTTAGATCACAAGAAAGAGGTTAGAAATTTTTTTGGGAGAAATAAACAGTTTCCTTTCCTAGCATACTTTGTGGTCAAACTGTAAATACTAGATCAGCCTTTTTTTGGAGAGGAAAAAGAAGTATCAAAACATTAGATCAGAAGTGAGCAAATAGATAACAGAGTTGTTGATATGCTATGAGAAGGAAAATCCAAATTTTAGTAAAAAGTTAAACCCCATAAATTTGGTTATCGAATCTCATCAATCTAAATTGGGAACTATTTAGAGTCCTATTTCTTCTCCTAGAATCTCAGTATAAATAAATAAATAAGGATCACCCTTATCTCTCTTAACTCTTTTCCTACTGCCCAAATTCTGCAGCCTATATTCAGTTCTCCAATTTCTAGCTTTCCAAGTCAGGAACCATAAAGTCCTATTTCTTCTCCTAGAGTCTCTCAACAAAACAATATTCTTTCTATTAACTCTGAAATCATCTTGGCTAAATCTTTCCCCTTAAATTAGCTTCTCCAAGCTCAGCTTCCCAATCAGGGAACCAAGTAATCCAAAAGACTATTTTACACTGCAATCTAATCAAACTTTTAAAATGCAGATTGGAAAGGTTGTAAACCAACCCTAGTTAACTTTGCTCACTACAAACTTTTGAAATCTTTATAAATTTGAGGCATATCACGTTGATTTCCAACCTCTCAACGCTTTGAGATCTTTTAGAATATATTTGATACAATTCATAGATGCAGATATTTCAGTTTCTCAAGAAGCATCCAAAGATGTTGAATTTTATAGAAGGCAAACCTTTAGTCTAAAAAGGGGCAAAAGTAGATGTAAAATCTATTAAATATCAAGTTCTCCAAAGAACTCAAACATGCTCCCATATATGATACGATAAAACCTAAACCATTATGATTGTTAGTTGTTACTCCCAAGATTATCAATATATCCTTGTAGATACAGAGATAACCTGTGTCAATCTGAGAAAGTAAATTATCGAAATAGTTATCTACCTAATATTATGAAAATATATGTGAGAGAGAGAGCATAACATGACCAATTGTATGCACCAAAAACTGCATAAAAACAAATATGCAAATAAAAAGAAGAATGGCCCATAAGGACGAAGGAAGAAGAGAATGGAGGGAAGATAACCTCCTACATGTGGGACCAACGCAAACATAGCCACTTAATTAGGGACACTCAAATAGAGCTAGTTTTATTTCTTTTAGCATGAATTGTTCTCTTCAATGACCATGGAATTGCAGATTGAGAAGAAAATAATAACACCAGGATGATCAAGAGAAGAGCATATACCAATATGGTGACTGCCTCCTTGACAACACCTGCTATTGTGACGGTAACAGCGCTAGTTACAGATATTAGTATATATTCTGTTAAAACCTGCAAGGAAACAAAACTATTAAAAACCAGAGATTTTAACAAACAAAATTCAACTGAACTTACAGAAACTACAAAGATCCAGAAAAGAAAATCAAAACATCTCAAGCTGTTTCAAGGTTCAGAACCTTAATAGCTTGCAGACTCCACTCTTTAATGTAAACTTAGACCGGTTCAGTCAATTGTTACCATAAAAAAAGCAAGTGTTCCACCAAAAAGCATCAAAAAGCAACTTCGAGTGATATGCCACGAACTATCAAAATAATTGTTTCTTCGGAATTCATTCCATGGATCCAGGATAAGGGAAAGAAGACCAGTTGCCAAAGCCATGACAGGAGTCACATAGCTCATGAAGGTAAGCGGATTTTTCAAACCTTAAAAAGAAGCATAAAAAATCTTAGTGTTGTATACCATAAATAGCAAAATATAATATTTTATAAAGGCAAAGATAAAACTAGGGGAAAATGGTTTACCATCAAATCCAGGTCTTGACAAATGCTAGAATGCCTAATTTAACATTAAAAACTCATATCATCACAAAGCCAGCCTGCTTAAATTTGAAACTGGATCAGAATCCTTTCTAGTAAACAAGGCCATTTGAACTGGAAACTGTGGAGTTATTAGCTTGTTGTTCAAGAGTAACAAGTAATGACACCCCACATGACATAATTGCTACATCTTCAACATGAAAGAAATAAAACTCCTTGATAGCTAGCTCACTTCAAGGTCAGTAATGAGTATTCTATGAGTTTTTGGGCGCACTACCAGTAAAGTGTCTTCGGCCTTGCTAGAAGTAAAGAGGCCCTACCAAGTGATTACATGGAGGTGAATGGTTCCAAGAGGTTCTACCTATAACATTCATCTTTTGAGGCATTTAATGACCGGTAGATGGATGGTCTGTTTCATTATCGGTTCCCTCGGCTATCTGCAAGTTGTTTCCAAACCGATGGGACATCCTAGCATGGCCTCTTTCCAGCATGTGTGTTCTAGGTAATTTTTTATCAGAATCATGTTGCATCTTAAGTCTCATTGGAAAGATAGATGGAAGAAGAAAGCTCCCCCTCATGATAGCTTTCTTTCTATTAGAAGCCCACTTGGGGAAGGATATATACCATTGACAACCAAATGAAGGAGAGGAAGAAATCAGATCAATGGCTACAGAATGTGTCTTTCTGAAAATGAATCAGAGGCTAGTATGGAAATCTATCTTCAGGTCTCCTTAACTTATCTTGGGTTGTTAGCAACATAATTGTTGATGAGATTTGGGGCTCAGATGGTCTAGGATGTAAAAAGTCCGTGACAAAGCTCCTTTACAGTGTAAAAGTTTCAGTAAGAAGGTTCTCTAAGAATATTTCCTTTTTCATCAAAAAGAAAAAGAAAATCTTTTTCTGAGAAGAAAGTGAATAAAGAAATAATTTAGAGAAAACCTAAAGAACACGAGATATTATAAAAGATTTTGGGAAAACGAAAAGATCTCAAAAGATTTCATAAAATTAACATAAAAATAACAATTCAAAAGAGCTGCACCCACCATAGGCTTCTTTCTTTATGTTGTTTTGGTATTGCCCAAGCACCACAATGTTGCAAAGTCAAGATCCAACGAAACAAAAAAAAGTAAGCACTTAGATTATCATAGAAAGAATCACTTAAAACTGGATTTAAAAAAAAATTAAACTATAGCCAAACCTGCAGAAGAATTTGAGTCATGCACCAGCGAAACCCAGACATAACAGCAGCAAGCATAACAAAAACAAAACCCCAGAGCTCAAACTCTGTCTCCTTTGCAACTGCAAGCAAAAGGATAAAAATACAGGTGAAGAACAGTATGTAGATACTACGACACTATGCTTGTGAATGCAGTTAATGAAGTTTTAGCCAAAAAAAGAAGGCTAAAAGAAAGAGAAAAAGCAAGTAAATCAAAAGTCGGAGCCATTGCAACCTAAAAGAAGCATGAAATGTATAAGAACAATATCACATAGAAATTTTCATGAAGGCGGCGTCATTGCAACCTACTAAAAGCATGAAATGTATAAAAAAAATACCATATAAAAATTTTCATGATGTGATCAAACATGATAAAATGTACAACCAAGTCTTTATAAAACAGGACAATCTACATTACAAGGGCAAATTCTTTGAGCATGTGATATCCAGAAAGAGCAGTTTAGAAAGTGAGAACTTGCAAAGTAGTTCAAGGGGTGCATTCCATACATGGAGAACAAAAATTTTAGGTTCTTTTCAATTACATTACTTCCTGACTGGCCAACTGAAGATATCAGCGAACGATGCCTTCTTCCTTTTCACTAGTTCAAGACTGCACCCAGGATACTTAAATACAACAGTGTTTTGCGCCACCTGGGGGAAAGATTCTCATTCAATCGTTTTCCTTTTTCCCCTCAACCACACCGGGGAATCCATTTTCACCCCAGCGATTTCATGGACGACATCCATTAATTTCCACCAGCCTCTAGCCCGAACCCCCTTTGGGAAAACTAACATATTGGATCTCTCTCTATTGCCATCTTTACCTTTCGATAATGCCAGAAATCTTCCTCGCTTATTGCAGCTTAGTACCAAACGCAACGTTCTCCAACAACTTCTTTGAAGCCTACTCCAGACCACCTCTCCTTTCTCCCATCTGAACTCTCTAAGACTATTTAGAAACCATTCAACATCTTCTTTCTAGAGAAAAATAGACCTCCGAGAGCCCTTACCATTTTCCTACACTCTGATACCGCTACCTCTTCCACTACATTGAAAGATTTCTGCTCAACAACAAAAATTTTCGCTGGCCCACCAGCATGGTTAGCCGGGGTGCCGAACGCCCCAAGCAACAAATCACTCGGAGGACCCTACAGATACAGGAATTCCGTAGACACTATTTGGAGCTCGTTTTTTTTTTCTTTAAAGAAGTTAAGATATTAAAGAGAGGAAAAAAAAAAGCAAGAAGCATTTAGAAGAGATGTATAGTGTCGTTGATCACTTATCTCAAAAATAACCAATAAAGTAGCCAAAGGAATAAGGCCAAATTCTTCTAGAAACACTTAACTCCATGGATGCCTCTCCATGTCCAAATCTCCTTTCTTAATGATCCAGGCATACCCAACTAACCTGCATAAGACTGTACGCCATAGACCAAAAGTGAAAAGCAAAAAGGAACATTACAACTAGATGATTTTTGGACTCCGCACCTTCCATACGTAAATACACAAGATTGGTGTTACATTCTAGTACCTCCATTCCAGCATCTATACAATCTCAAAGCATGTTCTGCACTTCTTAGAAATGTTTCTGGTCAATACCCACCATCTCTTGGGCCTGGTTCAACCTAAGAACTTTTCAATTTCTGGCTGCAATAACAACTTCATGTTTGTTCTTTGGCTTTTATGCCAAATTGAAGCAGGAGAGATAAGGTAGTTTGGAGATTGGGTTGTAATATTCAAAAATTAGATCAAATTCTGGTTTGCTTGAAAAAGTAGAGGACACACATCTCTTCAATGGGTTGATCAGTCTATTAAAGTACGACTTCTCAAGAGATTACATGGATATATATATATATATTTTAAAGAGTAAACAGCTAATTAATCTTTCCTAGGAACTTGCAAGATAAAATCCTAATCGTTTAGGACTTTTACTTTGGTCCTGCATCAACTAATGTACAGAAGGGTAGAAAAAAGCAGCTGCAAAAGGAAAAGGGAAAAAATATGGAAGGATGCATTGATTAAATGTTTGGGAGAGGGAAGAGGAGAGGGACAGGGAACGGAATAAAATGGAGTACTGCGAGAGAAATATTTCCTTTTGTTTGAAAGAATATTCACTAATGGAATGGAACAAAATGGAACAAAATGAAGTTGAATCATTTTTTAAAATAAAAGTATAATGTACTCAAAAGCACCGAAGAGTGCAAACCGGTACATAAAAATTTTCATAAACCTAGCAAAGAAGTTAATTAGATTCCTTAAATTATAGCTAGAACATAGTGTATGAAGCCTTAACAAGAAGAGTCTGGATGAAAAATCCTTAAATTTATCAGAGTTCTACATCCTCAAAAGCCTTTCTGTTTCCACCTTTTCAAATAATCCAAAAGGTAACCAAAAGTAGAAGTCTTAATCTCTTATCACCTTGGATGCCTCTCCATGCCTATATCTCCTTTTTTACTGAATCTACCACCACCCAACTCTATGAAAAAGTTCGCCTACACCAAATCCAATAAGCATATGCAAACTATAAAAGAATGCGATTGCACGATTCTACAGCACTGTCGCATAGGTTGCATGATTTCTTGGCATAAATGAAGGTGAATCATTTCCATCTATTCTCACTCAACGGGCCAAAATTTTTCTCTCCAATAAAAGAATGGAAATTGATGTAAAAGTTTAATTTGGGTGGTTGATTAAATTACTCTCGGTCTTTTATCATGTTTCTAAATAATAAGATAGCATTGCCTCTTGCACATTAATCATTTTATTTTTCTCGCTCTTTCACCTCCTATCCAGAATTGTGAAATACTTTACAATCATTTTGATTACTATTTTTTTTTAAGATAAAAGAAGATTATGTTAAGATACGAAGGAGGTGCAACACCTATGCAAAAAGATCGTGTTACAGATTAATCAAAACGTCAAAAAGATTCCTCAAGTTCGCACCAAAAGCAAGAGGATCACCCTTTCAACAAAATACTGCTGGTTTGGAACCATAAATCTTTACTCCTACCAAAAGAAGATGAGGCATCATTAAAAGTCCTTTCCTTCCAAATTACCATAAGGCAGCCAAGGGGGTCAGGAAATTGTGTTCCTTCTTCTCTCATCTCCAAGGGAGTTTCCTTACCATTTTATCCAAATAATGTAAAATATTTTTGATTCCGTTCTAGTCCACTAATTCTTTTCCTTTAAAGAAAATTCATTCCATTCTATTCCATTCCATTATTTAGCTAACTCTCTGCCCCTCTCTCCCAAACAAAGCCCAAGTAGAAGCAAACAGATGCATATGGAAAAGTTAATTGCAAACTCTTCATAGAGATGATAAACAGCATACCTGTTAATAAAATTCCGATGGAGATTATTATGATTATGCCAAAAAGTTTTACGCTCGGATACTCCAACCTTTCAAACAAAGGTTCATTGTCAAATGGCTGAATAATAAGTGAAACGGAAAAGAAAACAAAAAACTAAAAAACAAAAAGAAACTTGTATTAGGTCCTATATCGAAACACAATCCCACGACTCAGCCTATCACACACCCACTCCTACAAGAGTGGATAAAGAGGTTTGTTTTTTAGCATATATGATGGAAAAGAAAGACACTAGAGTATAAGTATTAACTTAGACTGTATCACAAAAGTGTATGGTACACTGATCTTAAATATATTTGAGCTTTTTTAATTGGTCACATTAGTATATAATCAACAATCATACAACAACCTTTTCATACTTAAAACATGAGAATCATCAGTGAGTCACAAGGTTCACTAAGAAAGGTAAGATCAGAGCGAGCTATAAAGCCTACAAGATTTTTCCCATCTAGTCGTATAAAAACTTTTGTAGCCAAACAGCATAACTCATTTAAAGAATTTGTTTCATGAAGAAATTATGGTTGATGTAATACTCTTGATTAATTAATTTTAATGTAATTAAAATTAGTGTATAAATATAAATTTTTTTAATTTTTTTTATTCTTATTTAATGTAAAAATGAAGAAAATTAAATGAATTATGAAATTGAAAACAATTTTGGAAAAAATAGGTGAACATTAGGGTTTTAAGGGTATTTTTGAAAGAAAAATCGGAAACTGGAAGTCAAAACGCAATTTAGAAAAATTGTCACGTAGAACGCCCAGTCAGCAGCCCCGACAAACCGGAGCGTGCCGCGTGATAAGGGACGCTAACGCGGTGCCACGCGGTAGGCCACACTGACGATCCGCGTGCCAACGATCGGATGGTCCAGATTCATTCCCACTCGCACGGAAGGTCCGAATTCATTCCATTCTCAAACGCGATCAGACGATCACGATTAAACGCAATGAACGGTCTGGATCCACTTTCTATTTAAACGCAATCGGACGGCCCGGATCAAATCGCGATGAACGGTACAGATTTACTTTCTATTTAAACGCGATTGGACGATCCAAATCAAATACGATGGACGACCCAGATTAAAAGGAGACGGATATAAATAACATTCTTCACACTAAATCCTAACCATAGCCGTCATACCCTCCCTTGGCCGGATAATAAGAGCCAGTTGCCGGGAAGAGAGCCGACCGCCGCCGCCGCCGCCGCGGTGCCCGAGCCACTTCCGACCGCCAAAAAAGATAAAAAAAATTCTTTACTCAAAATTCTATTTTAAACACCCTCATAGCCAAATCGGAACAAAAGGACCGGCAGATTGACTTAAAACCGTGGGTAAAACCCGGTGGTGCCGCCACGGAAGAAAGTAAAAACTACCTCCGATGAGACCCTTCCTGATTCGCGTTTCGTGTAATTTTTCCACCATTGTAAGCACCATTCCTTTCTCTACAGGTTGACTGAAACAAAACACCCAACTGCGAAGGTGAGCCGGTGGAGCCGCCGCACCAGAGAACCCCGCCGCCGGTAAGTTTTGGTTTTTAGACTTTTTTCAGCCAACTGAGCCCAACGTGTTTTCTCGCAGGTATTGGTACAAAACCGGCCGAAAATAGCCGACCCAAGGCAAACCACCACCGCGAGCAGCAGTGCCGTCGCCGTGCCAGAATTCCGGAATTAGCCAAAAAGGGTTCCTAATACTGATTTTGGATTTTTTTGGATATTTCTAGGTATTTGAAACGTATTTTAATCGCTGAAGGAAAATTCAGGGAACTCGGGGACCACCAGTAAGCGTAATCAAAAGTTAACTTTTTGGACATCAGTTTGAGTAAAAATCCTTCACTTTATTCTCTGTTATGGAATTAAAATTTAATTTTAAATAATATGATATTTTGTAAAACTTATAAAATATTCGTAATTAATTACGGATTACTAATGGAGCCGGAACCGGTTATTTATTATTGTTTGCTGTGTTTAACTGATTGATTGATTTTACAGTTTCGAATGCATGATAATACACTGAAATTGATATGATGATGTGATTGTGTTTTTTTAATGCATGTATTGCTTGTTTTATGGAATTACAGTTAAATTGGAAAACTGAAAATTAAAGGTAAATGGGAAATTATTTGATTAAGTGGATGGATGAAACGGCAGCTTTACTGGATATCCTGAAAGATAGTGAACAGACCGGGTACATAGAGAACTCTACAGTGAACGTTACCTCATACCGGACGGGGTATCGAGATTTGGTAATTTGGTGCTTATACCGAACGGGATATAAGGACAGCATGTTTCACCATAATACCGAACGTGATATTGAGAGATGGTATCTTTTGGCGCTCATACCGGACGGGGCATGGGGACGACCTGTTAATTAAAAATGTAAAAAAGATAGTTCACGCATAGTTGGAACATTCCTATAGACACCCATAGATACCAGTAGGCTGATAAAAGGGAAGGTTCTTGTTCCGATTGATTGTATATGAAATTATGATATGTGTTATATTATTGACATTATAGGTTGTTTTTGGTAATCCCGCTACGGTAAGTATGCGATAAATAATTTTATTTATGACAAACGAATTTACTTAAATTAAGAGCTCCATTAGTTGTTTTTATAATTTTTACCAATCTTCATTTCTGTGTAGGTGAGTAACGTGATATTTTTACTGCACTAGTGTAATTCATTCTTTCATTAACTATTTCAGATCAAGATAATCAGAATTCAAAACCCGATCCATAAGAGAGTTGCGAGTAGGATGTTCAGTTTGTTTACTTTTAATTTATTTATTTAGTTATCAGTTGTTCTTTTATAAGAGTTATTCCCGTAAATCATATTTGGTACTTTCACTTATTGTGTAAGGAATGTAAATCTTAATTTATTATTTTGCTTTTGCACTAAATTTATAATTTATCACCTTTGAAGTTTTCGGGATTGTTACTGTTGAACAAGCAATTATGAGCAAATTATTTAACGGTAGTTCAATGTTAATGAAATATATGCCTTTTCCCTCTCTTACTTTTTAGGATGAGAAATCTCTTTCTTTCTTCTCTTTTTTCTTTTGTTTTCCATTTACAATGGTCAATCCACTGGCTCCAGACCAACTTTTGTTGTCGAAGCAAACTTTGGGCCTTAATTCATATTGGCCTCTCCTACTAGAAGATTCCTTATCACAAAAAGGAAGTCTTTTGACATAATTTGATAGGAGAGAAGTTGAAATGCATCAGCTTAAGCGAGGGTGGGAAGGTTTCTATTTGACGATAGTTTTTATGGAAGAGGAAGTTGAGAGGTTAACTAAAAACTTTTGACAGTTTTTCTGGGAGAATGATACAGGTTCATGGGTTATAAGCATGGTGGAAAGGAATCACACCCTTTGAGCGACTATAGGCCTTAATGAGGAGGCAGATTTCTTGCCATTACGAGAGAGAATAAAAAATAGGCTAAGGACGATTTACATCCCTGAGGAAACAGAGGTGAATAGGTATTAGAGGATGGCGAAGGCTGTGTTATGTAGGCCTGCAAACACATTCATTAACATCCTAAGAAGGAAACACAATCCAGACAAGATACCCACAAAACTAGCAAAAAGAAGAATGCCAATGAAAATGAATATGAAGCTTAAAGGTCGATCACCTGAATGCAAAAGCAAATATAAGAAGAAATATTGGAGATGCAGATTTACACTGCAAAAACAGAAAGTAATATGTGAGCCCATAAGACAGCCCTCTAAAACACATTTCTCAAACATATCCATAATCAGAAATTTCATGTCATCTTATGCATGTAATCAACAGATGGAAGATAGGTAAATAACTAACCATTGTGGCAAATGTAACAGAGATGAAAACAAGGGATGCATTACTCAGGTTGATATCCAGAGCTGTTCCAAGAGCTGTAGGTACAACTGTGAAAGTCAAAGTCCATCTGTAGCATTAGTTGATAGACAAGTTAATATAATAAGTTACATAGAAGTTGATAATTATAATGCAAAGAGCTTTTTTTTTTTTGAAACTGTAATCTATATAAGGAGAAATTACATAATTATAATCGAAAATTTAAATCTGCAATCATAACAACGTCTAAGAAGAACTACAATTCTATTGCATGTTATCATAAATTACTTCAGCTTGATCATGATGAAACTACAAAGACACAGTAATCAGAAAAACTAAAGTCAAATTAAAAATATGAAGCAAAAGTAAGAGAACAAATGGATGAGAATAGGGCAGAGAACTTCAAAGTAACTTGCAATAACTAGATTGATATGATAAATACAACAAACTGAAATAAAATGTGTCATTACATACCTCTTATAAAATAATCCCTCCATGACATGGCAGCACTAGGTTGAAATCTATGGGACCAGTACCATGTTATTCCCTTTGATAAAACAGCTTGCATTGCAAAGTGAAAAGTATTCATCAAAAATGGAGCTGGGAATTTCCCTAAATCATCTCCTAAGAGAGTTTTATTATACCTACAGAAAGAAAAAAATCAACGTTAATGTCAGGGGGTGGAAAGAACACATTTTCAGCGATAAATAACTGACATTAGATGGCATATGCCTTTTAACTGATCAAGTAAAAGATGAACTTACAAGGTCAAAAATGTGCTGAAAGTGTACCATACAAGTATAAAAAACAATGTCTTTAACACATCAGCAGCAGAAATAAAGCTCTTTGAAGTTGGTGACGACATTTCTTGCTTAGCACTAGAATTCAAGCCACCAACACCAGTGTGTGAGAAGCCCCTGTCCCTTAAGAAGCCATTTTCGACATCAAAAGGCACAAACTTCCCATTTTCATTTCCACCTTCACGAATAGAGGCATCATCCATGATAATGCCACCATTCGAGTGCATTATATGCTCCTTAAATTTACTATATTTATTGTCTTGCTTTCTTCCCCCTTGTAAAATCGCACTTTCCAATTCACCCTGGCGAAGCAAATGCAATTGAAAATCAGGGTCCTCTATACTAGAATCAGAACCTTCAGCTACTTGATCAAAACACACTCTCCCATCTTCAACACACCAGCGTGAGAAAGAAGGCTCCCTTAAAAGCCCGAAGCCTTGATTTCCACTGTGAGTGGGGTCTGGTCCTCCGTCCTGAATTCTTTCTATATCCAGATCACTCTCCACCATCTCCTTTCTTCTTCTAAATTAGATTGCTCTACAGAAGGCATTGAAGCCAATGGACTGGAAGGCAGACCACTGCATTGAATATCCATAAATTCAAGAGAAACTTGACTTTGTGATGGTGAATAATACCGTAAGTGCTCATGATAATATAATGACACGGAGTTCGACACACTCTAAAGAAACTCATGAAAACTGGTCCGGACAAAGTAAAAATACATTGAGCAAGAAAAGAAAAAGGATACAATATCCATATTTGTGTCATATTCGGGAAGATATAGAACCCGCTATAATCAAGCCGTATTTGAATCAACGAAGCAAGAAAAAGCAAATCCACATTACCACTTCCATCGACAATTCGAATCTAACGTGTTAATCAGTAGTCTCCACGAGTAAAATAGACGCTAAAACCAAACACATCAAGAACCAAAAGAAAATCATCCGCCAAATAAATTCTAACTCTCCAAAATGCAGATTTCCTTCTTGTACTAAAAATCAAATCAGTAGAAAACTAAAAAGACAAGAGAAAATCGGTACCAGTTCCATTAAAAAATAAATCAAATTTTAGAAAGTTTAAAAAGAAAATCAAGAATGCACAAGAAATAAAATAGAGATATAGAGTCAGCTATAATCGAGCTGTATTTGAATCAACGAAGCAAGAAAAAGCAAATCCAGAGTACTATTTCCATTTAGAATATTAATCTAAGATATTCATCAGTTGTTTCCACGAGTAAAATACACAGTAAACCCAAACACATCAAGAACCAAAAGAAAATCATCCGCCAAAGAAATTCGAACTCTCCAAAACGCGGGATTTGCTTCTTCATACTAACCATTAACTTAAAAGAAAACTAAAAAGGCAAGAGAAAATCGATACCAGTTCCATTAAAAAATAAATCAAAACTTTAGAAATTTCAAAAGTTCAAAAAGAAAATCAATAATGCACAAGAAATACAACAGAGACCATAAAATGAATCTTTACATAAATCCGCTGCACCACATACCTAGACGGTTGTCAGAGTACAAAATCAACGAAGATTAGACAGATAATCTATAATTTGACCTCAAAATTTATAACATAGAAAAGATAATCGCAGGTGTTTGCAGATGGCGATGAACAGAAGTCGATCTATGAGCTGTAATGAAGGTGTAGATGTCAAGGACTATGCCGGCCTCCGCAGGTTGAACCAATCTGGGCTTGGGCTTTATAATTACTGGTAGCGGGTTGCGGGCGTCTGGTTTCGGGTCATCATCAGGTGGGTCCTACACCCAATTACTTCAAAGCAAAGTAGTTATACTTTTTTCCTTTAAATTAAAAATTATAAAGAAAATTACTTCCTTAAGCCAGTCATATTTTTAATATGGAAATATATTAATACATGTTGTAAAATTTATTTATAAATTTATATTTTAGTTTAATTAAAAAATATAAATTGAATTAAGGTAATAAATATATTGAGTTCATAATAATTATGTTTCTCCAATTTTTATCAAAATTTATAAAATTTATCTTCAAACATAATTTTATTTAATTCAAGTTAAGAATTATATAAATTTTATTATGATAATAAATACAATTGACATTATGTCGATATAATTTAAAATATATTATTCAAATTTTACATAAAATTTATACAATATTATTTTTTATTATTTTATAATAAATATTGTTATTATTTAATTTTTTTAATTTTTTATGGTCTTACTATATATTTCTTATAATGCACTTCTAAATAATTGATAATATTCTATTACAATCCTCAATAAAAACAATAATTATTACAATATAAAGATTAATATGACGTATGAGATACATATGATAGTGAATTCCAATAATAACTTATAAACTATTATTACCTAGATAAAAAAATATATAATAAAAAGAACTGATGAAATTTTATTTATTGAATTATTTGATTACACGATATATAATTATAATTGTATTATTTTTAATTATTATGAGTACTTAATATGAAATATAACACTGGTTGTGCAATTAATATCAATGACAAATCACCATACAATGACATGTATGTTGATTAGATTCATCAGAGCATGTGCAACTCATCGGCATGTACCTTGGACCTAAACTTCTCATAATTTAAAGAATACATCGATCACTTCCTTTCGGACCACATTCACCAAGAAATGTCCTCGTTTTAGGACAAAGCGGTGGATTTACAAAAAGAATACAAACTTACATATAAATATGATCTGTGAACTCTAACATATCACATGTTTAAAAAAAATTAAGGGTTGACGAGGTTTCGAGATTACCTCGAGCAAGGCTAATTTGCAAACTTGAAATTAGAATACAAAAAACAATCAAAACCGAGATTACCTTGAGCAAGGCTAATTTACAAACTTGAAATTAGAATACAAAAAACAATCAAAACCGCTGCAAACCTCATGTTGATATTTTGAATTCTCGCTACTTGTGTATATTCCCTTTATGAATAACCTCAACTAATTTTGTTTTGTATTATCGTGAAAAATTGTGTGCTAACTCCACGTTAATATATAGTTGTTTACCGAGAAAAATATGACAAGACATTTAGGTATGAAATAAATATGTTTGAACTGGTAATATTATAATTTGGATTCATATATAAATAAACTAATTAATATATTAGTAATTAATTACATTTCATAAACCTAGCATTCTGGTCAACATGCTGACTTGACATGCCCAATTATTAGTCAAAATTTGATGAGTATATCCTTAGTAGTTCTATTGCAAATAAATCATTCAAAAATTCAATTTAATTTTTAATGAAGCAAATTAAAAATTTGACCCTCTATAGATAAGCACTAAAATGAAACTTCTGTAAAAATATTAATATAGTCAACAAATAATTAAATTAAATAAGTTAATAAAGTAAATTGGTAAATAAAATAGTGACTACAATGAACTATGTTGTTGATAATATTTTGTAGTTTTGATAACCAATGATTTTTTGTTAATAAATTTTATGTTTGAATATCATTTAATATTATGGAATTATTAATGAATGTGACAAATAATGTAATATCCAGTTTTAAAATTTGCATTTTGATTAATTTTAAAATTTTTTTAAAAAAATATAAAAATATAATTTTGAAATTAATAAATTTTTATTTAATGTGATATTAGGAAAAAAAAATAGGTTGAAGATGAAACTGAAAATAATTTTGGGAAAAAATGGTAAAAATTTAGGTTCGGATGGTGTTTTTAAAAGAAAAATTCGGAAACTGGAGGTCAAAACGCAATTAAAAAAAATTGTGTCACGTAGGATCGTCCAATCAGCAGCCCCGATAAACCGGAGAGCGCCACATGGCAGGACTTACTAACTTGGAGCCACACGGGAGGTCACGCTGGCGATCCACGTGCCCCGCAATCGGATGGCCTAGAAGTGTTCATGCGCACGTAGACGATACAGATCTGTTCCTTCCTCATACACGATCGGATGGTCACGATTAAACGCGATGAATGGTCCAGATTCGTTCTCTCTTTAAATGTGATCGTACGATTGAGATCAAATTGCGATGAATTGTCCAGATTCATTTTCTTTTTAAATGCGATCGGGCGGTTGAGATCAAACGTGATAAACGACCCAGATTTAAGTAAGGCGAATATAATATTTCACACCACACCGAACCCAAATCCTAACCGTCAGCCTCCTGTTGGAGAAGAAGAACCAATCGCTAGAGAAGGAAGCCGACCATCGCCCGCCACCGCACCGAAACCACATCCGACCGCCAAAAAAGTAAAAATTCTCCTATCTGCTCAGAATTTGATTCCGAGCACCCTCATGGCCAAATCGAAGTAAAAAGAACGGCGAGTGAGTCAGAAACTGCGGACAAAATTCAGCGATGCCACCACAGGCAAAACCTAAAACCTCCTCCGATGAGCTCATTCCCGTTTTCCATTTTGTATAATTTTTCCACCATTGTATTCACTGTTATATTTTCTATAGGTTGACAAAAAAAAACACCCAGCCGCGTAGGTGAGTCGGCGGAGCTGCCGCATCGAAAAATTTCGTCGTCAGTAAGTTTTTATTTTTTGACTTTTTTTAGCCAACCAAGACCCCTTAACGTATTTTCTTACAGGGATGGGTATAAAACCAGAGGAAACTGGCCAAAGTTGATAACAAATAACTAGACCAAGGCAAACTGCCACTGTGGGCGACGGTGCCGTCGTGTCAAAATTTTGAAATTAGCCAGAAAAGATTTTTAATATCAATTTTGGATTTTTGGAGTATGTTTAGGTACGTGAATGATGTTTTAATCTCCAAAGAAAATTTAGGAAACTCGGGGACTGCAAGTAAGCGCAATAGAAAATTCAGTATTTCGGACACCGATTCGGATAAGATCCCTCACCTTATTCTTTGTTATAGAATTGAAGCTTAATAATCGGTAATATAGTATTTTGTGTAATTTAGAAAATTTTGAGAATAATTACAGGTTACCAATAGAGCTAGAAACTAGTTAGTTATTTATTTGTTGTCCTGTTTACCTTATTGTTAAATTTACAGCTTTAAATACATGATGATATACTAGAATAATTAAATGATTCAATTATGCTTTCTTGACATATATATTGCTTATCTTGCGTGATTTACGGATGATTTGTGAAATTGGTGATTAATATGCAAATAGAAAATTAGTTGATCATGTGAATAAATGATAGCATTACTGGATATCGTAGGAGATAGTGGACAAACTAGTACATAGAAAACCCTACCATGAACGTTGCCTCATATAAGGCGGAGTATCGAGGAATGTTATTTTGGTGCTCATACCAGACAGGATATGAGGACGGCCCGATTCACTCTCATACTAGACGGGGTTTTGAGGGATGATATTTTTGGTGCTCATATTAAATAGGATATGGGGACAGCCGGTTTGTTGAGAATATTGGATATGAGTTCACGTGTAGTGGGACATCTCTCTGGGCCCCTAAAGATAGTAGTAGGCAAATAAAAATAGAAAATTATTGTTCTTACTGTTTTGAATATGAGATTGGAAAGTTATTTGAGTTATTATCCTATAGGTAGATTTTGAAAATTTTACACGGTAAATATATACAATAAATGGTTTTTCTTATAATAAATAAATTTACTTAAATTAAGAGTTCTATTGGTTTTTTTATGATTTTTAACAACCTTCAATTTTTATATCGGTGAATAGTGTGATATTCTTACTGAGCTAATATAACTCACCCTTTTATTAAATATTTCACCCTTTTATTGAAATTAGGCGTCCCCTTCGCCGTCTTCCTGCAGAACGGGTTCGGGAACAATGTCTTCATGATCTGAAATGGTTAAATAAGGAATGAGCTACACCAGCCTAGTAAAGATATCACACTATCTCACCGCCACGGAGGTAAAGGTGGGTAGAAAATACAAAAAGACCAATGGGGCATAATTTACAACAAATTATTTTATCAATAATATAATCATTTACTGTCCACTTACCTCGGTGAAGTTCATAAAACAACATACGAAAGAAATAACATTATCATCATCATGAAATCATATGAATTGTATAACAGAATACTTACCACGCTTTTGTATCTCAATCATTAAATAATACATTTTCCTCATTTACCAGCCTACGAGTATCCATGGGAATCCATAGGGGTCCCGCTACTCGTGAACCCTTAACATTTATAACCTGATTCTAGGGCCGTCCCCATACCCCGTCCGGTATGGGCGCCAAAACACATAAGGTCTCCATACCCCGTCCGGTATGAGAGACCACGTTCCCGGTATGGTTCCCTACGGACCCGGTCCGTCCACCATCTCCCAGGATACCTAGTCAGGCTGTCCACATTATCCGTTTGTCAATTCATATAACTTTTTATCCCTTTTTTCTTTAGTCACCATCATCAAGTCACACACAAACATGCAAACCAGTAGTTCATGCCAACAAGACAACACGCAACATTAGGTTCTCAGTCATTCAGTCCATAATCAATGAAACAGTGATACATGCACACGAAACTATGAAATAAAAACATCAGACATCATACTGCATTTAAAATTGTAAAATAGAACAAACAACAACTGACCGATAAATACACTAGACTCGGGCTCCATTAGCAATCTTAGACAATTTCACACAGCTATTGATTCATGAAATACCATTTTATCATTTATTGCACTTTAATACCGTAATAGGAAGTATGGTGAGGAATCCTTACTTGTTTCGGGGTCTGAATACGGATCTATAGTGCGCCTACAGGCTGTCCCTAATTTTCTCTGAATTTTTTCCGGAGAATTGAAATGCACTACTAGTACCTGCACGTGTCCCAAAAAATCCCAAATTAGACCCAGGGCCCCTTTCGGCCAATATCGCAATTCCAGCACGGCGGCTCCACCGTGCTCCAGCGACGGCGCCGCAGCTTGTGGCGGCGATTCACCTCGGGTTGGCCGTTTTCGGCCACACTTGCATCGGTCCTTGCGATAAAACAACCCTAGGGCCCTCGGGGGGCCAAAAAATTACGAAAAACCGAAGCTTACCGGCGGCGGTGCTCTCGGGTGCGGCAGCTCTCTGGCGTGGTTTGTGTTTTGGTGATTTGGCTTCCATCAACCTGTAGAGAAAAGAATGGTAATCACGGTGATATAAAAATTGTATCAAATGGAGGCCGGGAAGGGCCTCATCGGAGGCAAAAATCGAGGAGGGTCGCGGCGACGCCGCTGGGTTTCGGCCGTGTTTTCTGGCCGTTTGGCCGGGAGTTAGGCTCCGATTTGGCCACAGGGGAACTCAGCATTGAAAAACGAGCCGGGAGTATGAAATTTACCTCGATCAGCGGTCGAAAAACTCCCCGGTGCGGCGGCGGGTGGCGACGGCCGGCTCCTCCGGCGTCTGGTTCGTCTTCTCCGGCGAGGGCTGGCGGCTAGGGTTTTTGTGGTCAGGTGTGGGGGGTTTATTTATACCCTTTGCCTTTTAATCACAGCCGTCCATCTTAATTTAATCTGGGCCGTCCATGGCGATTAAATCTGGGCCGTCCGTGCGCGTGTATCTGGGCTGTCCGTGCGCACACTTGATCTGGGCCGTCCGTGCACGCGGGGACGCATCTGGGCCGTCCGATCGCGCGCACGCCGATCGTCGGCGTGGCCCGTTCCCAGGTCGGCGTGGCCTTGCCACATGGCAGGTTCTGGTTGGCCAGGACTGCTGACTGGGCCGCTGACGTGGCGCTGACGGGACACAATTTTTCTAAATTGCGTTTTAACCCCCGGTTTCCGATTTTCTTTTCAAAAATATCCCCATAATCTAAATTTTTACCATTTTTTTCAAAAATCAATTTCAATTAAATCCAAATAATATTTTTACCCAATTTTATCATTATTTTTATTTTTATTTTTATTAAGTTAAATTAAATTAAATAAAATAAATCAATTAAAATTTCAATAATTACAAAATAAACTAAATAAAATAAATTAAAAATTAATAATAATAATAATAATAATAATAAAAAATTAATGGGTGTTACATCACCACCCGGACTCCTTTCAAAAATTAGTGAATGTCGTCCTAAAATATTTAGTTATTTACTTTTTATTTATTTCTTTAATTTTCGTTCGTTCTTTTAAAATGAATATTCTCGTAATTTTATTGAATATTATAAATTATTGTGTAAGGAATGTAAACCCTAAACTCTATTATTTTGCTTACTACTTAATTTATGACTTTATTTCTTTTTAAGTTCAACACCTGTACAAATAATTAAAGTAAATAAGTGAAAAAGTAAATTGATTAATAAAATAATAATTATAATGAACAATGTTTTTACATTTTAAAATATTTATATCGTGGTTTCAAATCGTAAGCTTTTAAATCTTAAATTATTTTTTTAAAGGGTATAATCTTTATAATTTTTATATTTTTATGTAAAATATAATTTTTGCAATTTATTAAAAAAGAGTTATGTTTTACGAACAAGAGCTACAAATATGTATGGTAAAAAATAGCATAATCGAAGATGATATCTTTTTCAATAATGGGTTTAAACTCTTCAAAGTTTAGATTTTATAAAATTTCCATTTTCATTTTCATCTTCAAGAACTTTATGAATGAACATCACAATCACGTACATACATATTAGTTTATTTTTAAACTATATATAAAAATAAAAAAATTAATGTGACATATGATCTTATTTCTAATAAGACTAGTGACTATATAGATTTTAAAATTAAATTTTTTTCTTTTGTATGGAGTTTTGTTCTACATTACTACTACTAGTTAGCTATAAATCTCAAACTATTAGAGTCAACCCACTAAATCCAAACATGAGAATAAGCAACACCATGAACTATACATACAATGAGCTTACCTAGCCAAATCTAGTCAAACCATGGGCAATCTAATTACAATAAACCAAAAAATAGTAAACTAGAAATTAGACCATCTCTCCTGAATTCTAACCGGAAACCCACCTATCATCTTTGCTGTCAAATGAATCAAAAACTCTGGTTCCCCACTATCCACCATGGAAGGCACCACTTTGAACCTTGAAAGAACAACAGCCATCACTCTCTTCATTTGCAAGAAAGCCATATCTTTCCCTAAACAAACCCTTGGCCCTGCCTGAAATACAGGATACATGTATGGATCTTTCCCTATAAACCTCCATTTTCCACTTGTTGCTTCTCTTTCCAACCATCTCTCTGGTTTAAACTCTGCCCAATCTGCTCCCCATATCTCCTTCATCCTCCCCATTGCATATGGATGATAAGTCACTGCCATCCCTTTCTTCACCCTTGTCCCATCTGGCATAATTATCACCTTCTTATGCTACTTTAGTATCCATTGGTACTAGTGGGTAAAGTCTCATGCTTTCACAAAGAGAGGCATGAGTGTAAACCATATTCTTTACTTGATCAAAAACTGGAAGATTGGGTTGTATCCCCTTAATCTCGTTAAGAATTTGGTTTTCCACATCTGGGTTTTTTGAAATCAACCAGAAAAACCATGTCACGGCCTGCAAGGATGAAACTAATGACAATGTCTATGACAAGTTTTTATCTGAAATGTTAGAGATCAAGAATCTTGAGAGCAAATCAGCAGATTCTAAAGATGGGTTGTTGATAAATTCCTGCTTCTTTTCTCTGACGATGGTAGATGCTAATTTCCGGATTTGGGATAATGAAAAGTTGAGATCTTTTCCTGATCCAATGGTTAAAAGCCTCTTGGTCTTCCATACTATGGGAAGAACCTTGAAGCGTTCACTGCTAAGTTTCACAGCTTATCAAAGGCTTCTGCAAACTCAGCTTGTGGAAGAGATGGCGCCAAGCATTCCGGATCAAACCCAAAAGCAATCTCACATATATTATTAAAAGCAAATCTTTGAAGAATATCTTGAAAATCCAATACCCGTTCTTTATTATCTGAGAGTATGGGGATTAAACGGTTAAAAATCTCAGTATCAACAACAGTTTCAATGAATTTACGGAGAGATTTAGTATAGAATTCATGGCTTGAAATCTGTCTCTGGAACTTCCAAGTATCCCCATCAACACCAAAAGATTCCATTACCTAAAAAATCATGCAGATTTCCTCGAAAAACCCTACCTTTGGTGTAATAGGGGAAATGGCTTTTGAGAATGTGATGAACATTAGCTGGGTTTGCAGTGAATAATTGGCGAATACCCAGTGGTCCATGTATGACGAATGTTGAATTCGGCGAGTTCTGGAGCATTTCAGTTATCCATTCTGCCTGTCGATGCCAACTGGATAAGACGGCAAGATGGGAGCCAATGAAAGAGTACAATTTTGGGAGATTAGGGTTGGAGTAAGGAAGATGAGAGTGATGAACAGGATAAACGACGCCGTTTGTAGGTCAAGTGAGATGGCCAAAAGCAAATTTAAGCAGAGTTGTAGGTGACTGCTTTCAAATGTGTATGTAAAGCTGTATATATCTATCTAAAACATATATTATCTACATAGATATATATATATATACATGCATTTATATCTGTACATACATATAATTAAAAAAATGAAAATCTTTATCTATCTGTATTTGTCTAAGTATATCTGCAAATCCATATATATATCTATATATACGTTTGTACATATTATTAAAAATGGAAAACTTTATCTATTTGTATTTACATGAGTATATCTACAAATCTATATATATATAGATATATATATCTCTATCTATGTTTATATATATTATTAAAAAACAACAAAAGAAAGAAAAAGATTAATTCTCTTAACTGAATGCTAGCTCCTAAATCTTCTTATTTTTTGAAATTCAATTAATATTTATTATGTTAGAATACATATGTTATGTATATGTATAGGTATATGTATAAGTATATGTATAGAGTTAGGATAAAGATCAGCTTCAACGGATTAAAAAGTTATATCAACTATTATAATTATTTATTTTTTGATATTTTTATAAAACATAAACAATAAAAATAATTCTATTAAATAACAAAATTTAATATTTATGATTTAAATTAATCGGACCTTGCAAGCTTAATTTAAATTTAAATATCAAATTTTGATTTTTGTACTTATATATAATATATATTTTATTTAATATCAAAATTAATTAACACTCATGATTTACCACAAATGACAAAATTATTTTAAAATTAGATTATACTTTGTATAAATGAATTGTAATGTAATTATTATTCTAATTATTAAATAAGCTGTGATGTGTAGTGACTAGAAACAAAAAAAAAAATGAAAAAAATAATAATAAAAAATATATATATATAGGTAGGAAACGACACTGTTTTAAAGAGGAGAAAAAACGACGTCGTTTTGGGATAGAGGAAAACGACATCGTTTTGAGTAAGCTGGTAGGGTATAAAGAGAGGTCGGAAAAGGGAGAAGAGGGAAGAAAAAAAAAAGAGAAAAGGAGAGAAGGAAGAGAGCGGGAACGAGGAAAAGAAGAAGGGAATGAAGGTTCCAGAAGGAGAGAGAAGAGAGTCAGAGCGGAGGGGAGCGAGAAGGGAGAGGGAAGAAGGCCGTGGACGGATGACGATACCGGCAGAAGGAAGGAAGATGGAAACGGGAGGTACGGTGAAAATTTCAATGGCTTTGGTGTGGTGTGAGTTGTGAACTTTTTGCAGGTTGCGGAGTCCGTAGGTGGTGTGACGGAGCTGAGAGGTGGAGGTAGGCGGTAGAGTGTGGGATTATTCCGCACATTCGCGGAGGAGGCCGTGGGAAGCGAGAGGATGGCGATGTTTGGGGCGTACGGGGAACCGTGGGGGAAAATGGAGGTTGTGCGAGTAGCACAGAGGGAGGACCACTGGGAGGAAGAGTGAGTGAGAAATCTAGTGAGTGCGGGGGGAAAAATATGAGATGACAGAAAGAGGTGTGTGCGTGGGTGGAGGCGCGGAGGGAGTCGCGAGCGGAAGGCGACGTATTCAATGAGCGTAGGGGTGAGTGTACGGATTGAGACAGAGTGAGTCGAGAGGTTTCTAACCGCCATAAGGAGGCAAAAGTATAAAGGAAGCGGGAGGAGGCAGAAGGATAGGGGAAGTGGAGCGTGAGGGCGGTGGGTGAGAGAAGAGTACTGGATTGTACAGTGGAGAGGACTAGGATATAGGAATCGGGGAGTGATGAGGTTTGGATGAGGGAGGAGGTGTAACATAACAGTAGTGGGAGGTAAGTTGGAGGGGGCGGAGAGTGTAGTTGCTTGGGATTAGAATGGCGCAAGAGTAGATGGTAGCGTGTGGTTTAGATGGGAGAGTAGGGGCATGTCGGTGAGGTATAGTGTGAGTCGCCGATGTTGGTGACGTGAGATGGTGGTACTTGTGTGAGTGCGTGGCCTGATGAGGTCGAGAGGTGGAGGAGAGAGTATGAGTCGCTGATGTTGGTGACGTGAGATGATGGCACTTGTATGTGTGCGTGGCCTAATGAGGTCGAGAGGTGGAGGAGAGAGTATGAGTCGCCAATGTTGGTGACGTGAGATGATGGTACTTGTGTGTGCGCGTGGCCTAATATGGTCGAGAGGTGGAGGAGAGAGTATGAGTCGCCGGTGTTGGTGACGTGAGATGATGATACTTGTGTGTGTGCGTGGCCTAATGAGGTCGAGAGGTGGAGGAGTGAGTATGAGTCGCCGATGTTGGTGACGTGAGATGATGGTACTTGTATGTATGCGTGGCCTAATAAGGTCGAGAAGTGGAAGAGTGAGTATGTGTCGCCGATGTTGGTGACGTGAGATGATGGTACTTGTGTGTGTGCGTGGCCTACTTAGGTCGAGAGGTGGAGGAGAGAATATGGGTCACCGATATTGGTGACGTGAAATGAAGGTACTTGTGTGTGTGCGTGGCCTCATGAGGTTGAGCGGTGGAGGAGAGAGTATGAGTCGCCGATGTTGGTGACGTGAGCTAAGGATACTTGTGTGTGTGGGTGGTCTAGTAAGGTTGTGAAATAGTGTGGTGAGTGGGGGTAGCCGATGTTGATGATGTGAGGTGTTGGATTGTTGTTGTGTGTGTGCTATTGATTGCCCGAATTGTTTCTTTGGGGTAGGATCTTGATGGCTAGTTGTAGGGGAGTTCTATAATTTGTTTTGGGTTGGGTAGGATAATTGCATATAGACATTTCTGAATTTCTTATCACTGCATACTACACCTGCAACTTGATTTTTATCGTATTAAGTTATGTGAACTCACTTCTCATCATTTACAGATGGAGTAGGAACGGAGCCGGGATTCGAGTTGCTGGTAACGGAGCCCAGTCTGTAGTGCCATAGGGCACAAGTTTTATTTGTGGCATAAAGTAGTTTGTAAACGTTGTCTTAGTATGGATATTGATTTCTGGAAATGTATGATATTATGTTGCCAGGTGATGTAGAAGTAGAATTGTATGTACATTTGGTTTGGAATAATGAGCTGTGGACAAATTTCTCTTATGCATAATTGGAATGACATGGGATTTGCGTGTCGAGTCGTAGGAGTGTTTTATCTTATGCCATTAAGGGAAAAAAAAAAAAAACAGGGTGTTACAGTTGGTATCAGAAGAAACTAAGAATACCTACTAACTGGTATAACTATCCTGCAGGTGGATCAAGGGAGGTGACGAAGTAGGGACCGGGCCGACCCCGTCGCGAAGTTGTTTCGGGGCTGCAGGACTCACCGGGAGTCCCGTAACGAGCACCAGGGTGTCACCAGGTACCACTCACAGCATTTCACGGGGAGCTCCCGTATCATGCAGTGCCCCCTCCCACACAACCGAGGCCCGCTCCTGGCCCAGCGGTAAACCAGGCAGGACCGCCTGGCGTGCAACAGGAAGACTTTAATCGACTTTGCAGGGTAGTTGAGAGTCTGGCCACGATGATCAGAGATAGAGAACTACGGGCGGAGGCAGCCTCGGTCCCACAACCGGGGGTTCATCAGGGTGTGGTGGATACCAGCAATTTTGAGAAATATCGAAGGTTAAACCCTCCTGCTTTCAATGGGGGTGCTGATCCATTGGTGGCGGAAGATTGGATAAAGGAGACCGAAAAACTATTCGAAGTGATCACCGTGACCACCGAGCAGAATGTACAACTGGCCACGTTCATGTTTAGAGGGTCCGCCGAGCGTTGGTGGAAATTAAAAAGGAGAGCCCTAATTCCCCCAATCACTTGGGAGGTATTTTTGGAAGCCTTCAATGCAGAGTATTTCTCGGATTTCTTGAGGCAGTGAAAGGAAACAGAGTTTGCCGAACTGAGACAAGGAAGGTTATCAGTGGTGGAATATGCTGAGAGGTACATAGATTTGGGGCGGTTTGCGCCCGAGGTGATGATGAATGAGGCCAAGAAGGCCCACAGGTTTGAAAAAGGATTACGGTCGGAACTGTATCGTCAGGTGGCTGTGAATGCATTACCCTCATATCAGATGGTGTTAGAAAAGGCACAGTTAGTGGAGGCACTGTATAAAGAACAAGTTGAGAACAGTAAAGGGGAGTCCAACTATAGACGTCCACCACCCCCCTTTGGCCAAACAGAGAAAAGGCAGAGGATGACACCGGATTTCGCCCCAAGTCATCAGGTGTCCCGAAGTAAACCAAACTTCGCGCAATACGGTAGAAATCACGAGGATCGACCATGTATGAGCGGCGGTCGGGGTTGTTATCGGTGCGGGAACACTCAACATTTTGTGCGTGATTGCCCGTTGCCGAAGGAGCCGGGTAAACCATGGGTTCAAGGATGGGTGTTTGCCACGACAGCGCCAGAGGCGGCCGCCACTTCCGAAATAATACAAGGTATACTTTACATTTTAGATATTCCTGCTAAAGTACTAATTGACCCTGGTGCCACACATTCATTTGTATCGCCTATGTTTGCATCTAGAATAGGTATAGAACCTCGGGTGTTAGATCGTGTGTTAGTAATATCTACGCCAACTAATGGCATTTTATGTACTGATGTAATGTTTAATTCCTGTAGGGTAGATGTAGAGGGGAGGAAGTTAAAAGTAGATGTAATTTTGCTAGACATTAAAGATTTTGATGTAATACTGGGAATGGATTGGCTTACGGCCCAACATGCCCATGTAGACTGTTTCCGTAAGAGGGTAGTGTTTAAGATGCCTAACGAAGAACCTTTTTCTGTATGGAAAAAAGGAAAAAATTTCAATGAATAAATGAGTTTTATATTAAAATGTGCTAGAAGGAATATGTATATGGATTACAATTTTGTCTATGTCTTGATAGGTAACGAGAGTAAGAGACTTACACTTCAAGAGATACCAGTGGTAAGAGATTTTCCATACGTGTTTCCAGACGACCTTCCGGGATTGCCACCCAATAGAGAGGTCGAATTCACCATCGAACTCCAGCCCGGCACCCAGCCAATCTCCAAGGTTCCATACAGGATGGCGAGATCAGAACTAATGGAGTTAAGTAGACAGTTACAAGAGTTACTGGATAATAAATTTATTCGGCCGAACGTATCACCATGGGGAGCCCTGGTATTGTTTGTTAAGAAAAAGGATGGAACTATACGAATGTGCATTGATTATAGAGATCTGAACCAAGTGACAATAAAGAATAAGTATCCGTTACCTAGGATCGACGATTTATTTGATCAATTGCAAGGGGCACAAGTGTTTTCAAAAATAGATTTGCGTTCGGGGTATCATGAGCTACGGGTAAGAGCCGAAGACATTGCTAAGACAGCATTCCGCACCAGATATGGTCATTATGAATTTCTGGTGATGCCTTTTGGACTAACGAATGCTCCTGCAGTGTTTATGGATTTGATGAATCGGGTGTTTCGACCTCTGCTAGATCGCTATGTCATTGTCTTCATAGATGACATATTGATTTATTCAAGGGATTCGGGAGAACATGCAGAACATCTAACTACGGTGCTAGGGATGCTTCGGAAAGCTAAACTGTATACAAAGCTTAGTAAATGTGAGTTCTGGTTGGATCAAATTACCTTTTTGGGCCATATTGTGTCGAGAGATGGGGTATCAGTAGACCCAGCGAAAATAGAAGTAGTGGTAAAGTGGGAAAGGCCAAAGACTGTCACAGAGATCAAGAGTTTTTTGGGTTTGGCAGGATATTACCACCGGTTTGTGCGAGGGTTTTCGAGTATTGCAGCACCTCTTACCAAGTTGACAAAAAAGAATGTGAAGTTCGAATGGAATGAAAAGTGTGAGGGTAGCTTTCAGGAATTGAAACATAGACTGACTACTACTCCAATATTGGCCATTCCATCGGGAGAGGGTAATTTTGCAGTGTATAGCGATGCATCTCATCTCATGTTGGGTTAGGCTGTGTATTAATGCAACAGGGGAAGGTTATAGCGTATGGGTCGCGACAATTGAGGACACACAAAAAGAATTATCCAACACACAATTTGGAACTAGCTGCAGTGGTTTATGCTTTAAAACTGTGGCGACATTACTTATACGGGGAAACATTTGAAATTTACACAAATCATAAAAGTTTACAGTACTTATTCACACAGCGGGAATTGAATATGCGGCAGAGGAGATGGATGGATCTGTTGAAAGATTTCGACTGCAGAATCAGATACCACCCCGGACGGGGAAATGTTGTGGCAGATGCTCTCAGTCTAAGAGTACCAGGATGTTATCTCACTTGATGGTGTCTGAGTGGTGTGTACAGGAAGCCATGCAACGATTGAGTATTCAAGAGGGGGACAATGGCAGATATGTGGCTAGTTTAAGGGCACAACCTACTTTGGTTCAAAAAATAAGAGAGGGGCAATTGGTGGACACTGAAATGCAGAGGATCCGGGAGGGAGTGGAACAGGGGACAGTGGGAGATTTTGAGGTGAAGGATGATGGGATACTCATATTTCAAACCAGAATGTGCGTTCCCAGTGATCGTACGATACGAGAAGAGATACTCAGTGAAGCTCATGACACCACATTTGCTATACACCAGGGAAGTACTAAGATGTACAAAAATTTGCAGAAAAGCTTCTGGTGGAGGGGCATGAAGAGGGATGTGGCCGAGTATGTGTCAAAGTGCTTGATATGCCAGCAAGTCAAGGCGAACACCAGCGGCCTGGGGGTTTGTTACAGCCCTTACCTATACCCGAGTAGAAGTGGGAACATGTTTCCATGGATTTTGTGACAGGGTTGCCAGGTAACCGTAAGAAACATGATAGTATTTGAGTGCTGGTTGATCGTCTAACTAAATCTTTTCATTTCTTAGCAATGAAAGTGACCGATTCAGTGGAGCAGTTGGCTAGACTGTATGCCAAAGAAGTAGTGAGATTACACGGCATTCCCGTGTCGATTGTCTCCGACCGGGATTTCCGATTTACCTTCAGATTTTGGAGAGGGTTGCAACAAGCTTTGGGTACTTAATTGAGCTTTAGCACAGCTTTTCACCCACAAACGGACGGACAGACGGAGAGAACAATACAAGTATTGGAGGATATGTTGAGAGCCTGTGTCATCGAAGCAGGAGGAGATTGGGAAGACATACTACCCTTAATAGAATTTACATACAATAATAGTTATCACACTAGCATCGGCATGACTCCTTATGAAGCTCTGTATGGTCGACCCTATAGGTCGCCGGTGTGTTGGAGTGAAGTGAGGGAAAGACAGTTGTTGGGGCCGGAGATGGTAGAGGAAACCACAGCTAAGGTGCGACAGAAGGGGTACGCAGACAATCGCAGGAGAGAATTAAGCTTTGAGGTAGGGGATCATGTGTTCCTGAAAGTTTCTCCCATGAAAGGTTTATTGAGGTTTGGGAAGAAAGGGAAGTTAAGTCCCTGGTTCATAGGGCTGTTTGAGATTTTGGAGAAGGTGGGGGTGGTTGCGTATAGGGTAGCGCTTCCTCATCGGTACAGTGGAGTTCACAATGTATTTCACATATCACTACTACGGAAATACCGTCCGGATCCTAATCACGTTCTAAAGTATGAATTGTTACCATTGGAGAAGGACTTGTCTTATGAGGAGGAGCCAATCCGAGTTCTCGAACGACAAGAAAGGAAGTTGAGGAGCAGAGTGATACCTATGGTGAAGATACAGTGGAGACATCATGCCAAGGAAGAGGCAACCTGAGAACGGGAAGACGAAATGAGACGAAATTATCCGGAATTGTTTGGAGGTAAGGTAACAAAATTTGAGGGACCAAATTTTCTTTATAGGGAGAAAGTGTATGTAGTGACTAGAAACAAAAAAAAATAATAATAATTAAAATAATAATAATATATATATAGGTAGGAAACGACGCCGTTTTAAAGAGGAGAAAAAACAACGTCGTTTTGGGATGGAGGAAAACGACATCGTTTTGAGTAAGTTGGTAGAGTATAAAGAGAGGTCGGAAAAGGGAGAAGAGGGAAGAAAAAAAAAAAGAAAAGGAGAGAAGGAAGAGAGCGGGAAGGAGGAAAAGAAGAAGGGAAGGAAGGTTCCAGAAGGAGAGAGAAGAGAGTCGGAGCGGAGGGGAGCGAGAAGGGAGAGGGAAGAAGGCCGTGGACGGACGACAATACCGGCAGAAGGAAGGAAGATGGAAACGGGAGGTACGGTGAAAATTTCAATGGCTTTAGCGTGGTGTGAGTTGTGAACTTTTTGTAGGTTGCGGAGTCCGTAGGTGGTGTGACGGAGCTGAGAGGTGGAGGTAGGCAGTAGAGTGTGGGATTATTCCGCACGTTCGCGGAGGAGGCCGTGGGAAGCGAGAGGATGGCGATGTTTGGGGCGTACGGGGAACCGTGGGGGAAAATGGAGGTTGTGCGAGTAGCACAGAGGGAGGACCACTGGGAGGAAGAGTGAGTGAGAAATCTAGTGAGTGCGGGGGGAAAAATATGAGATGACAGAAAGAGGTGTGTGCGTGGGTGGAGGTGCGGAGGGAGTCGTGAGCGGAAGGCGAAGTATTCAATGAGCGTAGGGGTGAGTGTACGGATTGAGACGGAGTGAGTCGAGAGGTTTCTAACCGCCCTAAGGAGGCAAAAGTATAAAGGAAGCGGGAGGAGGCAGAAGGATAGGGGAAGTGGAGCGTGAGGGCGGTGGGTGAGAGAAGAGTACTGGATTGTACAGTGGAGAGGACTAGGATATAGGAATCGGGGAGTAATGAGGTTCGGATGAGGGAGGAGGTGTAACATAACAGTAGGGGGAGGTAAGTTGGAGGGGGCGGAGAGTGTAGTTGCTTGGGATTAGAATGGCACAAGAGTAGATGGTAGCGTGTGGTTTAGGATGGGAGAGTAGGGGCATGTCGGTGAGGTGTAGTGTGAGTCGCCGATGTTGGTGACGTAAGATGGTGGTATTTGTGTGAGTGCGTAGCTTGATGAGGTCGAGAGGTGGAGGAGAGAGTATGAGTCGCCGAGGTTGGTGACGTGAGATGATGGCACTTGTGTGTATGCGTTGCCTAATGAGGTCAAGAGGTGGAGGAGAGAGTATGAGTCGCCGGTGTTGGTGACATGAGATGATGATACTTGTGTGTGTGCGTGGCCTAATGATACTTGCATTCTTCTATAAAAGATTACGAGTTCGAATTAGATTATAAATTTTGTTATAAACTTGTATTACAATTATTTTTCACGTACCAACTTCAATAACCCTTGAATAAAATGAGAAATTCCGAATCACGAACAGTGGTTGAAATCTCGATTTTCTCGCAGTGAGTTTAATTTTTAATATCTTGATTGTGCTCTCAAGAATCTTCAATGCTGTTTATTAATCTGCACACAACAAAGAAAAAGGAAGAAGAAGAAGAAGACACAAGTCAACTTTTCAATGGGAGGCACCAGAGTCATGCATGCTGCTAAACAAGAGTAGAAAAATGTCTATGCTGCTTTTTAAATCTTCACAAAAAGAAAGAAGAAGAAGAAACGACTTAACTTTTCAATGGGAGGCAACAGACTCATGTCTGCCGGCAAAAAGTGTAAAAAAAAAAAAGTGCTATCTCCTCTATATATAAATACCAAATACAGATAGAATCAGATGGAAATGTACAATTTTAAGTTGTTCAGCTAATGGGAACCAATCTCAAACATTGGAAAAGTTAAATACACCAATCTGCAAAGGTCTCATCTCTCAAACCTGCAGTCAACAAATACTCCTTTCTGAACCTAAATTCGTATAGCAGCACAAAATCCATCCTGGTAAGGAGGGGACACTGGAGGGGTGCGCTTCTTTCCTGAATATGATTTGATCGATCCATGGAGTCATACAAATCCTTCGGAAAAGGAATTTTGTTCTGTTCTCATTCGATTTTAAGGTGGTACATTCAAGCAAAATCTTATCTCGACTCCTTAAAGTTGTTGGCAAAGGTAGAGCAATACAGCTTGAATTCTTTAGTCTTTGCACACAAGTTTTCTTTTTCCCTCTTTTTTCCTGATAATGCACTTTAGGTTTCCTTGTTAGTACCTTCACGTTCGGAGTATATCTGGAAAATATTAAGTTATTGTTAGAAGTTAAACTCCAGAATATCATAAGAAGAAACATGTAGAATCCAACAATTAGTCATGCTAACTTAACCCCAAGTTGTACATATAATCACTTTACTTGAAAGACGAGATAACAGGAGGAGGACAGTGGCAAGAAAGTATTCGGACACAGATGCAGCATAACTAAACTATCAGCAAGAGGCACATTAAACAGTTTCTGAGGCCACCAGTTAAGGCATTTATAAATTTTGTGCCTCGTGCGGAATTTGCATGAAACTAGTATATCTAAAAAAAGGGAAAACAAAATAATGTAAACAGAAGGGAAGCCTGATCTCTAACAATAATCAGTAGAGAATTATTTCATATATAAACAATCATATATATACCTTTAGCTTGTGCATTTAAAACTCACGGAACAGGTAATTTTCGCATTATGCCAAGTTTCCGTAATTCTTGCAGCTGAAAGGCAATATGTCGTATAAATATGAGCCCCTCTTCTCCATTTTCAAGGTAGTTAAAAGAGCGCTCAAGAAAATTGCAGTCAGCCTCAAGTGCCTCCAACCTTTCACTGAGGTCTGAGATTTCATTTTCCAAAGCGACCAATTTATTGTCTCTATACGTGGAATCTTTATGCTCGTTGGGAATGCAAAGATTCTTTTCTTCACCAACAACTTGATTTTTTCCATTTGAAAAGGTAGACCCTTCTTTGACAAGAAGCCCAGGGTCAGGCATGGTTAAGTCTTTCTGAATTAAAATTCCATTCTCTTTCATCTGACCATTTATCTCAATTCCATCACCATTGGGAAAATGTATCTTTCTTTCAATTTCTTCTTCAGAACCCTCCGCATCAAATGCATCAGTTAAAGTGCCATTATCAGCACATTGATAAAGTTTCCTCTCCAAACACTTTAAACATTTTGCAATATAAAGCTTTTCGTTCTCAATATCAGGCCATGAAGAGCGTATAAAACTAGGCTCGTACATGCCTTCGATGGTACTAGAACCCGTAAAGTCAAAAGGAGCCTTTGGATTTGCTTTTGCAGGAACAGTCTCACCCAACAATTCATCAGGCAACTTTAACTTACAAATTTCTAGCTCTGCCTCCAGATCTTGTATCTCCTTTTCCTTTTCAGCGAGAAGGTCGTTAGCTTTCTCCAGGGCATCTACATCATATTCAGCTTGCTCTTCCATCATTCTTAAGTACTGCAGTGCCTCCATATGCAGTGCTGCCTTCTCCTCTTGCAACCTTGTTATCATGGCCATTGCTTGATTTGCAGCAATAGCAGCAGCATTTCTTTCTTCTTCTAACTCCTTATACAAAGCATTAAGGCATCTTCTGTCATACTCAACTTGTTGTTTCAACCGCTCAACAAGACTTTCGCCTTCCATGTCACTTAAATTGCTTCCATCAAATGATGTAAGGTCAGCAGAGTCATAAGTTTGTTCCATCAAGTCTGACTGATGCATATCCAGGCTTCTGTTTGAGATAAAAGCATCAACTATTTGTAATTGATCACCAGCATGGTCTGGCACATGTGGTGTTAGATTATTTAACAATAAATCAATCCCTTGTGTGGAAAAGTTTTGTGACAACATTAGCTTCAAAGCATCATTAGCTCCATTTTCATTAACGGAAGGGTGTTCTGCAACATCATCATACAATTTTCTCTCCTTAATACTGACAACTGACCCATTTATGTTAGTTTGAGCTCCATAAGGTAAATGTACAGGAGCAAGGCCATTGATGATTCTTGCTCCAGTTGTAGTTGCCAACTTCAATATTTCCTCATCCTTATCATTGGAAACATTTTCAACATTACTTACTCCAGTAACATCTGCTGCTAGAAACCATTTCAAATAGGATGAATCAGTTAAAAAACACATAGAAACATGTAAAAACGGAACCATGGGCAGCCACCCTCACACAAAAAAGAAAAAAGAGCTTACAGTTATTGGATGATTTTATAACAGGAACTTCCATGACATCAAATGATGGGCAAACATCGACTAGGGAAATAAGCTCAGGGATAACAGTAGGGTTTGATTCCTGAGAGAGAGATGAACCTCCAACAGGAATTTCAACTGGACTGGATGGTAGAGGAATATCATCTAGTGAAATAAGCTCTGATAGCAATGAGGTACAGGTTTTCTCATCAGATTGCTGTAAGTTGTGCTCATCCAAGTTGTGCCCAATAACAACATCTGGGGTCAAACATCTCACATCACGAGTTTCAGTCACACAAGTCTGAGGGCATGAATCCATAGGTAATGATCCAGCATTAGCACAATCGTCGATCATCTTTGTTGGCAACACATCATCAAATGTTCTCTTGAATGGAATTCCAGAAGTATGAATCGTCGTAGACTGATCTGGCCCAGGAACTACACTTTTAACATCATCATCATCAGACAATGGAAATTCAGACTCAGAATCAGATGTGATCTTGAGCTCTGTATATCCTACATGGGACATGGGATCACCTTCACTTTTTCCAGCATAATGAGATGAAGCAGAAAACTTATCTCTCATCTTCTTCAAGCTATCACGACGACTGAGACGACGTGGCAAAGGAATATTTGGTTTATTAACTGCATTCCCAGATAACCTTAGCTGAAGCAACCTTTGGACATTTTGCCTAGATCGCCAAGGCTTATTGCAACATGAACACAACCTTGTGCCAACAGACGCAGGAGTCAAATCCCGGTTCAGAAACTGGCGTTGTAAGCCATGAGGTCCGCAGCCACAAATATCGACCCCAATCTTACCCAGGAACAACCTGTGCATATCGGGGTTTGGTTTATTATTGGTGCTGAATGACAAGAGACAATTGTCGCACATACCACGGCCATCAGCAAGCTTACTGTGAACCTGACAAGAAAGTAGAGTTGAAATTTCGGATGTGTGGTCACTGCAAAACAGTTTCCGGTAAAAATCAGGTTTCTCTTTGCCCCAAGAATGGTCAATTCTGGAACACAAGACGCAAGGTATTTGCAAATCACAGTAACGTGCAAATTTTGTTGCAAGATACGAGAATACAGCATCAATGAGCAACAAAAATATCAAGAACCATTCACAAGCTGCAGATTTTAGAATTGCTGCAAATCCCTTCCTCTGTACTTTAACATATGAAGTCCCATTGGAAGCCATTTCCACTTGATTCTCACTATAAGAACATAAAACTCAAAACTGGAAGGAAGAACAAAAGCTTTAGTTGATCCAGAATGTAGAACTTTGGATCCTCCCTGCGCAAAGTTCCCCAGTTCAGCATAATGTTCTGTGTTCCACCAATAGAAAATGAGTAATTGATGAGCTATAACATATTTATACACACATACATATAGAAATACATCTAAGCAATAAAATGAGCAGAAAAACGGAAACGTTAAGAAAGAACAGTAAAAATTTTAGATCAAAGTCAAAGGTAAGAAACTAAATAAATCAGAAAATCAGAAAAGATAAGCAAACACCATACAAATTACCAGATTCTCATTAATGGATCAAAAAAGCAAAAACAAAAAATTCAACGCAGTGGGGAACAGGTTGAATAAAAATAAACGTAATGACGCCATGTCATAGCCATAAAAGCAATGAAAGAAGACAAATTGACAAGTACAAATCATATTGAAAATAAATGATTGCAAAAGCTGTGACCAACCAACCATCTAATATAATGCCAAAAACAACCAACAATAATATACTTTTCTCAGTAAAGCCGAAATCAACCACCTAACCTCTTGATGTGAGAAACCTAATTTCAATTTAAGCTCATTGACTCAACAACTTGTAAACAAAAGCAAATGAAACAAATGCGTTCCCAAATCGCGAATCGATCTACATAATTTCCAGAAAAAGAAAACGGCAGACGAATGTTACAGGTTATGAATTTCACAGAGATTACATCCATCAACAAAGATCAAATAGCGAAAACACATTAGAGGGAAAATGAAAATGACTACCTGCACTGGAGCTCGATGGAGGATCCGAAGAGAGGAAAATTCAAAACTAAAAACACATCGAGAAATTCAAATTTAAAGAATAAATAAATAAATAAAGTGAGAGTTTCAGAGAAAAAAAAGAAGACAAGGTGAAAGAAAATACAGAGAAGAGAAAATTACCAGAGAGACCGTGTCGGGGCGTCCGGGAAAATGATTGACCGTTGAAGCTGGTAACTAACAGTTTTGATTTGTTTGTTTCCTAAAATAAGAAAAAGGAAACAAGCTTTGTGGTTGACCAATTTAAAATACTTTTTTTAATCATTATCATAATAATTTTATCATAAATATAATTAATTAATTAAATTATAATTGCATTTTTTTTTTGCGTGAATAAAATTTAAATTTTTATTATTTTCGTTAAATTTAAAATTAATAATTTAAAATATATTTAAATAAATTTATATTAAAATTAAATTTTTTTAAAATAATCTATCACTATTTAAAAAATACACATAAATTAAAATTTTTAAAAAATAAATTTTTAATAATTATATAATATTTAAAAAATAAAATATAAATTAAATATAATTAAAAATAAAATTTTATTTAAATTTAAATTAATAAATAAAATAAATTATAATTTCTACGTTAATATTCAACAAATTAATTTTTATTTTTTTTAAATAAAGTCACGTAATTATAAAAACTTCGATAAAAAAAATATTTGGCATCAAATACTCTCTCCATTGTTAGATTGACTGAAATGATTTTTGAAAAACCTTAGTTTTAATTATCATCAATTGTTCGTCACTCTTAATTTACGTCTCGATTAATGTTATTTCGTGAATTTTATAAATACTACCTAATTGAAATAAGATTCACATCTTTATTTATTTTATAAGAAAATTTTATGAATAATTTCATATTTATCTTTAAAAATAATAGTTATTTTGTAAAAATTTTGAGTAAGAACTAATAAAAAATATCGGACTAGTTGACCATCAAATAACGTGGCTACTTACTCTAATATAAAACAAGATAATAAGAATAATGTGATTATAGTGTAAGATTAAAAAATTATTTATATCTTAAGACCCATCAAGAAAATGTAGAATCGTTTAATTTTAAGTAATATTAAATTTAAATTTTACGAAATATATTGTATATACCTTTAAAAATAATAATTGTTTTATAGAAGTTTTGAATCAGATCAATAAATAAGTGTTATATTAATTGACCATATAATAATATAGCTACTAATTTTAGTATAAATTAAGATATTAAAAAAATATGATTATAGTATAAAATTTAATAATTATTTATACTTAAAATTCATCGAGAAAATGTAGATTTAATACGATTCTGATTGATATTAATTTATCGATGATTAATTGTGTATTTTATAATCAGTTTTTAAAAATCTAAACATAATATATGTGTAATATAAATTATATGATTCGAACAGTTAGGGATTAAAAATTATTTTTTAAAAAATTAAAATATATATTTAAGCCTAAAGAAAAAAAATATGAAATTAGAAAAGAAGAAAAATATATATATAAATCTATATTTAAAAAAAAAAAATATATATATATATATATATATATATAGAAGTAATAGCAAAAAACACGGCGTGAAATCTATATTAATATAATTAATTTTTAATTAATTGTAGTTTATATAATAATTAATTTTTGAAATTATAAATTAATTATGTATAACACGTCTAGAGAAATTGCAGAGAATCCCCACTACGTCAACCAATCCCTGTGCCTCAACTTGCTCTGTTAAGCCTGACGGAAAGGAGGAGGGAGTTACAGTCTGAGCGGAACTCATCATCTCTTCTTCTTCTTCTTCTTCTTCTTCTTCTTCATTCTCTCTCACCAATCGCCATTCTCATCCTCTCTCTCTTTCTCTTTCTCAGACTCCATCTCTGTTTTCTCCTCCGGAGCTGTCACCTGAATGCATCATCAAACCATAGCCTATAACTCCTCCATCTCTCAACACCATGTCTCATCCGCTCCAAACCTTAAACCTCTTTTCCTCCCGTCAATTCCACGCTTCATCTCCTTCCGTTCCGTTCTGCACTGCCGGAGACCTGAAATTTCCGTTTCAATCTCCTCCTCAAACCCTACAGTCCACCGCTGGACTCCTAATACTGCCACCTCCTTCAACAAAACAGTAGATGTCGCTACTCTTGGTAACCTCTGTGTCGATATTGTGCTCAATGTTCCTAAATTGCCTCCGTCCTCCTTCGAAGCCCGCAAGGCTTACATGGAACGTATATCGGCTTCTCCTCCTGATAAGGTTGGTTAAGCTGAAATTTGACTCTCTGTTAGTGATTAACGCTTTTTCTTTCTCATTTTTCCCTTGTATTTTTCTTCTTTGTCTCCAATCTATGAGCATATATTGTTTAAAATTAAGATATTGTTCACAAGGTTGACAAACTCGGTTATGCATTTTCACTATTAGCAAGGGGAAAGAGCAATAGAATGAAGAATGAGCCGTAACATACTTTTTTTTATGCTACCGACTTGTTTATGACCTGAGGATCAGTAGATTTTTCAGTGCTATTTGAATATCCTGTATTTGATGTTCCTATATTATCAGTTTGAGATGGTCAAACGCTGGATTTTGCCAGTCATATGCCCTAGTTTTGTAATTGCTATTATCTCAATTTGGCTGTACCTTTCAAGATATTTTAAGCTTATGTTTCGAACTAATGAAATTGATTTGTGGAATTCATTTGATAAAAAGTGATAATTGTGACAAATTCCATATGGAATCGAGGGAATATTTTAACTTCCACCAATTTCACTTGAAATTTTTAGGAGGTCAGTTTTTATTAGTTTGTGAGAAATTTGCATTTTCTCGTAGTTAAAATAGATATAGATTTCCAAATGAAGTTCATTTATTCAAAATATGGCCTAAATTTATATTCTTATTGTTTTTAAGAAACACTTCATAATTGTTTTTTCTTTTTGCTAAATTGCAACATCTGATACAGCAATAATGTTGTTCTGTGCACAGCAATACTGGGAAGCTGGTGGCAATTGCAATATGGCTATTGCAGCTGCCAGACTAGGACTTAATTGTGTTGCAATAGGTCATTTGGGTAACGAAATCTATGGGAAGTTCCTTCTTGATGTCCTTCATGATGAGGGAATTGATATGGTTAGGATGAGGGAAGAAACTGATACCATTTATAATACTAATGCCTGTTATGAGACACTCTTATGCTGGGTCCTAGTGGATCCTTTGCACAGACATGGATTTTGCAGGTAAAATTATCATTTTTTTTTGTTCAACCTAAAATCCTACTAGGATTTAGTGAAACAATTGCCTCCATGGGCTTTTTGTAGTTGATTGGTATATAGATTTTTTTATCAAGAATAGGTAGCTGAATATTTTGCTTTTCAGTCGAGCTGATTTTACCAAGGAGCCAACCTTCAGCTGGCTGAGCAAACTATCAGAAGAAGTAAAGATGGCCATCAAAAGGTCAAGAGTCCTTTTCTGCAATGGCTATGGCTTTGATGAGCTTTGCCCTAGTCTTCTAACATCAGCACTAGATTATGCTACTAAAGTTGGGACAGCAGTCTTTTTCGATCCTGGCCCACGTGGAAAGAGTCTTTCAAATGGGACACCTGCAGAACAAAGAGCACTTAGCCAATTCTTGAAGATGAGTGACGTTCTTCTTCTGACATCTGATGAGGTTTGAATAGTTACTCTAGTTCTCATAGAATACATAATTTTCTTCTCTATCTACTGAGCATGTATCTCTTATCAATTTTTTTAATTGATGAGATTGTGTCATTTGTTTCCGTCCTCTATGATCATACTCATTCCCACCCTCTGCAACTTGGTTCACTATTCTCCCCTAACAGACGATCTCTCAGTTACCCTGTTTTTTTATCTCCATCTCCTACCTCTCACACGCTGTCCCTAAAAGAATTATAGACAAAAGTGGATATTTTATGACCTGAAGGTGCTTTTTAATATTTAATTGTGACTTGCCTGTTTTGTCTTTGTTCTATCTGTAGGCCTACATATCCATTTCCTCTTTTGTACTGAAGGTTGACTGCAGTGGTATTCTTTGATTCTTGGATATTCATTTTTTTTTGTTAGTTCCCCAATTGAATGACCCCTCCCACCCACCTTCTCGCCGTCTCAACAGCTTATAATTCCCTCCTCCCTCAACCGCATAAAAACTCCCCTCCGTGGAACCATCTCCATCTCCATCTCCCACCTCTCCCACGCTGTCCCTAAAAGAATTATAGACAAAAGTGGATGTTTTATGACCTGAAGGTGCTTTTTAATATTTAATTGTGACTTGCCTGTTTTGTCTTTGTTCTATCTGTAGGCCTACATATCCATTTCCTCTTTTGTACTGAAGGTTGACTGCAGTGGTATTCTTTGATTCTTGGATATTCATTTTTTTTTTTTTTTGTTAGTTCCCCAATTGAATGACTCCTCCCACCCACCTTCTCGCCATCTCAACAACTTATAATTCCCTCCTCCCTCAACCGCTTAAAAACTCCCCTCCGTGGAACCACCCAAAGTCTCTTGCTACCTCCTTCATGCCTCCAATCCAGAAAATGAAGGGGAAAAGGGATTTTAAACATGTCTTGAAGAAAGCAGAATTGTGCACTTAAGTGACTGAAACCAAACTTCAAAAAACTTGTTGCATATAGAAACACATCTTTACAGAAAGTGTTGATCTAGTTCATCTAACAAGAGCTGGAAGCATTTTGTGTCACTTTTTTCAGAGTTAGTGTTTTGTGGTCCTAGCTCAATTGGATCATAACCCAACTTTTCAGTTTCAAAATTCACAAGTCGACGAAGTAATCTTTAGATTGTTTGTTACTTCTGAGAAAGATACTTGATGCTTTGGAAAGTATATACCACTGTGTTTTTGTACTAAAATTTGAGATGGATGCCTTTAAAGAAGACTTAGACATGGTGAAACCCGTAAATGTTGATTGTTGTGCTATGCATTTTTTATTTTCCCATTTGATCATTAGGTGTTCTCCTAGGAGTTGTCGGATTCTTATGGCCTTTTGTCCATTTTTTCACTGACTAAAATTGAACAAGTGAAAACAGTCAGGGCCCCATTGTTTGTCATTCATGCCAATTGGTTTGTGTTTATGCACTTCTTTTCTAAGTCCATCTCTCTCTACTTCTTTTGATGATTTCCAGGCTGAATCCTTGACTGGCATTGAGAATGCTGTGCAAGCAGGGCAAGAGTTGTTGAAGAGAGGGGTACGCACAAAATGGGTGATTGTGAAAGTGGGTCCCAAGGGCTCAATTCTAATCACCAAGTCAAGCATATCTTGTGCACCTGCATTTAAGGTATGAGTTACTATGTTACATTATTTCTCCAGTTAGTTTGCTAAAGTACTCTTGACTGTCCTTTAAATTGTGCTTTCCAGCCAGTATAATTTCACACGACTACCTGAATAAACATATCTCTGAGACATTGAGCATTTCTCCTCAAGACTAATCTGAAATTTGTTATTTTACATCAGAACATTCCTTTAACTTCACCTTATTTCAAGAAAAAAAATCTTTTAACTTCACTTAACTAACCCTTAGTGGATTATTTTCTTAAAATTATTATTTGACTGTTTGATCTTTGAAAATGTGATCAGGTGAATGTCATTGACACAGTTGGATGTGGAGATAGTTTTGTAGCTGCTATTGCATTTGGTTTTATACACATGTTGCCGCTGGTTAACACGTTAACAATAGCAAATTCTGTCGGTGCCGCAACTGCCATGGGTTGTGGGGCTGGTAGGAATGTGGCAAGACTTGAGCAACTGATCGAACTCATGAAGGCATCAAATCTCAAGGAGGATGATGAATTTTGGAAAGAATTACTAGACAAAAATTATGATAATCAACAAATTTCGGTTCTTTCAAAAACTACCATAAACGGAAGCAAAAATATGCTAAACCACCTTAATTTGCAAAAGGTGGTTTCTGAATTGCTCCCAATGCTTGAATCTGCTAGGTGCGAAGGAAAATTGCCACCGTGATGCACTCTAACTTGTTCTACCTTCTTAGCATAGATTTCAACTTTTCAGGCAGAATTTGAGTTCTCATCTTGATCACCTTGGCCCCCTTAATGCCATGGAGTCTTCTTATGCTTGGAATGCGAGACGATTATCCGTTGGGGTTTGCTTCCAGCAGAATTGTATATTGAGGTAAGCTTTATTCAAGCGAAGACTGTATGCTGACAGCTTATAAGAATATGGTCTTTTTAGGTTATAGTTTAGAGGTAGTGATGGTGTGGCCGGCAGCTGACTTCCAGATAAGGTTCTCCCAGCAGCCCTTCTTTACATACCTATACTGGGTAAAGATCATAAAATTTATGTCATTTTTTTTTCTTTTGCAGCTGAATTCTTCTCAGCTTGAGATCTTTTTTATGTTGTGACTACAAAGTGATACTTGTGAGAGGTACAAAGAAATTTCTTTTGTAGTGATTGTATTGGCTTTTTTCTTTGTTTGCCCATGTGGATCATGAAGATACAGTACAGATTGCAATTGGAAATCTTTTAGACATATATTTCTGTTAGTATATATATATATATATATATATGTGGGTTTGTTGTATATATAGATTTCACCAACATTTAAAGATGCAGAGAACAAAAATACCATATATCTAACATGTTGTAATACTTTAAGGAGTCACCAGCAGAGAATTTACAACAATACTTGTAAATTTTGTGTTAAATTTTCATGGATATTACTAGAAACATAAATTTCATGAAAATTCTGTAATGAAATATAATTAATTATTCGTTATTTATTTAATATAATAATCAACACCAATTAATTAATTATTAGTTAACATGTAGAATTCTCTCTAAATTCTAATTATACATGTAATTGCGTGTATATTAATAAAGGAATTAAATTAACAGAAATTATATAATCTAATACATTACTATTAGATTCTCCTTAAATTCAACTATGGTTAAAAATATTTTATAATAACTGTAGCTTAATATGTAATTATTAAGTATTAGATATTTATTAATTAATTTTTTTTCACGTGAAAAAAATTAAAGGAATAACTTTTTGTAAATTTTTTTTTTAAATTTAGAATTACACTAATATAATCATGCCTAAAACAGAAAAAAAATATACATATTTATATATATATCGTTATATCTTAAATTCAAATTCTGATATAAAAAATTAAAAGTAATAACCATTTAATTATAAAGAAATTTATTTTAAAGTTACCTTAATTTAACCTCTAATTATAACTTAACTTTATGTTAATTTCAGTCATTAATCAATGGGCGTCCGATAGTATGATAGTCTTCCAGTGGGACCCACTGAATATATATATGTATATGCACATCGGTTGGTTATGAGGAGAAGGGTATTTTGGGGCTTTTCTAAAATATAGGAAGGAGAGTCAGGAAGGAAATGACATAAATACCCTCAAACTTTGAACCCTAGGTCGGTGCCCCTTTTGCCTCTTCCCTTTCTTTACCCTTCTCTTTTCAAGCTTTTCCCTTTAACACCCTCCACCCCGCCAAGCTCTTAACTTAATCCTCATCTTCTCTCTCTCTCCTTATTCAAATTTCTCAACCCCTGAACAGTAATGCTCTTACCTCTGATCACCCACTTGATCAAACTTTTTATGGGTCTTCTTTTGATGTTCGTTTAATCAATTTCTTATCGCCGGTTTTTCCTGTTCCTTTTTCTTTTTTTGTTTTTAGTTTGTTAACTCTCTGTTTTTGATGAGTTTCATTTTTTCTGCAGGTTGGGTTGTTGAATTCCTGAATGAGTCTCGTTTTAACGTGAGTTCTATTATTATTATTTTTTTTTTTGGGAATTTGTTATCGTTTTCGTGTTTATTATGGACAAACTCGTTTTTGTTTGGTTGCTGAGAAAAAGAGAAGGAAAACGCAAGAAGAAAATAAGTGTGTCCGACACCCATGTTGCATGTTTTGTTCTTTTATTCCTTAAAAAAAGTTGTGAAAGAAACTAATGTTGCGAAATTTAGTGGCATTGGGCTTCGGTCGAGAGTTCCGGGTTGTTTTTTTCTCGGCCGTTGCGCTCTGTTTGGTTGCTGAGAAAACTGAGGTTGACGAAACGAGGATATACTTAAATGACAAGAAACTGCAATGTAACTAAGGTTGTGTTTTGAATTAGTGTAATTAAACTCTCACTCATATGATTAACAACAACTAACGGGAAAATAGAAACAGGAACCAAAACAAAAAGTGAGATCTTTAGGACTCAAAGTTTGGATAGCTGTAATTAGGGGTTATAAGTGTTGATATGTATCATGTTTATTTATTTGTCTTTTATGATGGGAAAATCTGTTCTATGATTTTCACTTGCCTGCTCTTGTTTTTCTTATGTTTATTTGTTATTTTTTTGAAAGCTTGGTTGCTTGGAATCCAAGCATCAAAAGAAAACTGGGGCATATTGGATTCATTTTTCTCCTGATTTTTCACTGAATGGAATGAAGATTTGGATAATGGTATAGTTTAGTGTAGTGTTTTTATGTTCTCCTACTATTACAAGCTTGTCTGTATTGTGTATTTTCAGTTCTTAGAGGAAAATGAAGATGTTGATTCACATATATTTTATCACATTAACAGGTCTTCTTGATGCATACACATTGTGGGTGGAGGTCTCTTCTGGATAGTACTGGAAATTGTGGTAACTGTGATTGATTGTTTGAATAGTTATGGCAAATTCAAAGTTGCCAGTCGAGCAAAATTTGGATTCATCATTAGTGGCAGATGGGTATGAGGGGATTGGACATGATCACAATTTGGCTATGGATTCGAGTCATAATTCAGGTTCGGGTGACTTGCATATGGGTACTCACGGTAACCCCAACTTGGGTTGGGAACATGCAAATGGTGATGGACTAGAGCTTGGTTATACCAAGGAGAATCACATAGCTCCTCAAAATCCATACATTCATCAGGTTAAAGATGATGGAGAATATTTAGATAGAGTTGATAATCCTGCTGGTGTTAACAACCTTAATGGCGATATTCAGGCCTATGATAATCAACTCGCTCTTAGTCATCACTTGGCTTTGTCAGAGAATCATGAAATGACCAATGTTGGTTTCGGAAACCAGGATGTTGCTGAGAATGTAGATGTAAATATGGAGGAAAATCAGGAGAGGAGTAATGTAGTGACAACAGAAAGTGTTGAGCAGGCTGAGTTAGTGTTAGATCCTCCTGTCCTTCAAATCCGATCTTTAGCTCAAATGGAGAACCATGAATTGACAATTGGACAAGAGTTCCCTGATGCAAAGAGCTGCCGGAGGGCAGTGAGAAATGCTGCAATTGCTCTGCGGTTTGAGGTCCAGACTTTCAAGTCAGACAAGACTCGTTTCACAGCTAAATGTGCAACAGAAGGATGTCCTTGGCGAATCCATGCTGCTAAGCTTCCAGGGCTTCCTACCTTCTCAATTAGGACTATCCATGACCATCATACTTGTGTTGGGATTGCACATTTGGGTCATCAACAAGCCTCAGTTCAATGGGTTGCAGATACATTGGCAGAACATATCAAGCAAAATCCCCAATGCAAACCAAAGGAGATACTCGAAGAAATTCACCGGGTTCATGGGATTACACTATCATACAAGCAAGCCTGGAGGGGAAAAGAACGGATCATGGCTGCTATTCGCGGCTCATTCGAGGAAGATTATCGCCTTCTTCCTCAGTATTGTGATCAAGTTCAAAAAGCAAATCCTGGGAGCATTGCACTGGTTTATAGCAACCCTAATGATGGCAGTTTTCAGCACTTATTTATTTCCTTTCAAGCATCAATCTATGGGTTCCTAAATGCCTGCCGACCCCTCATTGGACTTGATAAAACTTGTTTGAAAAGCAAGGACCTTGGCAGCATACTTCTTGCCACTGGTTTTGATGGAGAAGGTGCTGTTTTTCCTTTAGCATTTGCAGTGGTTGATGAGGAAAATGATGATAACTGGACGTGGTTCCTCTTCGAGTTACATAAGCTGCTCGAGATCAACACAGATAACATGCCAAAGCTCACAATTTTATCAAACCGGAAGAGATGTATCGTGGATGGCGTAGAAGCCAACTTCCCAACTGCATTCCATGGATTCTGCTTACATTATCTGGCTGAAAGTTTCCACAAGGAATTCAACAATTCAATACTACTTCCCCTTTTTTGGGAAGCTGCAGCTGCTCTCACAGTCATCGAATTCGAAACAAAAATCCTTGAAATTCAACACATATCACCAACTGCAGCCTTGTGGATTCAAAACATTCCTTATACCTTATGGGCAACATCACATTTTGAAGGAAAAAGGTTCGGACACCTAACTGACAACGTAGTCGAATCACTTAATACTTGGATATCCGAAACCTCAGGCCTTCCTATCATTCAAATGATAGAGAGTATCCGTAGGCAAATGATGAGTTCCTTCAACAAACGTCGCGAAACAAGCCTGCAGTGGACTGGGACGCTGGTGCCTTCCGCAGAAAGACATGTATTTGAAGCTGTGGAACTAGCACAGGCTTATCAAGTTATCAAAGCAAATGAAGCAGAATTCCAAGTTATAACTGACAATGGAAGTTTCTTAGTAGATATTCGTATTCGACATTGTTTATGTCGCGGATGGCAGCTGTGGGGATTGCCCTGCACACATGCTGTAGCAGCTCTACTTTGTTGCAGGCAGAATGTTTATAGATTTACAGAGAGTTGCTTCACAGTAGCGAATTATCGAAGGGCTTACTCGCAGTCAATATACCCAGTTCCTGATAAACGTTTGTGGAAGGATAAGAAAGAAGATGTTGGAGATAATATGATTATAAGGCCGCCCAAATCAGCTCGGCCTCCGGGATGGCACAGAAAAAGAAGACATCGGTTGGAGACCAGTGGTAGCAACAAGCGAGCGGTGCATTGTAGCCGGTGCAATCAGGCTGGACATTTTAGAACGACATGTCCGGTTTCTATGTAGATCTAGTTACAAATTTTATATCGAGAATATATAAAAATGTACAGTCGATTTAAAAATAAAATTACTTATAAAAAAAAAATATATATCAACTATTTTTTTTATCATTTTAAATTTAAAAATATAAATAAATTTACATAATTTAATCATAAATGAAGGTAAATCACTGGGAGAAGGCAACTTGTGGGCTACTAAGGGGACTGTAGAAGGAATGAGCATTAAAGTTGGTAAAACACAGAGAATTAAGTTTAATATAAAGTGAATTGAATTTCTGAGTAATTTACTTCTCATAAAACTGCAAAAATTTGCAAATGGCAATATATGACTGATTAGATATGTCATAGGTCAAAATGTTGACTGGAATATTAGGTTTATGGAGATATAATTAATTACTTATATACTAATTAGCTAATCCGTATATCAATTTTAATTATGGTCTTAGCGGTCCAAATATATTTATTTTAAAGCTCGATATTTTGTTAAATTTATTTTATTAAAATACTATATAATAAAAAATAGTAACACGAAGTTCAGAATGTTTTTCATCGTTTTATATATCATCGTTTGAATTCTACAAATCAATCTCGTTTAATGTAATCTCAAAAACTAATCAATTCTTATTTTCTTTAACTTATAATATATTCCAGAGTGTAGAAATAAAATTTATATTAAAGTTTAAATTTTTATTGTATGTTTTTTCTAGAGCCGCCTCGTTGTCCTAAAACGATGACGTTTCATTCTGCGTGCAGTGCAAATGGAAGTCAACAATGTTTACTCGATGTTATTAGTAGGAGCATTAAGTAAATATTATTGACTTTCACTTGTACCGAATGTACTAACAAAATGTCATCGTTTAGGAGGACGAGGTGGGTCTAGAAAAATACACAATAAAACTCAAAACTTTAATATAAAATGCCATTTGTATGTATGTGTGTATATATATATATCTCGTTTTGAACAGATGCACAACCCTAAGGGTTAGAGAAACATGAGAAAATTAAATTGAATAAAATAAAATAGTATAGAGATAAAAAAAAAATATTTAAATTAATATCACGTGTTAAATCTAGTGATATATATAGTAAATATGTTAATAATGTCAATAAAAATTTAATATATATAATTTTTAAAAATAAATAAATAAATATTTATTAGGTTTTTTTTGTACGTAAAAATAATTTAAATTTTTTAAAAATAAATTTATATCAAATTTAAATTTTTTTAAAATAATTTACTATAATTTAAAACATAAATATTAATTAAATTATTTTTAAAATAATTTTTTATTAATAATATAATATTCAAAAATAAATATATTTTAAATTTAATTAAAATATAAGGTTCTAACTACAAGGTTAATTTTTTTTTTTTTTTTTTTTTTGCTCCTTTTAACAATTAGAAGTGTGTTTGTACTTGATAGATGGGTCCTAATTTTGTTATGTGATTATGGAAATTACTTATGAATCTACTTTATACTACATATACATGTATGTATATATATATATATATACATATACATGTATATAAGTGTTTGTATAATAAGAAAAACTAATCCCTCAATCAAAACATGCATGCTTGAAATGTGGAAACACAATGCTATGCTAAAAGGTGCTTTGACTTTAAGCTTAATCTTTTTTGGTTATAATATAATTTTTTACATATATATATATATATAGGGGTAATGATTCCATTTGCTTTTCTCTTGTGTTTTCTTCTTTAATTGATTGGTGAGCTGATTAATATATTGATGTTGAAATATATATATATATATATATTGATATGTATGTATGTATGTATGTATATATTATATCATGGGTTTTCCAAAACAAGGTCCCAAAAAGCAGATTTTGACTCCATATTTTGCATTAAAACTTGTTACAAATTGGTTTTTCTTTTCTTCAACTAATGCAGATTTCTGGGGCCAGCCAGCCGTACAGAAATAAGTAATTTCTTATGCTTTTGTTGATAATATATATAAATATATAATATAATATAATATAATATATGTAAAGCTTTTGTTGATAATATGTATAGATATAATAATATAATATAATATATATATGTGAATTTTATGGTGGTAATCCATAATGGCTAATGTCCATAGGAATGTGAAAACTTAGCTGGATCTCATATATAATAATAATAATAATATATATATATATATATTTGCTGAAATGGGTCTGATAATAATTGTAATAACTTGGCTGTCTTTGCTTTTTATGTCTTGTATGTATATATGTATGTATACTCTGATTTGCTACTGGAATCATATACAGTTGATTATCTCAATCATGACTGAAATGGAATGTAGCACCCGGAAAGGAGGAGGAAAAAAAAAAAAAAAAAAAAAAAAAAAAAAAAAAAAAAAAAAAAAAAAAGAAAGAGGGGGGGGGGCCACGTCAGCAGCCACGTCAGCAGGCCCGGTCAGCAGTCCCGGCCAACCGGGGCCTGCCACGTGGCAAGATCGCGTCACTCCGAAAGGAGCCACGTTGGCGATCCGCGTGGGTGCGATCCGACGGCCCAGATCAATCACGCGATCGGACGGCCCAGATTCAAACGCACGGACGGCCCAGATTCAATCAAAAACGAACGGCCCAGATTAAAACGAAACGAACGGCTGTGATCAAAAGGCAAGGGGTTATAAATAGAACCCCCACACCAGACCAAAAACCCTAGCCGCCAGCCGGTAAGCTCCGTTTTTCCGTGATTTTTTGGCCCCCCGAGGGCCCTAGGGTTGTTTTCTGACAAGGACCAATGCGAGTGTGGCCGAATTCGGCCAAAAACGGCCGAAAACAGTCAACCCGAGGCGACTCGCCGCCGCCAGCGGCGGCGCCGTCGCCGGAGCACGGCGGAGCCGCCGTGCCGGAGTTGCGATTTGGGCCGAAAGAGGCCCTGGGCCTAATTTGGATTTTTTTGGAACCCGTGCAGGTACTGTTAGCGTGTTTCAGTTCCCCGGAAAAAATTCAGGGGAAAATTAGGGACAGCCTGCAGGCGCACTGTGAATCGTATTCGGATCCCGAAAACAAGTAAGGACCCCTCACCCTATTTCCTATCACGGTATTAAAGTTCAAAATGATAAAACAGTATTTCTTGAATTAACGCATGTGTGAAATTGCTTAAGGTTGCTAATGGAGCCCGAGTCTAGTGTGATTGATGATTTACTGTTATTTGGCCTGTTTACAGCTTTAAATGCAAAATGAGGTTTGATGTGTTCATTTTACAGATTTGTGTGCATGTACTACGTTTTTATTAATTATGGGTTGAATGACTGAAGAACTGATACTGTATGTTGTCTGTTCGGCATGAATTACGATTTGCTTGTTTAAATGTGAATTGATGATGCTTATTGAGGAAAAGGGAAATGAAACATTGTGTAGACTGATAATTGTATGATGGGGTCAGCCTGACTAGATATCCTGGGAGATGGTGGACGGACCGGGTCCGTAGGGAACCCTACCGGGATTGTGGTCTCACATGCCGGACGGGGTATGGAGATCTTATGGTTTTGGCGCCCATACCGGACGGGGTATGGGGACGACCAGTTTCACCCTCATACCGGACGGGGTATTGAGGTTTATGGTTTTGGCGCCCATACCGGACGGGGTATGGGGACGGCCCTGGAAACTGATTATGAATGTTAAAGGTTAACGGGTAGCGGGACCCCTAGGGACCCCCATGGATACTAGTAGGCTGGTAAATGAGAAAAAAAAGATATGTTGTACAATGATTGAATTACAAGAGGCGTGATAAGTGTTATGTTTTACAGCTTAGATTATTCAATGATTATGATAATGTTATTGTTTTTCTCATATTGTTTTCATAAATTCCACCAAGGTAAGTGGATGGTAAAAGTTTTATTATTGATAAAAGGTTTTGTTGTTAATAAACGAGTTTATTGTAAATTATGCTCCATTGGTCTTTTTGTGGTTTTCTACCCACCTTTATCTCCGTGACGGTGAGATATCGTGATGTTCTTACTGGGCTAGTGTAGCTCACTCCTTAATTAACCATTTCAGATCAGGAAGACATGGTTCCCGAGCCCGTTCCGCAGGAGGACGACGAAGGGGATGCCTAGAGACTCTGTAGTCATACGCATAGTTTATTTTCGAGTTTTCTTTCTTAGTTAGTTTAACCTTTTATATTTTAAGTACGTTTGTTTAGTTTTTCGTGTAAGGGATGTTAACTGAAATTTTGATCTCGCTTCCGCATTTGATATATTTAAATACTCATTTCATTTTAATATCTTCCGGGGCTGTTACAGTTGGTATTAGAGCCGCATTTCCTCGGACCCATCCCTTACACTATAGTCCTTTAAAGAAATACTCACCGATTGGTCGTTACTCAACCATTCCTTGTAAATGCAGGTACACAGAAATGAGGAGAGGAAGGCCCCCACTAAACCGAGCGGCCCAAGATAATTCGCTTCGGGAGGATTTGGACAGATTATATGAGATGGTGGAAGCTCTCGTAGCTGCTCAGCGAAGGCAAGAGGAGAGAAGAGAGTTACCCGGACCTCCTCCGCTAGCGCAGGTTGAGCCCCCGTTACAGCAGGCTGATCCCGAGCCACCCCGGCAGGAGCCTGTTCCTCCACAGTACCACCCGGCACCACAGCCGCGGTACGACCCGGTACCACAGCCACGGTACCAACAGGTACCGCCACAGCACATTCCAGTGCCCCCACCCCATCAGCAAGCGCCACCACAGGGTCCCCCAGTTCACCCTCAGCCGGCCCCAGTCCCTCTACCTCGGGACCCCGCTCCCTCCTTGATCGACCCTGGCTTCATAGAGAGGTACAGGAGACTGAACCCTTCTACTTTTTCGGGGGGATCCTCTTTTGAAGAGGCCCAATACTGGCTGGCGGAGACTGAGAGAGCCTTTGAGACCTTGGGAGTAATTCCTGAGCAGAGGGCTGCCATTGCCTCCTACATGCTGGTAGGGGAAGCAGTACGCTGGTGGGAGCTCAAGCGGGCCACCCTGCCTGTACCAGTTACTTGGGAGCAGTTCCTAGCGGCTTTCCATGCGGAGTATCTCCCTAAGCACATCCAACATTTAAAGGAAATTGAATTTGCTCAGTTGGTCCAGGGTAATATGACAGTGTCGGAGTATGCCCGCAAGTTCCTGGAGCTGGGCCGACATGCCCCGGAGACATTGTTGGATGAGGGCCGAAAGGCCAGGAAATTCCAGTGGGGTCTCCGCCCGGCGATCAGACAGCACTTGTTGGTGATGGAGCTCGAGACATATTCGGCAGTCCTGGCAAAGGCGCAGATCATAGAAAGGAGCTTCGACACCCGCCCTCAGCTAGCGGGAAGTTCTCGACCTTCAGCCCCGCTCCGCAGGCCAGCGCCTACCATGCCGGTCCAACCCAGCAAGAGACCCAGGCCTGCCGCTCAGGGCCCTCCTCAGGCTATGGGGGCAGCTCGTGAGAAGATCTGCCAGTACTGCGGCAGGGATCATGGGGACCGACCCTGCTACCGCCTCAACAACACCTGTCGCATATGCGGCAGTGCCCAGCACTATGCGAGGGAGTGTCCTAGGAACCAGAATCAAGGGAGGCCTCCAATCCAGGGCAGAGTTTACAACCTTACCCAGAAGGATGCCGATGCAGACCCGGACGTGGTACATGGTATGTATACTATCTCTGGCCACATTGCTCATATTTTGTTTGATACTGGTGCATCACATTCTTTTATTTCACATGTTCTTGCTTCCAAAATTTGTGTACCACCTGATAGACTTGATTCATTATTGTTTGTATCTACCGCTGGGGGGGAGACATTACTAGGAGAGGTTGTCTACAGGGCATGTGCCGTGGAGATAGCAGATAGGAAATTGAGGGTAGACCTGATAGGGTTAGACACAGGGGATTTTGATGTAATCCTAGGAATGGATTGGCTGGCGGCGTATCACGCCACCATAGACTGCTTTAATAAAAAGATTGTATTTAATCCTCCCAACGAGGAGCCATTTACAAGTTAATAAAATTATTCGGTACTGATTCTCCCTAATGACAAATTCTTTTCTTCTTAATTCCCAGTGCGTTGATATTGTATTTTCCCTAACTAGGTAAACCCAAGAAGGAAGTTTGTATCCAAGAGATTCCAGTAGTCCGAGACTTTCCAGACGTATTTCCGGATGAACTGCCCGGTCTACCAGGGGACAGAGAGGTCGAGTTCACCATAGACTTACAGCCAGGAACCCAACCCATCTCGGTAGCTCCTTACCGAATGAGCCGCATCGAGATGGAAGAGCTAAGGAAACAAATCACTGAGCTACAAAACAGTGGCTTCATTAGACACAGCATTTCCCCATGGGGTGCCGGGGTTACTTTTGCAAAGAAAGGAGATAGAACGTTGAGACTGTGTATTGATTATAGAAGGATAAACAAGGTAACAATTAAAAACAAGTACCCTCTCCCCCGGATTGATGACCTTTTCGATCAGTTGCAGGGTGCACAGGTCTTTTCTAAAATAGATCTACGATCAGGTTACCATCAGGTAAAAGTGAGAGCAGAAGACATCCCCAAGACGGCATTCCGAACCAGGTACGGACACTATGAGTTCCTGGTTATGCCGTTTGGGCTAACCAACGCCCCGGCCATCTTTATGGATCTAATGAACAGAATCTTCAGAGAGTTCTTGGATAAATTTGTCATCGTGTTCATCGATGATATCTTAGTCTACTCAAAAAGTAGAGAAGAACATGCTCATCATCTTGCCCAAGTCCTCCAGGTACTCAGGGAAAAGAAGTTGTATGCAAAGTTGAGCAAGTGTGGATTTTGGCTCGAGCAAACCGCCTTCCTAGGACATGTTATATCGAAGGAAGGGGTGTCGGTGAACCCCGAAAAGGTTGAAGCGGTACTTGGTTGGAAAAGGCTGACAACAGTTAAGGAAATTCGCAGTTTCCTAGGGATGGCGGGTTATTACCGCCGGTTTGTCGAAGGGTTCTCCAGTCTAGCGGCCCCTCTAACCCGACTCACAAAGAAGAATGCAAAGTTTGATTGGAATGAGAACTGCGAAAGGAGTTTTTCAGAATTGAAGAAGCGACTGACTACTGCACCCGTGCTGGCTCTACCGAGTGGATCAGGAGGGTATACAGTTTATAGTGATGCCTCCTATCTGGGCCTGGGTTGTGTCCTGATGCAGCATGGAAAGGTTATAGCATATGGGTCTAGACAGCTAAAGAATCATGAGAAGAACTATCCTACCCATGATTTGGAGCTTGCCGCAATCATACACGCCTTGAAAATCTGGCGCCATTATTTGTATGGAGAGACCTTTCAGATCTACACCGATCATAAGAGCTTGAAGCACATCTTCACTCAGAAGGATCTCAACATGCGTCAGAGAAGGTGGATGGAACTCCTCAAGGACTATGATTGTGACATCCTATACCATCCAGGTAAGGGCAACGTAGTAGCCGATGCCCTCAGTAGGAAGAGTGCAGGCACCCTAGCCCATCTGATGGTTTCGGAATGCAGGTCCATTGGGGCTACGCAGCAGGTTCAACTGCAAGATCTGAAGAGGGCCACATGTTTGAGCCACCTAGCAGTCCAACCCGAGCTAATCCAAAGAATAAAGGAAGCCCAGTCAATCGACTCCGCCCTAGTAAACCGCAAGAAGGATGCAGAACAGGGAGTGAACTCAGAATTTCAGATCTCTGCCGACGGATTGATTCGTTTCAAGGACAGAATGTGTGTCCCAGACGACAATGAATTAAAAAGAGACATCATGACAGAGTCCCATAGTTCAAGGTTCGCCATGCATCCAGGAAGTACAAAAATGTACCAAACTATGCGTCCCCGATTCTGGTGGAATGGGATGAAGAGAGATATAGCCGACTTTGTATCTAAGTGCTTGGTATGTCAGCAGGTCAAAGCAGAACATCAACGCCCAGGGGGGTTGCTTCAGCCTTTACCGATTCCAGAATGGAAGTGGGAACACATCACCATGGACTTCGTATCGGGACTACCCAAGGCACGATCGGGACACGATGCCATATGGGTAATTGTTGACCGACTCACTAAGTCTTCCCACTTCCTGGCCATCAGAATGACTGATTCGTTGGACAAGTTGGCAAGAATGTATGTCCGGGAAATAGTCAGACTGCATGGGGTCCCAGTAACAGTGGTATCCGACAGGGATCCCAGATTCACTTCTCGGTTTTGGAATAGTTTCCAGCAAGCTATGGGAACAAAGCTGTCCCTCAGTACTGCCTTCCACCCCCAAACCGATGGACAATCAGAGAGGACAATCCGTACGCTGGAGGATATGCTCCGAGCTTGTGTCCTTGACTCCGGAGGCCATTGGGACGACCATCTACCCCTGATAGAGTTTGCCTACAACAACAGTTACCAAGCAAGCATCGGCATGGCCCCATACGAGGCGCTATACGGGCGTCCGTGCAGGTCACCGATTTGTTGGGAGGAAGTGGGCGATAGAAGATTGTTTGGCCCGGATTTAGTGGAAGAAACCACGTCCAAGATAGTTAAGATCAAGAAGAACATCCAGACAGCTCAGAGTAGGCAAAAGAGCTATGCTGATACCCGGAGGAGAGACCTGACCTTTGAGAAAGGTGACCGGGTGTTTCTTAAAGTCACCCCCTTCAAGGGAATTAGTAGGTTCGGCAGAAGGGGAAAATTAAACCCCAGATACATTGGACCCTTTGAAATCTTAGACAAGATTGGTACCACTGCCTACAGACTTGCACTGCCCCCTGAGCTCTCCCGGGTTCACAATGTGTTTCATGTATCTATGCTGCGCAAGTACAATCCGGACCCTTCTCATGTCGTGGCTCATGAACCGCTCTCACTCCGAGAGGACTTGTCTTATGAAGAAGTACCGGTCAGTATCACGGACCGAGAAAGCAGAATACTCCGTAACCAGGAAATATCATTTGTAAAAGTCTTGTGGCAGAACCACACGCCTAGGGAGGCGACTTGGGAGCTGGAATCAGAATTTAGGGCCCAATATCCTCATCTGTTTGATCAAGAGTAATGAGGCAAATTTGGGGACCAAATTTCTTTATGGGGGGGAGAGTTGTAGCACCCGGAAAGGATGAGGAAAAAAAAAAAAAAAAAAAAAAAAAAAAAGGGGGGGGCCACGTCAGCAGCCACGTCAGCAGGCCCGGTCAGCAGTCCCGGCCAACCGGGGCCTGCCACGTGGCAAGATCGCGTCACTCCGAAAGGAGCCACGTTGGCGATCCGACGGCCCAGATCAATCACGCGATCGGACGGCCCAGATTCAAACGCACGAACGGCCCAGATTCAATCAAAAACGAACGGCCCAGATTAAAACGAAACGAACGGCTGTGATCAAAAGGCAAGGGGTTATAAATAGAACCCCCACACCAGACCAAAAACCCTAGCCGCCAGCCGCTCGCCGGAGAAGACGAACCAGAGGCCGACTGCCGCCACCCGCCGCCACTCGCCGCCGCACCGGGGAAATTTCCGACCGCCGATCGAGGTAAATTTCATACCCCCGACTCGTTTTTCCCCACTGATTCCTCCTATGGCCAAATCGAAGCCGAAATCCCGGCCAAACGGCCGGAATACGCGGCCGAAGCCCAGCGGCGCTGCCGCGCCCCCTCTCGGTTTTTGCCTCCGACGAGGCCCTTCCCGGCCTCCGTTCGATGCAATTTTTATATCACCGTGATCACCATTCTTTTCTCTACAGGTTGACCGAAGCCAAATCACCAAAACACGAACTTCGCCGGAGAGTCGCCGTACCCGAGAGCGCCGCCGCCGGTAAGCTCCGTTTTTCCGTGATTTTTTGGCCCCCCGAGGGCCCTAGGGTTGTTTTCTGACAAGGACCAATGCGAGTGTGGCCGAATTCGGCCAAAAACGGCCGAAAACAGTCAACCCGAGGCGACTCGCCGCCGCCAGCGGCGGCGCCGTCGCCGGAGCACGGCGGAGCCGCCGTGCCGGAGTTGCGATTTGGGCCGAAAGAGGCCCTGGGCCTAATTTGGATTTTTTTGGAACCCGTGCAGGTACTGTTAGCGTGTTTCAGTTCCCCGGAAAAAATTCAGGGGAAAATTAGGGACAGCCTGCAGGCGCACTGTGAATCGTATTCGGATCCCGAAAACAAGTAAGGACCCCTCACCCTATTTCCTATCACGGTATTAAAGTTCAAAATGATAAAACAGTATTTCTTGAATTAACGCATGTGTGAAATTGCTTAAGGTTGCTAATGGAGCCCGAGTCTAGTGTGATTGATGATTTACTGTTATTTGGCCTGTTTACAGCTTTAAATGCAAAATGAGGTTTGATGTGTTCATTTTACAGATTTGTGTGCATGTACTACGTTTTTATTAATTATGGGTTGAATGACTGAAGAACTGATACTGTATGTTGTCTGTTCGGCATGAATTACGATTTGCTTGTTTAAATGTGAATTGATGATGCTTATTGAGGAAAAGGGAAATGAAACATTGTGTAGACTGATAATTGTATGATGGGGTCAGCCTGACTAGATATCCTGGGAGATGGTGGACGGACCGGGTCCGTAGGGAACCCTACCGGGATTGTGGTCTCACATGCCGGACGGGGTATGGAGATCTTATGGTTTTGGCGCCCATACCGGACGGGGTATGGGGACGACCAGTTTCACCCTCATACCGGACGGGGTATTGAGGTTTATGGTTTTGGCGCCCATACCGGACGGGGTATGGGGACGGCCCTGGAAACTGATTATGAATGTTAAAGGTTAACGGGTAGCGGGACCCCTAGGGACCCCCATGGATACTAGTAGGCTGGTAAATGAGAAAAAAAAGATATGTTGTACAATGATTGAATTACAAGAGGCGTGATAAGTGTTATGTTTTACAGCTTAGATTATTCAATGATTATGATAATGTTATTGTTTTTCTCATATTGTTTTCATAAATTCCACCAAGGTAAGTGGATGGTAAAAGTTTTATTATTGATAAAAGGTTTTATTGTTAATAAACGAGTTTATTGTAAATTATGCTCCATTGGTCTTTTTGTGGTTTTCTACCCACCTTTATCTCCGTGACGGTGAGATATCGTGATGTTCTTACTGGGCTAGTGTAGCTCACTCCTTAATTAACCATTTCATATCAGGAAGACATGGTTCCCGAGCCCGTTCCGCAGGAGGACGACGAAGGGGATGCCTAGAGACTCTGTAGTCATACGCATAGTTTATTTTCGAGTTTTCCTTCTTAGTTAGTTTAACCTTTTATATTTTAAGTACGTTTGTTTAGTTTTTCGTGTAAGGGATGTTAACTGAAATTTTGATCTCGCTTCCGCATTTGATATATTTAAATACTCATTTCATTTTAATATCTTCTGGGGCTGTTACATGGAATGTTTGTTTTATGATTAAATAATTAAATAAAAAATAATAATAATTTAACAGTCTTAATAATTGTAAAAATTTATAATTTATTAGTTAAATAATATATATATATATATGTATGTATGTATGTATGTATGATGTATGCAAACTATAATCCAGGCCAACTCAAAGAAGGCTAGAAGAGATAATAAATGGAGAAACAGAGTTTGTAAATTATGTTTTTTTGGGTTTTTACTAATTTTTTTGAGAGAAAAATATGTATTTTCACCTGAATTCCATCGATTGAAGAATATATAATCATAATAATTTTTGTAAAGAATAAACTAATCCTCTGCGTTATACGAAACTACGATAATATTCGAACTTGAGTTATTAATTTTAATAGAGACATTAAAAGATTATGAGATCTTCGTAAAATTATATTTTATATTAAATATATTAATTTTTAAAAAATAGAATAAAATTTAAGATTTAAACTCACGACATTTGCACATTTAGATATTACTACCGTGTATTATCAAGAAAATTTGACGGTAAATTCTTTAAACTCCATATCAATTATGCTCAAACCTCAAAATCGTTTGGTGAGGAGTGTTATGAAATCGCAAAGAGTTAAGCAAATCTTACAACGTTACAAAGAATTTCGTAATATTATAACTATAATTGGATTGAACAAATTATTTTTAAAAAAAATCGCTTAACCTTAACAAAAGCGTGAAGAATTGAGCATTTTTAATCACAACCCTTTTTTTTACAGCAAATGTATTTACCGATTCTTCGAAAAAATACGTTGGTTTACGAGAAATAATTAGAGGGTCTAAATATGAAATAGTATGTAAAATTCTTTTTTTTTTTTTGTTTTTACACATTTAAACCATTCTAAAGTCATGGGTTTAATTTATTGGTGTTATGAAAAGGAAATGAACAGAAATGGAAGTATGCAAGTACTGAAATTAATATCATAATCCTCCATTAATTAATTTCAAAGCAAATAGAAATAAAAAAGTTGTAATCCAATAAAAAAAACCAGTGATTAAACATAAATTAGAAGGTAAAGACAAAAATTGGCAGGTCATTAAGCACACAAAAAAAACTTTTACATTTAACTTTTGCTTTCTCTCATTACTCTTTTTCTTCTTTTTATTCATGTATTAGTACAATATAACATATGACTTTTAACAGGTTAAGCTTGGAATTTAAGCTTCACAATTCTGAAATCTTGCTACCTCTCCATCATATATCCCCTTTACCTTAGTGGCAAGCAAAAGACATATCCTTTGCTTCACTACAGAGATAAATGACAAGGCTAGACTAATCAAACCCACTAATTATCTCATTAGTTACTGTCAATTATTAAGCAATATGGCTTACTGGGTATTCTGTAGGTATATATAATATTCTTGGGTTGAAATTTAGGGTAATTAACTCAGAGGGTAATTTAAGAAGATGCCAGTTTTTTTGGTTGACTTCATTGTTTCTGATAGAAACCTGTATTGATGACGGAGGAAAAAGGAAAGTGGGTTAACTTGTTCATCTTAAAATTCAATTTTTTGTTGGAATATTTTTCAGATTAGTATATATTTTTTTTTAATTTACCCTTAAGCTCCATCGAAGTGTGAAAAGCAATTAAGTAGATTGTGAGGGAGGTGTAGAAAGTGGACTCCAAGTCATGTGACCAATCAGACAATCTCTCCTCATCACTATATAGATATATAAGGACCCCATGAAAAAATAATGCATGGCCAAATCATAAAAACTCAATTGCTAATATCTCTTTATGTCTCTTCCCCTTGTGCTCTTTTTCTCTCTTCTTCTTCCTCTTTCGCTCTCTCACTCTCTCTCATGTATGTATATATATATATACACACACACACATATGAATCAACAGTTGAGGGGAATGTCGTCTGGTTCGAGATCATTCATGTGAAGGTTCGAGATCGTTTCTTGGATGATTTCGGACCAGGCTTCATTCCCCCCAACTTAGCTAAGAGCTTAATTTCGTTAATGATGTGAGATCATGATCAAGATTCATTTTGCAGCCGCTTCACATATCATATGTGTAAGAAGAGGCCAAGATCATGAATGAAGAAATGGCACATGATAAGTTAGAAGCAGCAAGAGTAATAGGTAATGAAATATATATATATATATATACCACACACACAAAACAGATTTCACTGTAGTCTTCAAGATCTTTTAATCTCCATGTTTCTGACATGTTTCCATGGATTAGTGTTTTGTTTAATATGAAAATCTGACTGCAAAAGTGGGTCTTCCTTCATCTTTTTGGTCTAGCTGTTATATTCAACTTCTTGGAAATTGGGGAGGAGTTGATTTCTTTTAAGTGTCTTTTCTTGGAGCAAGTTGCAAAGAATACAAGATATCTATATATACATATGTTTATAAATATACAACTTGTGTATAACTTTTATTTTTTCAGCTGTATGCATGTTATGATATGAAGAAAATGGAGAGGGAGACAAAGAGAGGGACAGCATAAAAGTGAGCTTTAAATTTGCCTCTTCTGCTTCTTCTTTTTCTATCTTCAGAATTCATCATAACATCTTCTTTGTCCTTGCCAAACTAAATCTAATCTGCTGGTGGGTCAGGTATTAGCATTTTGTGTGTCAACTTTACATGTAAAAAATAAATGAATAAATCAACCATAAGGGTCAGATTTACATGTGAAAAACTGAGAATTTGAGGTGGGTCAGATCTGGTTGAACTTGTCATATATACACATACACATATATATATATATATATATATGCAGATCAGCAGCTGTAACTATATTTACACCCATCCCACCATGGCTGCTGCTTGGTGCTGCCTGGAGAAGACAATGAAATTATGATAATCTGAAAATAATGAAACTTGAAGTTGCATCATGCAGACAGATTAATGATAGGGAAGAGGACAATATTATGAACATGATCTGCTATATATATGTAAAATTTTTTATCATCTTGTTTTTGTTTTTAGAATGGTTGTGATTCTCATGTTGAAAATCAGGTTGGGAAACAGGAAACAAAGTACTTGTTTTTGGAATCTAATAGGACTTTAGGTATAAATAATTAGGGAGAAGAAGATTTGGAACAGAGAAAAGAGAATGGTTTGTCTGTTTATGTGTTTCACATGTTTTGGTAACTTTTATTCATGCATTAATAATAATGTACAGGCCATAGTCCTTGAGTCATCAAATTAAACCTACAATATATATATATATATATATATATCTTTCTACTTGGCCATGCATTAGTTTCTGGTCATTGTTAATTCATTCATATTAATGACTTGGTTGTACATGTTTAAGGTGATTGTTTCAATTTGTTAAGTGATTTTTGATTAATTATACATTTATACATGCATATATATACACACTGATAAAAATATGTAGGTTAGTTTGCCTATTTTATTTGAAAACACAGACTGCATGCTATCTTCTTAGTGTCATCATGCATCTATCTTCTTAATGTTAATATCATCACTAGTTATTATCCCTACATATATATATATATATATGTATATGTTGCCTCTTCTGCTTCTTCTTTTTCATACTTGGAATTTTCTTTTTTAATTCTCTCTCTTGATTTTTGTTCAATACCAAATTAACGATTTACCTATTATTTTGATTAAAGATTCTTCATTTTCTATCGAATCAAACCACATCCTTTGTTACTTGTGGGATTAAGATCAAATGTATTATCACAAAATTTCATTTTCTTCGATAAGTTTTCTAAAAGAAAAAAAGAAAAAAAACTTAGAAAATATCTGAGAGCAAGACTTCGATGTTTTGAGAGAAAAATTTCGGAGTTCGAATGAAAAATCATTAGAGGAGAGAAATTTCTTAATAAGATTTTATCGTTCTATAGTAATGTGTAAGAAAAGCTTTTGTGTGAGGATGTAGAGTTTAAGACAAGTTAAATATTGAAGTGTATAAAACAAGTTTGATTTGAGATGTGTGTAAGATAGATTTTATAAAATGGTTGCTATAAGTAGTTTCCATTTGATCTTACACCAAAGTATGCAATGAGTTGTGAAGAGATCTTGAGCATATTTGCTATTTCTTTTTCGTCAATTAAGAATAGTAATTTTGATTTACCGTGTATGATGTTTATTTTATTTTTTAAGAATTACGTAATTTCTTGTCTACGTGTAAATCTTATTTTTACGAAAATAACATATTATTCTTTTTAACACTTACTACGATTAAGGAGCAAGATTTTAATTTTTAGGTTCTGAAAATGAACGCGTTTTTTGTGACTTATAATTTCTTATATACTATTACTCTGTCAGATTAAACGGGATGAATTCGAATTAGGTTGTAAGTCACTTAATTTGTATTTTTTATTTTTTATAAATATTGATTATTTTTTTTATGGTTATTAATTATTACTTTATTAATTTTTATTTTTATTTTAAAATTATATCGAATCTTGAAATGAATCAAATAGAATGGATGGAAGAAAACCTCATAACTCAAGTAACTAAATTGAGCTCCAAAAAATGCAATATTATTAGCCTAAAGTAATTTTGTACTAGCTAACCTAACCCATTTGACATATATATGTATATATATATATATATATGTAAAATTGAGATTGTAATCAATAATTAGTAGGTCAAATAACATAGATTGATCTTGAATCTTATTAAAAGTTAATTCTATTTTCTATAAATGGGTATTCCACTCCTACCTCATTCCACCTAATAAATATTCTCAATTTTGTTACAAATTTATAATATTTACATTAAATGGATATTTCACTCGATAAATTAAACGACCCACTAATATACTAATCACATACAATTTTTGTTACTTTAATTTCTATTTAATTCATCTAAATCTTACCTTTAATCTTCGTACTAATCTCGATACATAGAATTATGATATAATTCGTATGCTAATTTTCACCGTACCTTTGAATAAAAATTTAATTTTTTTAATTTAAACTGGCGACTATTTTCGTGTCAAAAGAATTCTTTTTTAAGTAACAATCCCTTCCAAAAAAAAAAAATCAAGGTTGAATGAGATGGGATAAATATAAAATTGAAATGAAATAGAAATAAAATAAAATGTGTGGTGTTTAAATTTTCATAGATTATGTTTTTCTAACAATACTTTTCCATAAAAATATTATATGTATATATATATTTATTTTGTACTCCAAACCAAAAGGGCCCATTGTCATATCTACCTCAAGATACCATCAAATTTTCTTTTCTCTCTTATCTACTTTTCTCTTAAACCATCCTTTTTTGGTTTTGTTTTTGACAAAATTCATTCTTACATCCAAGAGGCATTTCCAATGCATGTTGAAACAAATGAATCTAGAGATTTGCTTATTTTTTCTTTTCATAAAATCTAATTCATCGTTTACTCAATTTTTTTCAATACGTGAATCTGTTCTATAAAAATTATTAGATAAGACATCTTGATATACATCAAAGTAAATTCCGATGTACGTTAAAATAAATTTTAATATGTTTATTGTGTTTTTAGAATAAAAGAACATTCTGTATCGATTAAATTTTTTAATTTACATAGTTATAATAGATTAAAAATCCGAACCAAATCTTTTTATTTATACATATCAATATATATATATATGTTTATAAAAAGGAAAAGTAAACTTTAACTTGTGCCAGTAGACGCTTCTCTCTTTTCCAAGTAGTTATAGATTAGTCAAAAAGGGGCAAAATAATTTAGAAAGCAGTCACTAGTCTAATGTGACTAAACCCAAGACAAATTAGATTAGACCTAACTTGCATCTCAAACAAAACTAAGAACAGGAGAAGAAAAGAAACTTATAATGGCAATTCTGTTTACCTTTTTGACTTGCCAAGCAATGATGATTAGAAAAAGTTAGGAACAGCAAACACAAATATCAATTCTGATCACAAACCAACCACACCCAAATCAAAATTTTGATAAATCAAAAACATAATTGCTTGTGGAACTGTGCTCTGTTCAATCATTTGGGTTTTATTTTTAAGACATTTACATGTTCAAAGATTATAATGTCAAGAAGTTGGTAGAAAAAGAGAGACATCATAGAGGTTGGTCCATATGGATGGTTTTGTCACTTGGGTTAGGGTTTTTAACAGGGAAAAAGTTCATGCAAAGACGTGTAATCTATAAAATACACCTTTTGACAGTGAGATTGTTTTTCTTTTCTCTTTATTGGTGAAATAATGGTGTGGTGAAGTTGTTGGTTTGATAATTTCTTGCTCAATCCATTGTTTGAACAGTCTGATACAGTTGTATGTCAAGAGCAAGAAGTCAACAGATGAGTTTTACTTTTAAACCCAACCAAAGTAGAATTAAATCCTAATTAGTAGATCTAGAAACATGTCAAGATAAAATATAGGTAAGGCATTGAGTGTGTAATGTGGGACCTGGGTGTGTGATAAAATACATGGTGCTGTGGCTGTGAAAATTTGTGAGGAAAAAATTAAAGTCTGAATGACAAGAAAAAGCTTTAAAGAAAAATGATTTGGGTCCAAAATTTCATTGGGGAGAAGGATAGGGAAGTGAAAAAGAGAGAAGTAGGCAGTTAGGTATGTAGGTGAGGGTCAGATTCTTTTAAAGATTTTGTCCAGACCCCTTTTTGTAGCCAAATTCCATCCAAATCTATGAAAAGAAAAATGTGCTTCTTGAAAAGTGTAGGTCACATTTACCTATACCGGGGTGTGTAAATCTGTATAACTGAACATTCACATTCTCTTTTTTAGCTGTCAAAAACAAAAAAACCCTGCAAAAAATTTGCAAAAAAGATCATCAGAATCTCATGATATTTTCAGGCTTCAAGAATAGTGATTATAATGTAAGAGTCCCTTGTTATCAAGAAACCAAGCCCATAAAAACAAATTAGAAAATCCAAAAGAAAAAGAATTTCTTTTAAGGTGAACAGAGAAACAATAGAAGCAAGCAGAGACTGTTAAACCCATTGTAGAAAATTATGGGGAAAGTTAAAAATGTGTACTTTTGGCTTGAGGGCAAGGGGGGTTGCTGCTCCTTCTTGCTTCCTTGCTTACACACTGTTCCTGCCCAAGTTCAGACACCCAGTTCTTCAGATACACAGTTCATCATGCATGTAAACCCATCTGGCAACTGTCAATTTGCATATATGATTGTCCTGTATTTGTTCCAAATCAGTAAAAACAACAGCATCACTCCAACCAATGTCTCTGTGCTACCAATCATCAATTGATGCTACAACCTACACCCCCTACATCACAGCTCTAGATTTCCTAAAAGTAAAAACCCATTAAATAAAAACGTCTCTCCACGAAAGCCCATAAAAAGTTTCTTAACACAAGTCCTGTAGAGAGGAGAAGCAAACACATCACTGAATATAGAAGCAAAAACTGTAATTTTATGATCATTTAATGGCTATGTGAGTTTTCACAGACTTCAAGAATCAGTAGCAGTGTTTTTAACACTAACCAATAGTTTGTGCATGACACACAACATGTTCACTCCTAGAGAACTGTAATTTATGGCTTGCTTGACATTTGAGATGTTCTTTTCAGAATATTCCAACCATCAACATTGCCTATCAAACATTCACTTTATTTATTCTCTCCATTTCACGCGTGGCAAGCAACTTTTATTGCTTTTTACATGATGCACTCTCAGCAACCTGCAACAGTAATGGCATAAACTTATATCTGCAAATAAGTTCCTTCAAAACTTAATCAACAAAGTTATGAATCTCATCAGAATTACTCCAATATCTCAACTAAACTACACATCGGTTTAAACTTATTTCTGCATCATTACTAGAGAATATATGCCTTCCTTCACCTTACTGGACGGCTTCATGCAATAGAAGTAGAGATATACAGCTGAAGGGGGCCATACATTGCCCATCATTATGATTCATTCAATTCGTCAAATTTATTTATCTACCATATGATCTAAAAATTAGAAAATTTACTAAAGAGACTAAAATTATTATGTAATTTGAAAACTATTAAATAACAATTAGTGTGGTAAAATGTGGTTTTACTAAAATTTGAGACTTTATTAGATAACAATTATTTATGAATACAAAATGCAATAGTTATATATGTTAGGAACAGATGCATTAAAATACATGCATGTGTAAGTGCAGGTAAAAGATAAATACATGCACATATTCATGACAGATAAATATATGTTCATCTCCCATTTCCAGATTCCTCTGGCTCCATCATTGCTTCACAAAACCCTGCCATCAAGACACTGTCACAAGCATCTTCTAATAAGTAGCCATCTTATGTATTTACCAATAAGTTTTTGTAACTTCCAGCAAGTTGCAGCCTGTAACTATGATTCATGACAGCATCAGCATAGCATAGCTGCATTCTGCAACCACAATTCATGATCACTTTTGTTTATTCACAATTACATTTGTATCCTATTAGTAGCAAAGTTTCTCTTTGTGACTCAGTTTTCAAAAATCCAATGGACGGCAGATTAAATATATGTTCGCTTCTTCCTCAAAAACAATATGGTAGCTTCACTTGTCTTGGAAGAATATCATGTTACATCCATAGTTTTGAATTTTCTTTTTCATTAAATCCTTTTATCTCCTGTTGTTTTTTAATAACTCTGTAGTATAGTGCTTGGTTGTTAACTGATTAGTCATAGGCATAAATTTTACTTGGAAAAATTTGATTCACTATCTATTAAAGAATTTAGAATACGATTCATTTAAGTATTAAAAGTAGGTAACCCTCTTCTCATGTTCTTGTTTTTGTGCCTTCCATCTCAATGAATCACGTTATTTGAGAATCACAGGCAAGTACCCTGTGTACGTTTAGGATAATCTTTTATTCCCTAGTTTTGGGACTATTTACAACTATCCAATTAAAAATTTATAATGCAATAGCATTAACAAGTGCATCAAAATGTAGTCATCAATCCTCTCAAGAGGTAACAATTACTATAAGGAAATATATCAATTTGGGGGAAGTGTTTTCACAATGCTACTAATACTTGTACTTGTTAGGTTGTTCTTACCACGCCATTTTGAGGAGAAATCACAAGGTATATAAAAAATACATTGGTTTAGACTAGAAATATGAATACTATATGGTGAAAACTATTACCTATAAATAATTACTCTAATTAAGATAAAATCTAAGGCCATATTATTTCAATAAGAGAATCACTCAAGTTCTGTAGCTTTAAATCCGTTATCTCAATCATGATTTTCCTAACCAACGAGTAAGATCCTTTTTTATGCTGGTTGTGGGTGAGGAAGGATTCAAACCCCTGCGTCATGGTTTGTAACCATGTAATCCTATCCTCTGAGCAACAAGCTCTATCATGTCTCTAGGGGATTTGTATTCCCAAAAGTACCCTTATGCTTCTTGGTGTGCCAGAAGTACCTTTCAGAACATGGCCATATAAGATTTCCTCATTCTCTCCCCAGTCAAGAGATATCCTCTATTTTGCACCAAAAAAATTGATTGAATTATCAATTATTTGAGGTGTGAAGTGCGATGAAGTAGAATTAGATCCCTTTTAGGAGATTCAGATTGTTTAGTTGAAAAATTTCCCCAGCTAAACCAAACATCTAAGAAATGGGTATTCTACAATAAACGGTCTGGCTATAAAGCATCATATTTAAAGCAAAATATTTTATGAAAAAAGCCAAACAAGCAACTTTTCAAGATCTAATTGTGCAAGTTAAGTCACATGTATACAATAAAAGATATATTAATATCTAACAGCTGAAAACACAACTTATATTTATATGTCAATGTTGCTGGCTAGTGGCTTGGAAGAAGCACGTAACTTAGGAGGTCATTTTCTGTCAATAAACTAGTAGCTTCCACAGGACTATTAAATGCAACAAAATTACAGAATCTACTCATGGCTCAAAATTATTATCATTATTACTATTCTTGTTATTATTTTCTTATACTTCTCTTAAGTTATAATGATAATAATTGTGAGTCATGGTAGATTTAAATCAATGCTACTACTAATAATAATAATAAAAAAACAATAAAAAAAGAAAAAGTGAACTAAAAAAGTTGTATCTTAAAGAGTTAGTATATTTATCAAACTATAAAATAATTGAAGTCATTGACCAGTACAAGACAAAGCTGATGGAGCTCGTAAACTGACTGAAGTTCAAGAATTTCTTTAATCCATTCAAAAGGCATTGTTTCCTCCTGTGCAAGTACATAAGACCTTGGGCTGGACTTGAGGTAGAAAAGGACAGGACTCTATCTGATTATGGTATTCTGGTAGGATATGTTTTCAAAGGATGAGTTTGTGTGGGCTTCGAAGAAATGGCTTCAGACTTTTTATGAACTTAAGAGAAGTATAAGAAAATAATAACAATAGGAGGTCATTTTCTGCATAGTATTTTTCCTTTAAGCTGTCAATATGTGCTAAAAAAGTAAAATCTACCAAGAAATGGCCACTCAAAGTCTTGTATCTCGCATAGGCATCTAATTCATGGAAGCCATGCTATTTAAGGCCACAGACTCTGTAATCAATTCTTCAAATGATTCCGGCAATTTTTTTTTAATAGAAGAAAAAGCATTATTGAAGAAAAGAGGAGAGAAAATACAAAAACGCAGGTTAAGATATCCTCCTAACACCTCTTAAATTCAGAAGGTCAAAATAGCAAAAAAAAAAAAAAAAATCAATATTGCCCCCCAATTTCTACATGATGCAGAAGCAGCAACATCTATAAAATAACCATGAACTGTAGCCGGTAGAGTGGACAAAAAGATCTTCCTTTTCCACAAAAATTGAAAATAGAATAATTGGTCTTCAAAAATTTTGTGATTTCACTCAAACCACAGCATCTACAAACTGCAAAGAATGCTCCTCTCAAAAGGGTTTTAGCATCCTTTCTCACCCCTACCCAGTACAGATTCGACCTCATAAAGCACTCCAGTGAACAGGGAGCAACCTGCACGAACCTTAGAGTATCAAATAGCCTAGTTTGCAACTCCTAAGCCATGTTATAGCAAAAAAACAAGTGATCAAGAGTCTCTCCCTTTCTGAAACACAATACAAATACATGGCAAGAGAGCATGATTAGACCTACGAACTTACAACAATGCATTAGTATTAAGCCTGCTGAGAAAATTAGTCCAGACAAAAAACCTCAACCTTAAAATGGACATTTTACTTTCCGATATACATTGATAAAAGAAGCAGTATAGCATCTAGGGTATTATCCATTATGGTAAAAAGAAATTTACAAGCAAAAATTCCTAAGAAGTCTAAGGTCCAAATCTTGCTATCATTCTAGTGAGAATAATGTAAGTTCTCCAATAAGCTTATCAGAACTAATATGTCAATGGTCTCCCAATAATTTAGGTTTCTGAAAAATGTGAATTCCATAATTTATTTCATTCCACATGGTTAAGAATTTTTTTTTGAAATAGGCACATTATAGCATGAGAAGATGTTATCCAAATGAGGAAATCTGTTGGCTAAAGGACTATCACTAATCCAAAGATCTTTCCTAAAGAATTTGAATATTATTGAGAGAAACAAGGGAAAATAAGTCTCCTATTTTTCTGATTCTACTAAGTACAATCCAGGCCTATTTATAGGCAGGAATCAGCAAATCATCATAGATTTGATAAAGCAACAAAAATAGAAAAGTTAAAACCGATTCCTATAAATTTGGGAATCTTATTTAAACAGCCTAATAAAAGGACTCATATGATCATATTTTGTTCCTACGAATAAAGTCTGATATAATCAGACATCATTCCTATGAATAAAGTCTGATATGATTAGATTTTATTTCAATTTCTTACAATAAAAATTAGAACTAAATTACAATGATTCCAGATCCTTCAACACCTTTCAAGCTTGGAATAGGGGTTAATCATTCCAAGTTTGGAATTCAGCTCCTCAAACTTTATTCTTGCAAGTCCTCTCGTAAGGATATCAGCCACTTGTTGATGAGTTGATACACGATTCAAAGCCAGGATCCATTCTTCAACTTTTTCCTTGATAAAGTGTCGATCAAGTTCCACATGCTTGGTCCTGTCGTGATGAACAAGGTTCTTAACAATGTTCATAGCTGCTTGGTTGTATCAGAACACCAATATTGGTTCTTCTATAAGAACTTTGAGTTTTTAAGTAATCTGTTTCTCAGAATTCTACTTCTTCACTATTTCTTGCAACAACTAATGGTTTCTTACTTTGTCACATGACAAAATTGCCCCATACGTATGTACAGTAACCAGTTGTGAATCTTCTATCAATGACCAAATCTGTCAAGTCTACATCTGCAAAAACTTCCACCTTTTGATTTATCCCTTTCCGAAGAAAATTCCCTTCCCCATGGTCATCTTTAAGAAGTGAAGGATTCTGTATACTCCTTCAAGATGTTCTTGATCGGGTTTGTTCATGAATTGACTCACTACACTCACTGAGAATGTTAAATCAGGTTGTGCATGTGAAAGATAGATGAGTTCCCAACAAGGCATTGGTATCTTCCTGTCTCAATTGGAGGACTATTTTTATTAATCCTGAGTTTCTGGTTTGGATCCATCAGAGTATCCATAGGCTTACACCTAGGGTACCAGACTGGGCTATCTCCATAGCAAGAAAATATTTTAGATTCCCAAGGTTCTTGATTTCAAAGTCTCTTGCTAGGATCTCCTTTAGTTTGTGTAATTCTTCCTCAAAGTCCCAATCACAGAATATACACAATGAGAATTGCCACCTCTCCACCATCTAAAAAGTTCATAAACAGTGTATGATTAGACAGTCTTTGAGAATATCCTAGTCCCTTAACCACTTTTATGAACCAGTCAACCTACATCCGTGGAGATTGTTTGAGTCCATAGAATGACTTTTGAAAACCACATACATTCTTTACATTAGCTTTTGTTTCCAGGCTTGTGGGATTTTCATAAATGCTTCTTCTTCTAAATCCCCATAAAGGAATGCATTCTTGACATTGAATTAGTGCAATGTCCAATTCTTATAAGTGGTTAAAGCAGAGTAAAACTTGAATAGTGTTGAGCATAGCAACTGATGCAAACGTTTATTCATAATTGCTTCCATAGGTTTGAGTAAATCCCTTGGCAACAAGTCTTGCTTTTGTAGCAGTTTAGACTTCCATCCATATTAATTTTGACAATGAATATCCACTTGCAACCAACTTAACATTTTCCTTGTGGAAGATTTGTAAGCTCCCAAGTGTCATTCTTTTCAAGTGCTTCTACTTCAATTTCAACAGACTCTCTCCATTCTTGTTTGCTAAGAGCTGTATGGATATTTTGTGGAAATTCAACGTCAACCAGATCAGTAGTAAAAGCTCTGAATATTGGAGATAAGCCAGCATAAGATACAAAGTTGTAAATAGAGTTTTTTGTGCATTCACGAATACCCTTATGGCAGTGGGCATATCAAGATCATTGTCAGTGTGTTCATCAACAACTTTGTTACCTGAATTTCCTGAAATAGGTTTAGATTCACGACTTTGCTCAGGAAGATTTGGGATCTCTATCACCTCTTGAGGCCTACTCCTCCTTGCATAAACATGTAGCCCCTTTCATGTTCAGTCTGAAGTTGAGGTGATTCAGGAGAAAAAGTTGGTTCAGTGGGTTAGGTTTGGGTATTATTTGGGTATTCTGACTCAGTCGTGGTTGTTGTGAGGTATCAAAAATTGCATTCATTCTGTATGTTCTCCCCTTGAAAGGAATTTTGGGTGAAATAAGGATGGGTTTCAAAAAATGTTACATCCATGGAGGTGTAAAATTTCTGTATAATTGGTGAGTAACATTTATGACCTTTTTGTTAAAGGAGTAACCTAGAAAAATACATTTAATGGCTCTATGATACAGTTTGCTTTTATTTTAGTTGTGGTTGTGAACAAAGGCCGAACTCTCGAATATTTTGAGTGGTAAGATGGAGATGATATGAGTTGTGGGGTAGTCTTTGAGTAATTTTCGGCAAGGACTCTCAAAGTTTATTACTCGAAAAGGATTTGGATTATTTGGTATATAGCAGTTAAGATTGTGTCCCTTCAAAATAATTCGCTACATGGGTGGTGAACATGATTGACCTAGCTACCTCAGGAAGACATCTATTTTTCCTTTATGCTATTCCATTTTGTTGAGTGTGTTACTACAAGAGCTTTGGTGTATAATCTCGTGAGTTCCAAAAAATTCCCCAATGATGGTTTTAAAGTAATCTCTGGCATTATTAGGCATAAAAATTTTAATACTCTTTTGGTATTGATTCTAGGTCATAGTATGAAACTCTTAAATTTGATTTTAGCTTCTAATTTATCTTTCATAAGATAAACCCAAGTTAGTCTAGTCTGATCATTTATGAACAGTACAAACCATTTGCATCCTAAAATCATTTTAATCTTGATGAACTCTAAGGCCTTCTTTTGAATAACTTTCATGATGATTTATTAATGTACGGTATTGTATGCTAAGTACAGAGTTCGGTAATGTTCAAGTTATACCATATTTAGAAATATTATATATTAATGTATAGTAATAACAGTTATTTTTGTTTAAATGGATAAAATGGTATGTTTATATATTTGATCAAATTATTTATTTTACTTATACCTTATTTTATGAAATAATAAATGAAAAAATAAAAAAAAATAAAAAATATATATAATTAAACAAATATATATTTAATAAAATATATTATTTATACGTGTATATATATAATTAAATATACATATATATGTACATATATAATTAAATATATATATGTAATTAAATATTAAATATATATATATATATGTATATATATAATTAAATATATTATATATACGTACATATATAATTAAATATATAAATATATATATATATGTATATATAATAAAATAAATAAATTTTTTAAAAAAAAATCAAGTGATAATACGAAAGAAGATCAAGCGGCTATATGTATATATGTAATTAGATAAAAAAAAATTAAAAAAAAAAGAAAAATGTGTATAAATATAAATAAGAAAAAAGATTAAGGGTATAAATAGAAACAAAATCATTCTGACCATATTAAATCACCGATCAGTGGTTTGAAAAAATAGAAAAAATTGATTTTTAAACCGTGCAATAACCGTGAAAAATTATATCCTATGTCTGGAAATGCAAATAAACAAGATAAAATCATTAAAAAAACTATATCATACATTATTATACCATCATTCACTATGGATCATTGCAAAAGAATGAAAAGAATGAAAGAATTATGATGGATAGTTGTATCTAACATGCTTGGAATATTAACATTTTCGCCTTGCCAAAAGTTCTCATTCACATTAATGAAGGAAACAACTTCCTTAAGTATCTAAAATTAGAATGTTCTAAGGTGCCATAGCATAATTACACTTTTTTTATTTGGAAGATTTGGAGAAATGGGTGAAGACACACATGCATAATGAGCTTGTCTTATAAGTTTACTTGACCTCTTGAGAAAATAGAGTCTTGCACATTTCTCAGCATTGTTGATCATCCTCGATTCCAAGTCCTGAGTGTAACAATGAGTTGGTAAGAAGTGAGTCACACACTTTAAACCTTTGGTAAGCTTATTGATAGATAGGAGATTGTTGTTTAGGTTTGGAACTAGTAACTCAGATTTGAGAATCAAATCTTTGTTAATGATGATAGTTCCAATTCCTATGACCTCAGCTGCAAAACCATCGCTATTACTAGTGCATAGTTTCTAGAACATAAATAAATTGTGGAATAAATTTTGATTACCAGTCATATAACCGGAGGTACCAGAATCCACAATCCAAGACCTATGCATTTCCTCTGGCGAGGTCAAAATTGTAAGGAGATTACCTTGCTGAGAGATGGTACTAATCCCAATGGTTTCAGGTGTATTCTATTGGCTAATGAGCTTTTACAAGAACTGTAACATCCCGACCCAGGAATTTAGGCTAAGGATGACAAAATTTATTTTAATAATAATTGCGGAAATTGTTAATTTTAATTGTTTTTAGAAATTTTGAATTATACACATTTTGGACACGTTTGAAATAATTTTCAAAAGTTAAGGTCAAACTGTAAATAAGGAGAAAGTATATTTGAAAGAAAAATTGAAAAACAGATGTCAAATCATAAAAAAAAAAAAAATGGCTACGTGAGACGGCCACGTCAACAACATGACGAATTGTCGTGTGCCACGTGACGGACACACCAACACGGTTCCACGTGAGAAGCTGCGCAGACGATCCACATACCAGGCCGATCGAACAATTCAAGGCTTCTCCTGCGAGCGTGAATGGTCGAGATCGATTCCCTGAATAGGCTTGATCGAACGGCCCGCATGTCTCCAATCGAAAGGTCCATATCAGTTTCCCCTTTGGGTGCGATCAGATGGCCTTCACTGCTTCACGTGTCTCAACACGAACCGCCCAGATTGAAAATGGTGAGGTACTTAAACCTCTTTACTCGGACTCCCCAAAACCCTAGCCGCCAAAGACCACCGGAGAAGAAGAAGAAGGGCGGGCGGACGAACCAATCATCGGAGAAGAAGCCAGCCACCGTCGTTGCCACACCGGAGACCCAAATCGACGCCGATAAGTGAAATTTTTCTCCCGTTTGTTCCGTTTTTCCATTCTAAATTACTCGAAACCCTTCTCGATGCAGGAAAACAAAAGGGAAAGCCAAAAGAGGAGGGCGGAGCTTGGCTGAGCCGCCGCACCTGAAACCAAAAAACCACTCCGGTGAGCCCGAACCCTTTTCCCATTTCGTTCCATTTCTCAACCTTAGACCACCTAACGTATTTTTGGTGTAGGGTAACCGAAAGAAAGTCGCGACTGTGCAGAAGAAGCGGCGGACCCACTGTATTGGAAAACTGGAACTGCTGGTAAGTTTCGGTCTTCCTCATTTTCCCACCAATAGAAGCCACTTAACTATGAATTGCGCAGATTTTCACCCAGAACCGGCCGAAACTGGCCTGACCAAGAGGAGGAACCACCATAGAAGGCTGATCCGACGGCGGAGCACGGCGGAACCAACTGCGGAGCACGGTGGCGGCACTGTGCCAGAACCCTAAACTGGCCCCCGGCGAGAATTCTAACCTTTTTTGCCCTTTTTAGCATATTTCCACATTATTTGACGTAAATTTTGATTTTAACAGAAAAATCCAAAAAATCCAGGAATCAGGAACTGTCAGGAAACGTAGTGAAAAAGGTAGTGTTCCGGATACCGATTCATGATAAGAATTCCTCACTCTTTCCCTCTGTTACGGTTAAATTAAAATCAAATTAATAATAAACGAAAAATTATAAATGGTTAGCGATCACCTTGATTAAATAAAAAAAAATGGATTACCAATGGAGCCAGTGACCGGTCAGTTTATGATGTCCCTAATCCGTGTTGTCTTATTGTTGTTATGTTACCTTATTTATTTATCATTACTTAATTTTCATTTTAGTGTACTTTAATTTATCCTTATTTTTCTTCTTTATTCAGTTACCTAAACTGTTTCTATTTTTATCTGTTATATCAGTTCAAAATTAATGCCTTAATTATGTTTCTTGAATCATTGGGTTTTAGTTCATTTCGCTTCATTAATTGATCGTTTCATTTTACTTATAGTGTTGTTACAACACATGGTGTCCCTATTTTGTTATAATATTATATCCCATCCTTACTTACAGCCTTACCTCTTAACAAGTATTAATGCATGGATTTCGTTTTCTTGTAATTGCAAAACATGAGTTTTACACGTTATTAGTGGCTAGATAGTAATACAAACTTGTATGTGTAAAGCAACGTTGTGAAATTAAAGGGGCTTACCGGGTGTCATGGGAGAGGGTGTACGGACCTGATACATAGAGTAAACCCTACTGTAAACATTATTCTCAGGCGAACGGGGCTGGGAAGTCCCATACCGGAAGGGGTTGACAATTTTTTTTATTACACTCATACTGGACAGGGTATTGAGGTGGTTGCATGTTTGGTGCCTATTACTGGAGAGGTATAAGGACGGCCGTTTGATTAATTGAAAGTTTTTGGTCCACGTGTAGTGGGAACTCTTATGGACCCACAACGACACCGGTAGATAAGTAAAAGTAATAAAAGTTAATTATTGTTGGTTTTTTAGAATGCGTAGTACTATTCTGATTCTTATTTTCATAAACGTCATTTAAAAATTTACAAATGAGTTAAGAAATTAATGTTTTCAGTTAAATAAGTTTATTTTAAAAATGAGCTTCATTGATTGTCTTACGATTTCTATTTTAATTTTCCGTATTAATGGTAAGACGTTGATATTTTTACTGAATTAGTGTAGCTTACCCCTTTATTATTAACCATTTCATACCAGAACGATCAAGATCCGAATCATGAATAAGAAGAAAACTAGTTAGAAGGTTGTCTCTCCATTTTATTAGTGTCGAGTAGAGGTTGATTACATTAGTTTTCCTTATTACACTTTTTTATTTATGTTCTTTAAGGGCATTCTTATAACCCTATTGAGCGCATTAATCAATCTGCGCAAGAGAAATGTAACCTGAAACTCTGAATTGTTTCCGCAAATTAATAAATTTCAGTATTATTTTATTTATCGTATTTTGGGTATTTGCAGTTGGTATCAGAGTCGCATTCCTCGAAAATATTTCTTACACATAAGATTAGAGTGATTCAATGCAACCTGAATCTCAAACCTTTGCTGTGAAATGTAGGTACAAGAACATGATGAGAGGAAAACCCCCGCTAAATCGAGCAGTCTGGGAGGGATCACTTCAAAAAGATGTTAATTGGCTCTTTGAGATGCTTGAAAGACTCATCTCTACCCAGCAGGTCAGAGAAAAGAAAAGAGAGTTGTTAGATCCCCCTCCACCACTGTCACAGTATGAGCCACCTCCACACCGAGAAGATCCAGTACCACTACGGTACAACTTGCTCCCCCACAGTATCATCTAGCACCGCCACAGTACAATCCGGTACCTCTATCTTACAACCAAGTACTGCCACAGGACCAACCCAGTTCTTCCCCAGCATAATTCAACTCCCCTTCAGAAGGACCCAGCTCTACCCATGATGGAGAAAACCTTAATTTTGTACTATTTGTGTCAACATCTGGGAATGGAACATTATTGGAAAATGTTATATACAAAGTTTGTATCATAAAAATAGCAGGTAAGATATTAAGCGTAGATCTGATAGCATTTAACACGAAAAATTTTGATATAATTCTGTGAATGAATTGGGTAGCGGTGTACCACGTTACTGTAAACTGTTTTGATAAGAAGTTTGTATTCAACATTTCTAATGAAGAGTTTTTACAAATTAATAAAAATTTTAGATGTTTAAACATGGTAATTGCCTTATTTATTAAATGCCCTTAACTGAAGTATTTTTTTTCACGGTAGGCAAATCTAAGAAAGAGATTTGCATTCAAAATATTTTTATTGTTCGAGATTTTTCGAATGTGTTCCCTAATGAACTACTCGTACTGTTAGCATATCGAGAAATCGAATTTACCATAAAACTCCAGCCTGACACCCAACCCATCTCGATTGCCCCATACCTAATGAGTCGTATCAAGATAGAAGAACTGAGGAAACAGATTAAGGAGTTACAGGATAATGAGTTAATCCGACATAGCATATTTCTTTGGGTGCTGGAGTCACGTTCGCAAGAAAAAGTGATGGGTCCCTGAGGTTATGTATTAATTATAGACAATTGAATGGGGTTACAATCAAGAACAAATGCCCCCCCCCCCCAGAATTGATGATCTTTTCGACCAATTACAAGGTGCTCAGATTTTCTCCAAGATTGACTTGCGTTCGGGATACCATCAGGTGAAAATCAAGGTAAAAGATATCCCTAAAACGGCTTTTAGAACCCAGTATGGGCATTATGAGTTCCTAGTCATGCCATTCGGACTAACCAATGCACCTGCAATCTTTATAGACTTGATGAACATGGTCTTCAGGCTGTTATCGAATCAGTTCGTCATAATATTCATTGATGATATCCTGACCTATTCTAAGAGCAAAGAAGAACACGTTCGACATCTGGTTCAAATCTTACAGGTTCTCAGGGAAAAGAAACTATATATAAAATTAAGTAAGTATGGGTTTTGACTTGAGCAGATTTCCTTTCTAGGGCACATAATATCAAAAGATGAAGTGTCAGTGAATCCTGATAAGATTGATGCAGTGATGGGTTGGAAACAGTTGACTTTGGTTAAGAAAATTCGAAACTTTTTGGGTATGACAGGTTATTACCGCATGTTTGTAAAAAGATTTTCAAGTATAATCGCTCCCCTGACACGACTTACGAAGAAAAATGTCAAATTTAAGTGGAATGAGAAATGCGAAAAAAGCTTTACAGATGTAATACCCAATTAATTTTAATATATTTAAAATTAATTTATAAATATAATTTTTGAATTTTTGAATTTTAATTTAATGTAAAAATGAAAGAAAATAGGTGAAAAATAAAATTGAAAATAATTTTGGAAAAAAGGAATGAAAATTTGGATTATAGAGTTATTTTTGAAAGAAAAATCGAAAATTGGGGATCAAAATACAATTTAAAAAAGTTGTACCACGTAGAATGCCCAGTCAATAGCCCCCGATGAACCAGAACACGCCATGTGGCAAGAGACACTGATGCGGTGCCACGCAGGCGATCCGCGTGCCCGCAATCGGACGACCCAGATTCACTCCCGCGCGCACGGACAGGCCGAATGCGTTCTATCCACAGACACGATCGGACAGTCAGATATAAACGCAATCAACAGTGTAGATCCACTTCTTATTTAAACGCGATCGTACGGCCCAAATTCACTCCCTATTTAATCGCAATCAGACAGTTCAGATCAAACGCGATGGATGACTCAAATTAAAAGAGTACGGATATAAATAACATTTTTCACACCAAACCCTAACCCTAGCCGGCAGATCCCCCCACCGGAGAAGAAGACCCAGCCGCCGGGAAGGAAGTTGCCGCCACCCGCCGCTGTGCCGGAGCCACTTCCGACCACCAAAAGAGGTATAAATTTTTCCCTTTACTTGAAATTCAATTTAAAGGCCAAATCGGAGAAAAAAAGACCGGCGGATTGGGCGAAAACCGCGGGAAAAGTCCGGCAACACTGGCGCGAAAAATTTCAAAAAAAGGCCTCCGATGAGACCCTTCTCAATTCCCATTCTGTGTAATTCTTCCACCATTATAATCATCGTTTCCTTCTTTACAAGTTGATCGAAGCAAAACACCCAACCGCAAAGGTGAGCTGGTGGAGCCGCCGCACCAGAGAATCCCGCCGCCAGTGAGTTTTGATTTTTTTGGTTTTTTCGACCAACCGAGATCCCTTAACGTGTTTTCTCGTAGGGATTGATACAAAACCGGCTGAAAATAGCTGACTCGAGACAAACTGCCGCCGTGGGCGGCGGTGCCGTCGCCGGAGCACAGCGGAGCCGTTATGCCAGAATCCCGAATTGGCCAAAATGGGGTCCTGACACTGATTTTGAATTTTTTGAGATATTTTTAGATACCTGTAGCGCGTTTTAATCCCTGAAGAAAAATTTAAGGAACCTGGGGATCTCCAGTAGGCACAGTCAACAAGTTTAATATTTCGGGCATCAATTTGAGTAAAAATCTCTCATCTTATTCTTTATTATGGAATTGAAATTTAATTAACAATAATACGGTATTTTGTGCAATTTAAAAAATATATATAATTAATTACGGGTTACTAATGGAGGTAGAATCAAAAATTATTTTCTGTTGATTTGTGTTGATTTATTTTACAGTTTGAATGCATGATAATATCTTATTGATCAATTTTATGGTTTTGAATGCATGTATTGCTGTCTTATGTGACTATAGTTAAATTGGAAAACTGGGATGTGATTATATTCTCCGATGCATGTTTTGTTTATTTTATGTGATTACGGTTGAATTGGGAAACTAGAGACTAAAGATAAACAGAAAATTCTGTGATTAAGCGAATGGACGAAACAACAGTTTTACTCGATATCCTGAGAGATGGTGGACGGATCGGCTACATAGGGAACCCTACTGTGAACGTTGCCTCATACTGGACGGAGTATCGAAGTTTGGTTATTTGGCACTCATACCAGACGGAGTATGGAAACGACCCATTTTACCTATATACCGGACGGGATATCGAGATTTAGTAACTTGGCACTCATACCAGACGGAGTATGAAGACGGCCCGTTAATTGAAAATGTTAAAAGAAAGGGCTCATGCGTTGTGGGGACATCCCTATAGATCCCCATGAATATCAGTAAGATGATAAAAGAGAAAATTGTTATTCCAACCGATTGCATATGAAATTATAAAATGTGTTATATCATTGCTTCTATATGTTGTTTTTGTAAATCTTATTACAGTAAGTAAATGGTAAATGATTTTATTTATGATACACGATTTTGCTAAATTAAGAGCTACATTAGTTGTTTTTATTATTTCTACTAACCTTTATTTCTGTGTCGGTGAGTAGTGTGATATTCTTACTGAGCTAATGTAACTTATTCCTTTATTAACAATTTCAGACTAAGAGGACCAAGATCCAGAGCCTGATACACAAGAGAGTTATAAATAGGATATCAATTTTATTTATTTTCTGGTTATTTCTTTAATTTCTTGTATTTCTCTCAAAATGGTCATTTTCGTGACCATACTTGATACTTTAAATCATTGTGTAAGGAATGTAAACCCTAATTATTTATTTCGCTTCCGCGCTTAATTTATAATTTATTTTTTTTGGAATTTGCGGAGTCGTTACAATAGAACTTATGGAACGACTAACTACCGCACCAATCTTCGCTCTGCCAAATTGAACGGGTGAATATATAGTATTCAGTAATGTGTCCTACCAAAGACTGGATTGCGTTCTGATACAGCACAGAATATCATAGTTTATGGGTTCAGGCAGTTGAAAACTCATGAAAAGAATTACCCCCACCCATGACTTGGAGTTTGCCGCCATTATTCACACCTTAAAGACTTGGCGTTATTATTTATATAGAAAAGCATTTGAAATCTATACATACCATAAAAGTTTAAAACATACATTTACCCAAAAGAATCTCAACATACGTCAGAGGCATTAGCTAGAACTCCTCAAGGATTACAATTGCAAAATCCTATACCACCCGAGCAAGGGTAACCTACGTTCTCAACAGGAAGAATGCAGGTATGTTAACTCACATAATGGTTTCTGAGTGTAGGATGATAAAGGCTACGCAGCATATACAGCTTTAAAACTTGGAAAGGGCCACAAGTCTAGCCCATTTAACAGTTCAATCCGAATTAATCCAGATAATAAGGGAAGCTCAACTGACCGATCTCACTCTAGTAGCTCTCAGAAAAGATACAGAACAGGGTTTGAACTCAGAATTCTGAATATCTGCCAATGGGTTGCTCAGGTTCCAGGATAAATTGTGTGTTTCTAGTGATAGCAAGCTAAAAAAGGATATCAAGACAGAGACTCACAGTTCGAAGTTCACCATGCATCCGAAAAGTACTAAGATGTACTAAATCATGCGGTCCTGATTCTGATGGAGTGGGATGGAAAGGAAAGTTGTTGATTTCATCTGCAAGTGTTTTGTATGCCAACAGATCAAAGCAAAGCATCAACGCCCAGGCGGGCTACTTCAGCTGTTACCAATCCTGGAGTGGAAATGGGAACATATCACCATAGACTTTATAATATGTTTGTCTAAGGCACGCTTAGAACACGATGCAATCTGAGTGATTGTTGATTGGCTCACTAAGTCCTCTCATTTCCTGGCCGTTAGAATGACTGATCCTTGGACAAATTAAGTAGAATTTATATTCGAAAGATAGACAGATTACATGGAGTTTCAGTGAAAGTGGTATCAGACAGAGACCCCAGGTTTACCTCTCGATTTTTGACAAATCTTCAACAAGCAATGGAGACGAAATTGTCTCTTAGTACAATATTCTACCCCCAGACAAATAGACAATCAGAACGAAATATTTGCACACTGGAGGATATGCTCAAAGCCTATGTGCTAGATTTCGGAGGTCACTGAGATGACAAACTACCTTTAATAGAGTTTGCCCACAATAACAATTATTAGGCAAGTATTGGTATGGCTTTGTATGAGGTATGGTATGACCGACCTTGTAGATCAATGATCTATTAGGAAGAGGTGGGCGACTAAAAATTGATTAATCCAGATCTTGTAAATGAGACCACAATAAAGATTATTAAGATTAAGAAAAATATTCAAACGGCCCATAATAGACAGAAAAATTATGCAAACACTCGAATGAGAGATTTGAAATTTGAGAAAGACAATTGAGTGTTCCTTAAAATCACTCATTTTAAAGGTATCACCAGGTTTGGGAAGAAGAAAAAGTCGAACCCCCGATTCATCAGACCATTTGAGATTTTGGACAACATTAGAGTATCCGCCTACAGACAAGCACTATCTCCAAAACTATCCAGAGTATATAACTCTTTTATGTGTTAATGTTACGCAAGTATAACTCTGACCGCTCACATGTCTTGTCTTACAAGTCACTTCCACTTTAGGAGAATTTATCTTACGAGAAGGTACTGGTTAATATTTTGAATCAAAAGAGCAAAGTGCTTTGCAACAGAGAAATTCATTTTATCAATATTCTATGGCAAAATTACTCACAGGACGAGGTCACTTAGGAGTTGGAATCAGACTTCAGAATCCGATATCCTCAATTGTTTGACTAGTGGAAGGACATCAATTTAAAAGACTAAATTTTCTTAGGAGATGAGAGTTGTAACACCTCGAGTCCGGAATTTAGGGTCGGGATGACAAAATTTATTTTAATAATAATTATGCAAATTGTTAATTTAATTTTTTTTTTTTAGAAATTTTTAGTTATATGGATTTTGGACGCGTTTGAAACAATTTTCAAAAATTATGGTCAAACTATAAATAAAGGGAGAGTATATTTGAAAGGAAAATTGAAAAATATGGGTCAAATCATAAAAACAGAAAAAGTGGTCACATGGGACGGCCACTTCAGCAGCACAATGAATCTTCGTGTGCCACGTGACGGACATGCCGGCACGGTTCCATGCAAAAAGCCACACAAGCGATCTGCGTGTCGGGCCGATCGAATGGTTCAAGACCTCTCCCGCGCGCATGAACGATTGAGATCGATTCTCTGAATAGGTTTGATCAAATAGCCCACAATCTCCAATTGGACGGTCTAGATCAGTTTCCCCTTTAGGCGTGATCGAACGGTCCACATTGAAAACGGTGAGGTATTTAAACCTCTCTACCCGAACGCCCCAAAACCCTAGCCGCCAAAGGTCACTGGAGAAGAAGAAGAAGAGCAGCCGGAAAGCAAATCAGTCGCCGGAGAAAAAGCCAGCCACCGTCGCTGCGGCACCGGAGACCTAAATCGACGTTGATAAGTGAAATTTTTCTCTCATTCGTTCTGTTTTTCCATTCTAAATTATCCGAAATCCTTCTCGATGCAGGAAAATCCGAGGGGAACCCAAAAATGGAGGGCGGAACTCGCCTGAGTCGCGCACCTGAAACCGAAAAACCAGTCCGGTGAGCCCGAACCCTTTTCCTGTTTCCTTCCGTTTCTCGACCCTTGGCCACCTAACATGTTTTTGGAGCAGGGTAACCGAAGAAAAGCCGCAAACGCAAGGAAGAAGCGGCAGAGCCGCTGCACCGGAAAACCAAAACCGCCGATAAGTTTCAATTTTCCTCATTTTTCAACCAACAGAAGCCACCTAATCACGAATTGCGCAGGTTTTCACCCAAAACTGGCTGAAACTGGCCTAAACAAGAGGAGCCGCTGTAAAAGGCGGAACCGGCAGCGGAGCACGGTGGCACCGCCATGCCAGAACCGGCCCCTGGTGAGAATTTTGACCCTTTTTGGCCATTTTTTTCGTATTTCCATATTATTTGACGTAAGTTTTGATTTTAGCAAAAAAATCAAAAAAATTCAAGAACTAGGAACCGCCAGGAAACATAAGAATCTCTCACATTTTTCCCCTGTTACGGTTAAATTAAAGTCAAATTAATAATAAACGAAAAATTATAAATGATTGGCGATCACAATTAAATAAAAAAACTGGGTTGCCGATTGAACCAATGACTGGTCAGTTTATGATGTCCCTACTTTATTCGTGTTGTCTGATTATTGTTATATTACCTTATTTATTTATTGTTACTTCGTTTTTGTTTTAGTGTACTATAATTTATTTTTATTTTTCTTGTTTATTCAGTTTACCTAAACTGTTTCTATTTTTATCTATTATGTCAATTCAAAGCTAATGCCTTAATTACGTTTTTTGAATTGTTGGATTTTAGTTTATTTCGCTTCATTAATTGATTATTTTGTTTCACTTATAGTGTTGTTACAACCCATGGTGTTTCCCTATTATGTTATAATATTATATCTCATCCTTGTTTATGGCCTTACCTCTTAACAAGTATTGATGCATGGATTTCGTTTTCTTGTAATTGCAAAACATGAGTTTTACATGTTATTGGTAACTAAATAGTAATTGAAACTTGTATGTGTAAAGCAACGTTGTTAAATTAAAGAGGCTTACCGGGTGTCATAGGAGAGGATGCACGGACCTGCTATATAAAATAAACCCTACAGTGAACGTTATCCTCTGGCGAACAGGGCTGGGAAGTCCCATACCGGAAGGAGTTGAGAATTGTTTTAATTACACTCATACCAGGCTGGGTATTGAGCCGGTTGTATGTTTGGCGTTTATTATCGGATAGGGTATGGGGACAGCTGTTTGATTAATTGAATAAGTGTTTGGTTCACGTGTAGTGGGAACCCTTATGGACCTTCAGCAGCACCGGTAGGTAAGAGGAAGTGATAAAGGTTAATTATTGTTGATCTTTTAGAATGCATAGTACTATTCTTATTCTTATCTTCATAAATGACATTTAGAAATTTACAGATGAGTTAAAAAATTAACGTTTTCAGTTAAATAAATTTATTTAAAAATGAATTCTATTGGTTGTCTTACGATTTTTATAAAAATTTTAATTTTTTATATCAGTGGTAAGGCGTTGATATTCTTACTGAGCTAACGTAACTCATTTTTTTATTATTAACCATTTCATATCATGACAACCAAGATCTTAATCCTAAACAATAAGAAAAGTAGTTAAAAGGTTCTCTCTCTATTTTCCCAGTGTAGAATAGAAATTGATCACATTAGTTTTTCTCATTACGCTTTTCTATTTATGTTCTTTAAGGACATTCTTGTACTCCTATTGAATGCCTTAATTAACCTGCGTAAGAGAATGTAATCCTAAATTCTAAACTGCTTCCACAAATTAATAAATTTTAATATTATTTTATTTTTCGTATTTTGGGCTTTTATAGGAACTCCAATTGTCCTCTACTGAACAACATGCTTTCAGGAACAATCTTGCCTTCTCCACAGGCCATAAGACCACGATGAACTGGATTTACATTGTCTTGTCTTCTCCAGCGGACAATCTTGTCTTCTGTATATAAATTCATTTCATACTCAATATTTACCTGACAAAAGCTATTATATATGCAACAAGCATTAACAAAGTTTTTAGAATAAACAATATTTTCAATACATTGATATTAGATACAAATTAATTGTGGATGTGTCTCGATACTCTATGCATCCATAGGGCCCAAAAACCTGGTACAACGTTATATGGTAGATTATATGATGAATTTTAACAAGAAGTTTATAGCATTTTATGACGAGTTAAAGTTGATCCACTCTGAAAATGACTATAAAGTCCACATTTGATCAATCTATCGTGGTAGAAAATTTTGAGGTTTTTTTGATAGTGTGAAAGTGCTGGAAGGTAAGGACAGAAGTTGACCTTTGGTACCAACTAACGTAGGACAAGTAGCGACTAAACTACCTTCTCTAGTGAATCATTTAGAAATAAAGAAATTTAGGTGAGAAACTGAAGAATAAAGAAAAGTGAGATGAAATTAGGGATCAATGCAAAGAAATATAGAAAAATAATATAATAAGCGGATAGATTAGAGGGAATAACAACTAGAAGAATAGACAACAAAGCGAGATGATAGGTAATAAAAGCCTAACAAAAAATTCTTAATTTATCGTCCCTTTGTTGGTAGTTATTAGCCTTTATATAGGTATTAGCAACAATGAACAAGAAAAATTATTAAAAAGAAAAAATTTAAAAGATCTTAATCCCACGATATTTAAAATCTACTTAAAAGAAACAATACAATAATGAATCTCAACTAATAAAATAAAATCATAAAAGAGGGAATCTAAAATATTTTATTTCCTATAATGTTTAAGATCTAACTAACAGATTGTAGTGTCTAAACTAAATAATCTAAGTAAGTTAATTTAGTAATACTAACAAAAGATTTGATTTAATAGAGAAGTTCTTTCAAATTAGATCTTGTTCCGCATCACTTGGTTGAATATTTGTTGGTTAAGACTGAGAGAATCAATTGAGAAGGGATCTCAAAATCCAGGAAGAAGAAGCAGACATTTGAAGGTGGACTCTCTTTCACTGCCGCTGTGACATTTGCTTTGCTTTTTTTTAAGAAATATTATTAGATAGAGAGAAAGGGATACATCATATAGAGGACTAGATATCCTTTAAAAATAAATAGAAAAATAAAGGAGAAAGGCCAGAAAATTTCAGTAAAGGATAGCTTGTCAATCCCTGTGAAAACTAGAGGAAGAATAATCTTCCGAAAGTCCATGCCTAAGCCCGAAAAGACATCAAAAAGGACAACCTATCCCATAAGAAAGCAAATGGAATAATACATTCCGGAAAATGCTACATTCTGTTTGGTACATGAAAACCCTTTTTTAGTTTTGATTTTCTAAATTTATGTGCTTCTATGCAAGCTTATTGCTGCAAATATTTAAAAGTCGCATATTTTGAAATAACTTAAGCACAAATGAAGTAATTTTCTAAGAGTTACTAAAAAATAAGGTTTTAAAATCTTCTAAACTTAATCATCCTTTTTTAAAATAACGTTAACTAGGTTGTATAGTTTTATAAATAAAAACCATATAAATTTAGAAATGGAAGATAAAAAATATTTCCATTTACCAAACAAAACCCTAATATGTTTCTCCAATGATAACACCTAGAAGGCAGCAAAGAGGGCCCTGCACTACAAAATTTTAACCCCTATGCTCGTACCAACACCAGAAAGAGCAGAGGAAGGAAACCCTCAAGATGAAGAGTAGCGCAACAGATCCCCAAAAGTAATACATGTCAAAATGCAGAAACAGATTATTATGAAATTCAGCTGCTTTGTGACACATCACAGACACACCCTAGGAGACAAAGCATGACTCAACCTACGAGCTTGAAGCAAATCATTAGTACTTAACCTGTTCAAAACTGCAGTTCAAACAAAAACTTACCTTAGAGGGAGTGAGAATCTTCCAAAAGCATTTGCTGAAAACATGCTGTCAATGGATGTTTACATGTTAAAAAGGTAAAGAAGGACTTGTGCGTAAAAATACCTGAAGATTCGAAGAACAAAACTCTACAAGACCCATAGAAAGCACAACAAAATCAAGAAGCTGAATCAAGAAAATCATATCATCAACTTCTCAATCTTTAAGGAGATCTTGATTTTGAAGTCCCAACCATTGCGATTGTGGATGAACTTACTCTTAATCACCTTGTACCATAAAGAATTAAGATCCAAAAGAAAAAGTTATTCAAATAGAAAGAATGCTTGGGTTGGAAGGAAACTACAAGTCAAGAAAAAAAGGGTATCTCTCTGTGTCTGACAGCCTTGCACCGATTTTAAAGCAGGCCCATTCTAGAAACATGATCAGATATCGAAGCCTGTTTTATCTCAGCAAGGAGCAAACCTAACAAAAACTCGGTGGACCAAGAAAGTAGATAGGGTTGGGCATAATCTAGAGATAACGAATCGGGAGGCAGCTTATAGACTGTGTAAGTGATCCAGCTGAGTGTAGAAAAATTTTACACACTAGAAAGTGAGTTTATTAGAGAGGCAGGCAGAAGGAATAGATATGGATTTTGTGTCGAAGGATAAAGGAAAAAAGGAGATGCAAGAACTATTTCAAACCTCAAATGTGCAGCATGCTAACAATTTTGAAGATATACCTCAAAAAGTAGAGAACGGATGGAGAAGTGCGCAATGATGAAGGAGAAAGCAGTATGTCACGAGTAAAGAAAGAAATGAAAAAATTTTTGTTCTAGAGATAGCAGTCGAAGTTATTATAACAGTGATGTCAACAGAGCATGATTACAGGCTTGAGGTTGATGGCTTTTTATTTGATCTTGAAGAGGAAGAGGGGTTTGTTAATTGAGTAATTTGAACACGAATCAAATATGCAAGGGGTACTGAGTTTAGTTCTCTCTCTTTGAATGACAAAATTAGTCAGAGTGTTGATGAAAAGCAAAGTGGGGATTCCTAAACAAACGTCTTAGTCCTAGACTATTCAAGATGCTTCTTCTAGAGCTCCATATGAACAAGGGTGCTAACATTATTCCTTGTCCTTCTCATTCTAATCTATTTGATGCTTGTCCAGATAAAACTAATACTGAAATGCACCCCTCAGTTAATGCTGATAATCTCTCTATTCTTCCTGTTTGATTGCGAGGACAGAAAACTTGAACGCAGCATCCTACCCTTTTGGTTATTTATCTGACTTCCTCAACTCCTTTAAGTGTGATAGAGAATCGAGCTTCTCATGACAGTCCCGATTTCTTTAAAGCCTATTTTGAGAGGGAAGGACACTAAAGATCCATAAGATTTCCTTAAGAACCAAGATATTAAGCTTGTGGATTCTTTAAGAAAAGAAGTAGGTCTACTCACTTTCCCTTGGACTTATGAGAGGAAAAAGAAGAGAGATAAAAACGAATTACAAAAGCTTCCTACTTCAGTTTACTATGGTGGGTTTGGGGCAAGTCGGTTATTAAATGAAGGTCAACAAAATTATTTCTTGGTGACCACTAATGTGATCTTCTTCAGGAAACTAAGAGAGGAATTATGGATACTGTCCTTATCAGAAGCGTATTGGAATCTAGGTTTAAAGGGTAGGTTGCTTCTCCTTCTTATTGCGCTTCTGGCGGTTTATTAGCAATGTAAGATAGTAGGGTAACGACTCTTGCGGACACTCATAAGTTTTACTGTTTCTTTGTTGAATCATAGAAATAAGGGTAATAGCTAGTAGTAGGAGAAGTTTTAAAAGTTGCAATTTGTTCACTTTTCTTTTTTGAAATAAAAGTGTAAGAATCATATTAAGTAAGGGTATCAAGAGGGCACCACCTATATACAAAAAATTTACACATTAATTAGAATATCAACAATGAAACTTTCATCTTCAAGGCAGTCAATCTTATGTTCCAAAACAATAGAGCCAAAATAACAAAACCAATTATTTACTACTTTGCTAAAATCTACTTTTTTCCCTTCAAAAGCACAGTTGTTTATTTCTTTCCAAATGACCCAAAAAATGGTAAGAGAAATGAGTCTGAAATTTTTCCTTTTGCTACTGAAGCCTTCCCAAGCAAGAAGTTCAGAGGAAATTGAATCATTCTTGACCCAAGACAAACCCAGCAGATAAAGTGCAATAGATCACAGCTTGTGTGCAATAGAACATCCAAGGAGAAAATACAAAAGAAGGATTACTAAGAAAGGCAGAACAAAATACAAAAGATGGAGAACTCATGAAAGAAGAACAAAAAAGAAAACAAGAAATTAACCAGAAAATTATTTGTGCATAGAAAATTAACCAGTATCAAATTATCTCCCACCAATTACTTCTCGGGGTAAAACTATAACAAAAATTAACTTCAGACACTTCACATGTGTATTAACTAAATCATTATTAACTAGGAAATCAATAACTAAGCTAATTAGGTAAAACGTGCTTAAAATTAGCTCTTATATAATTTACTTGTATGAATTAAATCATTACCATTAGAAACTTAATGATCAAACTAAGTCAATCGCCATTAGCTAGATGTGTAAAATGTGAGAGTTTCTGACACGTTTTTCCAGTTCAGTATGTTAATTTGTTACATGTGGAAACCGTAAGTTTAATTTATTACATCTAAAAACTGCAAGTTTTGAAATAGTTCTATTAAAGTTGTAAGTGCTAATTTGGAATATTCATAAAAATATTGAGTACTTTACCTAATTTTACCTGTTTGTGATTTACATAATTTTTTTCAAGAATGCTATATGTTTTTATACAAATACAGAATTTAAAATACAGCAGGCTGCTATTCATCATGGTAGTTGTTTGGATAATTTGTCCTCCACTTATGAACTTCTCTTTTATATTGGCAAACAGAGAATTAGAAAATAATAGATAGCTAGATAAACCATAATAGCAGCAACTTACTAAAGGCTTACTCTCACAAGAACTAGTTGTTGGAGATTTAGCATTATTTGTGCGCAGTTAGAAAGATTTATTAAGATCTAAGTATGAGATAATGACTGTCTACGCCAGAGTTGCACCAAATAAACTACCTAAAAGGCTAAGCAATAAGAATAATAACAAAACACTAGATATCCTTTAGCTTTTAGAATTATTTTATCAAGCATCACCCTGAATCACTACTATTAAATTATGGTTCATATTGGAGAGATTGTTGTTTAGAAAGGCTCCAACAAAGGGAAGGCGGTCCATGCGAATGGAAAGCCCCTAGATATAGAACTACATTATTTTGACATATTCTGGTGCTTGGTACTGAATGTTATTCTTTTGGCCTAAGGCGTTTTCTTCTGGGGGTTATTCCCATAATTTGGTGTAAACAAGCAGCTAGTTCCATAGATTGGGCATCCTAAGATGGAGTTCTTTATCAGTTAAAAGTAGATGGCTCATAATATATAAGTGCATTGCTGATGTTTATGGGTGGAATGATTTTGGGGAAGTTTTTGATATTTTATTAGATCTACAAATTTTGTAAAGGGGCGGCACCCCTCGATGCCTTATACATAATTACTTGTTTTTATTTCAAAAACTTGAAATTAAAAAAAAATAAGTGCATTGCTGAACAATTTCAAATTTTCTCTTTTCTCTCCTCAATCTCATGCAGGAACCTGACATCCGCGTGTACTTACCAAGCTCAAAGCATGCATTGAATAGAAAAGATGAATCAGCAACAGAATTTTTCATAACAAAAGTCAGCATTTACAGCACTGCACCTTGATTATAACTTGGGAAGTATCAGGGCCACCTTGAAGCTAATCAATAAATGCCATTAGTTGAGTGATTTATTATCATCATCTAGTAATGTGTTTTAAACCCCTATAATAATTAGTAATAATTATTACTTTGAAAGCAGAAACCAACAATCAACCAAGTGCAAGAAGGTATTATGGTATGTGTGATGCATCCTTGAAGGCCAAACTATCCTTTCAGGTTTCATGCATATTTGGGACTCCGTCTTATCCACCTACTAATCTGCACTTCTCATGTTCTTCAAGTTCCTTAGGGAAAGGAAATCTATAAAACCAATTTTCCAGTGCTTCAACAAGTGATTGTAGAATCCCCCTTCTTTTTCCAACCATTCTGGAGCAACTCAAACTTACTCTTCACCATCCTATGCACACCAAGCAAGGCTCCAAAAGATAGCACCATAACCATTTAACCACATGAGCAAGGTTCTTTGAGACAAGATTCATATTACCTCCGACCCCTTTTTTTTTTGCAACATAAATCTCATCTAAACATGTTATCTTTAGAACTCTCTTCTACCCCAGATCACAAGAAATCTCTCATAATTTTCTCAACCCTCTCAGTTATACCAATCAGGATTCTAAATGAAGAAAGAAAATAAATCTTGTCAATTGTTATTCTCTAGGAATGTAAATGATTAAAAAGTCATGGAATATGCTATCTTTGCTAGGTATCCTTGAGCCTTTTATTATCTCTGCACACTTGCAAGTCCCTTTTCACCCATCTTACCCATAACTGTAGTTGCTACAATGAATCTTTCACTAGTGCTTTCCTAAAAGGTTAAAATCGCTATGGCTAAGGTTTTCATCAGGAATTTGTCTTGAATAGGCTCATAACGAATGATCTACTGCAAGTCCGTGCACCAAACTCTGTTCTTTTCTAAAATATGAATTGTATGTGCTTCAAGGATAACCACCGCCATATCTTCTTGCATTGGGACGTGACTTGGAAAATTGATCCAAGCTTTTGTATGCTTATGGCATCATATAGGTGCCTCCCCCTTCCCTCTGATATATTTCCTCTAGGTCTCTCAAGGGAGCTGGGTAGAAGAAGTAAGCTAAGGTGCCTTGAAAACGAACTCCCAAATTGGAGCTACAGCACGATGCTAGAGTTGTCAAGGATTTAGGACATTAGTTTTTTTGCTTCTTTGTGGCCCAAGGCCAGGGGTTCCGTGAAGATCTCTTATAGGCTATTTTGCAAAGGAATTAGAATACATTGTTGTGGCTCTTTTCTTTTTCTTTTCTTAGGAGGATTTCTTATCCTTAGCTTTTGTTCTTTTTTCTCTATACTTCTATCGACTTAATTCCACCTACCATTTCTATCAGTTTGAGTTCCGTAGATGCTCAAAGAATCCAACATTGTTACCAATTTCTTTTGGTATTACCATCTAAATATGACTACACAAGGAAAGAAATTATTACGTACAACTAGCAAAAACCTACCTACTAATTTTCGTACTCCCATTTAACCTTAAACCTATTTTCATATTAATTACCATCAAGATGCTAAGCATGAATGAAATAAAGCCTATTCAATCTCAACACAGCCCACTGCCACCCTATGTAGCGCCCGGAAAAAAAAAAAAAAAAAAAAAAAAAAAAAAAAAAAAGCCACGTCGGCAGCCACGTCAGCAGGCCCGGTCAGCAGTCCCGGCCAACCGGGACCTGCCACGTGGCAAAACCACATCGTTCCAAAAAGGGCCACGTTGGCGATCCGCGTGGGCGTGATCGGACGGCCTAGATTTAAACGCACGGACGGCCCAGATTTAATCAAAAACAGACGGCCCAGATTAAAACAAAATGTACGGCTGAGATCAAAAGGCAAGGGGTTATAAATAGAACCCCCACACCAGACCACAAACCCTAGCCGCCTACCGTTCGCCGGAGAAGACGAACCAGAAGCCGGCCGCCGCCACCTGCCACCGCACCGGAGGAACTTCCGACCACCGATCGAGGTAAATTTCGTACCCCCGACTCGTTTTTCCACGCTGATTCCTCCTGTGGCCAAATCGGAGCCAAAATCCCTGCCAAACGGCCGGAATGCACGGCCGAAGCCCAGCGGCGCCGCCGCGCCCTTCTCGGTTTTTGCCTCCGATGAGGCCCTTCCCGGCCTCCGTTTGATGCAAATTTTATATCACCGTGATCACCACTCTTTTCTCTACAGGTTGACCGGAGCCGAATCACCAAAACACGAACCTTGTCGGAGAGCCGCCGCACCCGAGAGCGCCGCCGCCGGTAAGCTCCGTTTTTCCGTGATTTTTTGGCCCCCCGAGGGCCCTAGGATTGTTTTCTCGCAGGGACCGATGCGAGTGTGGCCGAATTCGGCCGGAAACGGCCGAAAACAGCCAACCCGAGGCGAATCGCCACCGCCAGCGGCGGCGCCGTCGCCGGAGCACGGCGGAGCCGCCATGCCGGAGTTGCAATTTGGGCCGAAAGGGGCTCTGGGCCTAATTTGGGATTTTTTTGGAACACGTGCAGGTACCAGTAGTGCGTTTCAGTTCCCCGAGGAAAATTCAGGGAAAATTAGGGACAGCCTGTAGGCGCACTGTGAAGCCGTGTTCGGACCCCGAAACGAGTAAGGACCCCTCACCCTATTTCCTATCACGGTTTTAAAGTTCAATAAATGATAAAACGGTATTTCATGAATCAACGAATGTGTGAAATTGCTTAAGGTCGCTAATGGAGCCCGAGTCTAGTGTATTTGTCGGTTAACTGTTATTTGGCCTGTTTTACAGTCTTCAATGCAGCATGAGGTTCGATGTTTTCATTTTATAGTTTCGTGTGCATATTGTACTGTTTTATTGATTATGGATTGAATGACTGGGGTGTTGATACTATATGTTGTCTGTTTGGCATAAATTATCGTTTAGCTTGTTTGTATGTGATTGAAAATGCTGACTGAGATAAAAGGCGAATGAAAGATTATGTGAATGGGTAATTGTATAATATGGTCAGCCTGACTAGATATCCTGGGAGATGGTGGACGGACCGGGTCCGTAGAGAACCCTACCGGGATTGTGGTCTCCCATACCGGACGGGGTATGGAGATCTTATGTGTTTTGGCGCCCATACCGGACGGGGTATGGGGACGGCCCGTTTCACCCTCATACCGGACGGGGTATTGAGGTTTATAGTTTTGGCGCCCATACCGGACGGGGTATGGGGACGGCCCGCTTCACCCTCATACCGGACAGGGTATTGAGGTTTATGGTTTTGGCGCCCATACCGGACGGGGTATGGGGACGGCCCTGGAATCCGATGACGAATGTTAAGGATTAACGGGTAGCGGGACCCCTATGGATTCCCATGGATACTAGTGGGCTGGTGAAATTAGGAAAATATGTTGTGTAACTATCGAATTACGAAGAGTGTGATAGGTATTATGTTATACAGTTCATATATATGTTTTCATGATGATGATGATGTTATTGCTTTCGTACATTGTTTTATGAATTTCACCAAGGTAAGTAAATGGTAAAGGTTTTATTTTCGATAAAAGGATTTGTTGTAAATTATGCTCCATTGGTCTTTTTGTGTTTTCTACCCACCTTTACCTCCGTGACGGTGAGATATCGTGATGTCTTTACTGGGCTAGTGTAGCTCATTCCTTATTTAATCATTTCAGATCAAGAGGACATCGTTCCCGAGCCACTTCCGCAGGAGGACGACGAAGGGGACGCCTAAGGACTCCATAGTCACATTCGTAGTTTTTACTTTCAAGTTTCTCTTTTAGGTAGTTTAATCTTTTATATTTTGTGAGTACGTTTTGGTTTTAGTGTAAGGGATGTTATTCAAATTTTGACTTCGCTTCCGCATTTGATATTTATAATACAAATTCCATTCTGAATTACCGGGGCTGTTACACCCTAGCCAATAAAGACTGACTCTGCCGTTAGAGACATTATAGACAGCCAAGTAGGAAGTTTAGAGGAAGTTATCAATAGTAATGAAATGATCAATTTTATGAACTAGTGCCAGTTTGGCTGGGCTTCTACTTCTACTTTTTTACTACCGAAAACTAGAAGTCTGGCAAAACACTAAAAAAAAGTACTTTTAGATAAAAATAAAATTTATTTTGGCTATCGATAAAGGTGAAACTAAAAGCTGAAAGTAGATGTTTTTGAGATATGGTTTGTGCTCTAGGAGTTAAATAATATTTCTAATGAGTATATTTATTAATTTTCTGTTTTAATTTATTATTTAAAATAAAACAAAAATCCTAGTAGGTGAAACAAGCACCAGTTGAGCTAAATAGAATCTTAATCTAAGCAGCAATATTTCATGCACCCCTGTACCCTAGATTAGACCTGATTGAAGCACAAACACCATTCTGTTTCTCAACTCCCTTATCCAGTTTTTTTCAATTTCCTTCCCAAATTCTCTTCTCCTTGAACTATCTTAAATGATTCTCTTGCATTAGTACTACTTTGATCTATTTTCCCATTTGTTCAATTCTTTGATATAAAGAGCACTAGAAAACCCATTATCCACTGGGTGGCATCCCCCTGATGTCCTGTTTATCCTATTTCCTTCTTTTTCTTCTCAAAAAACCACACCAAAGATATCAGAAAACTTTTACCCTTCAGTTCCTTATTCAGGATAAATTAATAGCCATAATAGTGTCTCCCTTTAGTTTTATAGGTTATAACCATATAACAGTAAAGAAAACCCTACATTATGTTTCTCCGACTCAAAGCAGTGCCCTCCCAAATATTTTCCTCCTTACAGATCCATAGGAGCTGTCCACAAATAATTTTTTCCATTGATAAGGGGCCCTCAATTTTATTCCAACATTTATCATCTTATAAAGCTCTAAGTTGTGACTTCTTCCAATTGTACTTAAGCTTCAGACCTAATCTACTTTATTCAAGTTCCACGAGTAATTCTACAAATTTCAGGCATATGTGATTCTGTAGATGTATCCAGAGTTCACAAGTAAAAAACATCAACAAAAAAGAAGCCATCTATATCAGAAGTTTTTAGTCATACCACGTGCTCAAGTCAAATTTTCTTCTATACAGCTACAAATATACCCACAAGCACATGCATATAAAGCATAGCTGTTAAGAGGGAGATACAAAATATTAGACAGCCCACCATGTCAAAGAAAAGAGAAGTTTTGAGGAGAAGTCCCCAAAACTTCAAAAGTTTTTCTTTATTAGGTTTATAGGGATTAACAAATGCATCATGCCCATAGGCATAACATATAGAACAGAAAAATATTGCTCACTCAGTTGACTCTTCCTGATAATTTTAAGCATCCGTGCATATCCACATGTAAGATTCATTCAATAGTCCATCAGCACCAAAAATGTAACAATCCATACAGTTTGTTCATAGTATATCACCACCACCAAACACCAATAAGGATTAAGCAATTTTAGACAACTCATACATATCTGCCCATATTGATGCAATTTTACTATGATGGTTAAATGTTCTTAGACATATTCGACCAGAAACTTCCCAAATATCTTAAAGAACATATATATTATATGGCAATATGAACGACGGAGCAAGAGGTCAGACAAGAGAATACAAATATCTAAATGGACAGCATCCTCATAGATATAAAGTAAACCCGTATATCTAGTTATATGCAACCAATCGTACAGCACTATGCAAACAATAATAAAAGGGATATAAAGCATTTGTATTGAGACAACGGGCAGATCGTTTAGGGAATAAGAAAACATAGTCTCCCTCGTGATCTACACGGGTTTATTTTTGTTCATCGTTAGTCCTATCATCAAGACCTCTCTATTGAGAACCTATTGAATTAATCACATGGATATGAAATCCTGACCAGCAAGAACGTAAAAGGAAAATCTCACCATAATCCTAACTCCTATGAAACTTTCCAGGATTAGGATATTTGCAATTAATGCAATCACCGAGCCCTATTTTCTTCACTATTTCCAGAAAGGAAGCTGCCTAGATGTTATGACAAAAGAGTATTTTTTTATCATTAACCAAACAGAAACTAGTAATGCAAGTAATATGAAGGTTCTTTCCTATTTATATCATTGCAATTGCAATAATAAATATTAAGTCCACTCCAGAGTCCCTTGACCCTGACCAGTCAAAATACAGTACCGTTATGCATCTCTTCTCTTTTTGCCGATTAGATTCTAGTCCACTTTCCCACAATATTGTCTTTATCTCTATATTCCATATGTAAAACATCATTAAGATTCTCCGAAATCTTTAACGAACAAAAAAGAATATTACAGGCCACATAGTTGGGAGGTGCAAGGCTGGAAACTTGAAGGTGGTAATTAAAATCCTAACTATCTCCTTCATTTAAAAGGAGGATTATTGTGAAGGTGTTCTTCCATTTAAAAGGAAAGAATCCTATTATTGCCACCATGAGGGAATATTTCTGGTTCATTAAATTTATAAACAAGGAAGTGTGCTTTCGTAACCAATTTAACGTATTATGGCCTCCCATCATGCATTTCACATTCCTTGTACAAACACCAGATTGCGGCTCCACAAGATGCTGACAACCATGCACAATACATCAGCTCATAAATCATGTCCAACGTCAACAGAACTTAAAACACCCCATTTGTCCCTTTTGCAATCTGACTTCCTTATTTCTGACAGTGTATGCAAGGTTTCACCTTTCCTTCAAGTGATATCTGCTCTTCTTTGATAGAAACAGAAAGGGCTTTCTAAGCAGCTTGTGCTCAAGTGGGTTTAGATTCTCTTTGAAATCAAATTCTAAAAAACATTGTCAACCACTTAAGTAAGAAGCTGCTGAATATCAGCTTGCCATTACTGTGAACAAAGTAATGCCCTATCTTCCGGACTGGTAAATCCAGTATGTAGTCAGATTATGCCATAAAAATATATGAAGCGGAAGCGGGTATAGATGAATCAGCACTTGACATCTTCAACGATTCTAAGCAAAATTTCGTTCATTTTTCTCACATTTCATCAGTCTCCACAGCACTGGAAAGATTAATGACAGCAAAAGTCAGTCCTTGCATAGTTAGCTAACTACTCACAGTCCATCAAAAGACTTATCATTTGGTTCATGCCAGTGGTTCTGTTCCCACTTATCATTTTGACTTCCCTCCTCTGATTACAAATCCTAATTGAACAAGATTACAGCTAGTTACCATCGCTAATCTTCATCCCCTGAATAGCATATTGAACAGAGAAGATTCACATATTTAAACCATTAGCAAGCGTAACCTTCATACAAACTCTTCCCAAGAGAGAGAACCAAAACAACCTCTGTAGAAGTAGAAAATAATCTATGCCCCATGCTCTATGTACTGCAAAGAGCCACATTCAAGTGTAAACGAAATAAGTTAAAGTTTAAACAAAAAAATATATATGCAATAAAAAGTGGGTACTACGAGTGATATCACCCTTCAACTTCATAAGCAAGCATTCCTATAAATAAATGAAAAGAGAACTAAAACCATTGATGACTCCCTGGATCAATGCAGTAAGTCAAATCTAGTATGACTAGCCTGTCTAGATAAGTTTAGAAATGCGTCTTTTAGCTTTTTGAAAACCAGCACAAGGAATCTTAGTTAGTTCCATTGCCACTAATACATTTCTAATCCCGACATTAGGTCCCATGTAATTGCATGGTTGTGATCACAATTTTAACACCATAATCGAGTACCAGTTACCCTATGATCTCATCCTCAATAAGTACGAGATTTCTCAGGCTTCTGAAATTAGGGCAGCAAAAGTAAAAACAACCTAGGGCTATCACATGCAAAAGTCGAAAACTTAAGGTAGAGAGATTCTCTCCCGTAAGATATGCAAAACGTAAAATGACCTTGATTAACTCAAGCAGAAGAAAGATTTTAACTCTAGCGTGCGTCTAAAACATTTCAATTGAAATGAAATGGAACGAAGCTGTTACCTCGGATTCCGAAATGATAATTCAATGTTAACTTTGAGCTTCGATGTTTAAACTTGAAACCTCACAGTTCCTTAAACCTCGAACTACGAAAACCCTAATTTACGTGTGGAGGACGCTTCACTCTGATCGACACGATACTGGTTGAGTAAGAAACCTAGATTTCAGCTGGTTGAGTAAGAACCCTAGATTGCAGTTCCCCGACAAGCTTTTAACTTCTGCGTCGTAAATGGAGTGTTCGCTCCTTTGCATTAAAAATAGTTTCTGAAAAAGCTCAGGGGCTAATTCATTTCATAATCCATTGAACAGAAGATTACAATCTAAAACTGTTTCCAATCCCTAGGAAACCATTAAAGACCAAAAGAAATTTCGGAAAAAAAATATAAAATCATCTCACAAATAAAAAGAAATTAAAAGATCCGATTCATATTTTCCATGGGCATTGCTATGAACCCAAATACACCCACATACTTCCCCCAATTTACAAAACTACCCCTACAACAACTATTCTGTGACTGTGTCTTTCCTGCCTGCCTAAGCTCCTCCGCTCCTTCCTTCACTTCTTCCCTCTCTTTGGTGCAGCCTTCTTCGCTGGAGACTTCACGCTCTTCGGCTTCACGGTTTTAGCAGGAGTCTTCTTCGTCGCTGGAGCCTTCTTCGCCGCCGGCTTTACTGCCGCCGGTGCCTTCTTCCCTGGAGAAGTCCTTGTAGACGTCCTCGCAACCTTCGCCGGCTTCTCCTTCGGCTTCGGTTTAGCTACTGCCTTCGTCTTAGCCGCAGCAGCAGCTTTCGGCTTGGCAGCAGCCTTAGGCTTAGTAGCGGCAGCAGCTTTCGCCTTCGAAGCAGCTCCTGCCTTCGGCTTGGCGGCAGCCGTTGCTGCCTTGGGCTTCGCCTTGGAAGCAGCCCTTGCTTTGGCCGGTGCCTTCGCCGGCGCTGCCTTAGTGGTTGTCTTAGCAGGTGCCTTGGACACCTTTGCATCCTTTGACTTAGCAGCAGTCTTAGTCTTAGTCTTAGACTTGGCTGCAGTCGCCGGCTTCTTTTTGGCCGGAGCAGAAGGTGCAGTAACAGACTTTGAAGCCGATGATTTAGCAGCCGGAATCTTGAACGAACCTTTAACTTTAACAAGCTTTCCAGCCGCCACAAGCTTCTTCAAGTGAAAAAGCAAGAGTTTCTTAAAGTTAGGTGGCAGTTGCTTATGCTTCTCTTCGATAAACTTCGTTATCGCATACTGACTAGAGCCAGTCTTCTCCTTCAGAGTCACAATTGCGTCCTTGATCATCTGCGAAAACAAAATCAAACCCGTCAGATCGAGAACAGTGCGCATATACACATAAAACTTAGTTGAATTCGATTAAATTCCGTATCAAGTATAAGTCGAATGACAGATAAACGAAAGTACCTCTTCATAAGGTGGATGAGAAGGAGCGCTTCTTTTCTTCGGTGCAGAAGCCTTCTTAGGTTTAGGATCCTTCGCCTTCTTGGTTTTCGCAGCGTTGGCTGCCGGTTTCTCCTCTACCATCGGATCGTTGGCGGTGGCTTCCTGGACGATCTCGGTTGTCACCGCAGGCTCCTCGGAGGCCATTGAAACTCGATTGAGAAGTTACGATTGAGAAATTAGGGTTACTGGGGAAGATTCTAGACTGAAAACCTAAGGGATTGAGATTGAGATTGGGATTGGATTGGGATTGGGGATTGGGACTGGATCTACACGGTGAGGTTTAGCTGGTAATTTATCTGTGGAAGAAGGTGATTGAAATGGAGCGATTTAAATAGTCATGTGTGAGAGAGACAGTATCCAAAAGCTGGGCTCTGATTGGTCAAAACGCCTCCCACTCGGATCGCTCTCTTTCACAATTTTAAATATTAACCGTTTGATCTAAAAGTTATCTACGACCCACGAGTGCGGATAAGGGGAAAGGTGAAGGAGAAGGTTTTGGGGGAAATGAGAGTGGATCCTAGTTTAGGTGTGCTTTTGTTCCTCATTGATTTCATCATAACTTGAATTATACTTGATGGAATTTAGTCAAATTTTTTTCCATTTTGTAGGTTATTATATAAGCTTTCTAATGAGTATTTGACCTTGTTGTGAAGCCTTGTAGATTGGGAGAAATTTGACTTCGAATCCGCATTGGTCGAAATTAGGGTTTACTCAGATGTTCTTGATGTCTTAATCGATTTTAAGAAAATGCTTGAACCGAACTTCCAATTTTTTTATCCTAATTGTTACTAGACTAACCAAGGAGTCTAATGAATCCAAAATTACAAAAAACGACGAACGTTTGGATGGTAAATTATTGATTCGAAGATGAATCAACTTGAACATGTCATAATAGTTAATAATATATATTGGGACATAAATGGTATGTAACCCTAATCAAATGAAACCTAGCATGGCACTCTATTTCACATGTTTAAGAGTTCATTTGTGATTCTCATTGAGCATTATATTTGAATTAAGATAATTTAGAAGTTCTATTACGAATATATTACATGTGTATTGGAATTATGTTATAATTAGATTCGGAAAATGCTTGGTATGGAGTTTCTTGACCTCTTTCATCGTACTTGTTTCCTTCCATTAATTTGGCGAAATGATAAAAGCTTAAAATATTCATATTAATCTATTAATATGTAAGAACAATAGTTACAATAGTGGAATAATTTAATAAACTATTTATTGACCTAGTTTATTCTTATCATTTATTCATCAATTGTTTTAAACATATTAGAAATTTGGATAATTAAATATATAATATATACGTTCTCCATATGTTATAGTTATATTATTTATTTTTATTAGACAATTTATTTTAACAAAACCATTTCAACACGTGTACTTAAACATAGAATTATTGACAATATGTTTAGAAAAAATAATACAAAAAATATCATTTCTTTCCAGATTTATAATTTTATGTTTTAAATGCAAATAAAATGTGCCTCTTCAAGTGGATTTCAAATTTTTTTTTGGTCGAACTTATCTGTCTATAACATAACCCTTAAAATCAAAATTGTGAAGTCTTATAATAATCAACTTAAAATTAAGATTATGTAAAGATGTTCCTAAATTCAATAATAAGATAAAACGAGATAATATAATAACATTATCATTATTTAAGGTGTTGTCTAATTTCAAAAATACTATCAATAATTCATGAACATTGTAAATAATTTTAAAATTAGAGCATTTGATCTATTTAAAATGAGTCATATAACTGATTATTTAAGATTTGTGGGATTTTCGTTTTTTTAACTCATTAGCACATTAAATCCTACAATAATATAATACAATGTGATAGATGTAAGTGGTTGCATCCTTCCTTACAAAGTAAATTAGGTAAGTGAAAGGAAAAAATTAGCGATTACACTTTTTATCTTTTCATTATTAATTGTCATATTACAAGTTATACTATCAAAGTAAGCATTATGGTTAAATAGTATAGTTATGGATGACTCGTATATAGTAACAATTTCAATAAGTGAGTATAACACATTTTGTTACTTTAATAATTTTATTCGGCTACCTTATAACAAATTAAGCAGAAACTCGTTATATGATAATCAAGGTTGTGCAAGAATCGATCGATCTGGTTTACCCAGTTGAAATCAAATCGGTAAGGAAAGACCAGTTCGGTTAAATCGGTAAGCTTTCCCAATTTGGTTATATTGGTTATGTCACATCAAAAATTGATTCAATTATAATTTACATGTTCAACAAAGTAAACAAATAGAATAACTAAATATTTATACGTTTTTGTATTTAAATTATAATTATATCATATAATAACCCAAAATCACAACTTGCTCCCTCATCAAATTTAACCCTCAATTCAACAATCCTTAGTCGTCACTTTTAATCCTTCTCAATTGAACCATAAATGCCAGTACTACAGCACCATAACAGAAGGCATAACCTTTTTTTACTCTCTCAATCTCATATATGTGATTGTCTCTATCTTGCTCATCTCATATGATTTCTTTGACGATATCATTCATTCCCCTACTTAGCAGACCCTAAGTGATCTCACAGTTTCCATGTTATTAACTTAATTGCGATGAGTTACTAACGTCAGTAATGAACACTTGCTTAAGGTTTGTGGGAATAAATTATATATATATCTTTAATACATACATGTATAATCTTAACTTATCTTGTATATCTTGATTATTCTACATCAAAATATATGATATGAATCAGAGTGACACAAATTCTAACTCATGGTCAAGACATAACTCAAGCTCACATGAAAATAGCATAAGCTTAACAGCTTATTGCCACATAAAAAATAATGGCTAAATGAGCTTAAAAGGTCACGACCATGTTAAAGAAAAGTAAGGCCCAACTCAAAATAGAGCTCATGGCCGTATGGGAGCTTATATGGAAGCTCATGGCTTCATGGAAAAAATGAAGGAAGCTCACAACTTCATGAGCTTAAAAAGCCACATCTTAGGCCCTATGCTGCATAAAAGTCATGGCAAGATCAATTACAAAAAAAAAAGTCTCTTAATTTGGTCTATTTAGGTGGAAATAAAGGTCCAATTTAAAAATAATGAAGTTCATATAAAGAAAAGCCTATTATAAATCAACTTCAAGGTACATTTGAACTTTATAGATGGAGCATCACAAAAAAATGGACCAATAAACTCAAGAGAGATTTTCAAGTTTATGATAAGGGATGGATCCATAAAGAAGGGAATCTTTGACCATAATTTGAAGGCCTTGAAAAGGGAAAGTCGAGCCCATCAAACCAAGGGGAAAGGCAGCCACTAAAGAATCCTACACATTATGAATTCTCGACCAAATCCTTCTAATAAGTATTGGTTGATTACATTACATGGGAAAATCCTCTATAACTAATGCGAGATTTTCTCTGACACGAGAAATTTTTTTTTATTTTCATCTCATCTCGAATCGGCCATAGAAGTCCATAAAATCTAATATTTTCATAAATCAAACATAAGAGATTTTCTTTCTAAAAAGGCATATAAATATAAAAATAAGTCAATGACACTTACTCTGCAAGATCATGGATAAATACTTCTTACAAAAGATGCATATTAAACATTAAAATAAATCAAAGACACTTACTCCACAAGATCATGAGTGAATTCACAAGATTTTCTCCTACCTAAGCATGATCGAATATCACAAGAAATAAAAGTGTACTTTTGCCCAAATTTTAATTATTAAGGTAAATACTACTTAGCCAAATATGAGTAGCATTATTCACTACATCAAAGGTAAATAAATATTATCATCATCTTAAGTAATATGCACTTTTACTAAAGTATCTATTTTTATATTTTGTGTTGATTTTTTTTTTACGTATAGGCTTAATGTGGACCTTACTTTGCGTATCAGGCTATCAATTTAATAAGCTTATTTAAAAGTAATCAAATATGGTTAAACAATATTGAATCTTAATGTATTGGGTTTAGATATGAGCTTGTAATATACAGATACTATTTTTGTAATATTCTCATTTATGATAGATAAAATAAAAATTACAAAAGTTAGTCGATATAAAAGGTGGTTATAGTCCCCAAATCATAAAACTGTCATTTTATTTTTCTAAAATCCTGTCACCAGAAAAAACTAATTTCAAGGCGTCATATTGATTCAGAAGATCCTACCATCATACGTAAATAAATCTTTTGCGATGGATTCAAGTACGCTTTCGATTATATTTTTCTTTAGTTCAGTATGATAATAGATGTTTAATTTTTACAGATCTACGGATTTGAAAAGAAATTTTATTTTAACAATTGGTATCAGAGCCATTTCTAGTATTGAATTTTTTAGAAAGTTTTTTTTATTTTTTAATATGTAATTTTAGATTTTAGATTTAAAATTTTAGAGTTTGGATTTGTTTTTATTTAGTTGAAAATATATATATGCAGGGAATTAAGAAATATATATATATTAAGAAGTTAAGTACTATATATGTATATATATATATATTAACCATGTATGTATATATACATATATATGTATATGAAACAAAAAAAAAAAAACAGAGCTGTGGTCGAGCGCCATTGCATGAGGAAGAAAATCCAGCAGTTCAACAATCGTTCAGCAGCTGAAATGAGTACCAAATTTAGTCCGTAACAGTTGAAAATTTTCAGCCATTACTGTAGTAATTAATTTAGTTTTAAAAAATTTAAAAGTAGCCGTTACAGACTGGATAAGTTTAATTTACCGTTTAATTTTCTGTTTAAAATTAAAAGTGTAAGGATTTTGTGCTTGATGGTTGTTTAAATTTAAGTTTTAAAATTAAAATTATGTGGGCTTGGTCCACAAAAAGAGAAGAAATAAAGGAAAAAGAAAAAATACAATCGGCTGGCCCAAAACCCAAGCCCGTTTAGGCTGGGCCAACCTTATTTGGACCCAACTCGACTCGAACCTGACGGTTGTTGACCCAACCTAGTCAATGGTCAACAGTTGATTGGTCAATGATCAACATTTGACTGGTCAACAGTCAAAGCTGACTTTGACCGGTCAACGGTCAATTTTTTACCAACAAACAAAATTTAAAGAGTATTTTTAGTAATTTTATGGTTGATTTTCTTCTTAATTAAGTTTAAATTTAGTTTTAATTTTGAATTTTAATATTGGTATGTGCATATACATAGTGAAATAACTTAATTTACACAATATCTTACCAAAGTGACATTTCTTGTGGATAACTTATTTATTTCATAATGTGAATAGTTGTATGGATGTAATTTATGTGAATGTTAATCAGTCTAAATGGAGGTTAATATTTAACATTATTGTATTTCATTTTTAAGATAATGAATATGTGACAGTTATTTAATATAACATGTGAATTTTAAATCGGTCCAAATGAAGGTTTATTATTTGATGTATTTCTACTGTCTGTATTTAATTACTATTACATGGTATCATTTATAAGTTAATATTTTATCTAAAGATAGAGTGTTTGGTATCGTGATATGAAAATATATTTTTATTTAAAATTCATTATTAAATTTTATTATTTACAGTTTTATGTGAGTATTAATTAATTTATTTTTGTATATTTTTTGTTCAGCTTCATTTCCTACTGAAAGTATTATCGCAAATATTAATTCCATCCCAATGTTGAACGACACAAATTTTAAGTAATTGAAGAACAATGTTTAACTTGTGTTTGGAGTTATGGATCTAGATTGAGCTTACGTGTTTATCAACTCAATTCAATTACTCCTGACAGCACCATTAATGAAAAGAAGGAATTTAAAAGATGGAATCGATCAAACTGTATGAGTATGTTGGTTATGGAACAGACCATTCCATAGGTTTTTTAGCGCACTATGTCCGATGATATCACAACAATTAGAGATTTTTTTTTTTTTTAGAACAACGTTTCACTAGAAATAATAAAGCTTATGCATGCACATTTCTATCGACTTTTATTTTTATGAGGAATAAGATCAATGAAAATATTAGAGAGCACATAATGGAGATATCGCATGTACATGCAAAGGTCAAAGCACTTATAGTGGAATTATCAGAAGAAGTACTTGTGTACTTTATTTTTATTTCTCTTCCACCACAGTTTAATCATTTTAAGGTGACATACAACTGTCAGAAAGAATCCTGGAATATGAATGAACTCATTTTACATTGTGTTCAAGAGAAGGAAAGACTCAAGTTTGAGAGGACAGAGAGTGTTTATTTAGCAGTGATCTTAAACAATAAGAAGAATAAGAAAAAGAAAATAGGTAAATATGTTGCGGTTCTAGTACAATAGATGAAGCAACAAAAGGCTTAGACGAAAAATATTTGTTTCTTTTGTAAGCTCTGGGACACCAGAAAAAGCAATGCACTAACTATCATGCGTAGCGTGTAAAGAAATGTATGATTCTTAATTTTGTTTATTCTGATATTAATTTAACTTTTGTACCTACACACACCTGGTGGATAGATTTTGGTGTCACAACTAATATCAGTGTGTCTATGCTGGGTTGCCTCCATTGTCGCAAGCCAAATAATGGTACTAGATTCATTTATGTGGGCGATGACAAACCAGTCGAAGTGGAAGCAAATGACAAATTTTGATTATTGTTAAAGACTGAATTTTATTTGAATTTAGAAGAGACTTTTATTATACCATCATTTAGATGGAACATGATTTCTGTTTCTATATTAGATAAATTTGGTCATTTATGTTCATTTAGAAATGAAAATTTTAGTTTTTACTTAACTTAAATCTAGTTGGTTATGATTCTTTATTAGTGCATGATAATCTTTATTTGCTTTATACAATTGCTTCTTATAATTAATCTTTGCATGTTAGTACAAGAGGTATAAAGAAAAAATTAACAAAGGAAGATTCTGCTTCTTTATAATACAAAAGATTAGGTCACATCTCCCAAAGGTGAATTGAGAGACTTGTGTTAGACGAAACTCTAGATCCCCTTTATTTTTCAGATTTTGATACATGTGTTCGTTGTATCAAAGAAAAAGAGACAAATATTAAAATATTATGTGCCAACAGAGCTATGAACATATTAGAACTCGTTTATACAGATATTTGTGGACCGTTTTCTACGACTACTTGGAATGGTCAACAATAGTTCATAACGTTCATAGATGATTATTTAATATATAGTTACCTATATCTCACTTATGAAAAGTCTCAGTCATTAGATGTGTTCAAAAGTTTTAAAACAGAAGTTAAAAATCAACTTAACAAAAGTATTAAAACTGTTAGATCTAACCATCGTGGTAAATACTATAGTAGATCTAACGGATCAGGTGAACAACATTCAGGGCATTTGCTCAATTTCTAAAGGAATGTGGTATCGTTCTACAGTACACCATATCAGGTTCTCTTAACATAAATGGTGTTGTTGAAAGGCGAAACACAACACTTAAGGATATGATAAGAAGTATGATTAATTATTCTACCTTACCTGAATCACTATGGGGAGAAGCATTAAAGACCGCAACATATTTACTCAACAGAGTTCCAACTAAAGAACCTACAAAGACTCCTTAGGAGCTTTAGATGGGCAAAGAGTCTATTTTGAGACATTTGCACATATAGGGATGTCCACTAGAGGCTAGGCCTTATAGGCCATAAGAAAGGAAACTGGATTCCAAGATAGTTAATTGTTATTTTATTGGTTATTTTGAGCGACTTAGGGATTACAAGTTTTATGATCCCACTACTAAGATAATTTCTGATACGGAAAATACTCAATTTTTTGACGATATTGAGTGTGCGGGGGGAGAAAAAGTTTGCGACCTTGTTTTTAAATAGGAATGGGTCAATATTCTTATTCCCTCATATGCTCTTGACAATTATCAGGATCATATTCTTATACCTAGTATTGTTAAAAAAATAACTCCAAATCAAGACAATATCATAGTATCACTCATTCATGTTTCAAAAACTACTCCTGAAGTACAAAGTTTACCCCCTCAAGAACTTATGTCATTAAGGAGATCCACAAGAGAGATGATAAGTGCAATATCATATGATTATTTTATATATCTCAAAGAACATTAGTTTTACATTGGCACGATGAAAAATGATTTTATCAACTTCTATCAAGTCATGAAAAATTCTAACTCTCACAGGTGGATTGATGACATGAATGAAGAGATAAAATATATAAAAGACAATGACGTTTGGGATCTTGTCCCATTATCTAAAAATGCGAAACCTTTTAGTTGCAAATAGATATTTAAGATCAAGAAGGATTCGAAAGGTAATGTGGAGAGATACAGGGTCTGTCTTGTCGCGAAGGGCTTTACACATAAAGAAGATATCGATTATAAAGAAACTTTCTCTCCAATTTCGTTGAAAGACTCTTTTAGGACTATAATGACTTTAGCGGCATATTTTGATCTTGAATTACATCATATGGATGTTAAGACAATATTTTTCAATAGTGACATTGATGAGATGATTTATATGGTGCAGCCATAAAATTTTGTATCCAGAGATGCACAGCAAATGATTTGTAAACTATATCACAAATTTCATCAAGTTGTCATCTTGTTTGGTTTTGAGACGAATTTAATGGAAGATTATATATACCATCAGTTTATTAGGAGTAAATATATTTTTTTAGTTTTATATGTCAGTGATATAATGCTTGCCAACAGTGATATAGGCCGATTACATGAAATCAAGAGATTTCTAACAACGAAATTTGAGATTAAAGATTTTGGGGATGCTTATTTTGTATTAGGGATCTAAATACACCAATATTACTCTTAGAGTATTCTTAGATTATCACAGAAGAGTTATATCGAAAAAGTTCTTAAAAGGTTTGGTATGTAGGATTGTAAACCAGTAGATATCTCTGTGTTTAAATTAGATAAGTTCACTTTAAGTCAATACCCCAAAAATGATTTAGAGACTACAGAGATGTAAAAGATTTCTTATGTTTCTGTTATAGGGAGTATTATGTATGCACAGGTTTGTACGCGTTCAGATATTGCGTATATTATTGAGATATTAGGTAGATATTTAAGCAATTTAGGTATGAATCATTATAAAGTAGCTAAATGTGTCATGCGATATCTACAGATAATAAAAGAATATATACTCACATATAGGAGTTTAGATCACTTAGAGATCATTAGTTATTCTGATTCTGATTTCATTGGATATCAAGAAAGCAGAAAATTTACATAAGACTATATTTACTTGCTTGCTGGGGGGGTTATTTCTTGGAAGAGTGCTAAACAAACACTTGTAACCTCTTTTACTATGGCAGTAGAGTTTGTAGCTTGTTATGAGGCATCCAATCATAGAATATGGATGCAAAATTTTATCAATGGGCTGTGTATTATTGATGGCATAGAAAAGTTATTTTATAACAACAAATCTACAGTTATGTATTATAACAACAATAGAAATTTGACGAAGTTAAAGCATATAGATATTAAGTCTTTGTTGTTAAAGAAAAAATTCAGAGTAAACAGATATCGATATAGCACATTGGAACAAACTCCATAATTGTGGATCCACTCACTAAGGAATTATTAGCTAAGGTCTTTCATAAGGACACTGCTCATATAGATGTCATATTTCTAGATGATGTGTAGTTTTAGTAGGAGTCTTGTACCATATTGTATTTATTTTGTAAGACATATTATAAATTATGTACTTTGGTTTGGTTTATGAATATATGGTTTCATTTAAGTTTTTGTTTTTTGCATTTATGTTTATATATATTATTATCTCTGAATTTTCTTATATTTGCTCTCACTAAAGTTAAGGCAAGACTAATTGGAAATAAGCATGCTTAGATCACATAGCATGTAATTTTTATATTGCATATCCATATTTGATCTATGTTGTTTAGTTATATTGATATACGTGACCATTGATGGGTTTAGCTACATTAGCTGTAGAGAAGACCGCTTTGATCCTAAGTCTTTATGATTGATGAACGAGATTATTTGTGATGTACTCAAATATTGATAGCATAGTTCTGAGTACTTTTACGGTTGTTAACACATAATTAAGGTGTCATGTAAAGCTCAAGTGGGAGATTGTTGGATTTTTTCTTACGTGTGGGCTTAATGTGGATCTTAGTATGCGTATCAGGCTATCAATTTAATGGGCCTGTTTAAAAGTGATCAAATATGGTTAAACAATATTGGTCATTAATGCATCGGGTTTAAGTATGAGTTTGTAATGTGCATATACTATTTTTGTAATATTCTCATTTTATGATATATGAAATAAGAATTGTAAAAGTTAATCGATATAAAAGGAGGTTATGGTCCCCGGATCATAAGACTGTTATTTTATTTTTTTGAAATTCTATCACCAGAAAAAACTAATTTCAAGGCGCCATATTGATTCGGAAGATTCTACTGCTGGACGTGAACAAATCTTCTACGATGGATTCAGGTACGCTTCCGATTATATTTCTCTTTAATTCAGTACAATAATGTATATTTAATTTTTACATATATACGGATTTAAAAAGAAATTTTATTCTAACATTTTAATGTTTTTATCTTTCTACTCATTATTCTTCATCATCTTTTACTTCTTCTCATGCAACTTTGTCTCTTAAAGCACCCATGCAATCTCTTCATCATCTCTCTATTTGGGGGAACTCATCAGACTAAATTCGAACTAGATCACAACATCTTTTAGACATAATTTAAACTAAAGATTGAATCGTAATACTTTCCAATTGGATTATATTGAACTTATTTGTACTCATCCAATATATTTTAGATTGAATTTGAATAAATTTTATTTAAAATTTAAGTAAACTCAAATATATAAATAACTTATTTACTAACAAAATTAGTAAAATCAGCCATCTATAAACATAAGCATTAAGATTATCTCAATTAGTTAATAAAACTATAAATAACTACTCATATTTTATACTTGAAATTAAGATTATCTTAAAATTATAGGATAATCCAATTAATATTCGATTACTCATCTAACTCCAATTTGTACTAATTCAAAATAGATTAAAGTACACAAAGATGAATACAATTGTTTGGTGATAACTTTTTATATTCATAACCACCGTAACTCATGATATTTATTTTTAAAATTAAGCGGTGATATTTTTGGTCATGATTAGAGACCAAATATAACTAACAAACTTTAATATTTCCGCAATTGGACAAAAAACAAGACTAAATAATTTTGGTTTAATTTGGTCTATTTGATATAATTTGATTTAAATTTAATCGAACTATAAGTACCACTAATACAAACTAAGAAATACAAAATTGTTCATTTTTTCTTTTAAAAGTCAATTGTGACTATGAGATACGAAAATCATATGTATCTTAAATTTTGGTAATAACTTAAGTGTATCAAATCAAATATCTTCACTTTAAAACTGTGTAGTGATTAGGTGGTACATATTAATATTTTCTTTAAAATAAAGTAGTGGGCGGAAGAGACCATTCTTTCTTTTTTCGTTCCGAATCTAAAAATTTTAATTAATTCAAAAGAGCTAACATAACGAACATTAAATAAATTGAATACATACAACAAGATGTGGGAAAAGAGCATGGCAAGTGAGGTTAGGGCTTAGGGCTTCAATACTATAATTGGAATATATAAGATATATGTTATGTGATGTATGTAAATTAAATTAAACGAGATTAGCATAAATATTTTATTATTATTTTTTCTTTTATTTTCTTTATAATCATACGAGTGTGTGCATACTTGTCAGTCATATTTTCATTAACTCTCTCATTTACAATATTTGACTTCAGGAAATGAAATAAAAAAATTTAAAATAGTTAAATAATTAAGTGTCTATAAAGAAAATAATTACTAAAAAAATAACATAAAAATGTACCTTTAGACTCATCATTTTCTTTATTTTTTAATCCTCTTTTCTTAAACTATTAATATTTAAACATATAATTATAAATAATATAATAAGCATATAATATTAAATATTTATTTATTTATATTAAAAAATTATTAATTTAAGTATTTTTAAATATATATTAAAAATACGAAATAATTATATAATTAAATCCATACTTGTCTCATGTCTGGTTCGAATTTATAAATTTATATTTATACTCGTTGTTTATTCAATTAATTATGAATTTTTATATGTTTTAAATGTAATTTTTAGGATTGAAAAAAAATTAAATTAGAAAAAAAGAGAGGAGGTACCGACCCGAGAAAAGGCTTCAAACCCGTACCCGTTATATCGGCTACACTATAAGTAGTCTCAAATCTCTCTTTCAAAACCCTAGACACAGCAGCACTTCGCGACCGAGAAGACGGTCTTGTTTGCTGCTTAATATCTAGCCATGGTAAGAGTTCCAAATCGAAACTAGCATTCTATTATTCTCGTCTGTTGTGATTTGCTTCCAAAATTTTGGCATTCTTGAATTGTGTTAATGTTTAGGCGGGGGTGGAAACAGAGGTTCCTACTGGGCAGCCAAAGAAGAGAACGTTCAAGAAGTTCAGTTTCAGAGGTGTTGATTTGGATGCTCTATTGGACATGTCCACTGACGAGCTCGTCAAGCTCTTTCATGCGCGAGCTCGCAGAAGGTGCCGCAACAGCTGCATACCAATTTTTTTTTCTCTCTTTTTTTATTGTAGGTTTCTTATGAGTAGGTGCTCATATGTGTATAATAATACTTTTTCAGGTTTCAACGAGGTTTGAAGCGGAAGCCAATGGCTCTGATCAAGAAACTGCGAAAGGCTGTAAGTAGTTTCTCATGCTTAAAAAAGTATCTTCAAAGAGTTTATTGAGTTGTTAATTTCATTATCTGATAACATTTCCAGAATGGTGTGAGTAACTCGAATATCCAATATTTCGTTGTCTAATGTCGGAATAAGAGAATTTTATGTCAGTGATATTTAAAGTGTAGGCATTTATATATTCATTTGATGTATCGAATATCATGATGATTGAAAGATGGATGCTCTTGTACCCATATCAATCCTTTTTTAATTGTTGTGTAACTATTCTTGCTGCCTATTGAGGGGTAGTAATTGGCCTCGAGCTAGCAGATCCTGAGCTTTGTCTTGTTATCAGGTAATCATATGGCATTGTGAATGTTGTCCTGAACTGACTTGGTGGGTTATTAGTTAATTTGAATGAAAATTTTGGGAGAAGGTTGAAGATCACTATGCCCAATTTTTTTGTTATGATGGAACTAGAGCTTTGGGATTTAGCTGTTGTAGATCAAAGGTACTAGAGCGGCCAAATTGGAAGATAAAGCATCCATTTTGACTTATAAGGCCGGAACTGGTAATTATTATGAATTCAGAAGGACTTTAGTCAATTTGTTACACTAGAATCAGAACTTTGGAATTCAGCTATGGTAGGACTAAAGCTAGAGCAGCCAAACTGGAAGAGAAGGCATCTACTCTGATCTCAATAACGCATATGAACACAGCATAATTTTTATCTTGCTAGGTATCAAAACGGAGGCAAAAAATTTTTCCACAGCTTAACTAACTGTGACTTTAAGAATAACTTGTTCTGCTTAGGTGTAAGTGTGAGTAAAAACAAACTTTGACTGTTAGTTGGTTAATTGTGGTTTAAGGGCAGAAGCCAAGAGAGACGTTTCCTTTTACTCTATCCACCCTTGAGGGGAAATTTGTCAAAAAGTCATTGAAATAGAAAAATATACCAATTCTGTTCTGCATGTCAAATTGTTTTATTTTATTCTGATAAAATCTCTATGTTTCCATGTCAATTTTCTTGGTTGGGTTTGTTGTCTCTGAGATATCTAATTCTTCAAATGCTTTTTGGTAGTACTTTGATGGCCCTAGTGGTTCGTAAATTGCATGTGATTGCTGTCATGTGAAGGGTCAGATTACCTCTTGGTGTCCTAATGAAAGCAATGAAACTTTGCGTGACAGCAATGACATCCAATTATCACTAGATTTCAAGTTGTATAACCAACCTTTGGTTATACAACTTGAGTCTAGTAACCTACGTGCTGTGGATCCCCAATTTGGTATGTTGATGCCGTTTTTGGTGTGGAAGTCTTGGTTGATAAGGAAGATGACGGGGAGGCTCCTTTACTAGTTATCTAGAGACTCCTTTACTAGTTATCCTGTTGACACTGCCCCTCCTCTCTCTCTCTCTCTCAATTTCCTTCCCCTCTCTCTCTCTCTCGGCACTGCACCTGCATGCCTTCCAGCATGTGAGTAAATGTCTGCATGCATCTGTACTATTAAAACATTCATCTGCCTCAGCTGATACATTAGTTGATGCTGAACTACAGTGTTTAGTTTATTAGACTAGGTTGTAAGTGGACTATGGTGTTTTGATTGAATTTATGGCAAAAATTGTTTCTGTTTTTATTTTTTTTGGAAGTTTTATTGGATAATTAATGATCAGATAGTGGATAATGGTTGAACAGTATGTGATAATTGAAAAGTTCTTTTGCTCGCATTTTTCCTAATTAATCAATCAATCAAGATTTGTTGATGTGCACATTTTTTGGGCTGTTACCCTCAATGTTAATGGAAAAATTGAGTTTTCACTAGTGTCTATATCTTTTTCCACAGTGGGTGTTTCTATAATCTTTGGTATTGTACTGAAACAGTTGCTTTTGCATTTTTTGCCTTGAAACAGAAAAGGGAAGCCCCACCAGGTGAGAAACCAGAGCCTGTAAGGACTCATCTACGTAACATGATAATTGTTCCGGAGATGATTGGGAGTATCATCGGTGTTTACAATGGCAAGACTTTTAATCAAGCTGAAATCAAGCCTGAGATGATCGGGCATTATCTAGCTGAATTTTCTATCTCCTACAAGCCTGTCAAGCATGGAAGGCCTGGTATTGGTGCTACCCACTCGTCTCGGTTCATTCCTCTCAAGTAAAAGCTGTGTTTTTCACTGGGTAATGTACGGGAGTTATTTTTCCTGTCGTTGACTGGATTTTGATTAGTTTTCTTTCATTGCAAATGTCTCGATATATTTAATTCCGGCGGAGAAAATAGCTGTATGGGAGTTCTTTTAATTTGTTGTCTTCAACCGGATTTTGATTAGTTTTCTTCCTTTTCAAATGTCATGACAGTATCTAATGCCTGAGATCCTGAACAGAATAGTTTTCCTAAATTGAAAGCCCTGCTAGTTTTCATCAAATTTTCAATTATATTAATCTTTGGGAGAGAGGATTGAGATGGAGTGGGATGAAAATTGCATATTAGGAGAAATTTTAATATTTTTTTATAAATTTTAATATTCCCAATAACTTTTTTATTGGGAATATACTAATATTTTATTATATTTTTATTAATGAGGTGATGTAAAATTTCAATTCCATAATTTTTTGATAATCTTACTTTTATTTTAGTAAATTGAAGAAGAATTTTTTGTTTTGTTTGTAGATATTAGTAGTTTGACAATTTTCCATTTACTTTCTAATCCAAATTAAGATAAGTATTATGCCTATAATATAAATTGGTTTATTTAGATCTTGGTAAGTTCATATACCAACTACAATCATATTGTTGCATGTAGGAAGGATATTTTATAGCCTTTAGATAAATATATATATATATATATAACGAAACTAAGATTACTTTCCAAATAAATTGAAAATTCGTATTGAAATTATTTACACTAACATCAATTGTAAAACAATACACATTTATCTAGAACTAGAAAAATTAAATCCACACGTGTGAAATTGGAACGATACATTACGACTTTAATTCATCTTGATTTCGCGTAAAATCTTATATGACTTCATTTTCTTTAATAATCATCCGAATACACAACCGATAACTTTTCGTGACTAAATTAAGTACAAATCTATACGACTTAGAAACCCAAGAATGAAATCACCCTAGTAATTCTATTAGCCAAGACATTTGTTATATAATTACATAATCTAGAAACCCAAGAAAAACATAATTCTAAAAAAAAAAAATCATCCAATATTAACCGTTAGCCATAGAGGATTAAATTGTATTTCTTAAATTAAATATTTGAAAGTTATATATTATCTTTTAGTGCTAACAAGTAAATAAATTGTTTTTCTTTATGTATATATATATATATATATATAAATTTTAACTAAGAAGAAAAAGGGTATGCTCATCTTTAGGAAACAATCTTTGCACCAAATGTGATTTAGAAAGCCTACTTGCCAAATATACAAATTTAGGAAACTCCTCCATTTGTCATCACGCATTGAATCACCTTCCCATCTTAATTGACTACCCACTAAATACCATAACTTAAAATTTGTCGAAGGTCGAAAATATTCTACTTCTTATTAAACATTGCGTTATAACTTCACATAAAATAAAATGTAGACTCGTTCATTCTAATTTAACCTCAATTTAACTCGAATTCTATGTTCGAAAACAAAAAAAAAAAAAATAATAATTATTATTTTGAAGATCCGTATAAAATTTGATATTTTTAAAATATAATTCCGACTTAAATTTATTTTCTAATCGATTTAATTTTTTATAAAATGATTATTAATTTATTCCAAACATAGCTTTAAAATAAATTAGATTATGTAATTGTATTTTTTTCACTTCACGTAGAATTATTATTTTTGAAGTTAATTTTTAATATTTTTTTTTATATAAAATAACAAAAATTATAAAGCCATAGAGATTGGGAGATGCAATAAGTCAAAAGCTTCTACGCCACAAGCTTTGTTTCCAACCCCCGCCTCCAAAGACCTTAACGTGTTTGAATAATTAATTCTTCTCATGAAAACAAATTGGAGGAGTATGGGCGTAGACTCTTGACTCTTCCTTCACTTTTGGCTTCTTCCTCATTTTCTCTCCTCCTCCACTCACTTTATTCATATCTTTAAAGACGCCTGGCACCAGATGCTAGACCCAGAAAATGCAAAACAAAAAGATTAAATTTTTTTACGAATTCTGATCCAAAATCGAATAAATATTCGTACCCAGTAAGTACATAAACTAGTATCGACAGTCATATTTACATCCCTTAACATCCTCATATTGCAAAGCTATACCATCAGACAGAATTAAGCAAGACAAAACCATGACAGGGGATCGACTATAAAACTGTGTTAAAATTATTTTCCGAAATCATATAGTATTAGTAAGAGTTTGTCGAACATAACAATTCCGAATCTTGATCAACTCTCGATGATTCAGTTTTCACTACACTACTACTGGGTTGGTGGTCTTTTTTTCCTCTTAGGAAACTTCCACTTTGGTTCCTTCTTTCCTTCTACTACCATATTCTATAACATCAACTCATGTATAACACAACTTCATGGTTAAAAAAAAGTTAAAACCAAACACACCCATCTCATCATGATAGGTTTTAGCTTACTATTCTCCATTGAGGAAATAACTTAAACTATTTGAACCACTGATTGCAGTAAAAGATGAAAGATTCTTACAATTTGAAACCCCAATTCCGCATCTTTTTTGTTCCGGCATTAGGTCTCAGACCTGCTACCAGATTGTTTAAAAGGCTTCAAAGCCAACTCCCCGAAGCTATAAAAGGAAAAAAAAGAAAAAAAAAAAAAGAGAGAAACACTGCTCCGAACCTATTCCCATGCTTGAACAGACAAAAATATGTACAGGAGCAATACAAAGCCGACCATAAACAAAAGTTCTCATGACCTGATTGATCCGATCTTCGCTAAAACCCTCACCATGTTCATGTGTTTGCAGATTGTGATGGTAACTTAGGGTGGTTATGTTCCCCTTCATATGTCACAATAAGCATTGATGGGTCTTCCAAACATCTCTCCACATGCTTCCTCGCGGGACAACCTCTCATGCTGCTACATTTATAATATCCCCTGTATGATTCCACAAAATTCTAGCTAAATAAGTAAAGAACTAAGCTCATTTAAAGCTATTAGTCCCAAGTTTATATGCTGCATTTAAAGTTCACATCCATACTTAACATAGTAATGCAGCAAAGATGAAACAGCAGTTAATTATTGAGACTTAAAACTATTATATAGATCAAAGAATAAAAGGAAAGGCATAAATTTAAGAGCAGTTCGTCTTTGACCAAATTATGGATTGGGATGGTTGTTTTAAGAAAAGGCGTAAATAAGTTTCACTCTACCATCTTTGCAGCAACTATTTGACCCAATTCTGCAAGGACGCAAAAGCTTCAACCACTTGACCAGTTGACCCCTTCACTGCTTTTCCCTTTCAAGGTTATTGTATGTGTAGGAAGGTCCTTAACCAATTCAATAGAATAGAACCCATTACCTAATCCTAGTCGATAGAGACTAATAGACATCACACCCCACCAAACATATGTGTCAGGAGGGGCAGATTGCATAGAACAACCTCAGTACAGTCACAAAGTCAATCATAATTTTCCAACACCTACCAACCATTAAAGATCTCTTCACATGGAAATGCAACAATATAATGCACCCATAAAAGGAAAGATGATATTAATATAGTTAGAAACAATAAAATGGCTACCCATATGCTTTCCTGATTCATATTTCAAAAAATCATAAACATAAATGTGAAAACAGTAAAGCCAACCAGAAATTTTTTTACAATACCACACCATAAAACTATAAAAAAAAAAAAAGAATTTACTAACACTCACACTATGCTAGAATTGGATTTACCTTGGGTGAGGAGACCCCTTGATTGGCTTCTGCCCATATTTTCTCCATGAATAATCATCAGGAGGGATGTCAGCAAGCTTGTTGCTGATAGCAGGTACCTTGATTGATCTTTTCACCCTATGTTTCCTGTCAAAAACCATATGCAATTAAGCAAAATCTATGAAGCCAAATCTAACATCCACCTTATAACAAGAAAGGAAAAATTCAGACCTCTTCTTGGAGCAGTGACATCTACTGCTGCTTCCACATTTCACACTCCCATCTTCTCCCCTTCCAGAACACTTCCTCTTGTGTTGTTGTGAGTTCTGATCCGATGAGCGGGGTGCACCGATCAAATGGAAGGCACTTCCATCCAAGTTAGCCACACTACCATCTACACTCAAGGAAGAAATGAAAGACCTGGTGGATGACATTGTAGGAGTGCAGCTAGAACTATCAAAATTCAAGTTAATCCCACTATTGTTCTTCCTAAACATCATTTCAGCTTGATTTTTCAGCTGCTGCTGCTGGTGCTGAAGTAGCCTTTGTTGGAGCTGTTTATGTTGTTGATGGAGGAAATGGTACTGTCCAGATGGTGTTGGTTGGGCTAGTTGAAGAGGGTTTTTCCCACTTGAGCTCAGTTCAAAAGAAGGGCTTCCCAAACACAGAGAATTCTTGGCATGTGAACTGCTTGATTCTTGAATTAGACTTTCATGGTAACTAGATTGAAGAAAGTGAGGAGTCTTGGAAGGTTGGTTTGTTCTATGTTGAGGATTTTCTAGGAAAATGCGTTGAGGAAAAGGGGTTTGTGGCTTTTTCAGCTTCCTTACTCTAGCATGACCTAAACCAGTATTGAGAAGAGAAACAACCTTTTTAAACTTACAAACAGCCTCTCCAGTTTCCGCCATTAAATTCTTGTAATGAACCTGATCTTGGGGACGAGACAAGAGATTGAGAACTCTATGACAGCTCTCAACAGCTACCTTGTTTGCTTCTTCAACCTCCTCCATGGTAACACCCAAACACCCACCAAAAAACCCTAATTCCCCAATCAGAAAACACCTAGACCAGAAGAGACTACGAAAAAAAAACACAACTCCGAAAAATCAACTACGAAAACAGATCCTCAACGAGAAAGCAAACAGTTGGTACAGTCAAGATTCCATCTTCAAATACACAAAAACCCCAAAGCACGCTTTCTGAATCTGATTTTACGAAAATTCAACCTCCCAAAAGACTGAAATTTGAAAACAATGAAGACTCGGAATATCAGATTCAACTGGGTCTGAGAAAACTGACTGAAAGAGAGAGAAAAAGACTTACCACTAACTCATTAAAAGAAGTAAAAAAAAAAAAAACGGACCCGATGAAAAAATCAAACAAAAAGGTGGCAAAGAACAGACCTTGTTACAGTCGGTAGTCTCAAGCCCTAGCTTCTTTCATGGTTTCAGATTTCAAGGTGCGAAATAGAAGACTTTTTGCCGCAGAAAAATTCACAGAAACATAAGAATACAAAAGCTCCCATTTTTCAGAACACCCATATGAAATTTTTTCTCTAGAAAAAGAACGCACACCCCGGAGAACCGGTAACATATTGAAGAAACAAAAAAACGAAGAAGAAGAAGAAGAAGAAGAAGACGAAAGAGGAACTGCGAGAGAAAGAGAAAGAAGTATTTAAATAAGGTTTGTGAAGCCTGCGAATTGAAGAGGAGCTGCGAGTTGAAACTGCCGTCTCTGTCTCAGATTTGAGCCGTGGGTCCCACCGGAAAGACCTTGGTTTTTCTCTCCCCTTTTTTTTTTAATTTCTTTTTTAAATTAAAAAAATTAATTTTATTTCCAAAAATAATTTTATTTTCTTTAATTTCCAGATTTGCCCATCTCTGTTTTGTCTTTTACCGTTCCTTGCCGAAGCCTGGCTCGGAACCACATTATTTGGACGTAAAATACATATATTTTAAATTATTAAATTATATAAATACAAATTAAATACCCACTTAATTAAAAAAAAATTATTTATTAATTTAATAATTATTACTTTCGTGGGTTGGAGCTCGAATTATAAGTTACTTATTAGATTAAAATTTAAAAAATATTATTTAATTTAACTAAAAATTTATTATAAAATAAAAATGTATATAATAATTATAATTATTATTTTCTACTAAAAGAAAAAAGGAATCTCTGCAGTTGAGATGTTAAATGCATTTTTCTTTTTTTGTATTCTTGTGTTTAATTAAAGAAAATTTAGTTTAATTAATAGTTGTAGTACTAAATCCCATTTAAGCTCAATTTCTTAATTTAACTTTAAGAAAAAATTAATTATGTAAAATTAATCCTTACATTATTTTTAATAATTTAATTAATTAATAACCTTATTATAAAAAAAGGGCACAAAATGGTACAATATTTAAATATTAAAATAAAAAATTTAATTTATTTTTAAAAGTAATTAAAAATATATATATATATAATTAAATTCCCATTTTTTATTTAAGGGCAACAGTGGGAGTTCGAAGGGCTTTTTTCCGGTATTATGTGCGCAGCTTATTAAATGTCCGCTAAAAGTGGGACCCACTACGGGATTAAAGGGGCAACCTGCTGTCATAGCCGTTGTCAAGACAGCCCAAGTGGATGACGCCACGTGTAAATCTCCACTGTTACGGCGTGACACGTAACCAATTCGTGCCAGCTCATCACTGAGCCGCTACGTTGAGCCGAGGAAACACCGTTAAGTCGGTGGCCGGCGACTCCGTGGGGCCCTTACGCCGTTGACTTTTGTCTTCGGTTAGTTATTCATCATCACACTCTCCTCTCTTATTATATGTTGATGATAATCATGTGTTTTTTTTTTTCCCCACATGATTTCCTCAACTTGGTAAAGTTCAAAATGAATCAATTCAAATTTTACTTTTTAACCGTTAGGATTAATATAATATATCTAGAGATAAATTTAACAAAAATCAAACAACAAAATAAATCTCCAAATCATATTTTGTTATTTATAGAAATTTCATCAATGATATATATATATATTTATATATTGATTGTTCAAATTATTACTCTAAAGTATCTGAAATCTTAAATGTAAAATTTAAATTCAAATTTTATTTCTGTTAGTAAGTTAATGATTAAAAATTAGAAATATAATTAAATATTAGATACGTTTAGATAAATGAGTTACTTGAAACTTCTGTTATAGCGTTAGGTAAAAGTTAATACTTATTATTTATATGACCGTTTAAAACTCATGCGTTTTTAAAATAAATAGTCTGTTACGTAATTACAACTGATGATGAGTTGTCATTTCTTATGGATTATTGATTACCACTCATCTATTAACGTTGTGCTTTGGGTCTTCTAGAGAGTTTCAAGCTGCGTGACACTTATGCCATTGTCGACAAATTTGTGTCTTACCTATAGTTAGTGGCTTTAATGTTACTATTTATTTTTGGGTGCTTTCAATTAGATTAATGCTTAATTATAATAATTAGTTAAAAATATGTAGTGAACCCTTAAAGTGTTAATAGTGGTGAAGTCATAGCATATTAGATGCTTGCATAGTGATTTGAGTAACACAATAACTTTTCGGGCCAAATATTATCTAATGAGAATCATTAACTATGACTAACTCTTCTTATATTCACCATCTATAATAACAATTAAAGCGACAATCGATAAAGTGCATTAGCATTTCACATATAAAAAAGATTAAAAATTAATTTTACAAACTAGGAATTTAATAATTATATAACGCACGCAACTGTGAGAAAAACAACTGTCATTTTTTATTACTTTGCTAAATATTAAATACGTTAGGATTATGAATTAGTTGAAATTTATGCTAGAACGTTATGTGAAAATTAATTATGGTTATTCATCTAACTGCACACGTTTAAAACTTATGTATTTTCAAAATAAACAGTTTATTATATTATTACAGTTGGTTATGAGTTGTCATTTCTTATAAAATATTAATTATCACTTATTTGTGAGGGTTGTGCTTTTGGTGTTATAGAGGTTTCAAGCTATGTGCCAATATTGGCAACTACCCAACTGACGACAATACTAAAGACTTAGAACTCATAAGCATTTGCGAAATAACTGTAGGTAAGACCAAATTTGTCGATAATTATCACTTATTTGTGAGAGTTGTACTTTTGGTGTTATAGAGGTTTCAAGCTATGTGCCAATATTGGCAACTACCCAACTGACGACAATACTAAAGACTTAGAACTCATAAGCATTTGCGAAATAACTGTAGGTAAGACCAAATTTGTCGATAATTATCACTTATTTGTGAGAGTTGTGCTTTTGGTGTTATAGAGGTTTCAAGCTATGTGCCAATCTACGGCATTATCGACAAATTTAGTATTACCTACAGTTATTTTGCAAATGCTTATGAGTTCTAAGTCTTTAGTATTGTTGTCAGTTGGGTAGTTGCCAATAAGACTTGTCTTAATCGCCATGTAAATTTGTTGTTGGCTTTTGTTTTACTTTCCACGCTTTTTTATAAGAAGGCTTATAATAAGCTACTCTTTTGTTGTTTTGATCAAAATCATAATCTTAAAGGTTTGATTTCGGTCCATCATTCCTTCAATGCATTGATATATTAATGTTGAAAGCAATTGTTTGTGGTCTTGGGAGACCATTAGAGAACTACGTGATCTCTTAATTTTGTGCATTTTCTCTCATATTGTATAGTTTCATAGCATAATTAATTTCATTATTGCTAGAAACCAATATAAGTCAATTTGACTTATTCTCTTCCGTAGAAAATTGGGAGTACCTATATAAATAATACTATTTGTAATTATTTACACGATAAATATTGAAAAAAATGACGCTCCTTTATAACAATCATCTGATAGATTAAATATAATATTATATAAATATTACGCTCAAAAGTCCATAGTGATAACATCTGTCCCAGTTCATGCATGAAAATAAATTTGTGAAATGATGGTTAGAGTTACAATGAACAATAATGTACGTATTACTATTCTCATTATTATCATTACTGTACCGAAAACTGATATCTTCTTTCTCGCCCTCACCCTCTTCGTCACCATTAACTTTATCATCATCATCAACATCATTAAAAAAAAAATTAAATTCATTAATTGGTTTTGAATATATTTAACATAAAACTCAATGAATTCTAACAACAAAATTTTATGATATTATCAAACGTAATTGTAAAATAAGCTAACTAAACATAATTATGCTTCGCGAATGAAATTTTAAATATTATTTGAAAAACTACCAACTATTTAGAAAAGAATAATGAACTTGCATCACTAATATATATATATATATAGATATATATAATATAAAACAACAATCCTTTCCCTTCAAACATTTTGATAATCATTTACCTCAATAGCTACATGTATTATTTGTACTAATTAAGAAAATTTTGAATCTCATTGAACCATGATTTGTTTGAATATACCATCATGGTATTCACACCCAATAAATTACACTATTTGCTTTTTTTTTTTTGTCACTAAGACTATAAAACAACATGATTTTGATTTAAGTCTTTAAACAAATAACACTAATAAAAATTAAAAAAATTGCATAACTTAATTAATTAAATGGAATTAACCACTAAATTAGGTTTGACCAAAGAGATTAAGCTAAAACAAATTAAAAAATCTTTAAGAAAATCTTCTATTAAAGCTTCGAAATATTTTTTTTCGATCTCGATGAAAAAAAATTAATTCTTATTTAAAAATTTAAAATATATAAGTTATAAATTATAATAATTATAAAAAATTATAAGATGAAGATAATATTAGTATTGATGTTTATTACTAATAAGAAAATTATTTTATATATTCGAACTAATCAAGATTTAAAAATTCGATCTAAAACCAACCCACTTGATCAAATTCGAACTAGTTTGACAAAAAATTTAAACAAAATATTTTAATCAATTTTTTTTAAAAGTTACGAATTTTGTTGCTTTTCAAAAAATAGTAAGTCATTTGTATCGACGAACACTCTTATTATAAGATATATATTTTGTTGTTAGTTTTTAAATTTTTTTTTAAAAAACTTTAAGTAAAATTAAAATTATTTTATTTTAAAAAAGAAATTCAAATAAGACAAAACTATCACTTTAATGCAATTAATTACCCACTGAGTCACTAATGAATCTTGGATCTTCATAAATTATTGTATTAATGTTTAATTTTTTTCAACAATTAAATTTCATAGTTATTAATTATTAAACCTTCTATCTAAACCTTCAACTCCCTAATTTTTATTTTTATTTTTTTTGCAATTTTCAATTTAAAAAAATGATATTTTAAAAGAGAAAGAGAAAATTAATTAATTTATGAATTTTTAAAATTTCAAAAAATAAATTTAATTTGTTGATTTATATAAAAATAAAATTATTTTTAAGTTTTAATCGGTCAAAAACTTCCAATAAATGTGAGCAAAAGTGAACATATAGAAAATAAGGCGGAGGGCGGCCAAAATTTCTTAAGAGTGGGTCCCACTTCATGTTGACTAATAGACCAAAAAGTCGTTGGGAGTAAAAGCATTGTCCATTCCCTAAGACTCAGCAGCTTCCATTAAACTCCCCCGTTGAAACGCTACTCGAAATGAATGAATGATTTTAAACCTAAACCTAATCCATGCTTCTTTCTACTTGTATTTATGTATGTATGTACGTACGTATAGCTGTATATATATATATATATGTGTGTGTGTGTGTGTGTATAACGTGCATTGACCTTTAGGGTTCATAATTAATCATACTTTTAACTTCACCAATTTATTATGTTTCCATGTAATTTCCTCTTTTAGACTTACTTCTTGTTTGTATCTCGTATAAAATCATAAAACTACCCTAATACGAGATAATAATTAGATTATATTTATATTTTAAATGACATACAGACATTCGTTTAAATATAGTATTTTAATAAAAATATATAAAAATATACTACCTAACTGAAACTCAAAATGTGATAATCACTTTTATTCTTATACAAGGTAAATTGATATTAATCCTAACTTTAAATGGGTTATGACTAGTGAATACATATATATAAATATATATATATATATATAGATTGACAGGACCCAGAGTTATATATATATATAACCAAAAGGATTCTGCAAACAAACATCATGACATTATAACAAATACATGGAAAAGAAAGGAAAGAAAAAAAGGAGAAAGAATCAAAGCATATGAGAATAAGGAATAAAAGCAGAGGGTAATTCACAAGTGTTGTTCATCCAAAAAAGTAGGAATTTTATACAACTTTGGAGATATCCTAAAAACTTTTATATGACAAAAAGCACAAAATCTTTTATTTATTTGTATACCAAGCGCCTATATAATACACACACACACACACACACACATATTATATGCAGATACATATCTTGTCAAGTTCCAAATCTAACTATGTTTATGATCCCAACCTGTCAAATCTTTGATTGCTTTACCATCCATGACTTATAGTTTTTGCAGATGGTGTTCTAAAAAGATAAAAAAAAAAAAAGTATGAGTGGAATGGGTAATTTTATGATGCACCTTCTTGAGAAAAGAAAAAACTAAAATAGGGGAGGAAGAGTATAAAAAATCAGTGTTGAATTAATTTACAAATCTATATTTATATTAATTAAACAATAATGGGATTTATTTCATTTATTAAATTAAAAAAAAAAGTAAGTCTCTGAATTCTGTTAATTTTTGATAAATTTTTGAAATGCTTCTACAAGAACTCAATATTTTTTTTTTATAATTAAAATAATTTCGAATCAACACATAAATACACTAAATTAATTCTAAATATACCCTCAAATTTGTAGGGTAACGTTTAGATTTAAACTATAATTACTAATTTTTTGATTGATTTTATTATAGCAGAAATAATAAAACTAGAATATTTCAATCATTCTACTCAAACATGATCTTACGTTGAGGTTAATTACTAAAATCCAAACAGGACCAAGAAGTAACAAGGAGAAAAGTGGGAAGGTGGGTTGCCCCACTCTCTCTCCTCTGTACATAATTCACCAATAAATCAACTAAATGCTCTTTGTCTTACCTTATACCCACCAAAAACATTCTGTCCACCTGTCCCTTTACCTGGAGAATATATATATATGTATATATATATTCTGAAATTATTATATTATACTATATTATTTTTGTTATTTATTTGTTTCTCCTAACTTTTTTTTTTTGGGGGATAAACAGATTTTTTTCTTTTTTTCCAAGAAAGAGAAAAGAAGGTAGGGTAAAATTTTGTAACACCAACTTTTATAGCACATGGTTGGATCAAATACTTTTGAACTTTGTAGTAGCAGGCTAGACTTGCTAAAGCAAAGTGATAAGCAAAGGGGAGGAGAGCATTGGGATCTGAGAAAAAGAAGGGAAACACGTTTGGCTACTAGTGTACGGCTGTGATCAATCAAATACATCTATGTATTCAAATGTACGGTCAGGATTGGTGATTCAGGCTCTCTCTTCTTTCTCTGTCTTCAGTTCCATTAGTTCACACTAGCTGCTTGCTAGAGATTGAAGTTGTTGAGCAGGGTGGAATGATTCCTAAAGCTCTGAGTGAAAAGCATTGTCTCCCAGCAAAGAAAAAGTGGGTGCCTCGAATATTGTATCTAAAACTTTTTTTTTTTTTTTTTAATGATTGACGCCCATTTCACTAGCCAATTCACACAAGTATTGTATCTAAAAGATACTTGTAAAGATCCAATATTTCTCTTGGTTTTGGTGAGATAGCTTGTTCAGTTTACCTTCAATAGAAATGTCTAATCCAACTCAATTGTAGATATAATGAATGGTCTGAACCTGAACCTCTAATTATACCCTCTTTTTTTCTTTTGTTCTTTCTTGAAAGTTGAAATCCTTAATCTATAAAACGGCAGTTAATTGCATCACACAGCAGGTAAAAGTTGAGATAAATTTACTCAAAAAAGCACCGTAAGAGAATTAATAGTAAATTAACATAAAAGATACACCAATACTGAGACTATCAGGTTGCCAGTGCAACTTTAGCTTTTCCTCGAGTCAGGTACATCAACAGAGACAATTTTCTTGACCAAAAAATGCATATGCATATGCAAAAGTTGGAGGGGGGGAGTTATTATTATACTTCTGTCATGAAGCTTGCAGATCAGACAGGCAGAAGAAAGAAACTGTTATGGCAGGTTTACACTAGTCAGTCAAGAATCAGGGTTTGGTTCTAAGTTCTTATTTAATTGCTACTTTACGTAAATTGAACATAAAAATCATCACGCCATTCTACACGTTAAGATCAGTTCAGTATGAGTGAAAAAATAGAATAAGAATCAAATGCAGATTGAACCTAATTAACTGCAATATCCCTAATGTGAATATTCCTCGTTCATCTGGACTTGATTTCTATCTACCACCTTGCTGGATAACCTACACCGAGAAATCAAAAACCTGCCTAATTGTTTTTTCAAATGTAGCAGGCCAGCATCCGTTCAGTTTGTGAATAAACCTCCACAAAGAGATAGCGTTACCATTTACTAACAGAACAGAGAAAACACAAAATAATACACCAAAAAACCCTGTAAAAACAGAATATATCCCAGCAAGACCAGAGAAAACACATGAAACAAGGATGTCTCAAATTCCAGGTGGAAAACTTGACTTTGGATGATTAACAAGGAAAACTTTCTTTTCTCAAAAGATCCACAAGTATGGGGGGGTTAAACCTGCAATACAGGCATCTGGACAACGTTGGCTTTAGGAAGAGAAGAATAGCCAAGTGATTACCTAATAGTTTAATAACCAAGTTATTGTTTTCTTCCCCTTCCCTTTTTTGGTGGTTGCGCGTCTATCTGTTCTTTGCCTGCAATTTCTGACAGATCCACTGCATGAAAAACAAGCAGAGGTAATTGATCAAACAAATAAGCAAGCGATTAAAAGATTTGGATCGAGATCAATATCATGAAGAGAAATAAAAGATAAAAAAGGTATATAGTAGCAAAGCATACATCTTTACACGAAATGGTCTGCCCATCACATTCTACCTCTTTGGTAGTGTGGTTCATAGAATACCATATTCCAAGATATTTTTGATAGATGGAAATACCATATTCCATGATAATTTTAGATGGATAGGAATGCCGTATTACCATTAATGTCCCATCATACAAGATTATCATGTTCGGTTATTACAATTTTGACACTATACATGCAGCGTACAGTACATAAATAGGCAATACAATGTATTTATACCATATATATTGTATATATGTCTAATTGTATACATAACATTGAATATATGCAGTATATATTCAATGTGCATACCATCCATATTTTGATGCCTAATCAGCCACATATGGGCAGTATTCCCATGTATTAATCCCAGGAATCTACCATGGATTCCAAGAAGGAACAGCCCCTTTTTCCTTTTTTTTTTGAGGATGTGGAGAGGGGATCATTTTCAAGATTTCCCTTCCTCACAACATGGCAGAATAATTCCAGAGTTCCATAAATTATGTCCTCTACAAGTTCCCAGTGAACTCTACTTCCAAGAAAATTCAAAATGCAACAACAGTTAAAAGTAAAGAAGCTAGAAAGAGATTTCACCGTTGGGGCCCCGAGCCATCAAAGTGAAGAATAAATTGTTTAGCTTTTCCATCTTCTTAGCATCCTGTGCTTGGTCTGTCTTAAACTTGAGACACTGTGACAAAGGAAAAGGAGCCTATGAGACAAAGTAAAAGAAACATGCACACGAAAATACAAGGGCCAATGAACTAGCCATTAGTAGTAACTCATTTATATCTTCCCTCAAGTATGAATCAAATGAACTTTTGGAAGCCTGTAAATATTGTTCTACTCAATTTCAAATGCATGAAACTGAGGCAATGTTATTTCAACAAACAAAAAATGAAACTAAGATAGTGTTTGTTTAGTGTACCATACAAATTTTATACAATACAACTTGTTATAGTGCTGCCCAGTACTCAGTTTAGAAGGTTGATAATTTGGTATAGTAACTGTAACCAATGAAACTTGATACAAATCTTTATAACTAGTTAGGACACTGCTTATGTTTATTAGTGATTTATAAGCTATATTAAGTCTATATTTGGTACGAATGAACTATTTCTGTAGAACTGTTTGGAATTACCACACTTAATTTAATTAAGAAATGCTAAAAATTCTATTAGAATGTGATAAAAATGACTTAATAGGAAATTTCAAGTGAAATTAAAACGGTGCATTCTTAATTTCATTGAAATACTTTAAATTCTCTAAGATGTCAACTTTTATCGTTATAGTTCCCCGGGCTGCCATATGACTTAGAGAAAAAAGATCGCTGTCACTTAGCTACTAGGAAGTTGCACTAATTACATTTTGTAAGTTACACGTGAAGCTTAGTGAAATATACTATTTGAGCCATTTCAGCCTAGCTGTTTAAACTGTTGAACTTGAGCAAACTTGTCTAAGTTGAGCAGATGCTAGTACATTTTTTTGAGCCGTTAGAACCAATTTTGAGCCTTTTTAGCCATCATGTCTATGTTAGAATTCATCATCTAATCATCTGATAAGTGAAACATAAAGTGTATCAAGTAGTTGGTCCTTCTAGATGCACTGAGAGGATCGGGTTTCTTTTGATATTATCAAGCTCGTATTCACTACAGATGTACTCAAGAAGAGGCTAGAAACAAATTCCCTAGACAACGGCTGCATCTATGATAGTTTTAGTCTGTTGAACATTAAGTACTGTTTAGATTTATCCTAGATGATTGAAGGTTTATTTGATTTGGTGCAAACATGTCAAGATCTGAGCAATTCTATAAAGGAATCAACTTCAAAGAAATCCTCTCAACCCATCGCCATATACAACAGTAAATTCCCGCCTATCTTGAGAACCTATATGGCAGATAAGCCCCTTTAGCAAAGCCACCCAAAATCGTCCTTGAAAAGTTTGATACCTTTATATCTTGCCTGACAAACTCCAGAGAGCCTAAAGCTTGACCATGACAATATATATCACGCCAAGCTGTCAAACACCAATACATATGATGCACCTTGACAATTTGCATTGCTACTTAATCAGAACACTTGTTGCTCCACCATCATATCACCACATATTTCTTCCACTACTATAGCGACACATTGACCTTGACAAAATGCCAATAAGAGGTAATTGCTGTATTCCTCTTTTACCAAAATTCCAAAATCAATTCTCTGCGTGCATCCGTCATTTTCTTTGCTATTTGGAGGTCTCTCCCAGCATGCTTTCCTGACTTGATTGCTGGAGGCTTTTCGCTGGCGAAAATTCCTAGCACTCCTCTCCCTTTTAGTCTGTTTTGCAGGTGATGTGGAAGGGCCCAAGGGCCCAGACCATAAAAAACCGCATTATTTTAGAAAGTGATGAAACACACGTGATAATCTAAAAGCAAGTTAAGCCATTTCCGTCCAAGCATGTGCAATCATTGACAAATTAAAATGTTGATAATGTCCTCTTTGACATGCCGATAGTTTCTTGCATGATTTCTCAACCTTAGTTGGTTTATGCTCCTGTAGAATCTATAGTTTTGAGCCACCTTTTGTGGTTTCCTCATGGAGGTTTCAAGTACCACAAGTCCTTGAAGAGCACGTCTAGTCTTATAGTTCTAGATGTTTCCTTACGTTCCTAAGTGAGAAAATGAAGCAAAATGAAAATATTAGATTGGAAATTTTTTAGTATTACAGAATTTTTCACATGATTAGCATTATCACTATTTCTAATTTCTTTAGGAACTCTAGAGATATTAGCTAACACTTGTGTTGTGTTTTGATCAGATTCTAATTCCATGAAATAGGAATAGGATACAATACAAATAGGGTAGAAATTTGAAAAATAAGAATATTAAATCAATTCTGTGTTCAATTCAAAACAAGTATTTTGTAATTCCTACATTTGTATTTTGGAATTCAAAATGTGAGGAAAACTAATTTAATTATGCATTAAATGTGTAAACAATAAGTAACTTTTACATATCAAAAAAAAAAATCTAGAAATTGAATTGAAACAGAATAGGTTTGAACCAAATGCAACAATAGAGTTCTAGTAGAGCATAAGAGGTTTTGATATTACCATTGTTGTTATATTTTCCTAGTTTGATTGCAACTACCACCTATTCAAGGGTATTAAACTGGATCACATGGGAGAGGTTAAGCTGGATGATTACTTTTTAATGTAGTATAATTTTGTAACTATATTTTGCAGTTCTACTCTCTTTCTTTCTTGTTTTACTTCTCCTTCCCCTCATATTTTCTCTTTTTTAACCTTCTTCTGCTTCTTGTTAGTTTGTGTTACATCACCAACACGTATTGCACATAGCTCATTCACATGCAAAAACAGCCACATTTCTTTTTTCAGTCTCAAAAAGTTTATCACATTCATATAACACAAATGTATGCAATGAACTAAACATAGCAATGTCAGCAGAGACAACTATATACACACAGTAAATTTCTTAAATTCAAATTATATATAATAAATTAAGATAAATTTGAATGCTTGGGAATTTGGAGTAATCTAAATATTATAATTAAGGTTCTCAAGCATCACACTCTAATTGATTGAATAATACAATCAAGGCATTGAGCAAATTCACAAGTTAATTTGTATTGACTGATAACAATCTCAAAAGTAAGCTCCCAAATAGGACTAAACCAAGGATTTTCAAAGTATAGACAATAAATACTAATACTACTAGGAAATAAATACTACTACTACTATAAGAATAGGAAAAGTAGTTAAGTTACCTAGAAAAATATAATGTAAACCCTAAATAGTTCAAACACTAAAATAAAAGCTATTTCTTAAATAATATGCGCCATCAATTCTCTCTAGGTGGGAAAAACCGGGCTTTCTTGAGTTGAAATCATAGAACTTCACCTGAAGATCATGTTTGAGCTGCTTGATTTCAGCTTATGGGATCCAGTCGTAATCATGATTTAGAAGTCCCTTCCGTACTATGAAGTGTGACAAGTAATGCTTTGCATAGTAAACTCTTGATATCAGCAATATCTTCTATCCCTATGAGGCTTGTAGAGATCGGTAAATTAACAGGGTTACCATCTAAAGGAGTAATAAGATCATGTCCTTTATGAGTCTAAATATACGTCAGTAGGGATGTCAAATTCTTAACATTGAAGACTTTACTAATGCCATAGCTTCTAAGAAGTTGAAAACATAAGTTTTTGAGCTAATTTTCTTAAGAGTTTTATAAGGGCCAATGTTTTGGGAGTGATGTAACACCTTCCTAAACTTACCAGACTTGATTCGCACCATGACCATGTCTCCTTTCACTAAATCAGCAACTATTCTTCTTCAATCGACAAAGCCTTGTACCTGTTAGAAGTCTATCGTTATACTTTTAGTAACTTTAGGATTTTACTCTTATTAGTATTTTTTTCTATTCGTATTAGTAGTATTATTTCCTAATCCTATTAGTATTACTATTACTATTTCTCAATCTAATGTTATTGGATAAAGATTATTTAAGAAACATTATAGTTATCTTTATAATTTCATTTTTTGAGATAGACTTCTACTATTCAATGAAGCACTTCCAGAGTTCCTCAGTTTTTTAGTCTAGTAATGAAATCAAATCCTTTGTTTAATGGTTAAAACTTTTTATATATGATACTTAAGAAACTCTAAGTGCAACGCTTAGGTTTTTATGTCAAATTCCTAAGTAAACAAATTAAACCTAATTTCTTTTTCCATACATTATTTCCACAATCAAATCACTCAGATGATTGCCAAAATGATTAAGCCAAAACATATAACTTCGTTAGGCCTACGGTGAATACAATAAGAAATGATCATTTTATTGATAAGATTGTGGAATGTTTAAATTTCTAGCCGTAAGTACTGCACTTATGGAAAACCAATGCCAAAACCTGGGAAGGGACCATAAAAGGTTCCTCATCACATTTAGGCGTGAACTTAAGTAACAGAGTCCAATTCTCGCGGACGCACAAGTTAGGCCTCTTACCACAAAGCAAATTGGCATTATCAACAAAATTATAGTATGTTGTCAAATTAACGCTAACCACTAACACCTAATTAATTGTTTGGGCCTCAAAATTGAAGTAAACTTTCATGCTCTATAATTGAGAGAAGAAGAAAATTGAAAGGTTACACTATAACCATTCTCAAGTTTCACACACATGCTCAAGCTATAGACTAGCAAGGATCATTCAATGGAAAAACAGCCTCCCAAAACAAAGCTAAATCTATAATCTATACCGGTGATTTATCACAGGAAAATAACCAGAGGAAATGCAAGGAGAACTTAAATGAAGACAATCCATACCTCTTTGTTATCAGTGACCTTGAGAACCAATTTACCATCACAATGCCTGTACTTCATGACATAGCGCGTCTACATCATCAATTCCATCCAAAGAAATGAAAAAGATTAAAAGAAAATATTATCCAAATCATCATCAAATTGAACTCACAAATTCAAGCAGATAAAATTCTTCAAATAATCTATTTAATTTCCGATAATAATAAAGTAAAGAAGAAATTCGATTAGAATCATCTATTCGCCGCGGCTATTTTGCTAACCTTAATTTTCCGTTAATTTTCTCGAGAACCAATCAAAATTCAACCGCAAGAGTGAAATGGAGGAGGAGAGTAACATACAGATTCAGGATCGGCACGGAACAACTGTACTGATCGGTCAACGAACTCGTCCCACGAAGTAATATAAACCATTGTGTGAAAGAAACAGAGAGATCGAAGAAGAATTTCAAGAAACCAAGCAGCTACCAATTAACGCCGTCGCAGTCGAGAGCGGCACAGTGTTTGAATTTTTCTTTTTCGGTTTCGGGAAAGGAGGGGTTTAGGGACGGTGGGTTTTCAGGCAATGTAATTCGCAGAAGATCCCATTTTGACCACTTGATATTCCAGCCAATCAAACTTTTCCACGTAAGCAAAAGTCAACAGATGGAACCACCATGACCTATGGGTCCAGGTATTGCATATTCGGGTTACGTGGATGTCCAAACCCTAAACGTCGTCGTTTCCATTGGAACTGAAACGTTGACTATATGGCTTCTTCTCCATCACCACCCCGAGGAGGCTAAAAGCTCCGAAAGAGTTGCAGAGATGGTGAGAGATCATGAAACAGAGGCAACGAAGAAGGACTCTGCTCCTTTACCTTTTGCTCTTGCTTCTTTCGGTTGGACCCTTGGCAAGTACTTCTCCATAAGCAATTTTTCGCTTCTCTTCCAAGAGTTTTCAGAGATTCTGCATTTTTTCTTTAGCAACTTCTCAGTTCATATTTCTTCTTGTTGTTGGGTACTTAGGAATTTTAGGAATCTGGGTATTGATCTATCACATTTTTTCAGCTGTTTGCTTCTTTTGGCAATGGTTTTTACCTCTCAAATTGCTTCTTGGAGCAGCCTTAAAGTTAGTCAATCTCACCATTTTAGCTTCTCCTTCATTCTTTCTAAAGCTTGAATGGGTGGTTCTGATACCTAATTTTTACGTACGAAAAATATATGATTTTTGAGTTCTATATAAGCGATAGAATCACACGTATTCTCAATAATTTGAGGTTGAATTTTTGAAAATTTATAGTTCGTGTTTAAAAAATTGTTGGGTCAGTAATTCTTGCACTCAGAGTATTGCAATCTTGGGTTTGAATTCGGAGTATTATTTTACTAAATACACAACTATCCATGTTACTTCATGCAAATAGTCATTCTCATTATTAAAAATTTAAATATTATTAAAATTAAAAAATTAATAATTTTTATTTTTTAATATTAGTGTATGAATAATAATTGAAATTAAAATTTTTTAAATTATTCTTCTAAGTGTTGATACATTATATTATATATAATTGTGTATATATATATATATGTATATATATATATATACAAACTTGTGTATATAATATTGTAATAACCGGGCCCAAGCCCAAAGGAGAGAAGAGAAAAAAGCATAAGAAGAAGGAGGAGGAGAAGAAGAAGGAGAAAGAAGGATGCATGGCGCGTGGTGCTGGGCACGCGGTGCGCGGTGCTGAAGAAGAAGAAGAAGCAAAGCGCGAGTTGGTTGGACCTGATCCGCGTGAGGTAGACTACGACGCAGTATTCCAGATATGTTCAAAGATCGGTGCGAGACCAAAAATCAGAAAGCCAAAGAGAGAGAGACCGAAACCACATTCTTTCGGGTAGAAAGCCCGAATTCGATACCGATTTCGGTAAATTTTCTTTAACTTTATATTCAATTATTACTTTAAATTAAATCCTTAATCATGTGTATACAAGTTTTAGAAAAATTGAGGAATAGAAAACAAAAAAGGGAGTCGACTGTATAGAACTAAAGTTGTTCGAAAGCTTTTCAATTTCTTCTCTCGCTGGATATTCTGATAAGAACTGAGTTAGTTTTTATTTAAAAATTTGATGTTTTCGTAAAATAATTGATTTCAAAATGATGGACCCAAATTTAATGGATGATTTTATAATATATTTTTTCACAAATTATCATATGTATGTGAAAGTGTATGAATTGCTTCTTACGATTGTGTTTGTATAATTAAAAATAATGTTGAAGCTGTATGAATACATAATAGTAAGTGATTAAAGCTGTTGTGTGAGTGTGATTTGTAAGTTTTATGTGAAATATGTATAGGAGTAGTTAAGATATATATTGTTGTGTGTGTATGTATATATAATATAAAGTGTGCTACATACATATAAATTATATGTACAATGGATACGTGAACAAGTCAGTAAGTATATAAATATAAAAATATGTATGTTTGTGATTGATGTTTATGTTTCTGAAGTTGAAATAATTTTTGAAAAGGAAAAAACTTACCGTGTATTATGGTTAAGAGTGTACGGACTTGATACATAGGGTAAACCCCACTGTAAATGTGTCCCCAGTCGTATGAGACCCGAAAATCCCATACCGGACGAAATTGAAAATTAGTTTGATTATGCTCATACCAGACGAGGTATTGAGACGGTTTATAATTGTAACGTTCATTATCAGACGGGGTATTGAGACGGTTTATAATTGTGACACCTATTACTGGATGGAGTGTGGGGACGACCGATGAATTGTAAAAGAAATATTTTGTACATCCACGTATAGAGGGGATTCCTATAGGCCCCCATTAATACTGGTGATAGAAATAAAAATATGTAATGAAAATGGAAGTGATTTGGATACGTATTTGGGATAGTTGATGATATTTGTGAACGAAATGAAATTATTTGAATATAAATCTACTACGATATGATGATATTTATGAATGAAAATGATATGTACGGTACCCATATATATATTAGAATGAGTAATGAAAATGGATGTGGTTCTTGATTGTTTCTTTTGTTATACTTTGCAATAATGATGATGAGTATGGTTGTCTTAAAAATTGGATTTCTATGAATATAAAATTTGCATTTGTTTTATTAAACCTGTATGAATGTGCATTTGCATATCTTTATTTTGAATACTACTTTATTCTTACTGAGTCCGTGAAGCTCATCCCAATTCACCCCCTCCCCTAGTGCAAATTAGTTCAGGTCAGGAGTGAGTTCAAGATCAAATAAAGATTTTGAAGAATCTTTTAACTACCTTAATACGTTATTATAAAGTAGAGCAAAATATATTATTGTGATATAATTTTGAATGATAGGAATTATTATTGTAAGCTTCATGAATTTTGATTCCATATAAGAGATGTATTATTGATTTATAAGAAATAATATAATGTTATACAAAATTTATAAAGTTTATGTATGAGACAACGCTCATTTCTCTCCAAAAAAAGCGAGTCGTTACAAATATTATTACTAATACGTAATATTATAGATATATATGTATTAATATTATTGTATAAATAATTATTTAATGTACTTTATAATATTTACCAAATACACAACTATCATTTTAGTTTTTTTTGTTGTACATTTTTGGTAATTCCATTATAAACAATTATTTTTTATTTATATTTTTTAATATAATAATATTTTTTATAATTATTTTTATAAATATTTAATAATTTTTTATTAAAAATATTTTTACTCAATAACTATTATAACAACAACACTTAACACGGAATAGCATAATTGCTAAACATGTAGAGTTAATGTTATTAATTCTGTAAATAACTATTTATTTTTCAAATATTTCCTATTAAACTTTCGATCTTTTTTATCATAAAAAATTAGTTTAATTTTTAATCCAATTATAATTACCATAATTAAAAAAATTTACCGATATAACCCAAAAATATAATATATTAATTGAGAGTTAACTTAATTCAATTATTATAGCTCTACGAATACATTAATAAGTTAAACTATGACTTTGATTGAATTAAATATTATAGATTGATCATCGTCGATTCATAATACACTTATAAAGTACTTATTATATATTTGTAGTGAGTTTGTGTAATGACTTCGAATTCAAAGAAAACGAATTTGTATTTTAAATGCGGAAGCGAATAATAATGTTAAATTTTACATTCCTTACACAATAAATTGAAATGCTCAATAGGACTACGAGAATGTTCCTTATACGTTGGTTCACAAAAAGATAAATGGTAATTAAAATAAATAAATAAATAGATATCCTAGAGGTAACATTCACTAGCACTTGAAGAGAATTCGGGAGGTTAACTACTCACAACCCTCTTGCTGATCGGGATCTGGATCTTGGTCTTCTTGATATGAAATAATTAATAAAAGGATGAGCTATATTACCTCAGTAAGAATATTATACTAATCACTGATACGGAAAATCAAAATTTAATAAAAATTAGAAAACAACTGATGAATCCCTTACTTTAAGAAAATATATTTAAATTTTAAACGTTCTATCCGATACTTACTATTATGATTTTTTTTCAAAATCAACCTATGAAGACAAATATCTAAACAATATTTTATTTTTACTCATAAGGATATCCCTCTACTCATTGACTCAGTATTAAGATTTGACAATTAACTCAGTCGTTCACATACCTTGTCCGGTAATAGACACTAAAAACATCATCACCTCGATACTCCGTCTGGTATGAGAGTGAACCATATCTCCCAAAACTTTTTCGATATAGGAGTTCTCAGTCCCATCCGACTGAGTAGGGTTCCCTATGTACTGGGTCCGTCCACCCTTTTCTAGAATACCTAGTAAGCTTTCATTTATATAGATTCTCATCATTCAAACAACCACCAATGCATACCAACATCTCATTTTATATTCACGGATTAATTTAAACGGTACTTAAGTAAGCGATATAGTTTAGCATAGCCAAAAGACCAAAAAACCAAATAAACAATGCAGGAGGAGCTAAATAACCAAATAATCGAGAAGACCATAAAAACTATCAATTTAAATACGCACAATATAATATTAAGCAATTTAGGCAGTACAGAAAAATAAATAGGGAAATAGGACAGATATGTACTAACCAGTTTCGGCTCCATTAGTGACTTGTAATTACTTTCAAGGTTTTTCTAATTTTTACAAAACACAAAATTATCCATAATTAAGCCTCAATTTATCGTAACAGAGAGTAGGATGAAGAATCCTTATACAAATCGGTATTTTAAAATGTCATACTATCTACTATGCTTTTTACGGGTCCGCAATTTCCTATTTTTTTTTTTATGGGAATAAAAATATTTGTTGTGTACCTAAAAATACTTTTAAAATCCAAAATCAGAGTTCAATACCCTTTTCGGCCAATTTTAGAGTTCCGGCATAGTGGCAGCACTGTGCTCCAGCGTCAGCTCCACCTCTCACGGCAGCGGTTTGCCTCGGTCTGGCTGGTTTTAGCCGATTTTAGTTGATTTTGGCCGATTTTACACATATCTCTGTAAAAAACATGTTAGGAGGCCTCGGTTGACCAGAAAATAGAAAGAAACTGAACCTACTGATAGGGGGTTCTCCGATTGCCGATTCTCCTTCGCGACTGGAGTTTTTTCTTTGACTAACCAACACAGAAAAGGACGTTAAACACAATGGTTGAAAAATTGTGTGAAACGAAAAACAAGAAGGGGCTCATCGAAGGGGTTTTAGAGTTTTGGTCGTGACGTCTCTGCCAAAATTTGCCTGTAGTTTTTGGCTCACCCATCGTCCTTTTTGTTCCGATATAGCCATAGGGAGACTCGAAATCGAATTTCGAAAGAGAATGGAAAAGTTTTACTTTTTTTTACGATCGATGATGGCTCTGGTGCGGTGACGGCCGAGAGTTAGTCTCCTTCTCCGACATCTGGCTCTTCTTCTCTAGTGAGAGCATGTATGGCTAGGGTTAGGGTTCTTTAAGATGCGATGTTTAAATACTCATCCCGCATCGATCTGAACCGTCCGTTTGCATCAATGTGGGACGAGGATAGTCGTCCGATCATTGCCTGTTTAGGCCAATTGAGTTATTGAATCTGAGCCGTTTATCGCGATTGAGCTCGTTCGTCTGATCCCGCCTAAAGAGAAAATGCATCTTAGCCGACTGTGCACGCGGGACGTGACCGAGACCGTCAGATTGCCAAGCGCGTGGATCACTCGTGTGGCATTTTGTCAGCATGTTTTTCCACGCGGAGTGCTCTGGTGACAAGGCCTTCCAACGTGGTTGATTTTTTTGTTTGCGATTTTACCCCCTATTTCCAAGTTTTCTTTCAAAAACACAATCTTTATTCAAAATTTTATCCATTTTTCTCAAAATTATTTTCAATTTCGTCCCTATTTTGTATTTTCTCAATAATTTAAATAAAAATAAAATAAAATAAATTATTTATATAACTTTTATAAATAAAAAGAATTATCTTGAGCCGATTTTTGGGTCCGGATATTATAACTCTCCCCCCATTAAGAAAAATTTGATCTTTCAAATTTGTCTCTCTCTCACTCAGTCGAACAGGTGGGGGGTACTGGGCTCTGAAGTCTAATTATATTTCCCTAGTGGCCTTTTCCTGAGTATGATTCTGTCATAAGACCTTGACAAATGAAATTTCTCTTTTGCGAAGTACTGTATTATTTTGGTATACAATGCCTACCAATACTTTTTCATAGGATAGATCCTTCTGGAGTGAAATGGGCTCGTAGGATAGGATATTTGAGGGGTTCGGGTTGTACTTACGTAGCATGGACATAGAAAACACATTATGAACCCTAGATAGCACTGGAGATAGTGTTAGTCTGTAGACAGATGTATCAATTTTGTATAAGATTTCAAATGGTCCAAGGATTTAATTTTTCCCTCTTGTCAAACTTACTGATTCCCTTGAAATAAGTGACCTTAAGAAACACCCGATCCCATTTCTCAAATTTTAAATCTCTCCTCCTAGTGTTTGCATAATTCTTCTGTTTGCTCTAAGTTATCTGGATGTTCTTCTTGATCTTAATTATCTTGATAGTAGTCTCCTCCATAAAATTCAGGCCAAATAATTTTCTATCACCCACCTCTTCCTAACAGATCGACGACCTACAGGGTCGGTTATATAATACCTCATATGGGGTCATGTCGATACTTGTTTGATACCTATTATTATAGGCAAACTCTATCAAAGGTAGGTGATCATCTCAATATCCCTTAAAGTCTAAAACACAAGCTCAAAGCATTTCCTCCAGTGTGCAAATCGTCCTCTCTGATTGTCCATCACTTTGAAGGTGGAATGTACTGCTAAGGAACAGTTTCGTCCTCATGGCTTGCTAAAAATTAGAACAAAACCGAGAAGTGAATCTGGGGTCTCTGTCAGATACCACTGTTACTGGAACTCCATATAACCTGACTATCTCCTAGATATATATTACTTAGTGAGTCGATCGATAATTACCCAGATAGCATCATATCCTGAGCATGTCGCAGGCAACTCTGTCACGAAATCCATTGTGATATATTCCCACTTCCACTTCAGGATCGATAATGATTGAAGTAGCCCGTCTGGGTGTTGATACTCTGCCTTAACTTATTGACATACTAGCACTTGGAGATAAAGTCAACTATCTCTTTTTTCACCCCGCTCCACTAAAACTGGGATCGCATACTTTAATACATTTTAGTGCTTCCAAGATGTATGACGAACTTTGAACTATGAGCCTCTATCATAATGTTCATTTTCAGTTCACTATCATCTGGAACACATACCTTATCCTGAAATATGAGAAACCCATTGGCAAAGACTCAGAATTCTGGATTTACTCCCTATTCTCCATATTTCCTGAGAGCTGTTAGGGTGGAATCAGTTGATTATGCTTTCTTTATTCTCTGAATCAATTCAGATTGGACAGTTAGGTGGGCTAAGCATGTAACTCTCTTCAGGTCCTGAAGTCGTATCTGTTGCATAGCCTCTATTACCCTGCATTCAGAAACCATTAAGTGAGCTAACATACCTACGCTTTTTCTATTGAGTGCGTCAGGTACCATATTCCCCTTCCTCGGGTGGTACAAAATATTGCAATCGTAATCCTTAAGGAGCTCTATCTAACCCCTCTTACGCATATTGAGATTATTTTGAGTGAATATATGTTTCAAACTCTTATTATTAGTATAAATCTCAAAAGTCTCCCAATACAAGTAGTGGCATCAGGTCTTTAAAGTGTGAATAATGGCAACAAGTTCTAAGTCACGGGTGGGGTAATTCTTTTCATGACTCTTCAACTACCTACACCCATAGGCTATGACCTTCCCATGCTGCATTAGAACACAACCCAACCCCATGTATGAGGTATCACTATACACTGTATATCCACCCGTCCCACTCGGTAAAGTCAACACAGGTGGAGTAGTCAACCGCTTCTTGAGTTCTGTAAAGCTCTTTTTGTAATTTTCGTTCCATTCAAACTTAATGTTCTTCTTTGTGAGTCGGGTGAAAGGAGATTAGGTTAGAAAATCCTTCCACAAACTTGCGGTAATAATCTGTTATTCCCAGAAATGTATGAATCTCTTTAATCGATGTCAATTTCTCCCAACTGAGTACTGCCTCAACTTTTTTGGGGTTCACTGATACTCCATCCCTTGATATGATGTGGCCTAAGAAGGTATTCTGCTCGAGACAGAACCTATATCTGCTCAATTTTGCATACAATTTCTTTTTCTTGAAAATCTACAAATTAGGTAGTGAGCGTGTTCCTCTTTACTGTTTGAATATATCAGGATATCATCGATAAACGCAATGATGAACTAATCCAAGAATTGTCTAAAGTACATAAAAATAGCTGGTGCATTGGTTAATTCAAATGGCATGACTAAGAACTCATAGTATCCGTACATGATTATGAAGGTTGTCTTGGGAATGTCCTCTACCTTAATCTTTATCTGATGGTAATCTGAATGTAAGTCTATTTTGGAGAAGATCTAGGCACCCTATAACTGGTCAAAAAGCTCATCAATTCTGGGGATAGAGTACTTGTTCTTGATCGTGACTCTGTTAAATCCCCTGTAGCCAATACATAAACTTAACGTCTTATCTTCTTTCTTTTTAAATGTGACTCCAGCATCCCAAGAATATACACTATATTGGATGAACCCACTATCTTGCAATTCATTGATATGTTTCCTCAGCTCTTTTATCTCAACTCGACTCATGCGGTAAGCAATAACTGAGATAGACTAGGTGTTAGATTGAAGATCTATAGTGAACTCAACTTCTCTATCTACTGGCAGTTCAGGTAGTTCTTTAGAAAATACATCTGAGAAGTCTTGGACTACTAAAATCTCTCAAATGCAAACTTCTTTCTTAGGTTTGCCCATGTAGAGAAGACAACCGAATTAAAATACTATGTAATAAGAAAATTGCCATAAGAGAATAATATTAAAAACTTTTATTAGCTTGTAAATGACTTTTTGTTAGAATAGTTGAATACAAGTTTCTTATGGAAACAATATATGGTGACGTAATATGCCACTAAATAGTTCATTCCCAGAATTATATCGAAGTTCTCTGTGTCAATCTCTATCAGGCCTACACTCAGTTTCTTATTTATTATGTTTATGATACAAGCTTTGTATATAATCTCCCCTAGTAGTGTCATACTTCCAGGAATAGACACAAACAATACAAAATCAAGTCTCTTAGATAATACATTCAAATTTTGTGCAAAAACATGTGAAACAAACGAATGTAAAACACTGATATTAATCAAAACATGTGTAAAGTGATCACATATAGTGTATGTATCCTGTATCACGTCCAGGTTGGCTTCAATATCCTGTTAGGTAAGGTTGTAAGTTTTACCCTAAATAGGAGGTCTGACATGATTTTGATTTCACGAGCACTCTCTCGCGTAATGTTGGGCACTCCCACATATGCGGTAGATATTGTTGAGACGATAACAGAGTCGGTCTCTATGATCCTTGCCACAGTGCTAGCAAGTCATACCGCGTCCTGTTCCCAGAGCCTAAGTCACTAGCCTAGATCTCTTATTTTGCTGAACTGGTATACGGAGTGCTGGTCTACGGTGTGAGACTAAGGGTCTGGGATTTCCCGCTGCTGGAGGGAAGATACGAAAATTCCTCTCCACTAGCTGTGTCTTGGGCAAAACGGCTGAGTAGGTGCTAAGCTCAAATATGTACAGCTACTGTCTGATCTCTGGACGGAGACCCCACTCGAACTTCATTGCTTTCCTGTCTTCATCCATCATACTTTTGGGGGAATATCGGCCCAACTTTAGAGATATTTGGGCATATTTCGACACAGTCATATCACCCTGGACTAGGTGTGCAAACTCTATTTTCTTCAAATGCTGGAGGTACTTTGGGAGGTACTCTATATTAAAGGCCATCAAGAATTGTTCCCGAGTGACTGGAACAAGCAGGGTAGCCTGTTTGAGCTGCCACCAACGACCTGCCTCTCCCCCAAGCATATAGGTGGCAAGTACAATATTCTGTTCAGGAACCACCCCAAGAGTTGTGAATGTATTCTATTTCTCAGTTAACAAATGCTCAGCCTCTTTGAAAAAAGATATCCCTGTAACAGTAGATGAGTTTAGTCTTTTATACATTTCAATGTAGCTTAGATCCATAATGTGTGGAACTGGGTCTTGTGGAAGATGGACTAGATTGTTCTGGGGAGGGACTAGGTGGCCTTGTGATGGCACTTAGTTGTACGGTGGGGGCACCAGATTGTACTGTGGCGGTGTCGGATGATATAGTGGAGAAGCAGGGTTGTACTTGGGTGGCTCCAGATCTTCTCGCTATAAGGGTGGCTCAAACTGTGGTGGCGGATGAGGGTCAGACAGCTCTCTCCTTTCTTCCTAGGATTGCTGGGCAGAGATCAGTCTCTCCAGTATCTCAAAGAGTCGATCAACATCATCTCGAAGCAAATCATCATGGGAGGCTCAGTTTAGTGGGGGCCTTCATCTCCTCATATCTTTGTACCTGCATTTCACAAGGAAGGGTTGAACGATAATTTGTATTTGGTATTTTTAAATCTTTGTGTAAGAAATAGTTCCGATGAACACGACTCTGATACCAACTGTAATGACCCAGAACTCAAAGAAAATGAATTTATATTTTAAGTGCGAAAGCAAATAATAATATTAGGGTTTACATTCCTTACACAATAAATTAGAATGACCAATAGGGTTACGGGAATGTCTCTTCTACGTTGATTCATAAAAAGACAAATGGTAATTAAAATAAATAAATAAATTAATATCTTAGGGGTAACCTTCACTAGCACTTGAAGGGAGTCCGAGATATGAACTACTCACAACTCTCTTACTGATTGAAATCTGGATCTTGGTCTTCTTGATATGAAATGATTAATAAAATGATGAGCTACACTAACCCCGTAAGAATATCATACTAATAACTTATACGAAAAATCGAAGGTTGGTAAAAAAAGAAAACAATTAATTGAGCCATTACTTTAAGAAAATACATTTAACTTTAAAATGTTCTATCTGATACTTACCGTCATGATTTTTTTCAAAATCAACATATAAAGACAAATATCTAAATAATATTTTATTTTCATGCACAAGATCAACAATTCTTCATTTTTAAGCTATTTACTAGGACCTCTATGGGTTCTTAGGAATATTCCTCTACTCATGAACCCAATATCAAGATTTGACAATTAACTTGACCTTCTTCATACCCCATTGGGTAATGGACGTCAAGACACAATCGCCTCGATACCCCATCTGGTATGAGGGTGAACTATATCTCCCAAAACCCTCCTGGTATGGGACTTCTCAGTCCCATCCAACTGAGGTAATATCCATGATAAGGTTCTATATATACTGGGTCTGTCCACCCTTTCCTAGGATACCCAACAAGTTTTCATTTATATAGATTCTCATCATCCAAATAACTACCAACACATACCAACATTTCATTTCATATTCACAAAATAATTTAAACGACACCTAAGCAAGCGATATAGTTTAGCATATGTGAAAAATCAAATAACCAAAATACTAAATAAACAATGTTAGATAAGCCAAATAACCAAATAATTGAGAAGACCATAAAAACTACCAATTTAAATACGCACAATACAATAGTAAATAATTTAGGCAGTACAAGAAAATAATCAGGAAATCATGACAAATATGAACTAATTGGTTCCAACTTCATTAGTGACCTGTAATTATTTTTAGAGTTTTTTAATTTTTACAAAACATAAAATTATCCATAATTAAGTCTCAATTTACCGTAACAGAGAATAGGGTGAGGAATCCTTACTCGGGTTGGTGTTTTGAAATGTTGTACTATTTATTATGCCTTCTAACGAGTCCCAGATTTCTTGAATTTTTTCTACAGAAATCAAAATACTCATCACGTACCTAAAAATAATTCAAAATCCCAAAATCAGTGTTGAAAATCCTTTTACGGCCAATTTTATGGTTCTGGCACGGCGCCGCCACCGTGCTCCGATGCCAGCTCTGCTACCCACGGTGACAGTTCGCCTCATTCTAGCTAATTTTGGCCAGTTTTAGACAATTTTGGCATGTTTTGTACGTATTACTGCGGAAAAACATGTTAGAGAATCTCGATTGGCTAGAAAATCGAAAGAAACCAAACCTACCGGTGGAGGGCTCTCCGGGTGCAGCAGCTCCGCCAGTTCTCCTTCACAGCTAGGGTTTCTTCTTTAGCTAACCTGCACAAAAAAAGACGGTGAACACAATAGTTAAAAAATTGTATAAAGCGGGAAATGAAAAGGGGCTCATCAGAGGAATTTTAAAATTTTGGCTGCGGCGGCTCCGCCAAACTTTGCCAGCAGTTTTTGGCTCACTTATCGTCCATTATGCTCTGATATGGCTATAGAGAGACTCAAAATCGAATTTTGAACGAGAAATTTTTTTTTTTACCTTTTTTGGTGGTCGGTGGTGGTTCTGGTGCAACGATGGTCGGGGTCGGTCTCCTTCTACAGTGTCTGGTTCTTCTTCTCCAGGGAGGGCAAGTGCGGCTAGGGTTAGGATTTCCTGATACATTATTTTTAAATACTCATCCTGCGTCGATCTGGATCGTCCGTTCGCGTCAACGTGGAGCGAGGAGAGTCGTCCGATCGTTGCCTATTTATACCGATTGCATGGTCGAATCTGCACCATTCATCGTGATTGATCTCGTTCATCTAATCGCGCTTAAAGAGAAAATGCATCTGAGTCGTCTGCACGGGCGAGATGTGATTGGAACCGTCGGATTGCCAGGCACGCGGATCGCCCACGTGACGCCAATGTCAACGTATTTTGCCACGCGACGTGCTCTAGTTCGTCGTGGCTGCTGACTGAACCGTCTCACGTGGCCAAATTTTTTCTTTTTACGATTTTACCCTATGTTTTCAAGTTTTTTTTCAAAAACACCTCATTTATTCAAAATTTCCTTTTTTCAAAAATAATTTTCAATTTTTTTCTTTTTTCATTTTTTCTCAATAATTTATATAAAATTAAAATAAATTAAATTATTTATTCGAATCGATTTTCAGGACCAGATATTACAGTTTGTACTCGAATTTTTAAATAGGACATGTTAATTTTTACCACATAATCACAGTATTGTTAATTATTACTTTTTTGGTTCATCATATATATATATATATATATACATGTTCAAATTCTATAAACTATTAATCAAAGTTATAATTACATTTATAATTTTCTATCAATTCATTAATTAAATAAATAACAATTAGTCACACCTTTAATCATATATATGAACTCCATCCATTGTACAAAATTTGATTTTCCTGCAAAGTAATTATTCATCCTCCAAATTTACCCTATTTCATGTATAACATGCATATATATATATATATATATACACACACACACCACATATATAAAAGAGATTATCCAACGTTCTCCATGCTTTAATTATGAGAAATGAAAAAACGAAAAATGAAAAATGAACAATCATACCCATGAAGATAATTGATCACACTCAATGTATCTCATCATTCCAGATCTACAACTTCAGTAGCTAGCCATTCATCTTCTCAAAAGTATATATATATATAAATATACACACACATATATATGTATATGAGAAAAAAGATTTGTAACAAAATGATACTGCCAAATCACCATTAAAGAAGTTCTGAAACAAAGCAAATGGTAGCGATCGGTTGATTTTGAGATCAACTTTTTCTCAGTAACTGGGAATTAGGGTTTGTTAGGGTTTATCAAGGGTACTTACATAATCACAATGTCTTCAGAAAACCTAGCCCCTTCCGATTCTCCACCATCAAGCTCCAGTCTGAGAGCATCAAAAGCCGCACTCATCAATCAAGTCGCCGCCACCGCTCAATCCTTCATCGCCACTCGCCGTCCCTGGAAACAACTCATCGAATTCCACGCTTTCAAACGCCCATCCTCGTTCCGCGACGCTCTCTTCCGCATCAAATCCAACGCCCTCTACTTCCGCGTGAACTACGCAATTATCGTCGTCGCATTTGTTCTCCTTAGCCTTTTATGGGAGCCGTATTCATTGATGGTGTTCATGGTTCTGTTCGTCGCTTGGTTCTACCTCTACTTGTTCCGCGAGGAGCCATTAGAGATCTGCGGCCATGTGTTGGATGAACGCGTAACCCTGATGGTGTTGTTTACTTTTACTGTCGTCGTTCTACTCGTGACCTCTGTGTGGTTGAATTTGCTCGGTTCGATCTTGTTGGCGGGTATTATAGTGGTAATTCATGGAGCGTTTAGGAGTACAGATGATATTTATGTGGAAGAGCCAGGAATTGGGGTGGAGGGTTTGATCTCCACCGTCGGGAGCTTGGCGGCGACTGGATACAGTCGCGTATAAAGGTTGCTTATATTTATTTACATATATATATATATATATATTGGTTTGGATTTGTGTTTGATTTTGTTTCACGTATATATATATACACACACATATATATATATATATATTCAAACTGGTTTATTTTCCTTCATCTGTGTGGTTTATATATGATAATTTAATTAAAAAAATTATCATGTTTGATTAAAAAATTTATTCAGTTACTACTAATTATGAATTTATATATAATAGACAAAATAATATTAAAATAATATACTTTTGAAAATTTTTAAAATATAAAAATAGAATTTAGTTTTTAATGTATTACACACACACACACACACATATATATATATATAATAGTTATATATTTAAATTTTTAATTAATTAAAAATTTAAAATTACACATTACCATGCATATATTTTTTTAAAAAAATTATATATGATAATTTTTTTTTTTACATTTTTATAAAATTTTTATTTACATATAATAATATTTATATTACCTTTTATATAATTATAATAACTGCTAGTATTATGATAAATTATTATTTTAATTTTTAAATTATTAATAGTATTACAATTAAATTCTAAAAGTTTAAAATATTAAAATTTTTAAGATTTAAAAAAAATTAGCCTACCAAGACCGGCCCAGTCCAGGCCAGGTACACTGAGCGTCCCAAAGGGCCTTTTCTCTCTCTGTAAAAGCTGGACCGGGTCAGCCGGTCCGGTTTACATCTCTGCTAACATGTATTGAGATGAAATATTGTAAATATATAATGATGGATAATGATTGGAAAAATGTTAAAAATAAAATGCATATATAATTTTTTAATATCATATACGACTTTATGATTTTATTTAAAAATTTTTATCATATAAATATAAATATAAATATATTAATTACATTTACCAAAATATTTTATAATTATATTTATTAATATAATATTTATATATATATTTCTAATTAAAAAATTAATATTATATATATATACATAATAAGTTGGGTTTGAATAATATTATAACTGAATTCATTTAAAATTATCCCTCTTTATTCTATAAATCCAAACTCGAGATAAACTAGTACTTTAATAAAATATATATATATAATTAGGTTCGGATTGATCAGATTGAACAAATTGAGGTGCAAAATACTATTCTTAAACATAACACGATCATGTAGTATCTTTCAGTCTATTTTAGGTATTATTTGATATTTTTCAATCTAGTTTATAGTAAAAACGATTCAACTAAAAGTTGAATTTAATACACGAAGACTGAATCACGATAAAATTAAAGAATATGGGTACTCGTGTAAAGATGAAGAGTTAATATGCAAATTTTCTAACTATATTTTATAATAATTTTCTTATATTTTATTAATATTTTTTTTTATTTAATCATATATTCCATGAAAACATTTTCCATTTCTTAATGATCATAAAACCAAAAAGAAAATCAAATTATAACAATGATACCCATAAAGATTATTCAATGTATATAATGATTCAAGGGTATTTATAATTCACCACAAGTAAGGTATCTCATCATTCAAAACACACACACACACACACACACATATATATATATATATATATATATATATATGTATATGAGAAAAAAATATTATATATAATTGTAATTAATTTAAGATTGAGCAAATTTGAAAGAATTTATTATGTAAGGGCAAAGTGCAAAGTAATAAACCAAGGAAGAAAATTAAGTTAGAATTTTACTTAATAAAATGGAGGCTTCAAGAATCAAATTTTGGTTCCTTGGATCATTCAAAATCATGAAGGCACATGAATGAAAAATTAGAAGCCTTGAAAGTTTTATTATATTAATTCAATTCTTGGGTAGCTTTCAATTTCAATTTTTATTTTTTATTTTTTCATTTATTAGCTTAATTTTTAATTAAATTCGAATTTATCTTTAGAAAAATTTTAAGATAGTTTTCGAAATAATTTAAAATTTTTAAAATTAAAAAAAAAATTTACTAGTCACCAAACCGATTAGATAGATATATATTTTTTTAAAAAAACAAAAAAAACTTTAAATTTGACACGTTTTAAATCTAATTATAAAATTATACTAACATATTTAATGTCATTATATTATTATCCAAAAAATAATCAATGACGGAATAAAATATTTAAATATAATTAAAAATATATAAGTAAAAATTTTATTCTTATTTAGATACTACAATACGTTGAAAAAATATTTTTTTAAAAAAAATTAAGATTAAGAATTTCAACTTCTTATATATATATATATATATATATATATATATATATATATGAAAAAGGAAACAAAACATGGAGTAGTAAAGTGTAATTTGCCCTAAATTCATCTTTTAAGGTTAAGAATTTCAATTTCTCATATATATATATATATGTATATGTCAATATATATATGAAGAGAAACAATATGTATGTATATATGAAAAAGGAAACAAAACATGGAGTAGTAAAGTGTAATTTGCCCTAAATTCATCTGTTAAGGTTAAGAATTTCAACTTCTCATATATATATATATAAATATATATGTATATATGAATATATATATGAAGAGAAACAATATATATATATATATATATGAAAAAGGAAACAAAACATGGAGTAGTAAAGTGTAATTTGCCCTAAATTCATCTTTTAAGGTTAAGAATTTCAACTTCTCATATATATATATATAAATATATATGTATATGTCAATATATATATATGAAGAGAAACAATATATATATATATATATGAAAAAGGAAACAAAACATGGAGTAGTAAAGTGTAATTTGCCCTAAATTCATCTTTTAATATTGTCAAAACCATTGCTTTGTTGATTAGAATGAATGATGATGTCTTAATGAGAAGCTTTGTTTGGCCATCTCTACCAACTCTACTTTTTTGGGTTTGATTATTATGAAGTTGGCTTTCACATTTTGGTGGGTTTAATGGCTACCATGTTCCCACTTAATTCACCCCACAACTTCCACCAAATTCCTTTCTTTTATTTTTCTCTCAATGGTGTGTTGAATATCTTCCCAACAAGTCAACTCTACAAACCACTTTTCCAATTTTATACTTCAAAGAAGAAAAGAGAAGAATGATTTTCTGATCTTGTAATTGAATGGCTTATCCAAATTATACCTCCCCCCCTATGTTAAGCTCATGAGAATTCTCTTATATAATACGTATATTTATGCGACGATTATATCAAGTATTGATTTATTATGACTATGACACTAAGAAACATTGTCACGAAAAAGTGTTTCTTTTGTCGAAATTGTAATAACTCGATTGAATTAAACTCAGTGATTATAGTTTCACTAATATATTAATGAGATAAACCCTAAACCCATTAAATGAAATATTATCAATCACTTACTACTTATTTATAATATATTAATAAGATAACTTTATTTTTTTAAAAGAATAAAACAAAACTTCACCGAATGACATTTCAGTGCAAACGAGCAACTCGAAATTCGTCAATTGAATTGGTAGTAGTACATTTTCTAGCAACCACCACATATGTTCTTTGCAATTGTGTAATACCCAGAATTCTATAGATTCACCAAATGCACATTAGCACCTCTCCTGCCATGATCTTTGGACTACGACAATAGGAGATTAGAAAATCTTTTGAACTATGACCCAATAACATGATGATCGCAAATGATAATGTTTCGGAACTAAATCTTTTGAGAAAATTCAATAAGCAAACGCCTCATTTTGGAGAAATCCCACTTTATCATTATTGATTGACAAAAAGAACAGTACAGTTCATTAATCTAAAGAGCAAAAGAAAAAAAGAACATTAAAAAAAATGGTAAAGAACATCCTCTAGAGTGCAGGATCTTGCGACTTCCGAGCATACGCCAGCACCATGACAAAATCCTTGGCTGAGGAACCAACGGATGTCGGCACTCGTTGAGATGTCGATGCTGTCTGCAGCCACAAGTCAACCAAATTATGTAGTTGCAAAGTGGGAACAACAGTTTGTCCCATGCATTTGATCTCGACCTATAATGTCAAAATAAAAATCAGCAAAAGTGTCATTTCTATTCACTCGATATAATCAAAGATCATTACAGCAAACAAAAGAATTTGCAATGGCAGCAGAAGTGATCCTGCAGAGTATAAGAAAATATAACAGCGCCTTGAATTCCTATTCCATTCTCAACTAATTTCTGACCTTTTTGTAATAGGCTTCAATGTATCATACAACATAATTTTTCATGTTTGATCTACTACCACTTCAACCTTAATTTTTTTAAAAAATAAAAAGTGTGAAGTGTAGTATTAATATGGGCACCAAGAGAGTGCCAACTCATGTACAAAAAAAATTTATATATCTATCAAATTATCAATAAGATCCCCTAAATCCTCCATCGACCGTGGAGAATTGACCCAATAATAAAAAACCAAGGATCTGAAACTATTTGTTCTTAAATTAGTCAAATTCATTCACATCGACCACCCCATCAAAAGTCCTTTTGTTCCTCTCTTTCCAGACTGCCCAAAAGAAAGTAAATGATATTAAATCCGCTTGTTTCCTCTGTTCCCTGATGTCCCTCCACACTCAAATCTCATCTCTCACCGATCCTACCATCACCCAACCTCTCCTTCCCCACTCCCACCTTAATTTTTTGAAGGTAGGAATTCAATATCTAGTTCTGAAAAATTTTATTTAAAAAAAAATATATGTAGTTCTGAAAAATTAAAATTGAATACACAATCCCAAGAAATCCAAGGTGATATGAGGGGTAGATTAAACATGAAAACTACTATTAGAACTAAAGGTGAGAATTAGTTGGGAATCATTTGTGATCAAAACAAATGAGTAATAAATTTTTAGCTAGTTGTTTTGCTTTTCCTCCTTTTGTTTTAGAAAATATCATAAAATATGGGTGTAAAAATGTAAACGCTTAACAAGGAGTAGACAAGTAGGCCCGGAAAGTGGGTGGACAGGTAACCAATGCTTCAGCCTGTTAAAATACAAATATGTTTCTAAACCACCGAACAAATCAATTCTTCTACTGTTAACTTCAGCCATTTTGCAAGAAGACAGCAAAAATCCCAATGTATAGTCTTTCGGAATTGCAAGTTAACATAGATATAATTTTTGAGTCTTTTCTAGCTAGCTATAGAAGTCCAAGGAAATTACAACATGAAGTTGTGAAGAAAGACTAAATTTTTATTCATAGTTTTCTTCTACATTATTCCGCAATTTATAGAGCCGAATACCCAATTCGAATCCCTTAATGTCTGGAAAATATACTTTAAAGAATAAAACAAAGTTTCCCCTTTTTCATGGTTCTAGCATGTATTTCTCTACCTGCTTTTTCTCCTGTGTCTTCTCACGTCAGATAATATTTTTCTTCCTTATTTTCCTCTTAAATTTTCTCTTAATATTTCCACAAGTTGCACAATAAAGAAGCTTCTGAACAGAGGGAGAGAAGACAATATAGTTCTTCAGGAAAAGAACCCTTCATCTCAGGGATCAGAAAAAAGCAGGTAATACTAAAGTTGACTTCTAAATATGCAGTAAAAAATATCATTGCAACATGTTTGACTTCTGTAAGGCTCATGATATATACATAAACAACGGGACAACATGGATTACGCTATGTTGTTGAATATTACATATTAAATAACTAATAATTCATTGATTCAACTCACCTCAGCTTCATTAGATAGGTCTAGTTTCCTCATTAAGTATTTTTGGATAAATGAAACAGGTACAGTTCCATCCCTGTAACAAAATGAAAAAATTTCTCGTAGAATCAAATGTCAAATGACTGCTTTCACCATAATTGACTGTGACAATAAAATTTCTCCCTTTTCCAAATTAGAGCTAGGGACAATATGTAACCATAGTGGTTATATGTGCATAGAAGAAAAAGTTCTAACAGATTTTTTGATTTAGATGAGATGTGAAATTTATACTTCAGATAGAAAACTGAGAAATGTAATTAGTAATATCAGAATAGGATATAAATGATTAAATTATTTGTTTCATTAGGATTTGAAAATGAAACTGTCTATAATTGTCATGCAGAAACTTCTCCATGAAACTTCGAAGTCAAAATCATTACACAAATCCATGTTTCAGTCTCCTTAACCCTTTTTTAGAAGAAACTTGACTGTCATGCCCCAGAAAAGACCAAGATCGGCAACCTAATAGTAGACAGAGAGAGAGGTGCCGAAAGCTGTACTGCTTAGATGGGAAAGACATGCTAAAGCATAGCAAGTTTCTAACTGAAACCATGAGTTGTACAAAGACAATCTCAATTTTTTTTTTAAATTAGATGGGTGCAACACAACAACTTCCTACGAGGTCACCCATCTTAATACTACTCTCGTCCAAGTACATTTAACTTAAAGTTTTAATGAAATTCGGTATATTAGTGCTGGTATGATCGCATCCATCTAGACAATCTCAATATTCTCTATCCCAAATAGGAATTCTAATGTTCATTAAATTTCTTTTATTACATTGTTTACTTCACCAACAAATTTTCTCTGGGCCTTTTTCGGTTTATCTTACAGTCTAAATCCAAGAATTTTACAAGCATGCAATACCAAGGAAACTTGCTTCTCAAACATCACGCTCTAAGAAAATGGTACGTACTCTTAAGTGTTAACCTGCTGTAAATGATGTCAAAAAACATGTATCGTAATTGCACTGTCTTTGTTCTTGGGATACTAGAAGCCATAGATTTGGACAACACTAGCTCTGTTTTCGAGAATTATAGAACGAGTTTAGGTTCTCCTACTCACTCAGAAATTTGAACTACAGTTTGTGCTGGTCGGGAAAATTATAGGACAGGTTTGGGTTCTCCAAGTGACTCAAAAGAAGAAAAACACGTGAAGAAAGAATTCATTCAGTACTTTCATGCATGCTCCCACAGACATACAAACACATGATAAAAACTAGTAAGGGAGGTAATCAGCATTATTATTAGCAGGATCAGTGAAAGGTCAAATCAACCGGTTTCATGATGCTAAGGCCAAATACAGAAATTATTAGCAAAATGAGGAGCCACATAGGACATGAAGCACCCATCGGAAGGTTGTCTTAGTAGATGCATGGATCCATGAAAAAACTATAGGTACCTCACAATATTCTTTTTAGTAATGGCAATGGCTTTGCAGCTGACAATTTGAGTACCTAACTTTATAACACCAATGAATTGGCTTATTCTGCAAACATAATATCAGGTGCTAAACTATTGTATGTTGAAGCAAAATGGAACTTACTTTATTCTCACGTAATTAGCAGGAATCTGTGGCAAGGGGGCTTCTCCTTCCCTGAAACCATAAACATGAAATAAGTACATCAAAAGAAATGGAGAAAAAAAAAGTATGAAATTATTGAAGTTTCAGTTTAAAGCTGAAATATTGTCTCACTGCTCTTCAGAAGCCACAAGCGAAAACCAAACAGGACCAATCCTTCTTTCACGTTTAGTATTGGCAGCATCCAGTACAGCTTGAGGTGAAACCACAGAATCATTAAAAACGGATGACCTTTTCCTACGTGTTCTTCGAAGCTTTTTGGGAGTTACTGTTTCTGATGTGGTAGGATCAGTACTATTCTTTTCTTCCTCAATTTTAGGGCATTTGTTTTCCTTGGTCTTGGTTTTACACGCCTGAGCTTCACTTTCAGGGACCTGCATGGGTTCTGATTTAGAATCCGACCCTTGCGAGCTAGACTTGAAGGATTTGGTCCTATTTGCCACCTCCACTAAACAATTTAAGGGTTTCCAAAGATCCAATTTTCCATCCCATGGTTCAGCTGCATCTTCAGCTCCCTTATTAGATACTGATTGGCTAGGCTCAGTAGATGAAGGAGACTACAAATTTTAATTTATGAGTATGAAGGAAATTAGTTAATTGAGGTAATTACACAACTCAGTTTTCAAAACTACGTCAAGTGCCTATAGGACACAAAATTCATTACCAGTATTAAGAAAATGCCATGTTAGTCTTCTTTTCTTTACCTGCCTTTTATTCTGAGTAAACTTATTCAATGTTTCAAGTGAACTTGCACTTTCTGCATGATCCTCTGTTGAATCCTCCTCTCTTTTAATCGCTTTCTCAGCACCAAAACTGGAACCCCGCAAAGTAGGAGTCTTTCTTGCAACAGCTTTTGTTCGTCTTCCAGTCATGCCAGGCTTTGTCGACACTCTGGGTGTACTAACCACCAACGCTGATATCGATCTCTCCTTTCTTCTGGTTGGTAATGTAACTGAGGAAACAACATCAGGTGCTTTCACTTTTCTCCTTTTGAAAGGAAATATCTTGGCCCTAAGATCTTGCAAATTATGGTCGGGCCTGATTGCCAAACAAAAGAAACAGGCTAGCTTTAGTACAGCAGTGATTACAAATGCTTTCGTACACTTATGTTAACTAGCCATGTGTAGAAAAGGAGTAATCTGATTCAGAGGAATGCTAAAAAGCCTAAAATAAATTCTATCATAAGTCCTCCTTATTGATACTAATGATTTGCTTTTGTAAATATTGTGCCTTCAGAACTTTATCACAATCCAAAATCTGACTTTAAAAGGCTTTTTCCTCTGTAAACACAAGTGTGCGGCTCCAACGCGAGATTTTCTGCTCTTTCCTGATGCATGCTTTCCTTTTATTTGCTTATTTATTTAACTTATATACCAATTCAGAGGAAATGGACAAACATGGAAGAACAGGAAAACAATGCAGCAGGAGAAAAGAGAGAGGATAACATAACATCCGATGGGAAGAAGAACCTGACCTCAATTTTTCTAATGGAACACAACCTAGGTCAATATTGCATATTGGGCAGCATTCTATTTCCTCTTCTGAAATTTTCTCATGTATGCATTTCCTGCAAACTAAACAAAACACAAAGACAAATCAATTAGAAATTAATTTTTCTCATTGACTGAGAAAATACCAAAGAAATTTTGACACAAGTAAGTTCTGCACTAAATTCAGTTTTCACCGAACAAGAAATTCTACAAATTTAAGCAAGATAAGCTCTACCCTACTTGGAAAGTGGCAAGTATCAAGAACTGAAGTAGAATGTTGCTCATTATTTCAACCTAATGAAAATAGAATATTGCTCATCATTTAAATTTAAACATGTATATATGAGAATTAGCCTGCAATTCACACTGTCTGAATAGCCACTAAAAAAATCAGTTAAGAACACAAGGAACAATGTGGCTACATCATGAAAGAAACCTATGAAGGAGAAGACAAATAAAACTTGATCGATTCTTTTAACAGTCATCGCTTACAATAGCCCTCTCCTTTAAACACAGACAAAAGAGAGAAGCATTTTGCAAACCACTAGCAAAAAACCATTGATTGGGGGCCGTAGATTCCAAGAACTAAACTTGTAATTAATTAGAACTCCAAGAAATATATTTGAACGGCCTAGTTTTCAATGGTCAAACTATGTTACCATTGAGTTGGTAACATTCATTAGTTTCCTTTTTGGGAAGTTTATCAATGAAACAGGAAACATGTTATGAGATGGTCCATCAGTGTAATCCACAAAAGTTGACATCGGAACTCTTTAAATGCAGCTTTTAGTCTTTTAACTAGACAAATATCATCACAAAAATAAAGCTTTAATCAGAACCAAAAACACCCATAACCTGATAAATTCATAATGCCTATATGAATCACCCAGATCAGAAAACAGGAAACGAAGCCACAAACCCATCAAGAAAAAACGCAATACACCCGCAACCCAGATCACAGACAAACAAGAAGTAGCAAGCAGAGACATCAAAAGCTCTGAAGATTTCACGAATTTGCCATGATAATAACCAAAGCAAGATGAAAATCAAACCAGAAAATAACAAATTCTGAAGAAACTCACACGTGTGAAGACATTCTGAAACAGTAGTAGCATCCCTCAAGAGCTTATTACATAAAGGACAAGTCATGCATGCCGCAATCGTCTCTCTCCTTACTCTCACCACCTGATTCGCCATCTTCTTCCTCTTTCTCCTCTCAGTAAATAAATCCCTACTCACCCACCCACGTATTACCAACACTGCATGTTAGCTACGAACACAAACGCAAGAAATTTAACGTCCATATCTCTATATCCACCTGCATTAAACCCAAAACAGAGTCCATCACCATCTCAAGAGACGAAACAAACCCAGGCAACGAGAAATTACAGTGTATGTACACACATTGACAGGAAGGGACATGCTGATCTGCGGCGGGGAGAAGAGAGTAGAACCGAATGGGTTATGGAGATATGAGATTATTAGGAGGTGGGTAATGGTGATTTGGGTTCGGAATTTGACGTGTAGTTTTGCAGAGGCGATGGGATGATCTGAATCGAGACTAGAGAGAGGGAGAGAGGTTGTCGTCGAAAAGAGCATGAACCATTGAAGAAGAGTTCCTTTGTATTTTATTTTATGAATTTTTATTTATTTATTTATTTATTTACTTTTATAAATTTAGAGAAAATAATAAATAAATTGGAGAAGAGTTCAACAGGTTTGAGGAGGCGGTTGGTGATAACATGCGCCGGGGGTGTAGAATTAGATGCGAAAGGTTTCGTGTATGCGACGGCGAGTATTGCGGGAGCCACATATTAAATGTTTTTGTTTATTATCTTATGGGGTGTGTGTTAGCCTTCTAATATTTAATATTTAATATTCTTATTATTATTATTATTATATTTGTAATTATTTAAATATATTAATTAAGAAAATACTTTTTATTTAATTTAATTTAATTTACAAGTAAATAATATTAAAATACCAATAAACACTCTCTTATTTTATTCGTAATTAATAATTAAATACCTTTTTTTTTTTGGAAATATTTTTTAATTATATAACATGTAAAATCTGTATCATAAATAACATGCTGACAACGTTTTACGTTATGTACACTTAATTTTCATCACTTGGTACACTTTATGGTAAAGTATTTTCATTTTATATATTTTTCTTATAATTCAAATATTTTTATAAATTATTAAATTAATTTTTAAAATTTGTAATTATTATAATTTAATCTCTAATATTTTTTATTTATTTTAAATATTTTGTTTTCTTTCGTTTGTTATAATTTGATAATTTATACTTAATTTATTTATTATTTAACATAAATTTGTTGAATTTTTTATAAGAGATTATGTTCGACTTAAACTGCTAATTATAAATATTTAAATGTAATAACCTTAAAAATTAAGATTATTGTATAATAATCCGAAAATTAATACACAAAAAGTTGTATGAACTACAACTAATAGCTTTTTTTTTACGGGAAAAAATACTAAGAATTAAAAAATAATAAAAAAATAAAGTACGTGAAATAAAATGAGCGATGAATCACTCTCATTATTGTTGTCAATAGCACTGTCGTTGTTCTTGTTATTATAACTATCATATCGTTATTATTTTTTCATTTCGTATTTTCTGTTAAATAGTAACATGTAGTTATTAAGTCATTATGTTTATTTTAGATCCAAATAATTATATCGTTTAGAATATCAAAACTAAATTATTTTATAACTTATGTTATGTATGTTGGAATAATCATATAGGGATTTTTCATATTTTAAATTTAATTATAGAACTTTTAAGAACAGTTTATGAAACTAAAGTCATTTATTAAAATGAAGTTCTTAAATTTTTTCTCGTTATGATATATTCATGTATGTTATTTTAGCTAATACTATAATAAGAATTAGATTATAAATTTTGCATAAAGTACGAGATTTTTCGATTAGCATTGAGCTTTTCTCTTAGGCCAATTGTAACATGTATGGCTTGCTTTTGTACCGAATATCCTGTTTTGATCTTCGTCAATTTATTTTTCTTATTGAAGTCATCAACTATTTTTTATATAATCTTATATGATGCATCATAGTTAGTCTGTCATTGTTTAATAGATTCAATTGGTCAAAATAATTTTTCATTCACTATGCATTCGAGATTTTTGAATAAGATATATTTAAATATTGCATTTCGACTTTGATTAAGAGAATACTTTCTATCACATACGCTAGAGAAACTGAACCCGTTCCTATACATGTAGTTAACTGTTGTTGTAGTATCCCAAAATACAAGTAGTAGTTTTATAAGTTTCCATCATCTTGGTTAAGAGTTTCCTCGTGCTCTTATTGGCACCCTTGACCGCTCTACTTGCATATGGTTTATACAGCAATAATCGTGCTATCATACTCTATACTTTAAAAATATTCAAGTTTTATTTGAAATTAAACCCTAATATCTATCAACAAATAGTATATGACTCGAACTTTAAGATATTTTATGTGATGAGTTTTATCATTTATTTTACTCTCAATATTATGAAAATTTCTACTTCTATCAATAGAATAAATGATTATAAGTATGCTCCAATGTCGAAGAAAATATTGCAAGTACATCTACTACTTATTCTTTTTTTTTAAGACATTATTAAATATAAATCTTCTGAAATTTTAAGTGAGCGTAGATTAGGACTTAATGTCTCTTCATTTGATTTCTTATTGCTCTATTGTCTAATATTTAACGAACATATAGTTTCTCTACATAGCAATCTCTTTTGTTCTAAATTGGTATCAATATTTATAACAAAAGAATCATACATTATATTGTACAGTATTTTCAGTAATATTGAAATTCAATTTCTTCGTATATTAATTTTATACTTTATCCTAAATTTAAATTTTACAAAAAAATAAAAAATACACTTTTAACTTCAATATAAAAATATCTCGGTTACCCTTTGAAAAGCAAAATTTAAATAGCAAATTATGGGGAGAAAAACACTAAAAAGAAATCACCGCACTTTGAGAAGATAAAGGTGACACGTCGTGATATTGTAATAATAAAAATATTAAATACTTATTATTAATTAAGATACTATTAATGATGGTTTAAGAAAAGAGACACGAAATTTAATTTCGTCAAAAAGTATTTTTATTTTTATTTTTTAAAAAAAGTTAATTAATTTAGATATAAAAAAAAGTTAAAGCATAAATGTCATTTCATTCACATTTTGATTATTTAAAAAGGACGAAGATATAAGTTAAAGGAAGATGAACATCTTTATAAAATTTGATTATTTTTTAAATATTTAAAATTTAGATCTGTTTTGATTCGAGTCGAGTTTAATTTATGAATTTTGTTTTTACTTTGATCGAATTTTGTGTTAAATTTAATTTAAATTGTGTATATATAAATATATTATACATGTCAAATTAGAAAAAATTGTAATAATATTCTAATTAAGATATATACTATATATTTTTAATATTAATTACTTAAATTTAATTTTTAAAAGTGGTAATTCTAAGAACCAAAAATGGAAATAATTCTTAAAAGCATGTTTGGTATTTAAAAATATATCATTGTTAATTTTATGAAAAACAAAAACCATGAAGGTATGCTTTGTGTTTCCAAGTTCTTATATATTTTATTTTTATTTAAAATAAAATCATGAGTTCGAAGTTCATTAGAGATAAAAATTTATCATTTTATGAGTGTATTATAAATTAACAATAACTGATTTATAATATTTGATTCAACGAGATCAAAAATTTAATTTATTAACGAGTTAGTAAGAACGCAATGATTAAATTAGATTTAATTTTATTGTATAATGAAATATCGAGATTAAATAACGATTACGTGACAATCAGATTCTTTTAATACGGAGTAGCTAGCTCCCAACTTAGCCTTTACTAAAAAGGAATTGAATAACTAAAACAAATAATTTTGACATGGAAAAACCGGCTCAAAATTATTACTTCCCTTCCAAAAAGACATTAATCTTGCAGTGTGTGAAATGCCAAGTAAAAGGGCATCAATAACATATATTTTTATACTATATATACACACACACACACACACATATATATATATAGATGTATGTATATTGTAGTAAAGTTAAATTAGGCATATTGGGTCCACCAATGAGACAATTAACTTGAAAGTTTAAACCTTTACTTCTGATAAGATCATACCTCAAAATCAAAGCAACTTAAAGGAAACCAAATTAGATTTTATCATTGCTTAATTATGTAGCTTTATTTCAGATAATTTTTTTTTTTTAGAAAAATATAATTTTTTAAATAATTTAAATTTTTTACTCTCACTCAGTATAATATTTGCATATATATATATTATATTATATTATGTTGTACTGTAAAATATTTCAATATTATATATATATATAAATTTATTAAACACAAGTGACAAAAAAAAAAAAAAGGGAAGCAATCATTTGGAGGAGAATATTGGAATTGCCGTCAAAAAAAAGCATGGGGAAGAAATTTAAAAATATATATATATATATATATATATCCATAAGAAGCCAGATGTAGACATCGCATGCTTGTAAATTGAAAAAGATTAGACGCATGCGTCTACTTCATGAAACCAAATTCAAGAGAGGACCCAGCTGTACCACTATTTTTTCAATTATTACAATGTATAGCCAAAAATATATAAATGCTTCAAAATATATATATATATATATATATATATATCACACCAAGAGGAAGCTTTATATATGTAAATTTCCACTGTAACAATTACATTTCACAGGCTTATTTTTTTTTTGACAGTTCCCCAACTTAAACACACTGGGGTTAGTCTCTGTCAATACTCAATACAAATATTTTCAATTATAATTTTCAGGTTTATGTAGCATTTAAGGCCTGATTACAAGGCAAGAGAATGATCCATTCATGTTGATGATTCAATAACTAATACTGGGTGTAATGCATACACATTGGATACAATGTGTATATATATATATATATGTAAGAATGAACCCATTTGATACACGTATATGTATCTCTCACCAACGATGGCTTCAAGGTGGCTTCAAGGGTTGATCTTGAGTTTGCTTCGCAAATTGGTTTTACATCTATCAAGACCCAACAAGACCTTTCTGCCGGGCATAAGAGACTATCGACATGAAAAGGGAGGCGCAGGCCATTCCCGATACGATCACCACCTAAATTCATGATATTTAAACATGAATATTAACAAAAGATGTTCCAGTAATTAGGACTGATCAAGTCGGGCAAAGTGCCCGGGTTAAAATTTGTAAATTGATGCAGTTTTATTTTAGTACCGAGGCATGAACCCTACATACCCATTTAAATACATGGCTGTGACCCTCCCTCCAAGTGTATGGAAGGTTCATGCCAAATATTGCAGCTACCAGTGAATATATGGAAAGGCAAACAGTCCCGGAACTTAGAAAGAGCTCTAGCTGCATGATGTAGCCAAATTTCATTAATACAAATCGGGATGACATTTTTAGCATGACTTCCATTTTCCGACTTTCCAAGTATACTACAGTTAGCTCAAAAGCAAATGAAAAGAAGAAAAGAAAAAGAGTAAGCGAAGTGCATGCTAACGTGTATGCGAAGAAAAGACGATGTTTCCAAGAGAGCACCTGAATCAGCTGATTTCGATGATTGTCAAGCTGCAAACAGAGGCTGGATTGCATTAGTAAGATTCTTTCCATTTCCAGATAATCTTAGTGGTCTCAAACAGCTGTGGAGGCTTTCAATAGTTTAAGGGAACTTCCCTATTTCATTACAAGATAGAAAAGTAGAAAATCAAAAGCCTCCTTCAGCATATTAATGCCTTTTGTTAATCTTGGTCAAAATAACAAGTTCTCCAACTAGTTACCTGGATATTTATATAATCTTCAGTATCATCAATGTATTCCCGCAGCTGCTAGGAAAAGATTTACATAAAACACTTTCATCAATTTATCGATAAGCATAGAAATAAAGATAAAAAATAATACAGAAAATACCGTTGTCAATTTGTTCAATGTGCTATCAATTTGCATAAAGTAAGCCTGAAAAAATCCAAATTTCTGCTCAGATATTTTACTAGGTTATAGAGGTAGAAACTGAAAATCACATTTTAGATTATTTGTAACCTCGAGCAACATTTCAAGTTCCTCAACGTCATTCTCTTCTCGGATTGTCACTGCACTTCCTTTACTTGTTCTAGATATCTTCGATCCTACAGTGGGGGAAATAGGATACCAATTTGGAGCACTAAAGCCACTGACAGGCGAGCATGCTCCAGTTAACTTTCTTGACAAGTAAAGGTCTGCCATATCATCATCATCATCCAGAAGTTGTTCAAGTTCGTCCCTTACCTGGAAAGCACAATACTTCTACAGCTTAAGTCCAAGATTGTGAAAAACCCCCAAGTTAGTTAGTCTCCACATGCTTTAACATGAAAAACTTAAGCAATATCTGCTGTGAGATGCAGAGCAGACAAAATATTGTTAAGATTTATTCAAACACTAGGGGTTGAAGTATTAATACTAAAGATAGGAATATGCTAGCGAGATATCCAAGATAACTTACGCACCTGTCTTTAGTGATGGAAATATGCCACTTCTAAATCAAAATCAAGCAGGCCATTACTTTAAGCAGAAATGGCAACCCTTCCATAAACAAAGATCAACTGGGAATTCTAGTCCCTGTCTCATTTTCTAGTTTCCATTCTCTCTTTCAAGGACTTGTTTGAAGGGTCCTTTCGCTTGAAAGATTCAAAATTATGTTCATCCTTACCATCATCCTAGCCCTATTGTATCGGTATCAAGTATCCCCTTGCTGAAATTTGCTAGTTTCTACTTGAGCAGTTTGATTTTTTTTCTCTGACTGAACTTTTACTAATTTTTTGTCTTGTTCATGTCTATCTTATTTCTGTTTCATTTTTCTCTTCAATTAATGTTCGCTTTCATTTAGACTCCTTATGTTGCTAGAAGATCCATTGTTCCAGTTAGCATCTATATCTTTTACAAACAGAAGGCAATGTGTAAGCAAACACAAGATACTGTTCACTGAGTATGTCTGTACATGAATCTTTGTTTCTCCATCAATGGAGTGCAGATATGCGGAAGAAAAGAACTCCCCAAGAAACCAGGATCCACTCCCTTAAAACATAATACAGACTTGTACGGTCCAAAGACATTTTCTATATTCCAGGTACATTTTTTCAATTGGAAATTAAAATCAGTATTTTTCCCAATTCAACAGAAAAAATCCTACACATTGCAGTTCTAGGCAAGTAAATAAATAACTGGCATTCAGTCAAAGTTGCTAACCTTTCTGAGCAAACAACATTCTAGAATATGGGTGAAAATACTTAATAAACAAGACACTTAAAGAAAGGATTTACTATTTAGGCATTGGAAGTGAGATACTGATCCGTGTGCTACAGATTCCAAGTACAGATGTTATCATACCTTTTGAACTCGGTTTGTTAACCTAGTCATAGCACTCTTCAATTTACGCACGTGATCCAAATTACGGCTGCTAATCTGCAAATATATGTGCATTTCACAAATGCAGGAAAGAGCAGAGAAATGCACTGCACAATTCAGACTCGGTTGCTTAGTTAACCAACTAGATATGCATTTTACACACAATTTGCTAAAAGAAAACACAAATTGGACAAGCTTGAATCTAAAAAAGCAAAAAGGCCAGGGAAATTAGACCTTGTTGTCATTTGCTGTATAAAACCAACCTGACAGAGTCTCTTTATCTGCTGGAGTAGGCCATGCGAATGATTATGTTGCACTTTTCCATGTTGCACATGGTTTTAGTGTGGAAGTACCCGCCACATGTTTTGTGCTTTCAGATAAAAATGATCTTTTTTGAGGAACAGACATCATGTATCTTTATCAGAACTTCCTTTACATAGTCCTTTTATTTTAGTCAGAAATTAGTGGACCATTAAGGAGTTTCATTCCACAGTTGAAATTCTACAATTATTGAGGATGAGGTATGCCAAGGTAGATCACAACTGTCCAATGTGGCTTCCTTCATGCACTAGATGCATATGAGTGAAGAACAACGAACACAATGCAAACAGAAGCCAGATCAAACAGTGAAACTACAAACATTTCGGAGAAAAGCTGTCCTTTGGTTTACTTATTTAAGAATAATTTATAGTGTTTTCTTCCCTACTCCATGTCGTATGTGAGCATCATCACTTGTTGCTGATTACAGGGTCTACTAAGTCATTTTGCACCAGTCATAGGACACAAATCTAGTTCAAAATCTAAGAAAAAGTTGTAGAACCGTGAAAACCAAAAAGAGAATATACAACATTAGACTTAATTTAGTTATGCATGCAAAAAGTTATAATCAACTCAACTAGACAGAATGAACAAAAAGGAAAATAGATGTGGAAAAAGCCTTTACCTTGGAGGTCAGCTCATCTAAAGCTGGATAAGTGTCAGTCTCCAGTTCTCTTGTCCGCCCATCAAGAAAGCTACAAACAGCTTCTAAAGCAACTTCAAGGGCCCGGAATTCGAATGGAAATTCTGCATCACACAAACCACCAGCACATTTTACCAAATAGATAGGTCAGCTACAAGCGAGAGCTGTTTTTAACTAATAAGTCCACTCAACACGGTGAAATAAATTCTCTTAATTGGTGTAGCTACAATGGATTAATTCTCAGACCTAACCTTTTCCCAAAACAAAAAGAAAAAATGGAAAAGTCCACTCCATACTAACTAAAAAATGTACTTCTACATCAGCATATTAAAACCAACTAAATGGAAAAGAAAGAAGAGTTTAATAAAAAAGACAGGGAGAGCATTGTTTACTAACGCTAAGGTTACCATTTAGCTAACCTGTGTCAACCTCTTGTCTTTCCCCAGCCTGATCTTCTTCTTCTTCTGCTACTCGGCCTTGGCCAATGGTATTATCAGGCAATCTTCTTTGAAGTTCCTCAACAATGGGGATCACATTAATATCAAATGGATCTCTAAGGAACACCTGAAGCACCCTCAGAAACCCATCAAAATTCACTCAAAAAAGGGAAGAAAACAACCATTTTACCCTCCACATTACTACGTAATGACAAGATCGAATTCATAAGAGAATGCTCATAAATTTTTTCTTCTTCACAAATCCATATCCAATCACATAAACAGAGTGAAAAACTTACTTCCTCTGACGTAATTATTGCTTTTACGTGCTGAAAACCAAACCAACAAAGAAGAATAAAAAAACAGAATCAGTCATCTAGAAGCTTCAAACAAGTCAAATTTAACATACGTAACTCATAACACAAGCACTTATTTACAAGATCACCTCTAAATTAAGAACAATGACTCTCTCTCGGCCAAGAATTTTCGAAGGATAAGACAACAAAGGATCAAGAATCCGAAAATCTCTTGCGTGAACCTGAACTCGGCGCATGATAGCGTACTTATCCACGTCAAGCACCGTACTCTCTCCATCGCGGTTCACCAAAATCCAGCTCGTGGAAACCGCCGTTTTCTTCTTCAACGACGCTTGTGTCTCCACTGGAACCAAAAGCTCCGTGTCCATACCTTCAAGAGTTCGAGGAATTGAATTCCTGGTCTATACTCACAACCAACAGCTGTGCTTGTTCGATAAGAGAAGCAAGAACGAACAAGCGAAGGAGTGAAGTGATAATCTGTAGAGATGGGGAGTGTTTGGATGCGGGGACAGAGGAAGAAGTCATCGGGATTAGGAATTAGAGGGAGAAAAGATGATTGATCTTCGGGGCTTAATTTTGCATGGGTCAGTGGCTGGCAGAGAGCGAGGTAGGCCAGCAGTCGAGTTAAAATGGAGGGGAAGAAACGGTTTTAAACAGATAATACTTCACCACTTTCACTCACAGTCTTTAGCGCGTGCACTCACTTTCTCCTTTGTAAACAAAAAATTACATTTATTTTAAAATAATTTTTTTTCTTAATTTCATTTTAAGATAATGTTCAATAAAATATTTGTTTGATATTCTTAAATTATCGTTTCGACTTTCGACTTTATAATAAAAAATCGATTCTAGATATTATTAAATTCATCAAGATACTTTTAAAATTTAATTTAAATATTAAAAATATAAAAACTATAAATATTATAAAATATCTAATATATCATTTTAGACTAAAAAAAATTAAAAATATTCATTTATAATGATCACGAATGTAATTATTTAGTTTAATTTTTATCATATTAAAATTATCATAATTAATTGTCTTTACGCGTAAAATAAGATTATGTTTTTCACATTTAAAGCAATTCCTGCCTATAATTTGAATTTTTTTTCTAATGTATTTTTAATTATTATTTGAGATGATTCATACATAATTCCTTTTAGAGTAGATATAAAGTTTATAGTTGCACCATTTGATATTTCAATATCTAAGTAAAATAAAATATATAAAATTGTTATATATAGTTTATTAATATAAATATAATTATACTTTTATTAATATTAATTTAAAAAAATTAAAAAAGAAATATATTGAATTCATACTTAATAAATTATGCTATGAATATGTTCTTATAACATCTCGCATATATAATTTTATTATATCTCGAATATTTTTAATACATTATTTTTTTATAAAAAAATTATTTGGATTTGAAATAATATTTTAACATAAAATTTAAAATTATCTATTTCTTAATCTGTCACAATTTAATTTTTTTTATTTATTTCCAAATTTGTTAATTAAATTGTGATATGAGATTTTCTTTTAATTAAACGCAATGGCTTTAACTATTTTTGTATTAAATTAAAATTTAAATAATTCTTATTTAATTAACTATTAAAACTATAATTAAAAAAATGTGGGATTCTCGGGATTGACATTATTTATGAACTTATATAAATAGAAATTTAATTTATTAATTAAGAAAAGCAAATTAACAAATGATTGGATTGCGTATAGACAAACATTTTGTAATAAATTTAGACAAGCTTAATTTAAGCCTCCAAGTGCGTAACGTTGGTCCACCATAATTTGGACACTTATTCTTCTGCTATGCAACTCATTATCAATTAAATAAATATAATTATTAGTTTATATGCGTTATAATTAAAATTAAATTTAATTATTACAGTCTAATAAATATATTAATAATTATATTTTTTAAATTAAAAAAATTAAATTATATTGTTTTAACATTTATAATTATTTTAATTTAAAAAAAATTAACTATTATTTAAAATATATTATGATTCGTTTGAACGAAATTAAAATTAATTATTACATCTTAATAAATAAGTTAACAATTATATTTTTTAAACTAATAAAATTAAATCGTGTTATTTTAACATTTATAATTATCTTAATTTAAAAAATCTAACTATTATTTAAAATACATTATGATTCGTCAATACGAAATTAAAATTAATTATTACAGCTTACTAAATATATTAATAATTATATTTTTTGAAGCTAAATAAATTAAATTTTATTATTTTAACAATTATAATTATTTTAATTTAAAAAAATTGAACTATTATTTAAAATATGTTATAATTCGCCGGGACGAAATCATATTTGATTATTATGTCCTAACAAATATGTTAACAATTATATTTTTTGAGCTAAAAAAATTAGATCGTGTTATTTTAACAATCGTGTTATTTTAACTATTATAATTATCTTAATTTAAAAAATATAACTATTATTTAAAATACATTATAATTCGCTGAGACGAAATCAAATTTGATTATTACGTCCGAATAAATATATTAATAATTACATTTTTTAAGCTAAAAAAATCAGATTGCATTATTTTAACAATTATAATTATCTTAATTTAAATAAATTTAACTATTATTTAAAATACGTTATGATTCGCCGCAACGAAATCAAATTTGATTATTACGTTCTAATAAATATGTTAACAATTATATTTTTTGAGCTAAAAAAATTAGATCGTGTTATTTTAATAATTATAATTATTTTAATTTAAAAAATCTAATTATTATTTAAAATACGTTATGATTCACCAAGACAAAATCAAATTTGATTATTACATCATAATAAATATATTAATAATTATATTTTTTGAGCTAAAAAAATTAGATCGCATTATTTTAATAATTATAATTATTTTAATTAAAAAAATTAACTATTATTATGAGTACTTTATGATTTATTGAAATAAGATTAAATATGGTCATTATAATTCGACAAATATCATAAGTATTTAAACATTTGATTCACTGAATTAAGTTTAACGAGTTGTTTACTGTCAATCTATAATATATTTATAAAATAATAAATTATATATATTTAATAAAATTATAACTCTTTATATATTTAGTAAAATTATAAATTATCTTTTAAATAAAATAAAATAATTTTATTTATTAGACCATCTGAATAATGGTTTTATACTTTCCTTTTGGAACTTAATGCCAATCGTTCATACTCAATAAATTCTACACTGCCCATACATATATTAATTAATGTACCACTGTTATTTTAAGATATGGTTAATTTTAGAAAAAGAAATTCATGTATTTATTATTAGAATTTATTGCCCAATGCCACGTGTCAAACGTTCAACGGCAGATTATAATTTTCATCATAATCAACGATCAAAATCAGTCGTCCTCATCACCCACCATGGACTCGCACACCACCATTCCCATCGTCCTCGGCAGTCTTGCGTTTCAAATCTCATTCAGTCAAAACAAAAAAATAAGGCAAACAAAAAAAAAAAAAACAGTAGAAATCCAGCAATTTATATATACTGCTGATTCGGGCAGACCCGAACATGCACGAAGCTTTCTTTTATTTCTCTCTCTAGAAAACTCTCTCTCCCTCTTTCTGTAAAAGTACTAAAAAGGAGAAGCCAGAACCCTAGTTTGATCTTTCACGTTTCTTCTTGTTAAAGCATAGAATCTGCGTGATTTCAATCTATGAAATGTGCTTTTTGGAGAACGATTGAGAGAAGAAACAAGTTCTTAAGAGTGAGGATCGCTTCTTTTTGGCATTTATAGGGTTTTAGATTGATGAAGCAAGTTCGTCAATGGCAGAGGATATGCATCCTCTCGTTGCTTACTGTTTCTGTTTTTGCTCCCATCGTTCTTGTTTCTCACAGGCTTAAGGCCCTCACTTCCACCGGTAAACTTCCGTGTTGATAGTGCTCTTTTTACGTCTATATGTATACATGTGTCTTGGTATCTGTGATGTAACGAGATGAACATTTTCTTAGAATAGAGTGGATGATCTGTATAGGATACATGTGGACAACGGAAGCTTCCGTATCAGTCTTTATGTAATCGTCCAAATCCACATTTCTTATTTGCACCGTTTACTATGTCTTTGCAATATCGTTGCTTCTCTTTTGATTTGATCTTTCTTTAATGATTTTATTTGTTCGAATTTTTGTTTCTGTTATGGCAGGGCGGAGAGAGTTTATTGAAGATTTATCAACTATTGTATGAATCCATATCCTCAAATCTGAAAATTTTCTATTGTTGTTCCTGTGCTCTGTTTGATTGCTAAGCAAAGTGGGAGAAGGACGAGAAATTCAAGTGTTTGGATTTCTTGTTTCTTTATCTTTTCTGGTTTTGAGCTAAAGTGTAACCTTCTCTTGACTTCCGTAAAGATATTCATAGCAGTTTGAGATTTCACAAACATGCGGTTTCGGAATATTATTTTGTTTTCACCTACTAATTTCATTCTCCCTAGCAACGAAACAGAGCACAGATTTCATTGCTTTCCGCCCATTGATGTTTTGGATTATTTGTCTGATGCAGAAGTTTAGAACAGATGGTTTAAAACTCAATGCAATTCAGCAGGTAGCTTGAGATCTATCAGTTCTGATTTTTTTTTTTTATTGTTTGCTTATATCTTCTTTTGCCTCATATACATGGAACTTGTTTGCTTTGTGATTTAGGAAGATGGAAAAGATTTGAGGGAGCCAAAATTGGTCATTTACAAGGATAAGGAGTTTAATTCTGTAGATAGTGTTAATACTTCTAGCGAGAATCTTGATTCTAACCTACCAAGGAGTTATGAGGATTTGAATGTTTCTGTCATAAAAAGTGGTCAGTATCATGAGGTTTCTGTTCTTTATTTTGCCCTGGAGGCCTTTGTTATTGATTTTAATTTTGGTTTTATTTTTATTGTTTCAAGTTTCGGAAATTTATCTTGAAGAAAAAGAAAAAAGTGAGAAAAGTCAGCAGAAAACAATTTTAAGATCTGATGAAAAGGTATGTATATAATCGGAAAGAATTTGGCTGTTTTTAAAGGAGTTGTGTTGTTTGATTATGTAATAGGTGGCTGGATTGATGCCTAGCATGGTCTGGCAATCACATGATAATTTGCTGGTGTTTTATGTTTTTTCTTTTAGAGGACAGTGGTTCTTTATGTTCTTTTCAGTTTTTAGTGAGAAAAGCTATCCTGTCAGTTTCATGAGATCAAATTAGTTAGCAAGACTAATTAATTAAACTACTGTTAGTAGAGTAGAGTACAAGGTTGTCATTACACACCATAGTTTCATTGAAGTAAACTGCACTCTCCTGGGAAAATGAAACGAGTTTCCTGTTGGTTCTAAATGTCTTCTGAGATGCTGTGAGTATGTAGGAGAGATCTAGTGTTGAGCATATCTAAAGGAGGTCGATTACCTTAGCTACATTGTTGTGCATGTCTAAAGGAGATAGATTGCTATTTGTTGGTTAACATAAAAATACTGGTTAGGAGAATAAGTGGTGCAGGATTGAGGTTTTAATAAACTCTATTAAGTGCAAACAAGAGGAGGATCTTGAGATGGATTTTGGAGTAGGTTTTGGGAGGGTTAGACAAGCAAGGAGGAAATTAATGAATTTGCAAGAATATGGATAAAGGATTAGGTAATTATCAAAAGCTTCTAACGTTCAACAAGATTGATCTTGATGGTCAGAGATATGCATGTAGGTTGTTATAGAGGCAAGACCTCAGATATTGGTTGAAATAACTGGAAATATTTCCGAATTTATGATGTTTGGTATAAGATAAATTCATGGAACTATGAAAATGGACTTGTAACGTTGGCTCTATCAATTTTGTAAGAATGATGTGAAAGTCAAGTGGAGAATCCTACGTGTTTCCATGTTTGTTAAGCTTAATTTTAAATATTTTATTTGAGTACACCAAAATTAGAAGTTTATGCCCCTAAAAAATGCAAATACTACACTTTTTATCTTGAAAAAAGCCCTTAAAAAATGCTTGAGTGAAATTTCTGAAGGTGATGGCTATGTGATATAGCACCATGGAATAGGGATTAGAAAAGATAGTAAAAAGGGAAAATTTTCTTATCTACTATTGAGATCCACAAATCACATGGATAGAGAAAACCAAGCAACCAGAATCAATGGTTGTCACAGCCTCAATTACAAGGTTGTCAGGCACTCGTACTATGAGAAAATATCAGCATATATTATTGATTAGCAATTTTCTAGCACTGAAAAAAAAAAATTTTAAAAGAAAAGAGAAAAAATATTATTCACAAAGATATCAAGGGGATATCACCCAAGTATAATAACTAGTTACAAGTCAATTAAGTGGTACATTGCTATCACAAGATGTTCCTAATCATTGATGTCATGATTTAACAAAATAGAATTAAATGTATGTATTTATCTATCTCTAATATATGTAAAGTTAGTCTCAATGTCTTCAAATGCTCTCGCATTCCTTTCCTTCCACACAACCCAAAAAATAGTAAGTGGAACAAGAAATAAATGCCTATTTTTTTTACAAAAACCCGCCCAAGCCCACAATTTTCTATTCACATTCTCAACCATAACTCAATTCAACCCCAGCAGCCCTAACACAGAAATCCGTAAGCTATAAGTCTTCGGGCACCGCAACAGTAAGTGGTTACACGTTTCCTCATCTGATATGCACAAATAACATCTGTTAACCCTAGTGATTCCTCTTCTTTTAAGCATATCAATAGTTAAAATGCACTCTTTCGCAGCTTCTCATGTAAAAAAAGCCATCCTACGCGGTGCTCTACTCTTCCAGGTCTGTTTGAAGGGTGCACCATTGTTAATACTGCAGCTATCCCTTTTACACAATACCGTGTACATAGACCTCGCAGAAAAGCCTTTCTTCTCATCTTGTTTCCACACTGAAGAATGATCCATATATTTATAGAGCGTCTATAAATCCTAATATTAATGGGATAGCGTTAAAGCTAACTGATAAGTGATAAAATCCTACTAAATTTTTTTGACAGGAAAAAATCTCACTGAAACAATATGTATAAAAATCACTAAAATATAATAACTTCACACTGGGAGCAATCATTGTAATGATACTTCATTACTAATAGTTTTGGAAGCTATTATGTTTGATGGTCCCACATGACTCTAGTTTTTGTTGTTCCTATGAGGAGTGAGAGCAAGGATAGTACAACTTTTGTTTCATTCTTAATGCTCATGGTTCTTATTTTGCTTCGAGAATCTGTTTGGTTCCCTTATTTGTAATCCAGTCGTTATAATACCTGTAGATAGATTTGGGAGCAAGAATTGTATAACTTTGGTTTCATTATTAACCTCATGGTTCTGATTTTTGTCCTGAGAATCTGTTTGGTTCATTATAATAGTTGTAGATATATTATCATTGAGTGGCTATAATGATTCAGAATTTTCATCTTCAATCATTTAAGCTTTGGAATTTAGGCCCATAGATCAAAGCTAGGGCAAATACTGGAAGCTAATTTTGTAAATATTCTTTGTAATTTTGTTAAATGTTTCTAAAATTTTTGAGAAAAAGAACGATGATGATTACCAGTATACTAAAATCTAAATTAGGTAATTTATTAATACAAATTCATTTTATACTAGGTCTGCATGCCAATAATTTTGGATATGGAAAGGTTGTATAAAGAGTAATCTTTTCTTCTTTTTTAATTCAATGATCAGTTAATGTTTATGGTTATCATACTGGCATCTCTAGTTGTAGCAGATACACACTGCTTGCCATTTATATAACATTCCCAAAATTGCATCTTGTCCTTGGCTTTGCCTATAGGAACAATATAGTCAAAGATCAGTTCAGCCTGATCAGAACAAGCGATCTCCATTGCACACAGATGACAAGATAAAGGAGATGAAAGATCAGCTCATTAGAGCCAAAGCATACGTAAATTTTGCACCTCCAGGCAGCAATGCCCACTTAGTCAAAGAGTTGAGAACAAGAATAAAAGAGCTGGAACGGGCAGCTGGTGTGGCCTCCAGAGATTCAGATTTGTCAAGGAGGTAAAAGGAGAATTGAAATTCTAGCTAAGGATTTGTTTTAGTTGATCATCCAGTAGATGAAGTAGGAGTATAACAGTTCTTTAAAGTAAAAGTTTTAGAGAAAAGAATTCCACAGAGTGCTACTACTTAGGAGTGAAGAATTGCATTAATTTGGTCCTGAAGACCATTGGTCTTTGCAGCGTTCTGCAGAAAATAAAATCCATGGAGGTTTCATTGTCGAAAGCCAGTCAGATTTTTGATGATTGTCCTGCAATGGCCACCAAGCTCCGTGCTATGACCTACAATGCTGAAGAACAGGTACGGGCACAGAAAAATCAAGTGACATATCTTGTTCAGCTTGCTGCAAGGACTACCCCAAAAGGTCTCCATTGCCTTTCTATGCGGCTGACAGCTGAATATTTTGCCCTACAGCCAGAGGAAAGGCAGCTACCTAATCAACAAAAATTGCATGATCCTAGTCTTTATCACTATGCTGTCTTCTCTGACAATGTCCTTGCTTGTGCAGTGGTTATTAACTCGACTGTCACCTTTGCAACGGTAAATTCTCTCAGGTCGTTTGCTACAATTTTAATTTAATTTAGTACCATGTTAGTGCTTCTGTAGCTTCTGGCTTATATTTAGATATAACTATAGAATGTGCTGGCAGAAAGGAAATTGATGAGTATTTATCCAAATCTGCAGATTCATCTTACCAATAAGACTTGCTTATTAAGAAACAAAAGTTCTGTGCTAACTCAGCCTCAAGAATCTTCTACTCTATTTCTAGATCAATTGTTCTAACCATACTGGTAAAGAAGGATTCATATGAATGTAGTATTGTCTTTTCTGAAGGTGCCGCAGGCAGAACTGTTTGTCTCTCAGGATTGACTGAGTCCAAACGTTCTAAAAAGAACTGCTCCATAAGAATGATTCATGTTAGATTAGATACTTATTATTATATTACTGTTGGTTCAAGTTTTTTCTGGTTGAATGTAATATATTAGTTGTCCTGCCAAAACTTGTCTGATTCAATCATTGAAGTGAGTGTTGGAGGATTGTTTTATGTGCTGCAGTAATACTCGAGTCTTCACACTTAGGCATTAATGCACAGAAAAAGAAACTATTGTATTGTCTGCTGTTAGGAGATGGGATGCAATGATTGCAATAGTGGAAGTTCATAACATGTGGACCTTTTTTCTTTAAACATAATTGTGTACAGTGTGCGCTTTATGCCTATTTTTCTCTCTCTCAAGTAATTACTTGGGAAAAGAAAGCATATTGTTGTTCTTGCTTATTCATGGTACTAAGTCATGAATTAATAGCCAATGCAGTTTTCTCCCACTACCTATTTTAAAATATCTATGGTAAGTTAATGCACTTGTGCAAAAGCTTCTTAAATTGGTTATGAAGCCATTTATTTTTCTTCCTTTAACAGATTACCATTTGCAGGAACCAGAAAAAATCGTGTTCCATGTGGTGACTGATTCGCTGAATCTCCCAGCAATTTCAATGTGGTTCCTAGTAAATCCTCCTGGCAAAGCTACAATCCAGATCGAGAGCACAGACAGTTTTGATTGGTTGTCTTCAAAGTATAATGCCACCTTGAAGAAGCAAAATTCTCATGATGTGAGATTTAACTCTGCCCTGAACCACCTTCGATTCTATCTGCCAGATGTCTTTCCTGAACTGGATAAGATTGTTCTTTTTGACCATGATGTGGTAGTCCAAAGGGATTTAAGCAGACTTTGGAGTATTAATATGAAAGGGAAAGTCAATGCAGCAGTCGAGACTTGTCAGGAGGGCGAAGCTTCATTTCGTAGGATGGACATGTTTATTAACTTCTCAGATACATTAGTGCCCAAGAAATTTGATGCTAAAGCCTGCACATGGGCATTTGGAATGAATTTATTTGACCTGCAAGTCTGGAGAAGACGAAATTTAACTTCTGTGTACCATAAATATCTGCAACTGGTATGTGCCTTTCTTGTCTGCATTTGCTTTTCTTCCTCTCAGAATGGTTTTGTAACTTTATGTCATCTATTCCATCTCTGAAATCAAGTCATCCTTTTGGTAGTTTTTTACGGAAAGAATTTTAGGGTCTTCAAGAAGTTTGATTCTCCAATTTGTTATTTGCTTTTGGTATCTCTCTTTGACTAGCTGGGATTTTACCTTGAAGTTAAACATTTCTTCATTATTTTCCTGTACTCTCTTTGATCTCCTTCTGCTCAAGATTTTGTATCTGTCAAAGTATTTTTGAAACCTGTAATTTTTGTGATAACCAAGAATAACTACCCTCAGATCTTATAGATCTTAAACACATTCCTTGTTTGTAGTTATATATCACGTTATGCTATTGGGTGGAAGAGATGCTTAAATGCCTGTTACATACTAGGTTATGACATATTGATGTTCGCATAGATAGTAAATCATACCTGACTGCTGCATCATTGTACTATGCATAAATAAGGAGGGAAATTGTACTGTGCTCTTGTATCATGCCCGCATAGCAATTTTCTGACATTTATAGTAATCTAAGAACTTTATATGCTTAGCCTCTAATGCTATTTATTCGATTGTTACCTGTACTAAATTACTACGAAAGTTTAGAAAATTATTGTGTGACACATTATGCCTCGGAGGCATCATGGTAGCACCCAAACGGTAAGAAGGTTGGTTTCAAGTTGCCTTTCTTACAGGTTTCTACTCTTGAAATGTGCATAAACAATGTTTTAAGTACCTATGGATGACTCTTCGAGATATTTTGGTGGATGATGCGTAGATGATTCATCATTCTAGTATGCATCATTACTTGCTCTCGGAAGGGAAAATACTTGTATTCCTTTCTTGCGAAGTTATTTCATACACGCTAGGTGTCTCATTCGTGTTCTCTGGTGATCTGGTGCAGGGATATAAAAGGCCGTTGTGGAAGGCTGGGAGTCTACCCTTAGGTTGGGTGACCTTCTATAACCAAACAGTGGCCTTAAATAAGAGATGGCATCTGCTTGGGTTGGGTTATGACTCAGGAGTTGGCCGGGGTGACATTGAACGGGCAGCAGTTATACATTATGACGGAGTCATGAAACCATGGTTAGATATCGGAATAGCAAAATACAAAGGATATTGGAGCAAGCATGTCGATTATCATAACCCTTACTTGCTGCAATGCAATATCCACGAGTGATTGAGTATAGCAACAATAGAAAATGGTGTATTAGTTGATAGATATACATCAGATTCTTCATTCTTTAATGATCACACGGGTAAATTTCAACTCAAATTCTTTTTCCATAAAAATTTTTTCCGGCCTTATAATCTTTGTAGGAGTTGAGCCCCTTCTTCTTATCTAGCTATTACTGGAATGTAATAAGAGTCACTGGAGAATGTTATATTGCAGCTAGATGTCTGTACATAAAATCGAAACTGATATATGAGTACCCTTTCGAACACGCACTGGAACGATCGGTTCCCTTGATTTTTTCATATGACGATCTCGCAAATTTATTGTATTTCATCAAGACTAGCGTTTTACCACATTGGTGACGGTACAAATCTGAAACTGCATTTGATTTGGGTGCGTGGTCTCTGATCCGATGTGGGAGTATTGACATCAAAGAACAAGAAGCTTCGAGTAACTGAGAAATACTGACATGTACTCTCTATAAATGGTAATTTACTATACTAATTTGAATTCTCTAAATCTGAGATTAGCTTAAGTCGTTATACTATTAATCATTTAAATTATTTACTTTAACTCAAAAAAAAAGTTGTCAGTTGTCATATTGGGATATCTGTTTATATTTCATAAAGCAGAACTCAGGCTACGATAAAAGGCGTGTAAATTCCACTCCTTTAAAATCTTTTTCCAGAGGAATGCTCAGAAAATCTGTTAATGGATGATGTGACACGTGGAGGAAACTAATTGGGTATTTCCGGATAGGGGATATCAAGTGATGGGCTCCAAATCCTATCAATGTTAGTGTACGTGGTGGGTTGGACAGATTTTGATCCAATAATATTAATCTCTCTACTCTCTCTACATTCCTTTCCAACCTCTCACAGCCACCTTCGTACTCATTTTCTTCATTCATTATCTCCAACAGAAAACGAAAATGGCTTCCATCACTGCTACCGCTCCCACCTCATCAATCATCCGTGCTGGCCTTGCCCCCAGGAGATCACTGGGTGTCTCAGCTTCGCCTGTTATCGGTAAGATCTTTGACTAATACAGAAGTTAAATCACAACTTACCCATTTGAATCTATATAAACTGTGCCCCTTCATCAAACTCTTAAGAGAGAAAGTAAGGTTGGTTCTGAGGGTGTGTCTGAAAATTTGATTTCAGGACTGCCATCAATGGCAAATAAGGGAAAAGTGAGGTGCTCGATGGAGGGAAAGCCTGAGAAGAATGAGAGTGGAATGAACACGGGGATGTATGCGTCAATGGTTGCAGCAGCAAGTGCGTTGACCGTGTCGAGCCCGGCGATGGGTTTGGTGGATGAGAGATTGAGCACGGAAGGGACAGGACTTCCATTTGGATTAAGCAACAATCTTCTGGGTTGGATTTTGTTCGGTGTGTTTGGTCTCATCTGGGCTCTCTACTTCACTTACACTTCCACTCTTGATGAGGATGAGGAGTCCGGATTGTCCCTCTAAATATATCTCTAAAATCATCTTCCTTCTATGCTGCCTGTAAAAAGAGTTTCCTTCTTTTTTCAGCTCCTCTGTTGTAGTAAAGCAACCTGCGCTTTCATCCTTCGTCTGTCAATTGCATGATTAAAATTATTTTTCCTTCATTAGACAAAGTTTCTTTAGAAGGTTGGGAAAAAGATATAAAATAATTAGTGGATTGTGTATATAATGCTTGATTCATACTGTGATGATAAAATTTATAATGTTTGATTTAGTGTAATTGAAGATATTTTAAAATAAAATTATGAATGATCAAATTAAATTTTATTAAATTGAATATTATTTAGTAAATTATGATGATTTTTAGTAAAAAAAAAATATATTATGTGATGGCATTACAATTTTTTTTTTTTATTATAGTTATAATAATAGACTAAAAAAATTAGATTTTCAATTTTCTATATTCTTAAAAGACTTGTGTATTCGTCTCTTACGGTCTTAAATAATGAAAAAATTCGAAAGTACTAAAAATGTATTATCATTAATAAGTCTTTCAAAAATAAAAATTAATTACGCGGGATGCACGATACAATCTTGTATGCATTTTAATCTATCCTTTACATACTTTAATAACCAATCTTGTGACAACATTACAAAGACTAATAGGTCGGTAATCAGAAGGGGTTGTGGGATGAGATATTTTAGCTACTAAATATATGAATTTATGATTAATTTTAGCTTATTATATATGATTATTGATGTAATACCTAGGTTGAAAAAACGATTTGAGATAATTTTTTTATTAACATAATTATTTAATTATTTATATTTTTATTTTATTAATTTTTTTAAAAAAATAAATAAATTAAAGACGAAATTGAAAATAATTTTTTTAAGAAAAATGGTAAAAATTTGAGTTCGGGAGTGTTTTTGAAAAAAAAATTAGAAACAGGAGTTAAAGTGTAAAAAGAGAAAATTCAGCCACGTGAGAGTCCAGTTAGCAGCTCCGACGAACCGAGCACGCTGCGTGTCAAAATACACTAACGTCGGCGCCACACGGGCGATTCGCGTGCTCAGCGATCCGACAACTCAGGTTCGATCTCGCACGCATGAATGGCGCATATTCGTTTCCCCCCTTAGGTACGATCAGACGAACGAGATCAATCACAATGAACGGTTCTGATTCGTTTTCTCTTTAGACGGGATCGGACGGACGAAATCAATCGCGATAAACGGTCCAACTCGACGCAGGATAAATATAAATATCTTGCGTTGCAGAAAAACTCAAACCTTAGTTGTCAACTCCCGTCAGAAAAGAAGAACCAGGTGTTGGAGAAGAAGGCCGATCGCTAACCGCCATCGCATTGAAGTCACCACCGGCAACTAAAAAAGGTAAAAAAAATTTCTACCCACTCAAAATTCGATTTCGAGCATCCTTGTGACCAAATTCGAACATTCTTTCAAGTACTAGTGAAAGTTATCATAAAATGCTTATTTATTCGTTTTTTTTTTTATTTCTTTAATTAACGTTTGTCTTTTAGAATGAACATTCTCGTAACCTTATTGGACATTCTAAATTATTATATAAAAAATGTAAACTCTAACTTTATTTTATTCGCTTCTGTACGTAAATTATAAATTTATTTCATTTAAGATTTTGGATCTTTACAATTGATAATATTCAATATAAACAAGGTTACATCATTTTTAATGACAAAATTTTTTAAAACTTGGTACCTTTATAGGATGTATTTATTCGAGTGTCAAGTAAATGTCTACAGCTGTGTATGGTTCCATAAGTTGAGTATTCATCCATGGTGTCTTCTGGTGCAACAAAACTCTTCCAATAGAACCAGAAGAAAAGCAAAATACAAAGAAAACACAGTAAAACCCAAGAGAAGGAAGTAAGAGCGAGTGTAGAAAAAATCAAACCCAAAAGACGTAGACTCCATGAGAAAAAAACCCATGAGAGGAAAAGACTTTGTTAGTACTTAAATAGAATTAAATATTTTGAAGCCCAGTCAAATGTTGAGTCAAATTTTCCTGGCCGCCTCTTTCTTCACCCTTCATCTTCTCCTTATTCACCCTCTGGATCACTTCTCTGAAGCAGTAGAACCCATTTAAACGCAAAAATCCAGAATCCCAAAAATCCCTCCTTTGCTCCCCATAGAACCCAAAAAACCCCAGCCAAGCGCCTCCCTTCTCAGCTCTGGGTATCAGAAATCTAGACAACTCTCTGTCTGGTTCTTGGGTAAAATTCTTAGCCACTATCGGTTCTTCTATCCAAAATCTGACACCCAAAGTACCAAGCCCCTCCTCTATGTCTGCAAAAATCGATCTCCCAAAAGCGTGTCTTTCTGTCTTGTACACCGGAGCCAGTCCCCCTTCATCCACCACCGTTGGATTGCTCAGTTTTTGAGATTTTAGAGAGACCCCAAATTTTATCGTGCTACTTAGTTTAAGTCCTCGAGCGCGCACATACAGAGTGACAACTTGAACGGTCGCTGAACTCTGTAAAATCACTCTTCCATATAATATATCTACTGGAGAACGGTTGCTTTATTCTTGCTTTGCAGATGTTTGATGAAATGTCTATGAGAACTCTGTGTTTGAGAGTGGTTGCAGTATAGATTGTGAAAATGGGGATTTGTGCTTTTTAACTTGCTATAATAGTTTATTTTAGAATTACTTAAATACTTGAAAAACAATACCCATAATTTGTATCGCTAAATAATCTTTATTTCAAGGGACAAATCTGCACTTCATTGATTCTTAGTTTTGCGGTTCATCTTTTTTAGGAAGGTTCAAATGTTCAAACTTAGCAAAGTTGAGCACACATTTCGTTTGCCGCCTCATCTACTTAGCCTCGCTCTTGAAGAAGCTATCAAGTTAGAACTGGAAAGTCTTTTCTTAGATAAGGTTTGAAGTGAAATTCTTTTTTTTTCGCTTTCAATTATACGGTTCCTATAAGTTTTGATGAACTATCCCAGCAGTTTCTAATTTATGGAGCTTATGTTTGATGAAGGTTATTGCAAATTTGGGACTTTGTATATCTGTATATGATATTCAATCCATTAAAGGAGGGTTTATCTTTCCTGGAGATGGTGCTTCAACCTATACGGTATATTGAAACTATACTCTATCTTCTAATTTCTCTTAGATAGATTTACATGAATATTTGGAACTATACTCTATCTTCTAATTTCCCTTAGATAGGTTTGCATGAATATTTGCATGCATATGAAACATCTGTTTGCCGACAAATAAACATGTAATAGCATTAGCACACCTCTTTGAAAGGCTTAAGATCAATTTGAATTATTCAGTATATTTTCAAGCATTCCCATGATAGCATTGCCCTTCCAAGCCTAATGTTTACTTGCAAGGAGATGCATGATGTCATATTATATGAGTCTGTCTTCAGTTTTTCATGGCATGACATTGAAATAAAGCCAATATATATGCTTTTCCTCTGTTAACATTTTAGTTAAAAATTGTTTTTTTTTTCTTTGTTTGTATTGATGGAATTTGCTATTTGGTATGAGGATCTTGAATTTTTCTATGCCAGCACTTTCTATGGCAGATAGGTTATCCTAGTTATAAATTTGATATTCTCTTGGCAGGTTGTTTTCAGACTAATTGTTTTCCAACCATTTGTTGGAGAGATTATTGCTGCAAAACTTAAAGAATCTGATGCGAAGGGTTTGCGCTGTATGTCTAGTAAAATTTGCTCTCTTGTTTATAATCCAGTCTGAGACATATTCCTCTTGTTTCCATTTCTTTTTTTTTTCCCTTCTATGGACATGCTAGCTCCTTTATAAACAATTTTGCAATATACTTTATAACGACCCTGGAAATTTGAAATGAAATATGTGTATTAAAAATGTCAAATGCGGAAGCGAAGTCAAAATTTTGATTAACATCCCTTACACTAAAACCAAAAACGTGCTCAAAATATAAAAGATCAAACTAACTAAAAGAGAGACTCGAAAGTAAAAACTTTGAATATGACTATGGAGTCTTTAGGCGTCCCATTCGTCGTCTTCCTGCGCGACGGGATCGGGAACAATGTCTTCTTAATCTGAAATGATTAAATAAGGGATGAGCTACACTAGCCCAGTAAGGACATCACGATATCTCACCGTTACGGAGGTAAAGGTGGGTAGAAAACATAAAAAGACCAATGGAGCATGATTTACAACAAATCCTTTTTATTAATAATAAAACCTTTACCATCCACTTACCTCGACGAAATTTATAAAACAATATACGAAAGCAATAACATTATCATCATCATGAAATCATATAAACTGTATAACATAATACTTATCACGCCTTTTGTAATTCAATCATTACACAACATATTTTCCTCATTTACCAGCCTACTAGTATCCATGGGGATCCATAGGGGTCCCGCTACCCGTTAACCCTTAACACTTGAAATCAGATTTCAGGGCCGTCCCCATACCCCGTCCGGTATGGGCACCAAAACTATAAACCTCATTACCCCGTCCGGTATGAGGGTGAAACGGGTCGTCCCCATACCCCGTCTGGTATGGGCGCCAAAACACATAAGGTCTCCATACCCCGTCCGGTATGAGAGACCACAATCCCGGTAGGGTTCCCTACGGACCCGGTCCGTCCACCATCTCCCAGGATATCTAGTCAGGCTGACCACATTATACAATTATCAATTTACATAATCTTTCATTCTCCTTTTCCTCAGTCAGTATCATCAATTTACATACAAACAAGCAAACAGTAATTTATGCCAAACAAGACAACATACAGCATCGGTTTCTCAGTCATTTAACCCATAATCAATAAAGCAGTAAAATATGCACGCGAAATAATGAAATGAAAACATCAGACCTCATACTGCATTTAAAACTGTAAAATATGCCAAATAACAGTTAACCGACAAACACACTAGACTCGGGCTCCATTAGCGACCTTAAGCAATTTCACACATTCGTTGATTCAAGAATTACCATTTTATCATTATTGAACTTTAATACCGTGATAGAAAATAGGGTGAGGGGTCCTTACTCGTTTCGGGGTCCGAACACGGCTTCACAGTGCGCCTACAGGCTGTCCCTAATTTTTCCTGAATTTTTTCCGGAGAACTGAAACGCACTACCGGTACCTGCACGTGTTCCAAAAAATCCCAAATTAGGCCCAGGGCCCCTTTTTGGCCAATATCGCAATTCTGGCACTGCGGCTCCGCCGTGCTCCGGCAACGGCGCCGCCGCTTGCGTCGGCGATTCGCCTCGAGTTGGCCGTTTTCGGCTGTTTCTGGCCGAATTCGGCCACACTTGCATCGGTCCCTGCGATAAAACAACCCTAGGGCCCTCGGGGGGCCAAAAAATTACGGAAAACCGAAGCTTACCGGCGGCGGTGCTCTCGGGTGCGGCGGCTCTTCGGTGAGGTTCGTGTTTTGGTGATTCGGCTCCAATCAACCTGTAGAGAAAAGAATGGTGATCACGGTGATATAAAAATTGCATCAAACGGAGGCCGGGAAGGGCCTCATCGGAGGCAAAAACCGAGGAGGGGCACGGCGGCGCCGCTGGGTTTCGGCCGTGTTTTCCGGCCGTTTGGCCGGGATTTTGGCTCCGATTTGGCCACAGGGGAAATCAGCGTGGAAAAACGAGTCGGGGGTATGAAATTTACCTCGATCGGCGGTCGGAAATCTCCCTGGTGCGGCGGCGGGTGGCGGCGGTCGGCTTCTCCGGCGTCTGGTTCGTCTTCTCCGGCGAGGGCAGACGGCTAGGGTTTTTGTGGTCAGGTGTGGGGGTTCTATTTATACCCTTTTGCCTTTTGATCTCAGCCGTCCATTTTGATTTAATTTGGGCCGTCCGTTTTTGATTGAATCTGGGCCGTCCGTGCAATTGCATCTGGGCTGTCCGTGCGTACGCTTGATTTGGACCGTCCGATCGCGCGTATGCGGATCGCCAACGTGGCCCGTCCCCGGTCGACGTGGTCTTGACATGTGGCAGGTCCTGTTGACAAGGACTGCTGATTGGGTCTGCTGACGTGACACTTTTTTTTTTTTTTTAACTTAATAAAAATAATTAATAATAAAATAACTAAAATTTCCTAATTTTCCGGGCGTTACATACTTTCCATGTCCCCTGCCCGCTTTCTGGTGGTTACTCTGGATTTGTCTCGTGGAGGAATTTTAGAATATGATATAGTCATGTTTTAAAAGTCTCAAATAGTTTTGACCGATATATTTTTAGTTTGGAAATTTTTTCAATTACTGAATTTAGGAGCATCAATTAGCTCTATGCTATCCTGTGATTGCTCTTGTTTCAGAGAAGCTGCATGAATTTCTCCCTAAGCGGCCAAGCCACTTCTCTGTCCCTTTCTCTCAATAAACTGTTATTTTTTATTTTGGTTTGAACGATAAATCTAAATCAAACTGAAAAATCAGTTTTTATTTTCCTGAAACTAAACCAGACTAGCTTATACGTCAAAACAAATTAAACTATTTAATTAAGTTTGTTTCTACTTCTTATTTGGCTTGGCCTTATTTTTGGTTTTCTGAAAATAACAAATATAAAAATAGTTTTAGGCCTTTCTTGGGGTTTTTCTCAAAAATCGAACTAAGGTACAAGCCTAGAGTATTTGTTTACACCTTAAATGATTTAAGTTACATTTAAAAGGTACCATAGTTTCATTTGTATATATTTATTTAGAATTTATTTTTTAAGAAAATAAAATAAGATATGCATATAATATGTAAAACTAATATAAACTATCTTATATAGATGTTGTAAGTAGGTCCTATAGTTGACATTGTTATTTCAATTACCGCTTGGACAGTTAAATGAGACAATATCTGTCCTGTACTTATGTATGTTGTAGATTCAATTTTCTGTAAAAAAATTAATTAATAATTTTAAAGTGAATGCACATGTACTGGATATGAGAAAGTACTTCTAAGGGAAAATAAGTATTTTTCTTCATGATAATTTTAGCAATTATTTGAAAAGAAATTCCAATCTTCAAAGTTTTCTCTCTTTCCCTGGAGATTTTATCAAATCTCGAATTCTCTTTCTTGGCCCAAAAAAGATTCTGAAACCTTTATATTTCTCTATAATCAGTATTTTTCATTTTATAGTTCGCCATGCCCCATCCAAACTATAGATTGATGCTTTCACAAGAAGAAGAAGAAAATGAAAGTTGAGAAATTTCGGGGAAAAATCTAGCGGAATTTTGAAGATTCAGAGAAGAATAGGGACATTTGGAGGATTGTAGATTTTTCAAGTAAAAAAGAGTTTCCATTATTGTAGAGAAAATTTCCATCTTGTTTTCACATTCAATATGTTTGTAACATTTAAACTACTATTTAGCTTTTGACAAAAAGATCCTGTTTGTAACATGCATAAAGTTAATGTGAACAGTTTCTTGATAAAACATAGAATGTGTTAATCGAGGAACCTCAAAAGCATATGATAGTTCTTGTTAGATTTCCGATAATACTTTTTATTATGTTTCTTCAATATATAATTTGATTTTTTTGGCTTGGTTTGGTCTGACTTTTTGCTTTAGAACCAAAATCTTACACCCCAAATTTTCTTTACTGCACAAAAATAATCCTGTTTTTATAATTGGCAGTGACACTAGGATTTTTTGATGACATATACGTACCTGTCCATCTTTTGCCAAATCCTAGCAGTTTTAAGCCAGATTCCAATAATAGGTAAATCTCCAAGCCTGCTATATCTTGCTCTGCTAGAACATTAAAAACATCTACAGAATTTCTTCTATTCCTTCTTTTGCATCATCTTATGACTTCTCATTGCTATATTGGTACTTCAGGAATTATGTAAGATGGGTATGGAACTATGGTGGTGGCGATTTTATTATTGACGGGATAGATCAGGTTATATTTCTATTTTTTTGTTTGGCACAGATGTCCCCAAACGTCTACTGCACTAGTTTTCATTAACTGTTGATTTTAAAAATGACAGATTAAATTTCGAGTTCACAGCGTCACGTATCCTCCAATTCCAGTTGAGCAACCGGAGCAATCGAAGCCTTTTGCACCTATGGTGGTTACTGTAAGTTGATTTTGATATCATCATATTTTGACTTGGATATATTTTTACCGATAGCATTAACTTGATAAGGTTGTCCCTCGAAGTTTTACCGAGACCGAATTACATACTTTTAAGACTTTTTTGAATTTTTTGGGGTGGACAAATTTCTCATTGCTTGCAATGAAGTGAATTTAAAACAAAAGATTCTCAAGATTTGAGTGATGAAGTGAATTTGAAACAAAAGATTCTTATTTTATTGTTGGAGATATTTGCTTGGGCTGGCAATTTGGCATTAACTTTTCAATGTTTCATGAGAAATGCAAAGAAGGATATTGGGGTTTTTTTCCCCCCTGCTGTAAATCTCTGGAGTTAAGTTGGTAAAAATTAAGTATAATTACATATTTGCAGGGATCAATTGATTATGATGGACTGGGTCCAGTTTCATGGTGGGAGGATGTGATGGAAGTTGAGGAATCCTGAGCTTTGCTGATGGGAACATGCACAAATATGGAAGTTTAGCATGGCAAGTTTTTCCTCTACTGCTTGCTAGTAACAATTTAGTATTAGACTACTGGACATAAATTAAAAGTTCAATTGTTTTTATTTGGAGTTTTAATCTATTGTGGTCATTTCAACTAAGGAAATTTAGTCATCGCGTAATGTTCTTTCATCTAGAAATATAATTAACTCGTTAAGATTTCTTCTAACTTAACTATTGCAGTGTTATCAATGTATTAGCGAGTTTAGTTTTCAGTTTTACCGATTCAAATATTATAGTTTTGTCATTGTCAGTTTATAGTACATTAATAAAGTAGTAAGTTGTAAGTCCTACGCGAGGTTTGAACTTTTGAATTTTAAGTAGAATATAACGGTTTTAACTATTAGATTACTACGTTGTTGTTCTCATTTCATTAAAGTTTAGGTGAATACTAATTCAGTATGAGTACGTAATATTAACCTACCTCAGCAAGACCTGGGCAGAATAGCAGAGCAAGTACGAGTATTAGTAGCATATTTGATCCCTTTGAATTCTATATTCGAAATTGTGATCGGATTTATTTATTAAAAAGAATCGATTTTTTTTTATTTTTTTAAAAAATAATATTATCTTAGTGAAAAATACCTAACTTTAACATCTTCGATAGAGTTTAGGATCAAAATCGGAGTTATACATGGAGGACATCAATCAATCTTCGATTGACCTCCCAATTTCATTCATCAAAGTATCAGTCTTGATGTTTATATTAATGTCATCTAATTTTGAATTCTTTGATCTCATAAAATTATTTTCACCTCTAAAGATGGAGATTAAATTATAATTAATTTTATAATTGTTTATTAAGAAAGTTGTTAAGAACTAATTATCACTCTCCAAATCCTTCTGTTTTAAGTTAGTAAACCAAAAAAATTTAGAAGTAAATGGATTTGTAATTAACAGAAAAAATCAAAAATAAAAAATAAAAAACAAAAAATTCAGGGTATATTTTTTAATTGAGTTTGATTTCATGAAAGGAAAACCGAAATTGATATTTCTCCTACTAAGTTTAACGTTATATTATATAATTTAATTAGTACGAAGCATATGTAAATTTTTTTTATTTAAAATAATAAAAATTTATTTAAATATAATTATATAATTATATCTTTATCACGTGTTATACATGAGTTATAATTTTAAAAAATTAATTATATAGTGTATAATTTATAGTTACCAAAATTAAATTGTTATGTATGTTTAAAAAATTAAATAGATTTGTATTTAAAAATTAAAATTATGCAATAAAATTAAATTCTATTTTATTTAAAAAAACATAAATGTATTATAATTAATTTTATTTTTATATTTTAAAATCTAAATAGATAATAACATCTAAAATTTATCTTGATATAATATATATATATATATATATGATTATAATTAATATTTCTATATTATCTTTTTTTTTTCTTTGCATTCATAAATAATTTTGCTACTTCAAAAAAATATTCTATAATTGAAACTTAAAGTTAAACAAAAATTTATATGTAAAATTTTAAAATAATTACCGAATAAAATAATAATGTAACGGTCCCAAAAATATCTAAAGAAAATAAAAGATAATTAAAGTGCGGAAGCGTAATAAAAATTCAGGGTTTACATTCATTACACAAATAATTTAAAGTACCAAACAGTGTTACAAAATTCACCATTTTGAAAAAAATATAAGAAATAAGGAAATAAACTGAAAATAAAAACATATAACATTTACTCGCAATCCTCTTGCGGATCGAGGTCTGGAACCTGGTTCTCTTGATTTAAAATGGTTAAATAAGGGATGAGCTACACTAGTCCTGTAATGACTCCAGAAATTAAAAGAAAATGTATATATTTATTCTAAGTGCGGAAGCGAAATAAGATAGATTATAATTAATATCCTTTATACAATAATCAAAACGTATTAAAGATATGAAAGAATAAATTAATTAAAGGAAATACTATGAATGAATATTATAAGGAAAACTAATAAATTCTTTGGCTTCTACTCGCTGTCTTCCCACGGAACGGGTTCGGGAACCAAGTCATTTTGATCTAAAATGGTTAAGTAAGGAATGAGCTACACTATCCCAGTAAAGATGTCACACTTTCTCACTGTCACAGTAGTAAATGTTGGTAGAAAACAAAAACGACAAATGGAACATAATTTATAATAAATTCATTTATCAATAATAAAACTATTTATTGTAAACTTACCTCGGTGAGATTCATAAAAATAACTTATGAAAACAATAACATTATAAACATCATAATATCATGCACACTCTATAGCATAACATATATCATACTTTTGTATTTCAATCATCAGGTAACAAAAATTTATATTTAAAATTTTAAAATAATTATCGAATAAAATAATAATGTAACGGTCCCGAAAATATCTAAAGAAAATAAAAGATAATTAAAGTGCGGAAGCGTAATAAAAATTCAGGGTTTACATTCATTACATAAATAATTTAAAGTACCAAACAGTGTTACAAAATTCACCATTTTGAAAGAAATATAAGAAATAAGGAAATAAACGGAAAATAAAAAAATATAGCATCTACTCGCAATCCTCTTGCGGATCGAGCTCTGGAACCTGATTATCTTGATCTGAAATAGTTAAATAAAGGATGAGGTATAATAGTCCAGTAAGAATATCATATTATCTCACCGACACAGAAGTAAATGTTGGTATAAACTCAAAAACCGCTAATGGAGTACTATATTTAGCAAATTCATTTATCAATCAAAAAAATTATTTACCATTTATTTACCGTAGTGGGATTCATAAAAACAATCTATACAGACAATAATGTTATACAGATCATGATTTCATGTACAATAAGCAATCATAGCACATATTATAATTCTATACCCATCATCAATAAATCAAACAATAACTGTCACTCTTTTTACCAAACTACTAGTATCCATGGGGGTCATAGGAATGTTCCCGCTACACGTGATCTCTTTCATTTAACATTCTCAATTACGGGCCATCTCCATACCTTGTCCGGTATGAGACAACATTTACGGTATGGTTGCCTATGTCCCCGGTCCGTCCACCATCTTCCAAGATATCCAGTAAGACTGTCGTTTCATTTATTCATTTCATCACACAATTTTTACCGTTTAACATTCTTTTTTTCGATTCGGCAGTAAACACACAGAATAGACCATGTATGCTTTCAAAGGCATAAAACAATTTAATGAGATAACATTATGCATATAAACTGTAAAAACAATCAACAAATAACAGTAAATAATTTCTGATTCTGTATCTATTAATAATCCGTAATTAATTATGCATATTTTCTAAATTCACACAAAATATTGTATTATTATTTATTTGGACTTCAGTTCTATGATAGAGAATATAATGAGGGATCTTTATTCGATTTGATACCCGAAAAGCTACACTGTTAGACTGCGTCTACGAGCAATTTTTGGGTTCCCTAAATTTTTATTTGGGAATTAAAACGCACTAATAGTACCTACAAATATCCCAAACAAACCCAAAATTAGTCTCCGGACCCACTTGGCCAATTTTAGAATTTCAGCACGGCGGCGGTCTGCCTTGAGTCGGCTATTTTCGGCATATTTCGCATCGATCCCTGCAAGAAAATACGTTAAAGGGTCTCGGTTGGCCCAAAAAAATACAAAAAACTGAAACTCACGGGCGGCGGAGCTCTCCGGTGCGGTGGCTCCTCCAGCTCACGTTGCGGTTGGGTGTTTTGCTCTGATCAACCTATAGAGAAGGACACAGTAATCACAACGGTGGAAAAATTATATAGAATGATAATCAGAAAAAGCCTCATCGGAGGCGTTTTGTGAAATTCCCTACAGCGGCGCCGCTGGCTTCGCCCGTATTTTTCGGCCAATTGGCTGGTCCTTTTGCTCCAATTTGGCAATGGATGTATTTAAAATTGAATTTCGAGCAAAATGAAAAGTTTTTACCTTTTTTGGCGGTCGAAAAGAGTTCCGGTGCGGCGACGGTTGGCGGCGGTCTCCTTCCTGGCGGCTAGGTCTTCTTCTCCAGCGAGAGGTTCTGGCAGCTAGGGTTAGGGTTTGGTGCGAATGAGAGTTATTTATATTCGTTCACTCTTGATCTGGGCCGTCCATCGCGTTTGATTTAGATTGTTCGATCGCAATTAAATAGAGAGTGAATCTAGGTCGTTCATCGCGATCCAATCTGGACCGTCCATCGTAATCTAATCTGGACCATCTGATCCCATTTGAATCTGGCCGTTCGATCGCGTTTGGGAGGGAATGCATTTGGATCGTCCGTGCACACGAGAACAGATTTAGGTCGTTCGATCGCGGGCACGTGGATCGCCAGCGTGGCCTCCCGTGTGGCACTGCGTCACTGTCTGCTGCCACGCAGCGCGTCCTGATTCACCGAGCCTGCTGACCAGGCGTCTTACGTGGCTAAACTTTCCTAAATTGTATTTCAGCATCTATTTTTCGATTTTTCTTTCAAAAATACCTTAAGAACCCAAATTTTTACCTATTTTTTCCAAAATTATTTTTAATTTAATTCTTAATCAATTTTACTTTATTTTTATTCTAAATTAAATGAAAATAAAAAAAAAATTATATTTATAAATTTTAAATTATACACAATTTATTTTGGAGTGTTACATTATGTGTAGGCACATATACTTATCATTGATTCCCCATATACCCGAACACGGAATAATATACATGAATACCTTTAAACACTGCTACTCCCCGAACACAGAATAATTAGGGTACCCAAATTAAAGTATTTTTTCATACATCCAAATACGGAACGATTATGTATGGATACACACTTATCACTTCGTTAATACACCTGAACACGTAACGGTTATGTACGACCACATTAAAGTTTAGCATAATTCATGTACTTTCAGAACAACTCCTTTCTATAATGAGGTGTGTGTGTGTGTGTCCCCGTTTTTGGTTGATTGGTAAACTAGGTATGGTGATTGTGTTGTATTACTACACTGTGCTTGTGATTATTGTTACGTGGATAGTGGTGAACTCTATTTACTCTCACTAGATAGTGATTGCACAAGTACTATACTATGAAAGACTTGTGTATGTGTAAGTAATTATACATGGTGTTATTAATTAGATTATGTAACTTAACTATCGTATATTGTACCTAGTACAAGGTGCTAATGTGATTTAAGGGAATTATAAGAGTTAATAAGATGAAATACCAGCAGTTACAACTTCAAACTAGTAATAGTGAACAGTGAGGGTTAATAGAGTCTAATATGATTCAGAGGTTAGAGGAAGAGAGGGAGTTGGATGATTATAAAAATGTTGGAGAGCGTGTGGAATCTAAATTCGTAAAATATATCAAATTGGGGTGGAAAACTTAAGGGTTTACATGTATTAACTCTGATTTTCATTGGTTTAGTTATTAAATTATTTTTACTAAGCATGTGTAACTCATTCTCTTTCATCTTTCAGTGTTGGTAAAATAGGAGGATTTCAAGGACCCAACAAAATCGTATTAAAAGCCATAAAGGATACAAGACCGACCCTAACCGATGTTAACCTTATCTTGATTTTTCAAACCTCGAGGAGATATTTAGTACACTAGGCTTAAGGATATGATACAGCGGATTTATTTCTAAAAATCTTTTATTGTAGTTGAATATTACGAGAATGTGTACATATATAGTAGATTGCATATCTATCTATGTATATCTTGCGAGTTTAACATTACGATTATAACAAGAAAAGTAAAATTGAATATATTTATCCCTCCAGGGATATGGGTTGTTACAACTAATTATTACCTCTCATATCTTTTTGCTTTAAGTTGGTAAACCAAAAAGTTATAGAACTAAACGGATATGCAATTAATAGAAAAAAAAAATAAAAAATAAAAAAAAAAACAAAAAATGAAGAGTAGATATTGTAGTTGAGATTTTCGATCATGGATGATTTTCTCGAACTATAATATTATTTTTATATTTTTTTATTAAGAAATTAATTGTCATTATTTTCAAAAAGAAAAAGAAATTAATTTACATAAATATTTTGGAGGTGATGGATTTAATTGTAGAACAAGCAAGGATGAAAAGGTAAGCATAACCATATAATATTTTAATTGGGTTTTTTTTAGTACTATATATAATTATAATTATAATTATAATTAGAAATAAAGTATTTTTTTTAAATTTTTTTAAAAATAAAAAACTACCATGTTGTGTTTTTTATATTATTTATATATAAAAATTATTATTTTATATAAATTTCTCTGTTAAAAATATATATTTAAATAAAATATATTTTTTTTATTAGGACATTTCAACCAAATAATAATACTCTACTTTCGTAAATAATTTGGTTACTTCCCAAAAATAAATTTATATTTAAAATATTAAAATAATTACCAAATAAACTAATAAAAACATTAATTTATTACATCAATAATTGAATTAGCTCAAATGACTACCCATTAAAAATAAAATACATACATATATACGTGTATATATATATATATATATATATATATATAGGCAGCAAAGTAATGAGTATAGAATCTCATACAATTATCAAAGGAAAAAAAAAAAAATGGAAGGACAAAGTGGTGAAATTTTAAGAGACGAAGTAGAAATTAAAAGTTCAGCTGATGAATTTTTTGAGTTCTTCTGGAAAAAAATGTATAAATTACCAGAAATTCATCCAGAAAGATTTCGAAGTATTCAATTACTCGAAGGTCAGTGGGGAGAACAGGGTGCTGTTCTCCTTTTTCTAACCATTCGGCCCAGTAAGTTTCTAATTTAATTATATATATATATATATATATTTATTTCAATTTAATTCTTAATATTATTTTTAGAACAAATGAATTTGGTTAAAATAATATGTAATTTGATCATTTATAAGTCAATATTTATATTTATTTATGTACTACATATAAAAATATATATATATATATATTTATAAATCAAAATGTTTATTTTTTATTATTTTCTAATATAAAAAAATTAAAATAATTAGGTTGTGTGTGAATGTAAATGTGCAGATAAAAATAATAATTTTTACTAATAAATTAATAACAATATTATGAATATTTTTTCTGCTATTGATTTAATTAATTAGTTAAAATATTTAAATATAGTATAATAATATTAATTTTACAGCCTAATTTGATAATTTATTTTATAATTAATTTATTAAAGAAAATAATATAATTATTTAATCTATTCTTATAACTTTTTTTTTTTTTTTAATTTATGAAATAGACGGAGAACTTCGCACTACGACACGAGTTATAGAATACATAAATTATAAAAAGAAGAAGGCAGTTAACAATGTGATCGCTGGAAATCTTCTGGACGAATTCAGGTATTTCAATATTATTCAGAATGTTGTTTCTAAAGATAAAAAAAAAGGTAGCGTGGTGAAATATACGTTCGAGTACGAGAAGTTGAATGAGCAAGTTGCAGATCCAACCTTATTTATGCAGAACGAAATTGAAACCGCAAGACGAGTTGATGAATACCTTACGAACAATAAAAATTAGTCTATTTCGGAAATAAAAAGTTTAAGATTTATCGTCGAGCAATATTTGTAAGTAAATAAATAAATAAAAATATGTAAATAAATAAATGTAATCTTTGCTCAAATTTATATTTCTTTCTCGCTAATATTAATTAAGAAATAAATTATGTAATGTTGTTATATACGTATATATTTATGTATTCAATGATAAAAATATATCCATTGTATATGCAATAGTCTCGCGGTCGAGAGAGAGAGAGAGAGAGGGAGAAGAGAAGAGGAGACAGCGGGCGGGAGAAAGAGACGGAGAGATTGGCGAGTGAAGTGGAGATTCGGCGTGCCGAGAAGAAGAGAGGGAGAATTCGATGGTGAGCTTTCCTTCGTGAGTCTCCTAGTCGTGCCGTACATCATTACAGAAAAGAGGAACACTCACGCCGCCGCTGCAAGTCGGAGCGTCACAGATCTAGGGTTTACTCTTGGTAAGAATGGTATTATCTAGTTACAGATGTTTGTTCCGTTTTTTTATTCATATACTCGCGATTTAAGGGTTTGAATCTGCCGATTGATTTTTTGATTTGTGGTTTGATCTGATCGTCGCTGATTTAGGTTTTTCTTAACCGATCGATATCGGTTCGAGAGTTGGGGAAAGTCTCAATGTTATTATTACTAAATTTCCAGAATGTTAGGGTTTTAGATGATTTTGATTTAAAGGTTTTATATCGTTCTAGAGTCAAATTGTTTCGGATTTGGGCGTTTTAATAGTTTCCATTGGGTTCTTGGTATGATGATTATGAGTCCGGTGTGGGTAAGTCTGTAAAACAGGACTGAGGGCTACTTAGTTTTTTAAAATCCTCGGAATTGACTGAAACAAGTGAGAGAGTAACCATTGCACAGGTTTTTGTGTATATTAAACTTGTTTTCGTCATGCATCTGCTTGAATGTGTGTACCGTGTATAAATTGTGTGAACATTTTATGTATATAACTGTAAATAAGCATGTATTTGCGTGTGGAATATATATGTATATACATGTTATATGTGTGTGAATGCGTATATACATATATATCCTGAGTATATGGTGAGTGTGAGAATTTACATATATATTATTGTGAGTGTGAGTGAGTGTACATATATTTGTATAAATTATCCATGTGTGTAACGGTCACGGAAATTAAAAGAAAACATATATATAAAATTTTAAGTGCGGAAGTGAAATAAAATATTATGATTAACATTCATTACGCAATAACTAAAACGTATTAAACATATGAAAGAATAAGTTAATTAAAGTAAATATTAGAAATGAATATTATAAGGAAAACTATAAAATCTTTAGGCATCTATTCGCCGTCTTCCTGCGGAACGGGGTCAGGAATCAAATCCTCCTGAACTGAAATGGTTAAGTAAAGAATGAGCTATACTAGCCCAGTAAAGATGCCACACTATCTCACTGTCACATAAATAAAGGTTGGTAGAAAATAAAAGCGACCAATGGAGCATAATTTATAACAAATTCATTTATCAATAATAAAATCCTTTACTGTTCACTTACCTCGGTGAGATTCATGAAAACAACTTATGAAAACAATAACATTATAATATCATGAAATCATTCGCATTCTGTAACATAACACATGTCATACTTTTAATATTTCAATCATCAAGCAACAAATTTCTTATTTTACCAGTCTACCAGTATCTATGAGGATCCATAGGGGTCCTTGCTATACGTGAACCATTCACCTTAATAACTAACTCCAGGGTCGTCCCCATACCCCGTCCGGTATGGGCGCCAAAAGCATAAACCTCATTATCCCGTCCGGCATGAGGGTGAAGTAGGCTGTCCCCATACCCCGTCCGGTATGAGCACCAAAACATTTAAAGTCTCAATACCCGGTCCGGTATGAGAGACAACGTTCCCGGTAGGGTTCTCTATGGACCCGGTCCGTATATCATCTCCCAAGATATTTAGTGAGGCTGTCGACTTATCCATTTATCAATTCACATATTTTTTTTATTCTTTTCTTAGTTTTCTGTTTCTCACATAATCATGAATATTTAAACCAGTAACGAGCATCCAACAATGCAGGCATATCATCGGATTCACAAAATTAAGCAATAGTGAAGTAAACAGTGATTTATGCATTCAAAACCATAAAATAAATAGATCAGACACCATAATGCCTTTAAAACTGTGAAATAACTAAAATAGCAACTGATCAAAAATATATCTGATTCGGGTTCCATTAGCAACCTTAATCAATTATACATATCTATTAATTCATAAAATACTGTTTTATCATTTATTAAGCTTTAATACCGTGATAGGAAATAGAGTAAGAGATCCTTACTTGATTCGAAGTCTAAAATCGGTTTTTCACTATGCTTACGGGCAGTCTTTAGATTCCTTGATTTTTTTTTTCGGGAATTGAAACACACTTCCGGTACTTGCACGTGTCCCCAAAAAACTCTAAATCAGACCTGGGCCTCCTCGGCCAATTTTGGAATTCCGGCACTGCAGCTCCGCCGTGCTTCGGCGACTGCAAGCGGCATTGATCCGCCTCAGGTTGGCCGTTTTCGACCGTTTTCGGCTAAACTTGCATTGGTTCCTGTGATAAAATACACGTAAGGCCCTCGGTGGGCCGAAAAAACTCAAAAAATCGAGATTTATCGGCGTCAGAGCTCTTGGGTGCAGCGGCTCCTTTGGCGCGAGTTGCGATTTGGCGTTTTGCTCCAGTCAACCTGTAGAGGAAAAGACAGTGGTCACAATGGTGTAAAAATTACATCAAACGGGAATCGAGAAAGGCCTCATCGGAAGCAAAAATCGAGAAAATCCACGACGGCGCCGTTGGGCTTCGACGGCGTTTTTCGACCAATTGGCCGATGGTTTGGCTTCGATTTGGCCACAGGAGGGTTTAGCATCGAAATCCGAGGCAAGGGGAGAAAATTTACCTCGTTTTGCGGCCGAAAAGTGCTCCGGTGCGGTAGCGGGTGGCGGCGGTTGGTTCCTCGGTGGCTGGGCTGTCTTCTCTGGCGAGGGCTCTGGCGGCTAGGGTTTGGGGTTGGGTGTGGATGAGATTATTTATAACATTCCCCTTTTAATCTGAGCCGTTCACGATTTAATCTGGACTATTCAATCGTGATTAAATTAGAAATAAATATGGGTCGTCCATCGCAATGCGATTTGGGTTGTCCGTGCGTGATTCAATCTGAGCCGTCCGCACGCGTGCAATCTGGGCCGTCCGCGCGCGCGTTTGATCTAGGTCGTCTGTGCGCGCAGGAACAGATCTCAGCCGTCCGATCGCGCGCACGCGAATCGCCCACGTGGCCCGTTCTGTGTGGCCTTCTCGCGTCAGTGTCTCTGCCACGCGGCGTGTCCTGGTTGGTCGGAGCCGCTGTCCGGACTGCTGACGTGGCGCAATTTTTTTAAATTGCGTTTTGATCCCTGATTTTTGATTTCTTATCAAAAACACCTCCAGAATTTGAATTTTCACCAATTTTTTCCAAAATTGTTTTCAATTAAACTCCAAAAATAATTTTACCTATTTTTATCATTATTATTATTTTTATTTCCATTAAATTAAATTAAACTATATTAAAATAATTATATTATTACTTAAATAAATAAATAAAAGAAAAAATAAAATAAAATTATAATAATTCCAATAATAATAATAATAATAAAATTAGGGTGTTACAATGTGTGAGTATGTGAGTTTACGTGTATATATTTTATTATGTGTGAGTGTATATATATATATATATATATGTATTGACAAAATTATAAGCCTATCAAGATTCTTGCTAAAAATATAAAGGAAAGCAAGATAAAATGTTGCATGGAGATGAAGAATTGAGAGAAGAGGAAACTCAACTGAACTTTACTGATTTTTGAATGAGGAAGAAACTGATATCGGGCTTCCTTAAGCTATTTATACATCCTCAGAAAAAATCTAAAACAAGACGGTGCCGTTTAGTAAAATATACATACACACGCACGTGACAGAGGCATGTCGCCCATTTCCAGTATTTCTTCTCTGTTCTGATCCTCTACAACCATGCTCATACTTCAACACCCCCTCGCAAGATGGAGAGTACAAATTCTTTGCTCCCATCTTGGTGAGATGCTGTTCTATTGAAGCTGTAGACAGTGCATTGGTTAGAGCATCAGCAACTTGCTCTGCACTCTTCACATAGTCTGTCTTCATTCCACCATCTTGTATTTTCTCCCTAATGAGATGGCAATCCAACGCAATATGCTTCGCTCTTTCGTGATATATAGGGTTTGCTGCAATATGTAGTGCAGTCTTGTTATCACAATGTAAAATTACAACCTGATTATATGTTACCTTTAAGTCAGTCATCAAATACTTCACCCATGTAATTTCACAGCTTGTGGTGGCCATAGCCCTGTACTAAGCTTCAACTGAGGATCTTGATACAGTTGATTGTTTCTTAGATTTCCAAGACACCAAGGAGTCACCTATAAATATGCAGTACCCAATTATTAGTTTTCTAGTATCTGGACAACTTCCCCAATCACTATCACAATTAGCTTTCATCTTTAGTTATGTTTTTGATGGGTAAAACAAACCTTGTCCTACACTGCCTTTAACATACCTCAACACTTTATAAGCAGTTTGCATGTGTTTGTCTCTTGGCTTTTCCATAAATTGTGTAATACCCGAATCCGAAATTTGACATAGGATTCATTTTTAAATTAAAAAAATATATAAAAATATACTTTTTAATTTTATAAATTTTTATTTAATGTAAAATTAAGAAAAAATAGGTGGAGGATGAAATTAAAAATAATTTTGAAGAAAATAAATAAAAATTTAAGTTTAGGGGATATTTTTAAAAGAAAAATAAAAAACTGGGGGTCAAAACATAATTTAAGAAAAATGCACCACGTAGGACTACCTAGTCAGTAATCCTGACGAATCGTAGAGCGCCACGTGGCAGGGCACGCTGACTCGGTGTCACGTGGGAGGCCACACCGGCAATCTACGTGTCTGGATCGGAAGGCCCGGATGCGTTTCCGCGCGTGTGGACGGTCTGGATCTGTCCCCTTCTCAGGTGCGATCGAATGGTTATGATTAAACGCGATGAATGGCTCATATTCGTCCTCTCTTTAAATGCGATCGTACGGTATAGATCAAATAGCGATGAATGGTCAAGATTCATTTTTTATTCAAACGCGATCGGACAGTCTAAATCAAATATGATGAACGACCTAGATTTAAGGAAGACGGATATAAATATCTCACTTCACATCGAACTCTAACCCTAGCCGCCAGCTCCCTATCGGAGAAGAAGAATCAGTCGCCAGATAAGGGAGCTGCCTGCCGCCCGTGGCGGCGCCGGAGCCACCTCCAACCGCCAGAAAAGGTAAAAATTCTCCTATTCGTTTGGAATTTGATTTTGAACACTCCCATGACCAAATCAGAATAAAAGGAACAGCGAATGAGCCAGAAACCGCAGGTAAAGCCTGACGGCATCATCGCAGGCAAAACCAAAAATCATCTCCGATGAACTCCTTTCCGATTTTCATTTCATTCGATTTTTCTACCATTGTATTCACCATTCTGTTTTCTATAGGTTGACCAAAGAAAAAAGTCTAACTGCGAAGGTGAGCCGGCAGAGCCGCTACGCCAGAAAATCTCGCCGTCGGTAAGTTTTTATTTTTTGATTTTTTCAGCCAACCAAAGTTCCTTAATGTATTTTCTCGCATGAATGAATATAAAACCGGTCGAAACCAACCAAAACTGGCCAAAAATGGTCAATCCGAAGCAAACTGCCGCCGTGGGCGGCAGTGCCATCGCCAAAGCACGACAGTGGCATCGTGCCGGAATTCTGAAATTGGCCGAAAAAATTTTTTAACATCGATTTTGGTTTTTTTGGGCACTTCTAGGTACGTGAAGCGTGTTTCAATCTCCGCAGGAAAATTTAAGAAACTCAGGGACCACTAGTAGGTGCAGTAGAAAATTCAGTATTTCGGACACCGATTCAGATAAGAATCCATCACCCTATTCTCTATTATGGAATTGAAGTCTAATTATAAATAATACAGTATTTTGCGTAATTTAAAAAATTTTAATAATTAATTACAGGTTACTAATGGAGCCGTAACCGGTTATGTATTAATGTTTGTCATATTTTAACTGATTGTTTGATCTTATAGTTTTAAATGCATAATAATACATTGGAATTAGTAAGATAATTCAGTTGTGTTTCTTTGATGCATGTATTATTTGTCTTGCGTGATTTATAGTTAATTTGTAAAACTGAAAATTAAATATAAACAGAAAATTGCTTGGTCAAGTGAATGAATGAAACAGTTGTCTTATTGGATATCGTAGGATATGGTGGATGGACTTGGTACATAGGAAACTCTACTGTAAACGTTTTCTCATACCGGATGGGGTATCGAGGAATTATATTTTTGGTGCTTATACTGGACGGAGTATGGGGACAGCCCGATTCACCCTTATACTGGATGATGTATTGAGGGATGGTACTTTTGGCGCTCATACTGGACGGGGTATGGGGACGACCGGTTAGTTGACAAATTTTGTTATGGGTTCACGCGTAGTGAGACATCCCTATAGATCCCCAGAGATACTAGTAAGCAAATAAAAAGAAAAAATTGTTGTTCTGGCTAATTGAATATGAGATTATGATGTTATTTGTGTTATTGCCTTTAGAGGTCGATTTTTAGAAATCTCGCTACAGTAAGTATGCAATAAATGATTTTACTTATGATAAATGAATTTACTTAATTTAAGAGCTTCATTAGTTGTTTTTATAATTTTTACCAACATTCAATTTCTGTATCGATGAGTAGTGTAATATTCTTATTAGGTTACTGTAGTTCACTTTTTCATTAACTATTTCAGATCAAGAGAACCAAGATCCAGATCCCGATCAATGAGGGAGTTGTGAATAGTTAACCACCAGACTCCCTTCAAAGGCTAGTGAAGATCGTCTTAGAATACCTAATTATTTTACTTTTCATTTATTTATTGATTTTTTGCTTGTTCTTTTAGAATGATCATTCTTATATTCCTGTTGAGTATTCTCAATTATTGTGTAAGGAATGTAAAGTCTAACTCTATTATTTTTACTTTCGCATTTAATTTATGATTTTATTTCCTTTTAAGTTTTAGGTCGCTACAAATTGACTGAGTTATTACCCGGAATAGGCCAAATTTGGCATTGTCAGTGTTAAATACATAAGCATCCCCTTTAGTCTCCTGTAAATCACAGAATTAGATAATAATTCACCTTCATCCTTAGATAACCTCAGATTTTGATCTAAAGTTATTTTTAAGGATTTTGATCCTATCATTCCAACTTCTGTCAAGAGATCAATGGCATACCTTCTTTGACACATATATATGCTTTCTTTGGACCTTGCGACCTCTATCCCTAGGAAATATTTGAGGTTCCCTAGGTCTTTAATCTTGAATTGCTCATCAAGAGTTGATTTCAATCTCTCTATTGCTTCTAAATTATCTCCAATTACAATTATATCATCCACATAAATTAATATGGTCGTAAAACTGTCTTCTGTTTTTCTAACAAACAAACTGTAATAAGCTTTTGATAGCTCAAAAGCTTGCTGCAAAATGAATGATGAAAATTTTGCATACCGTTGTCTGGATGACTATTTTAAACCATATATACTTTTCTTCAATCTGCATACTTTGGAACTGTTTTTAATTTGATATCCCGGGGAAGTTCCATGTACACTTCTTCATCTAAATCTCCATGCAAAAAAAGCATTGTTTTACATCAAATTGCCTAAAATGCCAATTATTCATAGTAGCTAATGACAGGATCAACCTTACCATGGTATTTTTGCCACTTGTGAGAATGTTTTATGGTAGTCTAATCTCACTTTTTGTGTATGCCTTTTAGCAACAAGCCTAGCCTTAAAACTTTCAATTGTACCATCAGCATTGTACTTGATCTTGTATATGTACTTGCATCCCACAACGTTTTTGTTAGGTGGCAAATTGGTGATTTTCTAGGTACCATTTCCTTTAAGAGCCTTTATTTTGTTCCTCATTGCCTTCACCTAACTGGTGTCCTTGTAGGCCTCTTGATAGCTGCTGGGTTCATGTTCTGTGTCCACAGCAAAAATAAATTTTTTGTACCTGTTATTCAGCCTTTCATAACTCATATATGAACATAGAGGGATGGCCTTACCTTTCATTTTCCCCGAATTTTTTTATGTTTTACAATTGCCACTTACATTCAATGCTTCCCCATATATATAATCATTCAGTCAAACTAGTGGTCTTCTTTCTTTGTCTGACCTTTTCGACTCAATCACTGAATCTGCCTCTTCAGTTGCAAAACTCTCATCTGAGCTTATCTCATTCCTTTCTGTTTCCCAACTGTTTCTACCTGATTCTTCTTGAATTCTTTCCTCTTCACTAACTGCAATGTCATTCTGTCTAATCCTAATGCCTGCCTCAACACCTGGGTTGTAAACGGTACTCTTTTGCAATCTTAGAATTACTTGGTTCATTTCCCCTCGTCATTTTTTCTTATTTTGTTGGGCATCACCCATTCATAAAATATTACATTTCTTGACAGAACAACCTTGCCATTTTCAACATCCAGTAGCTTGTATCCCTTTGTTCCTAGTGGGTAATCGAGGAACATAAATTTTCTTACTCTTGGATCAAACTTGTGACGATCCCTTGTCAATGTTGAGGCAAAGGCCAGACAGCCAAAAACTCTCATGTTCGTATGTAGGCTTTCTTCTGTTTAGCTTCTCAAATGGTGCTTCATTCTGTATTGCTGAGGAGGTAATCCTGTTCATAATATACGCAGTTGTTAGTACAAAATCACTCCAAAATTTCAAATCTAAACCACTTTGAAATTTAAGAGTCCTGGCAATATTAAAGATCTGTTGATGCTTTCTTTCTACTCTTCCATTTTGTTGCGGAGTTTGGACGCAGCTTGTTTGGTGTACAATTCACTTCTTCAAGTAAAAATCATCCATCAAAAACTCCTTACCATTATCACTTCTTGCTGTTTTGACCTTAGCTACAAATTGTGTCTCTACCCATGCACAAAAATTATGCAATGCTTGTCCTGTTTTAGATTTGTTCTTGAGCAATATAATCCATGTGCACCTGCTGTAATCATCAATAATAGATAAAAAATTCTGAAACCATCATATGAGACCTCATTATAAGGTCTTCAAATATTACAATGTATAAGATCAAACCAGTGTTGAGATTTATATTCACAAACGCCAAATAGTAATTTATTGTTCATTTTAGTTAAAGGATATACATCACATATTTTATGCTTTATGCATAAAATAACTTGTTTTGGACAATTTCAAAAAAGAACTTGTTTTGGGGAGCATTGAATGCCCAAGTCTATAATGCCAGAGTTCACAATTAGTTATTGAATTACCACTCTCAGGTACCATCTGATATAAATTGTTCATTACAAAAGATGTCCATTTTTTGCTGCAAAACATATAGTCCTCTTTCAAGCCTAGTCAATCCAATCGTCTTCCATGTGTGAAGACCCTATATTATGCATATTTTTTAAGAGAAGACCAGAAATACTGAGAATCTTTGGCTAGTCTTCTAGCCGATAACAAATTAAAACTGAAGGCTGGCACACATAGAACATTATTGAGGATTAAATCCTTACTGATTTTCAATGTTCCTACAGACACAACCTAAATTTTTTCACCATTTGGCAACCCTACTGTGGAGTTAACACTCATTACATCTCCAATATACAGATATTGTCTGTACGCCCCGGTGTCAATAACCCAATGGACCATTTTCAATCTCTCTTATTCAACTGTACATGTACTAGAGAAGGAAAATTTACCTAAAAATTCATGCAGCTTTGCATCTGTGTCGATTGAGCCTCGGGTCTGAACCATATTGGCAGTAGCAACGTTCTGTTGTAGCGAAGACATGAGCTGGGCATACAGCTCCTATGTTATCACATTCCCAGTCCCTATCTCACTGTTTTCATTCTCTTCCTCTGTCGTGACCTGGTTAGCTACAGCTCCCTTGCCTTTTCCACGAGTTTTACTGTCTTTGGGGTATCCATGCACTTTATAGTAGGTATTGACACTATGGCCAGATTTACCATAGTGCGTGCAGGTGGGTTTGGTTCCACTAACCTTCCAACAATTATCTAGTGAGTGGCCTGTGGTTTTACAATGTGTGCAAAATAATTTTTTTTCCTAGCCACCTTGACCTTAAAGATCTTGTTGGAATCCTTAATTCTAGCTGCCATTGCCCTATTTGGGTTCAAGTCTGTGGAGATTTTCCTCTTTTTCTCTTCTTGCTGCATTAAAGAGCATACTTCATTTAGACTTAGAATTAGTTTTATCATTAAGACTTTAGCCTTAATTTTTTTATAGCTTTCATCTAATCTTATTTAGGGTCAGAACATATCTTTAGGACATCCTCTTCTCCTGTAAAACTTAATTTAGGAGGAATAAAGATTTTCAAAAATAAGAATACTAATAAGATGTATTCTATCTCATTTAATATATACATATATATTTATTTATTTTTACCAAGCACATGATTTATTTCATCTCCCAAAATGCTTTCATCCACGAGGTACATGAGTTGCAATATGGAATCTTGATGGGAATTCAGAACAAGCAAGATATCCGCTCTTCCTAAAGGAAATTTCATGGGGAGTTTAAAAGGCATTAAAATATTAGATAATTATTTGGTCTTTCAAAATATTGCTTATGAATCTACTTGTTTTTAGGATTTTTCTTTCTTCTTGGTCTCTAAAGGGTCTTCCATTTCGTAAGGAATCGATTGAAAATAAATTACCCATTAACCAAAATATCCCTAGTAATGTCTATTGCGAGAGATACTAGTATTAGAGCATCAATAACCTAAGTGTACTCTGTCTCATTTAATAGATACATATATATATATTTATTTATTTTTACCAAGCACATTATTTATTTCATCTCCCAAAATGTTTTCATCCATGAGGTACATGAGTTGCAATGTGGAATCTCGATGGGAATTCGAAACAAGCAAGATATCCATTCTTCCTAAAGGAAATTTCATGGGGAGTCTAAAAGGCATCAAAATATCGAATAATTATTTGGTCTTTCAAAATATTGCTTATGAATCTACTTGTTTTTAGAATTTCTCTTTCTTCTTGGTTTTTAAATGGTCTTCCATTTCGTAAGAAATCAATTGAAGGTAAATTACCCATTAACCAAAATATCCCTAAAAATGTCTATTGCTAGAGATAGTAGTATTAGAGCATCAATAACCTAAGTGTACTCTGTCTCATTTAATATGTACATATATATTTATTTATTTTTACGAAACACATGATTTATTTAATCTCCCAAAATGCTTTCATCCATGAGGTACATGAGTTGCAATGTGGAATCTCGATGGGAATTCGGAACAAGTAAGATATCTGCTCTTCCTAAAGAAAATTTCATGGGGAGTCTAGAAGGTGTCAAAATATTGGATAATTATTTGGTTTTTCAAAATATTACTTATGAATCTACTTGTTTTTAGGATTTCTCTTTCTTCTTGGTCTTTAAAGGGTCTTTCATTTCGTAAGAAATCGATTGAAGGTAAATTACCCATTAACCAAAATATCCCTAGCAATGTCTATTGCTAGAGATAGTAGTATTAGAGCATCAATAATTTAAGTGTTTGTGTAACGGCCCCGGAATTTTAAAATGAAATATGTGTATTAAAAAGGTCAAATGCGGAAGCGTAATAAAAATTTTGATTAACATCCCTTACACTAAAACCAAAAACGTGCTCAAAGTATAAAAGAACAAACTAACTAAAAGAGAAACTTAAAAATAAAAGCTATAAATATAACTACGGAGTCTTCAGGCGTCCCCTTCGTCGTCTTCCTGCGGAACGGGCTCGGGAACAATGTCTTCCTGATCTGAAATGATTAAATAAGGAATGAGCTACACTAGCCCAGTAGAGACATCACACTATTTCACCGTCACGGAGATAAAAGTGGGTAGAAAACACAAAAAGACCAATGGAGCATAATTTACAACAAATTCTTTTGTCAATAATAAAATCCTTTACTATCCACTTACCTCGGTGAAGTTCATAAAACAACATACGAAAGCAATAACATTATCATCATCATGAAATCATATGAACTGTATAACATAATACTCATCACGCATTTTGCATTTCAATCGTTACACAACATATTTTTCCTCATTTACCAGCCTACTAGTATCCATGGGGATCCATAGGGGTCCCGCTACCCGTGAACCCTTAACACTTGTAATCAAATTCCAGGGCCGTCCCCATACCCCGTCCGGTATGGGCGTCAAAACTATAAACCCCAATACCCCGTCCAGTATGAGGGTGAAACGGGCCGTCCCCATATCCCGTCCGGTATGGATGTCAAAACACACAAGGTCTCCATACCCCGTCCGGTATGAGAGACCACAATCCCGGTAGGGTTCCCTACGGGGCCGGTCCGTCCACCATCTCCCAGGATATCTAGTCAGGCTGACCACATTATACAATTATCAATTTACATAACCTTTCATTCCCCTTTTTCCTCAGTCAGCATCATCAAATCACACACAAACAAGCAAACTAGTAATTTATGTCAAACAAGACAACATACAATATCGGGTTCTCAGTCATTCAACCCATAATCAATAAAACAGTGATATATGCACACGAAACTATGAAATGAAAACATCAGAGCTCATACTGCATTAAAACTGTAAAATAGGCCAAACAACAGCTGACCGACAAACACACCAGATTCGGGCTCCATTAGCGACCTTAAACAATTTCACACATCTATTGATTCATGAAATACCGTTTTATCATTTATTGAACTTTAATACCGTGATAGGAAATAGAGTGAGGGGTCCTTACTTGTTTCGGGGTATGAATACGGCTCTACAGTGCGCCTACAAGCTGTCCCTAATTTTTCCTGAATTTTTTTTGGGGAACTGAAACGCATTACTGGTACCTGCACGTGTCCCAGAAAATCCCAAATTAGACCCAGGGCCCCTTTCGGCCAATATCGCAATTCTGGCACGGCGGCTCCGCCGTGTTCTGGCGACACTTACATCGGTCCCTGCGATAAAACAACCCTAGGGCCCTCGGGGGGCTAAAAAATTATGAAAAACTGAAGCTTACCGGCGGCGGTGCTCTCGGGTGCGGCAGCTCTCCAGCGAGGTTCGTGTTTTGGTGATTTGGCTCCGATCAACCTATAGATAAAAGAATGGTGATCACGGTGATATAAAAATTGTATCAAACGGAGGCCGGGAAGGGCCTCATCGGAGGCAAAAACCGAGGAGGGGCGCGGCAACGCCGCTGGGTTTCGGCCATTTAGCCAGGATTTTGGCTCCGATTTGGCCACAGGGGAACTCAGGATTGAAAAACGAGCTGGGGGTATGAAATTTACCTCGATCGGCGGTCGAAAAACTCCCCGGTGCGGCGACGGGTGGCGGCGGCCGGCTCCTCCGACGTCTAGTTCGTCTTCTCCGACGAGAGCTGGCGGCTAGAGTTTTTGTGGTCAGGTGTGGGGGGTTTATTTATACCTTTTGTCTTTTAATCACAGCCGTCCATCTTGATTTAATCTGAACCGTTCGATCGCGATTTAATTTGGATTAAATCTGGACCGTCCATTGCAATTAAATCTGGGCCGTCCGTGCGCGTGTATCTGGGCCGTCCGATCGCGCGCACGGACGGCCAGGGCTGCTGATTGGGCCGCTGACGTGGCTGCTGACATGGCGCTGACGGGGCACAATTTTTCTAAATTATATTTTGACCCCCGGTTTTCGATTTTCTTTTCAAAAATACCCTCATAATTTTAATTTTCACCCTTTTTTCCCAAAATCAATTTCAATTAAATCCTAATAATATTTTTACCCAATTTTATCATTATTATTATTTTTATTTTTATTAAATTAAATAAATAAACTAAATAAAATAAATAAAAATAAAAATAATAATAATTATTATAAAATTAGTGGGTGTTACAACTCTCCCCCCCTTAAAGAAATTTGGTCCCCCAAATTTGTCTCTTACTCTTGGTCGAATAAATGGGGATACTGGGTCTTAAATTCTGATTCCAGTTCCCAAGTAGCCTCCCTGGGCGTGTGATTCTGCCACACGACCTTTACAAATGATATTTTCCGGTTGCGGAGTATTCTGCTCTCTCGGTCCGTGATACCGACCGGTACTTCTTCATAAGACAGGTCCTCTTAGAGTGGAAGCGGTTCATGAGCCAAGACATGAGAAGGGTTCGGGTTGTACTTACGTAGCATAGATACGTGAAACACGTTGTGAACTCGAGAGAGCTCGGGAGGCAGTGTTAGTCTGTAGGCAGCGGTACCAATCTTGTCTAAGATTTCAAACGGTCCAATAAATCGGGAGTTCAGTTTCCCCCTCCTGCCGAACCTACTGATCTCCTTAAAAGGAGTGACCTTAAGAAACACTCGGTCGCCTTTTTCAAACGCTAGATCCCTCCTCCGGGTGTCTGCATAACTCTTCTGTCTACTCTGGGATGTCTGAATGTTCTTTCTGATTTTAGCTATCTTCGAAGTGGTCTCCTCTACCAACTCCGGACCGAACAATCTTCTGTCGCCCACTTCCTCCCAACAAATCGGTAACCTGCATGGGCGCCCATATAACGCCTCATATGGAGCCATGCCAATGCTCGCTTGATAGATGTTGTTGTAGACAAACTCTATCAGGGGTAAATGGTCGTCCCAATGGCCCCCAGAGTCAAGGGTACAAGCTCGGAGCATATCTTCCAGTGTACGAATTGTTCTTTCTGATTGTCCATCGGTCTGAGTATGGAAAGTAGTGCTGAGGGATACCTTTGTTCCCATGGCTTGCTGGAAGCTATTCTAAAACCGAGAAGTGAATCTGGGATCCCTGTCGGATACCACTGTCACTGGGACTCCATGCAATCTGAGTATCTCCCGGATATACATTCTTGCCAACTTGTCCAAAGAATTAGTCATTCTGATGGCCAGGAAGTGGGAAGACTTAGTGAGTCGGTCAACAATTACCCATATAGCATCATGTCCTGATCGTGCCTTGGGTAGTCCCGATACGAAGTCCATGGTGATATGTTCCCTCTTCCACTCTGGAATCGGTAAAGGCCGAAGTAACCCACCTAGGCGTTGATGTTCTGCTTTGACCCGCTGACATATCAAGCACTTAGATACAAAGTCAGCTATATCTCTCTTCATCTCATTCCACCAGAACCGAGGTCGCATAGTTTGGTATATTTTGGTACTTCCTGGATGCATGGCAAACTTTGAACTATGGAACTCCGTCATGATGTCTCTTTTTAACTCACTGTCGTCTGGGACACACACTCTGTCCTTGAAACGAATCAATCCGTCGGCAGAGATCTGGAATTCTGAACTCACTCCCTGTTCTGCATCCTTCTTGCGGGTTACTAGGGCGGGGTCGACTGATTGGGCTTCCTTTATTGTTTGGATTAACTCAGGTTGGACTGCTAGGTGGCCCAAACATGTGGCCCTCTTCAGATCTCGCAGTCGAACCTGTTGCGTGGCCCCAATTGACCTGCATTCTGAAACCATCAAATGGGCTAGGGTGCCTGCACTTTTCCTGCTGAGGGCATCGGCTACCACGTTGTCCTTACCTGGATGGTATAGGATATCACAATCATACTCCTTGAGGAGTTCCATCTACCTTCTCTGACGCATGTTGAGATCATTCTGAGTGAAGATGTGCTTGAAACTCTTATGATCGGTATAGATCTGAAAGGTCTCTCCATACAAATAATGGCGCCAGGTTTTCAAGGCGTGTATGATTGCGGCAAGCTCCAAGTCATGGGTAGGATAGTTCTTCTCATGATTCTTTAGCTGTCTGGACCCATATGCTATAACCTTTCCATGCTGCATCAGGACACAACCCAGGCCCAGATAGGAGGCATCACTATAAACTGCATACCCTCCTGATCCACTCGGTAGAGCCAGCACGGGTGCAGTAGTCAGTCGCTTCTTCAATTCTGAAAAACTCCTTTCGCAGTTCTCATTCCATTCAAACTTTGCATTCTTCTTTGTGAGTCGGGTTAGAGGAGCTGTTAGGCTAGAGAACCCTTCGACGAACCGGTGGTAATAACCTACTATCCCCAGAAAGCTGCTAATTTCCTTAACTGTTGTCAGCTTTTCCCAACCAAGTACCGCTTTAACCTTTTCGGGGTTCACTGATACCCTTTCCTTCGATATAACATGTCCTAGGAAGGTGGTTTGCTCAAGCCAGAATCCACACTTGCTCAACTTTGCATACAACTTCTTTTCCTTGAGGACCTGTAGGACTTGGGCAAGATGATGAACATGTTCTTCTCTACTTTTTGAGTAGACTAAGATATTATCGATGAACACGATGACAAATTGATCCAAGAACTCTCTGAAGATCCTGTTCATTAGATCCATAAAGATGACCGGGGCGTTGGTTAGCCCAAACGGCATGACCAGGAACTCATAGTGTCTGTACCTGGTTCGGAATGCCGTCTTGGGGATGTCTTTCGTTCTTATCTTTACCTGATGGTAACCTGATCGTCGATCTATTTTAGAAAAGACTTGTGCACCCTGCAACTGATCAAAAAGGTCATCAATCCGGGGAAGAGGATATTTGTTCTTAATTGTTACCTTGTTTATCCCTTTGTAATCAATGCACAGTCTCAACGTTCCATCTCCCTTGCAAAAGTAACTCCGGTACCCCAAGGGGAAACACTGTGTCTAATGAAACCACTGTCTTGTAACTCAGTGATCTGTTTCCTTAGTTCTTCCATCTCAATGCGGCTCATTCGGTAAGGAGCAACCGAGATGGGCTGGGTACCTGGCTGTAAGTCTATGGTGAACTCGACCTTTCTGTCCACTGGTAGACCGGGTAGTTCATCCGGAAATACGTCTGGAAAGTCTCGGACTACTGGAATCTCTTGGATACAAACTTCCTTCTTGGGCTTACCTAGTTAGAGAAAATACAAGATTAAGGTACTGGGAATTAAGAAAACTTGCCATCAGGGAAAATCAGTACTGAATGATTTTATTAACTTGTAAATGGCTCATCGTTGGGAGGATTAAATACAACCTTTTTGTTAAAGCAGTCTATGGTGGCGTGATACGTCGCTAGCCAATCCATTCATAGGATTACATCAAAATCCCCCGTGTCTAACCCTATCAGGTCTACCCTCAGTTTCTTATCTGCTATCTCCACGGCACATGCCCTGTAGATAACATCTCCTAGCAATGTCTCCCCCCCAGCGGTAAATACAAGCAACAATGAATCAAGTCTATCAGGTGATACACAAATTTTGGAAGCAAGAACATGTGAAACAAAAGAATGTGATACACCAGTGTCAAACAAAACATGAGCAATGTGGCCAGATATAGTATACATATCATGTACCACGTCCGGGTCTGCGTCGGCATCCTTCTGAGTAAGGTTGTAAACTCTGCCCTGGATTGGAGGCCTTCTTTGGTTCTGGTTCCTCGGGCATTCCCTTGCATAGTGCTGGGCACTGCCGCATATGCGATAGGTGTTGCTGAGGCGATAGCAGGGTCGGTCCCCGTGATCCCTGCCGTAGTGCTGGCAGATCTTCCCACGTACTGCCCCCATAGCCTGAGGTGGGGCCTGGATGGCGGGTCTGGGCCTCTTACTGGGTTGGACAGGTGCGGTAGGTGCTGGCCTGCGGAGCGGGGCTGAGGGTTGGGAACTCCCCGCTAGCTGAGGGTGGGTGTCGAAGCTCCTTTCTATGATCTGCGCCTTTGCTAGGACTGCTGAATATGTCTCGAGCTCCATTACCAGTAAGTGCTGTCTGATCTCCGGGCGGAGACCCCACTGGAATTTCCTGGCCTTTCGGCCCTCATCCATCAATGTCTCCGAATTGTTCTTTCTGGATGTGTTTAGGGAGATACTCCGCGTTGAAGGCCGTTAAGAACTGCTCCCAAGTAGCTGGTGTAGGCAGGGTGGTCCGCTTGAGCTCCCACCAGCGTACTGCTTCCCCTACCAGCATGTAGGAGGCAATGGCAGCCCTCTGCTCAGGAACTACTCCCAAGGTCTCGAAAGCTCTCTCAGTCTCTGCCAGCCAGTATTGGGCCTCTTCAAAAGAGGATCCCCCTGCAAAAGTAGAAGGGTTCAGTCTTCTGTACCTCTCTATGAAGCCGGGGTCGATCAAGGAAAGAGCGGGGTCCCGAGGTAGAGGGACTGGGGCCGACTGAGGGTGAACTGGGGGGCCCTGTGGTGGCACCTGCTGATGTGGTGGGGGTACTGGAATGTGCTGTGGCGGTGCCTGGTGGTACCGTGGCTGTGGTACCGGGTCGTACCGCGGTTGTGGTGCCGGGTGGTACTGTGGAGGAGCAGGCTCCTGCCGGGGTGGCTCGGGGTCAGCTTGCTGTAGCGAGGGCTCAACCTGCGATAGCGGAGGAGGTCCGGGTAACTCCCTTCTATCCTCTCGCTTTTGCTGGGCAGCTACGAGAGCTTCCACCATCTCAAATAGTCTGTCTAAATCCTCCTGAAGCGAGTTATCTTGGGCCGCTCGGTTTAGTGGGGGCCTTCATCTCCTCATTTCTGTGTACTTGCATTCACAAGGAATGGTTGAGTAACGATCTATCGGTGAGTATTTCTCTAAGGCACTATTGTGTAAGGGATGGGTCCGAGGAAATGCGGCTCTGACACCAACTGTAATGGCCCCAGAATTTTAAAATGAAATATGTGTATTAAAAAGGTCAAATGCGAAAGCGTGATAAAATTTTTGATTAACATCTCTTACACTAAAACAAAAAACGTGCTCAAAGTATAAAAGAACAAACTAACTAAAAGAGAAACTCAAAAATAAAAGCTATAAATATAACTACGGAGTCTTTAGGCGTCCCCTTCGTCGTCTTCTTGCGGAACGGGCTCGGGAACAATGTCTTCCTGATCTGAAATGATTAAATAAGGAATTAGCTACACCAGTCCAGTAAAGACATCACACTATCTCACCGTCACGGAGGTAAAGGTGGGTAGAAAACACAAAAAGACCAATAGAGCATAATTTACAACAAATTCTTTTGTCAATAATAAAATCCTTTACTATCCACTTACCTCGGTGAAGTTCATAAAACAACATACGAAAGCAATAACATTATCATCATCATGAAATCATATGAACTGTATAACATAATACTTATCACACCTTTTGCATTTCAATCATTACACAACATATTTTTCCTCATTTACCAGCCTACTAGTATCCATGGGGATCCATAGGGGTCCCGCTACCCGTGAACCCTTAACACTTGTAATCAGATTCCAGGGCCGTCCCCATACCTTATCCGGTATGGGCGCCAAAACACATAAGGTCTCCATACCCCGTCCGGTATGAGAGACCACAATCCCGGTAGGGTTCCCTACGGACTCAGTCCGTCCACCATCTCCCAGGATATCTAGTCAGACTGACCACATTATACAATTATCAATTTACATAACCTTTCATTCCCCTTTTTCCTCAGTCAGCATCATCAAATCACACACAAACAAGCAAACCAGTAATTTATGCCAAACAAGACAACATATAACATCGGGTTCTCAGTCATTCAACCCATAATTAATAAAACATGGATATATGCATACGAAACTATGAAATGAGAACATCAGACCTCATACTGCATTAAAACTGTAAAATAGGTCAAACAACAGCTGACCGACAAACACACCAGACTCGGGCTCCATTAGTGACCTTAAACAATTTCACACATCTATTGATTCATGAAATACCGTTTTATCATTTATTGAACTTTAATACTGTGATAGGAAATAGGGTGAGGGGTCCTTACTTGTTTCGAGGTCTGAATACGGCTCTACAGTGCGCCTACAGATTGTCCCTAATTTTTCTTGAATTTTTCCCAAGGAACTGAAACGCACTACTGGTACATGCACGTGTCCCAGAAACTATATAATATATATATATGGGCCAAATTATTAAAATTTAATTAGTCCCCAAATTAATTCATTCAAATACACAATTATTTAATATACTCTTACAAATCTTTTTAGTTTTTGAAATAGATGGAGAAATTAGAAGTGCAAGACGACTTTTAGAAGTATTAAACTATAAAAAGAAGATGGCAGCTACCATTGTGGCTCCAGGAAGTGTACTAACTGCATTCAAGTATATCAAGATTATTCATAATGTTATTCCTAAAGACGAAGAAAAAGGCAGCGTGTTGAAGTATACGTTCGAGTACGAGAAGTTGAATGAGGAAGTTTCGGATCCGATCATACTAATGAACAATTTAATTGAAACCGTAAAACTAGTTGATGAATATCTTACGAAGAACAAGTGTGAATTTACTCTATAAATAAAACACTTGAGTTTTATATATGGAGCAACATTTGTAAATAAATAAATGTAATTGTTGCTCAATACTATCGTAATAATCTCCTGGTACCAAATCATGTGTAAGAGGTATACCTCTAAATTTATATTTATCTCTCGATAAAATTAATTAAGAAATAAATTATTTTTACCATCCTTATATATATCTTTATGTATAATACAAAAATGAATATAAATATTAATTTATTATAAAATTCATCTGTTCAAAAAACAACATTAAGAAACAAACAAACCTTATATTTTTTATAATTAAATAAAAATAATATTTATGTTGTAAATATGATAAGGAAGTCATTAAGAATTTAGATATACTGTAATATCCAGACTTGAAAATTAGTCCGGAATAATCTTTTTTTATTTATAAATAATTAATTTTATTTTATTTCAATTTAATTTTAGTGAATTTTTGAAAAAAAAAATGGATTATGGACGAAATTTGAAAACAATTATGAAAAAAATGGGTGAAATTTTGAATTCGAGAAGTGGTTTTGAAAGAAAAATTGAAAACAACAGGTTAAATCGCAAAAAAGAAAAAGTTTGGCCACGTGGGACAGCTCAATCAGCAAGTCAAGCGAACCAAAACATGCGGTGTGGCAGGCAGGCTAACATCGGCATCACGCGGGAAGCCACACGAGCAATTTACGAGCTTAGCAATCCAACGGTTCATACCTCATCCCGCATGCGTAAACGGTCTAGATGCATTCCCTCTTTAGATGCAATCGGACAGACGAGATGGATCACGATAGACGGTCCGAATTTGTCTACATCATCAGCCTAAACAAAAAACATCGAACGGTCCTCCTCGCCCCATGTTGACATAAACGAACGATCTGGATCGAGTAAGAGAGGAGTATTTAAACTCCTCTTCATATGAGAACCTAACCCTAGCCACCCAGTCCTCATCGGAGAAGAAGAAACAGATGTCGGAGGAGAAGGCCGACTCCCCGCTGCCGCCGCACTGGAGTCACCGCCAACCACCAAAAAATGTAAAATTTTCCTATAAAGGCTCAGAACTTTAAAAAAAAATGAATTTATAATTTAAATGGGGAAGCGAATAATAATATTAGAGTTTACATTCTTTACACAATAAATTGAATTGTCTAATAGAGTTACGAGAATGTTCCTTCTGCGTAGTTCATAAAAACAAACTATAATTAAAGAAAAACGAATAAATAAGTATCCTAGGGCAACCTTCATTAGCACTTGAAGGGAGTCGGGGAGGTGGACTACTCATAACCCTCTTATTGATCAGGATCTGGATCTTGGTCTTATTAATATGAAATAATTAATTATAGAGTGAGTTATACTAGTCCAGTAAGAATATCATACTAATCACTAATACGGAAAATCGAATGTTGGTAAAAATTAGAAAACAATTAATGGAGCCTTTGCTTTACATTTAACTTTAAAATTTTTTATTTGATACTTACCGTATAGTTTTTCCTAAAATCAACCTATGAAGATAATTAACCAAATGACATTTCAATTCAATGCATAAGATCAGCAATCCTTCCTTTTTAACCTACTTATTGGGATCCCTAAAGGTTTATAGGGATATCTCTCTACTCGTGAATCTAGTATTAAGATTTGATAACTAACCCGACCGTCCCCCTACCCCGTCTGGTAATGGGCGCTAAAAACACCATTGTCTCGATATCCTGTCCAGTATGAGAGTGAAGCATATCTCCCAAAATTCTTTTGGTATGGGACTTCTTAGCCCCATCCGACTCAGGTAATGTCTATAGTAGGGTTCCTTATGTATCGAATCTGTTAATTCTTTACTAGGATGCCCAGTAAGTTTTAATTTATTTAGACTCTCATTATCCAAACAACCACTAAAGCATACTAATATCTCATTTCATATTTACATATTAATTCAAAAGGTAATTAAACAAACGATATAGTTTAGCATAACCAAAAATCAATAACCAGAATACCGAATAAATAATGTAGAAGGAACCAAATAACCGAGAAGACCATAAAAACCATCAATTCAATTATGCACAATATAATAGTAAGTAAATATAGGCAGTATAAAAAAATAAACATGAAATCAAGACAAGTATGAATAAACTGATTTTGTCTCCACTAGTGAGCTGTAATATTTTTAGAATTTTTTTAATTTTTTACAAAACACAATTATCGATTATTAAACCTCAATTTACCTTAATTGAGAATATGATGAGGGATCCTTACCCAGATCGGTGTTTTAAAATGTTGTGCTATCTACTACGCCACCTAACGGATCCCGAATTTCTTGAATTTTTTCTGCAAAAATTTAAAATACTCGTCACGTACCTATAAATACCCCAAAAATCAAAAATCTGTGTCGAAAACTATTTTCGACCAATTTTAAAGTTCCAGCACGGCGGCACTGCCGTGCTCCGGCGCCAGCTCTACAGCCCACAGAGGCAGGTCGCCTCGGTCTAGCTGGTTTTGGTGGGTTTTGGCCAGTTTTACACGTAGCCATGTGGAAAAATATGTTAGTGCCCTTAGTTAGCCAAAAAATACAAAAAATCAAACCTATCGACGGGGGAGTCTCCGGGTGCGGTGGCTCCGCCAATTCTCCTTCACAGCTGTAGTTTTTTCTTCAAATAACTTACACAGAAAAGGACAATAAACACAATAAATTGTGTGAAATGAAAAACAGAAAGGGTCTCATCGGAGGGATTTTAAGGTTTTGACCGCGGTAGCTCCAGCTTTGTTTGTGATTTTCGGCTCACCCCATGTCCTTTTTACTCCAATATGGCCATAGGAACACTCAGAATCGAATTTCGAGTAGGTAGAGGGGAATTTTACCTTTTTTGGCGATTCGTGGTGGCTACGGTACGGCGACGGCCGGGGGTCGATCTTATTCTCTAGCGGCTGGTCCTTCTTCTCCGGTGAGGGCAAGTGCGGCTAGGGTTAGGGTTCCCCTACGATGTGATGTTTATATACTTATCCCACATCAATCTAGATCGTCTATTCACGTTGACATAGAGTGAGGGGAGCCGTTTGATCGTTGCCTGTTTAGGCCAATTGCGTGGGCGAATCTAAGCCATTTATCGCGATTGATCTCATTCATCCGATAGTGCCTAAGAAGGGAATGCAACTGAGCCATTCATGCTTGCGAGATTGAATATGGGTCATTGGATCACTAGGCACGTGGATCGCCTATGTGGCCTCCCCGTGGCGCCAATGTCAACGTGTTTTGCTATGCGGCGTACTCTAGTTTGCCGTGGCCGTTGACTGGGCCATCCCATGTGGTCAAATTTTTCTTTTTTATATTTTGACCTCCTGTTTTCAATTTTTCTTTCAAAAAATATCCCCCGAACTCAAAATTTCAACTCTCTTCCCTAAAATTACTTTCAATTTCGTTCATATCCTATTTTTCTCAAATAATTTAATAAAATTAAATTAAATTAATATTTTAATTATTTTTATAAATACGAAAATTGATCTCGAGCTAAATTCTGAACCCGGTATTACAACTCTCCCCACTCAAGAAAAAATTTAGTCCCTCAAATATGTCACTCTCTCACTTAGTCAAACAGTTGGGGGTACTAGGCTCTGAAGTTCGATTCTAGCTCCTATGAGGCCTCTTTCTATGTGTGATTCTGCCATAAGACCTTGATGAATGGAATTTCTCTGTTGCGAAGTACTTTACACTTTCGATCTACAATGCCTACTGGTACCTCCTCATATGACAAATCCTCTTTGAGTGAAAGGGGCTCATGGAACAGGATATGTGGGGGGTTCGGATTGTATTTGCACAGCATGGATATATGAAACACATTATGAACTCTAAATAGCTCTAAAGATAGTACCAATCTGTAGGCAGTCGTACCAATTCTATGTAAGATCTCAAATGGCCTAATGAATTGGGAATTTAATTTCTCCATTTTGCCAAACCTACTAATTCTTTTGAAATTGGTGACCTTAAGGAATACTTGATTACCTTTCTCAAATTCTAAATTCTTCCTCTGGGTGTCTGTATAACTCTTCTGCATACACTGAGCTATCTGGATCTTCTTCCTGATCTTAACTATTTTGACTGTAGTCTCCTCTACAAGATTTGGGACGAACAGTTTTCTATCACACACCTCTTTCCTACAGATCCATGACCTGCAGGGGCGACCATACAATGCCTCGTACGGAGCCATGCTGATACTTGTCTGATAGTTGTTATTATAGGCGAACTCTATCAAAGGTAAGTGATCATCCCAATAGCCCTCGAAGTCTAGAACACAAGCTCAAAACATATCTTCCAGTGTGCGAATTGTCTTATCTGATTGTCCATCGATTTGAGGGATGAATGTGGTACTAAGAGACAATTTCATTCTCATGGCTTGCTAATAACTAGACCAAATTTGAGAAGTTAACCTAGGGTCTCTATCGGATACCACTGTCACTAAAACTCTATATAACCTGATTATCTCCCAGATATATATTCTTGCTAACTTGTCAAAGGAATCGGTCATCTTGATAGCTAAAAAGTGAGAGGACTCGGTGAGTCGATCGATAATTACCCAGATAGCATCATGTCCCAAGTGTGCTTTAGGTAACTCCGTCATGAAGTCCATTGTGATATGTTTTCACTTTCACTCTGGGATCAATAATGGCCGAAGTAACATGTCTAGGCGTTGATGCTCTATCTTAACATGTTGATATACCAGACACTTGGAGACAAAATTGGCTATCTATCTTTTCATCCCGCTTCAATAAAACAGAGGTCGCATACTTTGATACATATTAGTACTTTCGAGATGTATGACAAATTTTGAGCTATGAGTCTTTGTCATGATGTCCCTTTTCAGTTCATTGTCATCTAGAATAAACATCATGTCCTGAAACCTGAACAATCTATCGGCAGAGACTCAAAATTCTGGATTTACTCTCTATTCTGCATTCTTCTTGAGAGCTACTATGGTGGAATCGACTAATTGGGCTTTCTTTATTCTCTGGATCAATCCAGGTTGGACCGTCAGGTGGGCCAAGCATGTAACTCTCTTCAAGTCCTGAAGTCGTATCTGTTGTGCAGCCCCTATTACCTTACATTCAGAAACCACTAGGTGAGCTAACGTACCTGTACTTTTTCTGCTGAGCGCATTGGCTACCACATTGTCCTTACCCAAGTGATACAAAATATTATAATCGTAGTGCTTGAGGAACTCTATCTAATGCCTCTGACATATGTTGAGATCCTTCTAAGTGAATATGCGTTTCAAATTCTTATAATCAGTATAAATCTCAAAAATCTCACTATATAGATAATGGCGTCAGGTTTTCAAGGCGTGGATAATGGTGGCAAGTTCTAAGTCGTAGGTGGGATAATTTTTTTCATGACTTTTAAATTGCCTGGACCCATAGACTATGACTTTCCCATGCTGCATGAGAACACAACCAAACCCCAATTAGAAGGCATCACTATATACTATATATCTACCTATCCCGCTCGGTAAAGCCAACACGGGTGCAGTAGTCAATCATTTATTGAGTTTCGTAAAGCTCCTTTGGCAATTCTTATTCCATTCAAACTGAACATTCTTTTTTGTGAACTAGGTCAAATGAGCGATTAGGCTAGAAAATCTTTCCACAAACTTACGGTAATAACTTGTCATTTCTAAAAAACTACGAATCTCCTTAATTCGATGTCAATTTCTTAGAAGACATCACTATATACTATATATCTACCTATCCCGCTCGGTAAAGCCAACACGGGTGCAGTAGTCAATCACTTATTGAGTTTCGTAAAGCTCCTTTCGCAATTCTTATTCCATTCAAACTGAACATTCTTTTTTGTGAACTAGGTCAAATGAGCGGTTAGGCTAGAAAATCTTTCCACAAACTTACGGTAATAACTTGTCATTTCTAAAAAACTACGAATCTCCTTAATTCAATGTCAATTTCCCCCAACCAAGTACTAGATCAACTTTTTCGGAGTTCACTGATACTCTATCCCTTGATATGACGTGCCCTAGTAAGGTAGTCTGCTCAAGCCAAAATCTATATTTACTCAATTTTACATATAGTTTCTTCTCCTTAAGAACCTACAAAACCTGAGTCAGGTGGTGAGCGTATTCCTCTCTACTCTTTGAATAGAGCAGGATATTATTGATAAACACAATGACAAACTGATCCAGGAATTGTATAAAAATCCTATTCATCAAATCCATAAAAATGGTTGGTACATTGATTAGTCCAAATGGCATGATGAGAAACTTATAGTGTCCGTACCGTTCTGAAGGCTGTCTTGCGAATGTCCTCTGCCCTGATCTTCATCTGATGGTAAACCGAACGCAAGTCTATTTTGGAAGAGACTTGGGCCTCCTGCAACTGATTAAAAATGTCATCAATCTTGGGGAGGGGTATTTGTTATTGATTGTGACCTTATTTAATCCCCTATAGTCAATATATAATCTTAATGTCTCATCCTATTTCCTTACAAATGTGACTCCAACATCCTAAGAAGACACACTATATCGGATGAACCCATTATCTTGCAATTCATTAATCTATTTTCTCAGTTTTTCCATCTCAACACGACTCATACGGTAAGGGATAACCAAGATAGGCTAAGTGTCAGGCTGAATATCTATGGTGAACTCAACTTTTCTGTCTACTGGTAGTTTGGGTAGTTCATCAAGAAACATATCCGGAAAGTTTCAGACTACCAGGATCTCTTGAATACAATTTTTTTTCTTAGTTTTGCCTAATGTAGAGAAGATAATTGAGTTAAAATACTACGTAATAAGGAAATTGTCATGAGGGAACAATATTTAAATTTTTTATTAACTTGTAAATAACTCTTTGTTATGAGGGTTAAATATAAGTTTCTTGTAAAAACAATCTACGGTGGCGTGATACGTCGCTAACCAATTCATTTCTAAAATTACATCAAAGTTCCTCATGTCAATCTCTATCAGGTCAACACTTAATTTTCCATCTGCTGTGTGTATGGTACAAACTTTGTATATAACCTCCCCTAGTAGTGTCTTATTTTCAATAATAGACACAAACAACATATAATCAAGTCTTTCAAGTAATACATTCAAGTTTGGTGCAAAAGTATGTGAGACAAACGAATGTAAAGCACCAGTATCAATCAAAACATGTGTAAGGTGATTACAACTAATGTACATATCCTGTATCACGTCCGAGTTGGCTTCAGCATTTTGCTGAGTGAGGTTATAACCTTTGTCCTGAATAAGAGATCTGGCCTGGTTCTGATTTTGTGGGCACTCTCTTGTGTAGTGCTAGGCATTCCCACATATGCAACATATATTATTGAGAAGATAGTAGGGTCAGTCCTCATGATCCTTACCACAGTGCTGGCCAGTCCTACCGCGTCTTGTTACCGGAGCCTGAAGAGGAGTCTGAGTCACTGGGCTAGGCCTCTTGTACTGCTGAACCAGTATGGTGGGTGCTGATTTACGGTGTGAAACCGGGGGTCTGGGATTCCCTACTGTTAGAGAAAAGATGCAAAGGTTCCTCTCTACTAATTGTGCCTTGGCCAAAACGGTTGAGTAGGTGCCGAGCTCAAATACATATAGCTGCTGTTTGATCTCAGGACAGAGGTCCCACTCGAACTTCTTTGCCTTTCTGCCTTCATCCATCGTACTCTCAAAGAAATACTGGTCCAACTCTAAGAACCTTTGGACATACTCCGATATAGTCATATCACCCTGGACTAGGTATACAAACTTCATTTCCTTCAAATGCTGGAGGTGCTCTAGGAGGTGTTCTGCGAGGTACTCTGCATTGAAGGCCATCAAAAATTGTTTCCAAGTGACTGGAATGGGTAAGGTGGCCTGCTTGAGCTGTCACCAGTGACCTGCCTCTCCCACAAGTATGTAGGTGGCAAGTACGATCTTTTGTTCAGGAACCACCTTAAGAGTCGCAAAGGCTTTCTCTATCTCAACTAACTAATACTCGGCCTTTTCGAAAGAGGATGCCCCTACAAAGGTAGATGAGTTTAGTCTTTTGTACCTTTTAATATAGTCTGGATTCATCAAGGGTGGAATTAGGTCCCGTAGAAGAAGAACTAGATTGTGTTGTGGAGGGGCTTGGTGGCCTTATAGTGGTGCTGGATGATATAGAGAAAGAGTAGGATTGTACCAAGATGGCTCTGGATCTTTCTGCTGCAAAGGGTGGCTTAAAATTTAGTAATTAGGGAAGATCAGACAACTCCCTCCTTTCCTCCTAGGCCTACTGGGTAGAGATGAGTCTCTACAGCATCTCAAAGATTCTATCAACATCCTCTCGAAGTGAACCATCCGGAGCTACTCGGTTTAGCGGGGGGTCTTCCTCTCCTCATATCCTTGTACCTGCATTTCACAAGAAAAGGTTGAGCGATAGTTTATATTTATTTTTTTAAGTTTTTGTGTAAGGAATAGTTCCGAGAAACACGACTCTGATACCAACTGTAAAGGTCCAAAACTTTAAAGAAAATAAAATTATAATTTAAATGCAAAAGCAAATAATAATGTTAGGATTTATGTAACGGCCCTGAAAATTTAAAATGAAATGTATATTAAAAATATCAAATGCGGAAGCGAAGTCAAAATTCGATTAACATCCCTTACACTGAAACCAGAAAAACGTGCTCAAAATATAAAAGATCAAACTAACTAAAAGAAAAATTCGAAAGTAAAGCTATGAATATGACTTTGGAGTCTTTAGGCGTCCCCTTCGTCGTCTTCTTGCGGAACGGGCTCGGGAATAATGTCTTCTTGATCTGAAATGATTAAATAAGGAATGAGCTACACTAGCCCAGTAAGGACATCACGATATCTCACCGTCACGGAGGTAAAGGTGGGTAGAAAACACAAAAAGACCAATGGAGCATAATTTACAATAAACTCATTTATCAGTAATAAAATCTTTTACCATTCACTTACCTCGGTGAAATTCATAAAACAATATACGAAAGCAATAACATTATCATCATCATGAAATCATATAAACTGTGTAACATAATACTTATCACGCCCTTGCAATTCAATCATTTCACAATTACTTTTCCTCATTCACCAGCCTATTAGTATCCATGGGGATCCATAGGGGTCCCGCTACCCGTTACCCTTAATACTTGTAATCAGATTCTAGGGCCGTACCCATACCCCGTCATTATGGGCGCCAAAACTGTAAACCTCAATACCCCGTCCGGTATGAGGGTGAAACGGGCCGTCCCCATACCCCGTCCGGTATGGGCGCCAAAACACATAAGATCTCCATACCCCGTCCGGTATGGGAGACCACAATCCCAGTGGGGTCCCCTACGGACCCGGTCCGTCCACCATCTCCCAGGATATCTAGTCAGGCTGACCACATTACACAATTATCAATTTATACAATCTTCCATTCTTCTTTTCCTCAATCAGCATCATCAATTCGCATTTAGATAAGCAAAACAGTAATTCATGTCAAACAGACAACATACAGCATCGGTATTTCAGTCATTCAACCAATAATCAATAAAACAGTAAAATATGCACACGAAACTATAAAATAAAAACATCAAACCTCATACTGCATTTAAAACTGTAAAACAGGCCAAATCACAGTTAACCGACAAACACACTAGACTCGGGCTCCATTAGCGACCTTAAGCAATTTCACACATTCGTTGATTCATGAAATACCATTTTATCATTTATTGAACTTTAATACTGTGATAGAAAATAGGGTGAGGGGTCCTTACTCGTTTAGGGGTCCGAACACGGCTTCACAGTGCGCCTACAAGCTGTCCCCAATTTTTCCTGAATTTTTCCCGGGGAACTGAAACGCACTACTGGTACCTGCACGTGTTCCAAAAAATCCCAAATTAGGTCCAGGGCCCCTTTCGGCCAATATCGCAACTCCGGCGACGGCGCCGCTGCATGCGGCGGCAATTCACCTCGGGTTGGCCGTTTTCGACCGTTTTCGGCCGAATTCGGCCACACTCGCATTGGTTTCTGTGAATAAACAAACCTATGGCCCTTGGGGGGCCATAAAACTACGAAAAACTGAAGCTTATCGGCGGTGGTGTTCTCGGGTGCGGCGGCTCTCTGGCGAGGTTCGTCTTTTGGTGATTCGGCTCCGGTCAACCTGTAGAGAAAAGAATGGTGATCACGGTGATATAAAAATTGCATCAAACGGAGGCCGGGAAGGGCCTTATCGGAGGCAAAAACCGAGGAGGGACGCGGTGGCGCAGCTGGCTTTCGGCCGTGTTTTCCGACCGTCTGGCCGGGATTTTGGCTCCAATTTGGCCACAGGGGAAATCAGCGTGGAAAAAACGAGTCGGGGGTATGAAATTTTCCTCGATCGGCTGTCGAAAATCTCCCCGGTGCGGCGGCGGGCGGCGGCGGCCGGCTTCTGGTTCGTCTTCTCCGGCGAGGGCAGGCAGCTAAGGTTTTATGGTCTGGTGTGGGGGTTCTATTTATACCCTTTTGCCTTTTGATCTCAACCGTTCATTTTGTTTTAATCTGGGCCGTCCGTGCGATTGAATCTGGGCTGTCCGTGCGCGCGATTGATCTGGGCCGTCCGATCACGCGCACGCGGATCACCAACGTGGCCTGTCCCCGGTCGACGTAGTTTTGCTACGTGGCAGGTCCTGGTTGACCAGTACTGCTGACTGGGTCTGCTGACGTGGCTGCTGATGTGGCGCGCGTTTTTTTTTTTTTTTCTCTTTCCGGGCATTACAACTCTCCCCCCCTTAAAGAAATTTGGTCCCCAAATTTGCCTCTTATTCTTGATCGAACAGATGGAGATATTGGGCCCTAAATTCTGATTCCAGTTCCCAAGTAGCCTCCCTGGGCATGTGGTTCTGCCACACGATCTTTACAAATGAGATTTCCCAGTTGCGGAGTATTCTGCTCTCTCGGCCCGTGATACCGACCGATACTTCTTCATAAGACAGGTCCTCTTGGAGTGGAAGCGGTTCATGAGCCAAGACATGAGAAGGGTCCGGGTTGTACTTACGTAGCATAGATACGTGGAACACGTTATGAATCCGGAAAAGCTCAGGTGGCAGTGCAAGTCTGTAGGCAGCGGTACCAATCTTGTCTAAGATTTCAAATGGTCCAATATATCTGGGGTTTAATTTTCCTCTCCTGCCGAACCTACTAATCCCCTTGAAATGAGTGACCTTAAGGAACACCCGGTCGCCTTTCTCAAAAGCTAGGTCTCTCATCCGGGTATCTGCATAACTCTTCTGTCTACTCTGTGTTGTCTGAATATTCTTCTTGATTTTAACTATCTTGAACGTGGTCTCCTCTACCAACTCTGGGCCGAATAATCTTCTATCGCCTACTTCCTCCCAACAAATCGGTGACCTGCACGGGCGCCCGTATAGCGCCTCATATGGGGCCATGTCGATGCTTGCTTGGTAGCTGTTGTTGTAGGCAAACTCTACCAGGGGTAGATGGTCGTCCCAGTAGCCCCCAGAGTCAAGGACACAAGCTCGGAGCATATCCTCAAGCGTATGAATTGTCCTCTCTGACTGTCCATCAGTTTGGGGGTGGAAGGCAGTGCTAAGAGACAGCTTTGTTCCCATAGCTTGCTGGAAACTATTCCAAAACCGAGAAGTAAATCTGGGGTCCTTGTCGGATACCACTGTCACTGGGACTCCATGCAGTCTAACTATCTCCCGGATATACATTCTTGCCAACTTGTCCAAGGAATCAGTCATTCTGATGGCTAGGAAGTGGGAAGACTTAGTGAGTCGGTCAACAATTACCCATATAGCATCATGTCCTGATCGTGCCTTGGGTAGTCCCGATACGAAGTCCATGGCGATATGTTCCCACTTCCACTCTGGAATCGGTAAAGGCTGAAGTAACCCACCTGGGCGTTGATGTTCTGCTTTGACCTGCTGACACACCAAGCACTTAGATACAAAGTCGGCTATATCTCTCTTCATCCCACTCCACCAGAAACGAGGCCGCATGGTTTGGTACATTTTTGTACTCCCTGGATGCATGGCAAACCTTGAACTATGGGACTCCGTCATGATGTCTCTTCTTAACTCACTGTCGTCTGGGACACACACTCTATCCTTGAAACGAATCAATCCGTCGACAGAGAGCTGGAATTCTGAACCACTCCCTGTTCTGCATCCTTCTTGCGGGTTACCAAGGCGGGGTCAACTGACTGGGCTTCCTTTATTCTTTGGATTAACTCAGGTTAGACTGCTAGGTGGCCCAAACATGTGGCCCTCTTCAGATCTCGCAGTCGAACCTGCTGCGTAGCCCCAATGGACCTGCATTCTGAAACCATCAAATGAGCTAGGGTGCCTGCACTTTTCCTGCTGAGGGCATCGGCTACTACGTTGCCCTTACCTGGATGGTATAGGATGTCACAATCATAGTCCTTGAGGAGTTTCATCCACCTTCTCTGACGCATGTTGAGATCCTTCTGAGTGAAGATGTGCTTCAAACTCTTATGATCTGTGTAGATCTGAAAGGTCTCTCCATACAAATAATGGCGCCAGGTTTTCAGGGCGTGTATGATTGCGGCAAGCTCCAAGTCATGAGTAGGATAGTTCTTCTCATGACTTTTCAGCTGTCTGGACCCATATGCTATAACCTTTCCATGCTGCATCAGGACACAACCCAGGCCCAGGTAGGAGGCATCACTATAAACTGTATACCCTCCTGATCCACTCGGTAGAGCCAGCACGGGTGCAGTAGTCAGCCGCTTCTTCAATTCTGAAAAACTCCTTTCGCAGTCCTCATTCCACTCAAACTTTGCATTCTTCTTTGTTAGTCGGGTTAGAGGAGCTGCTAGACTAGAGAACCCTTTGACAAACCGGCGGTAATAACCTGTCATCCCCAGGAAGCTGCGAATTTCCTTAACTGTTGTCAGCCTTTCCCAACCAAGTACCGCTTCAACCTTTTCGGAATTCACTGATACCCCTTCCTTCGATATAACATGTCCCAGGAAGGCGGTTTACTCGAGCCAAAATCCACACTTACTCAACTTTGCATACAACTTCTTTCCCCTGAGTACCTGTAGGACTTGGGCAAGATGATGAGCATGTTCTTCTCTACTTTTTGAGTAGACTAAGATATCATCAATGAACACGATGACAAATTGATTCAAGAACTCTCTGAAGATCCTGTTCATTAGATCCATAAAGATGGTCGGGGCGTTGGTTAGCCCGAACGGCATGACCAGGAACTCATAGTGTCCGTACCTGGTTCGGAATGCCGTCTTGGGGATGTCTTCTGTTCTTACCTTTACCTGATGGTAACCTGATTGTATATCTATTTTAGAAAAGACCCGTGCACCCTGCAACTGATCGAAAAGGTCATCAATCCGGGGAAGAGGATATTTTTGTTCTTAATTGTTACCTTATTTATCCCTCTGTAATCAATGCACAGTCTCAATGTTCCATCTCACTTCCTTGCAAAAGTAATCCCGGCACCCCATGGGAAAATACTGTGTCTAATGAAACCACTGTCTTGTAGCTCAGTGATCTGTTTCCTTAGTTCTTCCATCTCGATGCGACTCATTCGGTAAGGAGCAACCGAGATGGGCTGGGTACCTGGCTGTAAGTCTATGGTGAACTCAACCTCTCTGTCCGCGGGTAGACCGGGCAGTTCATCCGGAAATACGTCTGGAAAGTCTCGGACTACTGGAATCTCCTGAATACAAACTTCTTTCTTGGGTTTACCTAGTTAGAGAAAATACAAGATTAAGGCACTGGGAATTAAGACAACCTGCCATTAGGGGAAAATCAGTACTGAATAATTTTATTAACTTGTAAATGGCTCCTCGTGATCCCTACCGCAGTGTTGGCAGATCTTCCCGCGTGCTACCCCCGTAGCCTGAGGAGGGGCCTGAATGGCGGGTCTGGGCCTCTTACTGGGTTGGACAGGCATGGTAGGTGCTGGCCTGCAAAGCGGGGCTGAGGGTCGGGAACTTCTCGCTAGCTGAGGGTAGGTGTCGAAACTCCTTTCTATAATCTGCGCCTTTGCCAGGACTGCCGAATATGTTTCGAGCTTCATCACCAGTAAGTGTTGTCTAATCTCCGGGCGGAGACCCCACTGGAATTTCCTGGCCTTTCGGCCCTCATCCGTCAGTGTCTCCGGGGCATGTCGGCCCAGCTCCAGGAATTTACGGGCATACTCCGACATTGTCATGTTTTCCTGGACCAATTGAGCAAACTCCATTTCCTTTAGGTGTTGGATGTGTTTGGGGAGATACTCCGCGTGGAAAGCCGCTAAGAACTGCTCCCAAGTAGCTGGTGTGGGCAGGGTGGTCCGCTTGAGCTCCCACCAGCGCACTGCTTCCCCTACCAGCATGTAGGAGGCAATGGCAGCCCTCTGCTCAGGAACTACTCCTAAGGTCTCGAAAGCTCTCTCAGTCTCTGCCAGCCAGTATTGGGCCTCTTCAAAAGAGGATCCCCCTGCAAAAGTAGAAGGGTTCAGCCTTCTGTACCTCTCTATGAAGCCGGGGTCGATCAAGGAAGGAGCGGGGTCCCGAGGTAGAGGGACTGGGACCGGCTGAGGGTGAACTGGGGGACCCTGTGGTGGCACCTGCTGATGTGGTGGGGGTACTGGAATGTGCTGTGGCGGCACCTGCTGGTGCTGTGGCTGTGGTACCGGGTCGTACCGCGGCTGTGGTGCCGGGTGGTACTGTGGAGGAACAGGCTCCTGCCGGGGTGGCTCGGGATCAGCCTGCTGTAGCGGGGGCTCAACTTGCGCTAGCGGAGGAGATCTGGGTAACTCCCTTCTCTCCTTTTGCCTTTGCTGGGCAGCTACGAAAGCCTCCACCATCTCAAATAGTCTGTCTAAATCCTCCCGAAGCGAATTATCTTGGGCCGCTCAGTTTAGTGAGGGCCTTCCTCTCCTCATTCCCGTGTACTTGCATTCACAAGGAATGATTGAGTAACAATATATCGGTGAGTATTACTCTAAGGCACTATTGTGTAAGGGATGGGTCCAAGGAAATGCGGCTCTGATACCAACTGTAACGGCCCCGGAAATTTAAAATGAAATGTATATTAAAAATATCAAATGCGGAAGCGAAGTCAAAATTCGATTAACATCCCTTACACTGAAACCAAAAAAACGTGCTCAAAATATAAAAGATCAAACTAACTAAAAGAGAAATTCGAAAGTAAAGCTATGAATATGACTTTGGAGTCTTTAGACGTCCCTTTCGTCGTCTTCTTGCGGAACGGGCTCGGGAACAATGTCTTCCTGATCTGAAATGATTAAATAAGGAATGAGTTACACTAACCCAATAAGGACATCACGATATCTCACCGTCACGGAAGTAAAGGTGGGTAGAAAACACAAAAAGACCAATGGAGCATAATTTACAATAAACTCATTTATCAGTAATAAAACCTTTTACCATTCACTTACCTCGGTGAAATTCATAAAACAATATACGAAAGCAATAACATTATCATCATCATGAAATCATATAAACTGTGTAACATAATACTTATCACGCCCTTGCAATTCAATCATTTCACAATTACTTTTCCTCATTCACCAGCCTACTAGTATCCATGGGGATCCATAGGGGTCCCGCTACCCGTTACCCTTAATACTTGTAATCAGATTCCAGGGACGTCCCCATACCTCGTCCATTATAGGAGCCAAAACTGTAAACCTCAATACCCCGTCCGGTATGAGGGTGAAACGGGCCGTCCTCATACCCCTTCCGGTATGGGCGCCAAAACACATAAGATCTCCATACCCCGCCCGGTATGGGAGACCACAATCCCGGTGGGGTCCCCTACGGACCCGGTCCGTCCACCATCTTCCAGGATATCTAGTCAGGCTGACCACATTACACAATTATTAATTTATACAATCTTTCATTCTTCTTTTCCTCAATCAGCATCATCAATTCGCATTTAGATAAGCAAAATAGTAATTCATGCCAAACAGACAACATACAGCATCGGTATTTCAGTCATTCAACCAATAATCAATAAAACAGTAAAATATGCACACGAAACTATAAAATGAAAACATCAAACCTCATACTGCATTTAAAACTGTAAAACAGACCAAATCACAGTTAATCGACAAACACACTAGACTCGGGCTCCATTAGCGACCTTAAGCAATTTCATACATTCGTTGATTCATGAAATATCATTTTATCATTTATTGAACTTTAATACCGTGATAGAAAATAGGGTGAGGGGTCCTTACTCGTTTAGGGGTCCGAACACGGCTTCACAGTGCGCCTACAAGCTGTCCCCAATTTTCCCTGAATTTTTTCCGGGGAACTGAAACGCACTACTGGTACCTACACGTGTTCCAAAAAATTCCAAATTAGGTCCAGGGCCCCTTTCGGCCAATACCGCAACTCCGGCACGGCGGCTCTGCCGTGCTCCGGCGACGGCACCGCCGCATGCGGCGGCGATTCGACTCAGGTTGGCCGTTTTTGGCTGTTTCTGGCCGAATTTGGCCACACTCGCATTGGTTTCTGTGAATAAACAAACCTACGGCCCTCGGGGGGCCAGAAAACTACGGAAAACTGAAGCTTACCGGCGGCAGTGCTCTCGGGTGCGGCGGCTCTCTGGCGAGGTTCGTCTTTTGGTGATTCGACTTCGGTCAACCTGTAGAGAAAAGAATGGTGATCACGGTGATATAAAAATTGCATCAAACGGAGGCCGGGAAGGGCCTCATCGGAGGCAAAAACCGAGGAGGGGCGCGGCGGCGCCGCTGGCTTTCGGCCGTGTTTTCCGGCCGTTTGGCCAGGATTTTGGCTCCGATTTGGCCACAGGGGAAATCAGCGTGGAAAAAACGAGTCGAGGGTATGAAATTTACCTCGATCAGCGGTCGGAAATCTCCCCGGTGCGGCGGCGGGCGGCGGCGGCGGGCGGCTTCTGGTTCATCTTCTCCGGCGAGGGCAGGGGGCTAGGGTTTTGTGGTCTGGTGTGGGGGTTCTATTTATACCCTTTTGCCTTTTGATCTCAATTGTTCATTTTGTTTTAATCTGGGCCGTCCGTTTTTTGATTGAATCTGGGCCGTCCGTGCGCGCGATTGATCTGGGTCGTCCGATCGCGCGCACGCGGATCGCCAACGTGGCCCATCCCCGGTCGATGTGGTTTTGCCATGTGGCAGGTCCTGGTTGGCCAGTATTGCTGACTGGGTCTGCTGACGTGGCGCGCGTTTTTTTTTTTTTTCTTTTTCCGGGCATTACAATTTACATTCCTTATACAATAAATTGAATTGCCTAATAGGAGTACAAGAATGTCTCTTCTACGTGGTTCATAAAAGACAAATGATAATTAAAGAAAAATAAATAAATAAGTATCCTAAAGCAACCTTCACTAGCACTTGAAGGGAGTCTAGGAGGTGGACTACTCACAACCCTCTTGCTGATTGGGATCTGAATCTTGGTCTTGTTGATTTGAAATGGTTAATAAAAGGGTGAGCTATACTAGTCCAGTAAGAATAGCACACTAATCACTGATACAGAAAATCGAAGGTTGGTAAAAATCAGCTAATGAAGATCTTCCTTTAAGTATATACATTTAATTTTAAAACTTTTTATTTGATACTTACTGTACAGTTTTTTTTCAAAATCAACCTATGAAGACTATTAACCAAATGACATTTTAATTTCATGCATAGGATCAACAATCTTTTATTTTTAACCTATTTACTAGGACCCCTGAGGGTCCATAGGGATATCCCTCTACTCATGAACCTAGTATCAAGATTTGACAATTAACCCGGCTGTCTCCATACCTCACCTGGTAATGGGCGTCAAAAACACCATCACCTCGATATCCCGTCTGGTATGAGAGTGAACCATATCTCCCAAAATTCTTCCGGTATAGGACTTCTTAAGCCCGTCCGATTGAGATAATATATACAGTAGGAATTCCCTATGTACCAGATCTGTCTACCATTTCTTAGGATTCCTAGTAAGTTTTTATTTATTTAGATTCTCATCATCCAAAAAACTACTAAAGCATACCAACATCTCATTTCATATTCACATATTAATTTAAATGGCACTTAAACAAGTGATATAGTTTAATATAGTCAAAAATTAATAACCAAAATACCGAATAAACAATGTAGGAGGAACCAAATAACCAAATAACTGAGAAGACCATAAAAATAATCAATTTAATTACGCATAATATAATAGTAAATAAATATAGGTAGTACAGGAAAATAAACAGGAAATCATGACAAATGTAAACTACTCGATTCCGCCTCCACTAGTGACCTGTAATATTTTTAGGGTTTTTCTAATTTTTCTTAAAATACATCATTATTGATAATTAATCCTCAATTTATCGTAACCGAGAATAGGGTTAGGGATCCTTATCTGGGACGATATTTCAAAATGTTGTACTATCTACTACACCTCCAAACAGGTCCCAGATTTTCTGAATTTTTTTCTAGAAATATAAAATACTCGTCATGTACCTAAAAATACTTCACAACCAGAAATTGGAGTTGAAAACTCTTTCCGACCAATTTTAGGGTTCTGGTACAGTGGTGTCGTCGTGCTCTAGCGCAGGCTTTGCTGCCCACGGCGGCGGTTCGTCATGGTTTGGCCAGTTTTTGCCAATTTTGGCCAATTTTACATGTGTTCCTGCGGAAAAATAGGATAGGCGGCATGGGTTGGCCAGAAAATCACAAAAAATTGAATCTATCAACGGGGGGTCTCTGGGTGTGGCGGCTCTACCGATTCTCCTTCGCGGCTGGGGTTTCTTCTCTAGCTAGCCTGCATAGAAAAGGACGATGAACATAATAGTCAAAAAATTACGTAAAACGAGAAACAAAAAGGGGCTCATTAGAGGGATTTTAGGGTTTCGATCGTGGTGACTCCGTCCGGCTTTGACCACGATTTCTTAGTCACCCATTGTCCCATTTGCTCCGATATGATCATAAGGAGAACTGAAATCGAATTCCGAGCAGGTAGGGGAGAATTTTACCTTTTTTGGTGGTCGACGGTGGCTCTGGTGCGGCGGCGGCCAGGGGTCGGGCTCCTTCTATGGCAACTAGTCCTTCTTCTCCGGTGAGCGCAGGTGCGATTAGGGTTAGGGTTCCCCTGTGATACGATATCTATATACTTATCTCACATCGATCTGAGCCGTCTATTTGCATCGACATGGAGCGAGGAGAGTCGTCCGATCGTTGCCTGTTTAGGCCGATTGCGTGAACGAATCTGGGTCGTTCATCATGATTGATCTCATCCGTGTCAGAACTCCAAAATAGGCTGAAAAGGTTTTCAACGTCAATTTTGGGTTTTTGAGATATTTTTGGGTACGTGATGAGTATTTTGATTTCTGCAGGAAAAATTCAGGAAAGTCAGGGTCTGTTAGGAGGCGTAGTAGATTGTATGGTGTTTTAAAACACTAATCCGGGTAAGAATCCCTCAGTCTACTACCTGTTACGGTAAATTGAGACTTAATAATCGAATATCTTGTGTTTTGTGAAAAAATTAGAAAAATCCTAAAAATAATTATAGGTCACTAGTGGAGTCGGAAACTAGTTAGTGTACGATTATCCTACTTCGTCTGTGTTGCCTATTTATTTTTTTATACTGCCTATATTGCTTATTGATCCATCGTGTGATTAAAATTATTGCTTTTAATTATTTTCTCATTTATTGATTGTCTGATCATGATTTTTATCTAATTGACTGATTTGAAATAAAGGTCCCAATTACGTTACTTAATTGTTGAGGTATAAAATTGTATTATTTGTTTAAATACTGATTGATATGTGAATATAAAATGAGATGTTGGTATGCGATTAATGATTGTTTTGTCAATGGGGATCTATATGTGAAAGGCTTATTGGGTACCCTAGGAAAAGGCGGACGTGGCTGAGAAGTCCCATACTGGAAGAGTTTGGGAGATATGATTCACCCTCATACCGGACGAGATATTGAGATGATGGTGTATTTGGCGCCCATTACCAGACGGAATATGGAGATGGTCAGATAAATTGACAAATTGATATATTGGATTCACGCGTAGGAGAATGTCCCTATGGACCCCCGGAGGTACCGATAAGCAGGAAATAAAGTGAGTTTACTGTTATTATTCATGTAAATATATCATAAGAATGATATTCAAATTTATTATTTTCATAGATCATTTTGAAAAACTCGCAACGGTAAGTATGGAATAAACAGTTTTCTTTATATTAATAAATTTACTCAAATTAAGAGCTTTCTTAGTTATTTTATAATTTTTACCAACCTTCGATTTTCCGTATCAGTTATTAGGTTGATATTCTTACTGGGCTAGTGTAGCTCATCTTCTACTAACCATTTCAGATCAAGATCCATATCCTGATCAGTATAAGAGTTGTAAGTAAATTACCTTCCGGACCTCATCAAGTGTTAGTGGAGGTTAACCCTATGATATTTATTTACTTGTTTTAATCATTTATTCGTTTCTTTTTACGAAACCGTTGTAGAAAGGATATTCCCGTATCCCTATTGAGTATTCTAATTTACTGTATAAGAAATGTAAATCCTAACATTATTATTTGCTTCTGCATTCAAAATACAAATTCATGTCCTTTTAAATGTTAGGCCTTTACATATACAAAACCATTAGAAATAGAAAAATAATTGGAGATATTAATAAACCAAGGATTAGATAGAACATTGGAATTGTAAAATCAGCGTTAAAATATAAAGAAAATTGAAATAATTAGGAATCAAGACAAATTTATAAATCTTTTGCATGTCAACTAAGTGGAAAAACGTGGAAAACCTTACAAAGATTGAAAATTTGAAAGTATTAAAGGACATCAAAACTTAACTCATTTAGTCATGAATCGAGGATGGGAGTGTGTATGTGTGACTAAAACTCGAAGGTCTGGTGGTGAACCCCACTCGTGAATGGATGATCTGGAACCTATTTAGACATAGATATACATGTATGTAATATGATTTAATATGGGTCACCTAGTGACGTATCGTTGTGATCAATATGATATTTATTTATATTTTGCATGTCTGGCCTATCTATTATGTAATGAGGTGGATCCTTACTGCCTCTCTTTAATAATGACATAAATGGTATCACGCGATAAAAATCCTTAATAAGCTTTAAAAGATTTATATGTATGAATGTGTAAGTCCAAAATGATGTAAATATGAATGTGTATGTATATATGAAATCTTATCTAACTCTAATATATAGGAATTTCATTATGTGAAACATATGAATATGCATATGATGTGTAAGAATCCATTTTTGAAAATTAGATGAATCAATATGAAAGTAAAAAAGATTTAAGTAGATAAGACTTAAGTAGGAATTTATCACAAGTAAGAAAATAAAATTTATAATAAACATGAAAGAAAGATATGAGGAGATTAGTAACATATGCGAATAAAAGAAAATATAAATATGAAATAGGAATAAGGCACAGAAATGATATGTATGTACAGTATTCATTATAGAGTGCTATGTTTCCGTGCCATGTATGTACAAAATTCATTGTAGACTACTACGTAAAATAATCAAACTCTATTTTGTTATGATTGTTTCTGCTTAGTGTTTTTCTTAAATGAAAATTTATATATGTTTTTTTTACTTGTGTGAATGCATGCGTACATGTCTCCGTTATAGATTATTGTCCCATTTTTACTGAGCACGAAGAGCTCATCCTGATTCAAACCCCTCATTTCAAATCAAGAAAGACCAGCATCTAGTTCAGAATCAGTAGGAGATATAAAAGAGAGTCTTTTAGCTTTTGGTTTGAATTTGTATGGTTAATAGGAATGTAAATGAGTTTTTATTATTTGACCAATTTTATAATGTCTCATATATTTTAGATTTTAATATTTATTTCATTATAAGAGATGCGTAATAACGTGTAGTGTCATTGCATGTGATAACATTTTTGTTAGTTTTGCCAATAGGAAATGATGTGCAAACGTATTTGTTTCGTAAAATGGGATAGAGACATTATACTTGAATCATTTAAGAAAAAGTTGACATAGATGAGAAAATATTTTGGAGATGATGGATTTAATTGTAGAACAAGCAAGCATGGAAAGATAAACATAACTACGTAGATGGTGACGAATTTCGGCTCGTTTTATTCGTGTTAGATTTTATTCGAATTTGATTTCTTGAAAAGAAAACCGAAATTGATACTTCTCCTACTAATTTTAAATCATATTAGTAAAAATGTTTATTTAAAATAATAAAATTCATTTAAACATAACTATATCTTTACTCTTAGTACATATGAGTTATAATTTTAAAAATTAACTATATAACGTATAATTTATAGTTAATGAAAAGTAAGTAGTACATAATTTATAGTCAATAAATATTAAATTTTACTTTTATATGTAAAAATTTATTTAAAAATCATTAAAATTGATTTTATTTTTATATTTTAAAATTATATATATATATATATGCCATGTGGGATTTTTTTTTTTTGATATTATATATATATATATATATATATTTATTATTTCATATAAATCTCTTTGTTATTAGAACAAATTTCAACCAAATAAAGTAATATATTAATGTTAGTAATCACGTTAGTAATAATCTAAATTCCTAAAATAGTTTGCTACTTCCCCAAGATTATTCCATTATCGAAACTTAGGTTAAATAAAAAAATTTATATTTAAAATACTAAAACAATTACCAAATACAATACATTATTACATGTTAAGAAGAAAAAAAAATATACGTATACATGTATATATATGTGTATATATAGGCAGCAAAGTGGTGTAGAATCTCGTACAAATTACAAAATGGAAGAAGAAGAAGGTTGTGAAATTTTAAAAGGCGAAGTAGAGATTAAGAGTTCAGCTGAAGAATTCTTTGAATTTTATTGGAAACAAACTTACAAATTACCCAAAATTAACCCACAAAGAATTCGAAGTATTCAATTACTTGAAGGTCACTGGGGAAAACAGGGTGCTGTTCTTCTTTTTCGAACCATTCGACCCAGTAAGTTTCCAATTTAATTATAAATATATATATATATATATTATATGTACTGTATATAAAGATATATATATATATATTTATAAATTAAAATGTTTACCAAATTAATCTCTAAAATTTGATACTTTATTCCTTAATATTTTCATTAATTTATTTCAAACTTTTTATTTTTTTATATTATAATAAAAAGAAATTAAAATAGTTAGATCATGTATAAATATTTTTTGAAACAAATATAATAATATTATATTTATTTTTGTTATTATTAATTTAATTAATTAGTCAAAATTATTGTTTTTTTAATTATTTATTAAAACATACAAGGTTGACCTAACTATTTTTGCCTTTTTAGGATATTAAATATTTGAAAAAAAAATTAGAAAAGATCCAAAAAACTAAGTATATTATAACAAATGTCAAATTTCAAATACTAAATTTAATAATCTATTTTAAAATTAATTTATTCAAAAGAGAATATAAATATATATATAATTATTACAAAAATTAAAAAATGATTTTTACTAATTAATTAATAATATTATTAGATTAATTTTCTTCGTTATTAGTCAAAATTATTTTTGAGTTATTTTTTAAAGTATTTAAATATAATATAATAATGTCATTTCTTTTTTGTTTAAAAAAGAAATGTCTAGAAAATAATTGTAATAGATAAATATTATGAATCAAATTGTAAATAGTATCAAATTCCAAAGACTAATTTAATATTTTATTCTAAAATTAATTTATTTTTAAAAAAAAAATGATAAATAATTGTTTACTCGACTCATACGAATATTTTTAATTGGTGAAACAGATGGAGAACGTCGTTTTTCGAAACATGTTATAGAAGTGTTGAACTATAAAAAGAAGATAGGAGTTAATAATGTGATTGCTGGAAGTCTAAAAAATGAATTCAAGTATTTCAAGATTATTCAGAATGTTATTCCTAAATACAAAGAAAAAGGTAGCGTGGTGAAGCACATGATCAAATACGAGAAGTTGAATGAGAAAGTTACGGATCCAATTATAACACTGGAGGGTATACTTCAAACCGTAAAACGAGTTGATGAATATCTTATAAAGAACAAATGTTAATCCAATCTATAAATAAAAAGCTTCACACTTAATGTCGAGCAACCTTTGTAAATAAATAAATAAATGTAATTGTTCCTCAATTTCTCCTTGTACAAAATCAAGTGTAAGAGGTATACCTCTAAATTTATATTTATCTATCAATAAAATTAAGTAAGAAAGAAATTATTCCAACTGTTTCTATATATATATATATATATATATATTTACCCACATAATAATACAAATTATCTCTCTCTCTCTCTTAATATTTCAACCTAAGAATCACTAATCCAATAATTTTTCCATCTATATAAGCGGCTCTCAAAAATCGGGTTTAAACTTAAGTTATTATTTGTGTGTGATTTAAATGTTTATATGAAGTTTAGTATTCATACATACTTCAATTAAAATATTACTATCTTTATTACCCGAATTCTTGATATCTTCGTCAAAATCATATCACAATCACAAAATAATCTAAAGGTTCATAAAGTCTAAAATGTTTCACCAACCTAAAAATTACTAAATTGGTACGTGTTATGATATCATTTGTAAAACTATAAATCTATAACATGTTCGGTGTATTATTTAAAAGTGTTCAGTATTGGTGTTTCTGAGAAATTTAAGCCCTTAATATAGATGATGGTGGTATATAAATTCTCCCTATTAAATTAATTGCATCCTCGTAATTATGTACAAACATAACAATGACGAATTCTTCTTCTTCTTCTTTCCCTGTCGCGTCCCTTTTCCACTCTATCTCTCTCCCCAATATTGCTTCTTCTCGGTTGTCGGGTCCCTCTCTCTGTCTCTCATTTCTTTCACTCTCAGTGGCCTCTCTCCCTTCGCGATAACAATCCTTCATCCCGACATTCCACTATGTTGTCCCTCTTTCTCCTAGCTCCTCCCTTGTGGCCAGGGTTTAGGGATGCTACAATAACTGTAACAAACCCAACCCACCTGCTTCTTAGAAATAGGAAAAGCCAAAACAACGTCATTTTGAAAAACCCCAAAAACGACGTCGTTTTGATATGAATGAAGGAAGAATAGAAGCAAGTGAAACAATGTTTTTTTGAGAGCATCAAAACGATGACATTTTGGTGACATAAAAAAAAAATTAGGGCAACCAGAGGCGTGTACGTCTCTGGCCACTAAAGAAGAAGAGGAAGAGAAGGTGTGTACGCCTCTTCCCTCCACCAAAGAAATAAGAAGAAAGCCCGTATGGGGCTCTCCTCTCTTTGACTATAAAAATAGATAGAGAGCGAGCCATGGAGAGGAGAAAGAGAGCCGCATGTAGAGAGATAAAATAAATCAGAGAAGAAGACTAGCGTGCGGTGGAAAAGGTTATTTGGTGCGCGGAACTAGATGCTGGATCTGAGAGACCAGTCCATTTGCGCCAAAAATAGAAAGCTAGAAAGGGAATAGTGCAACTGCGTACAGTGGGAGAAAGAGACCCGTGCAGCGCCCAGGTGCGACTTCGCGATATGTGGTGCGTTCTCAGCCCATAAGATTCGTGCCGGATCTGGATGTGCGAGTGGTTTCGTGGCAATCTCCGGCCGATACACAGCAGTTTGTGACTGGTTCTGATGGCACGTGCCGGTTTCGTTGGCTACGCATGAGGTAGTAGGTGGCACTCCGGCGGCGGTGCGTGGTGAATCAGGAGCACACAGGTGGTGGCGCGTGGCGACTCTGGCGAGTGGGATCGTGTGCCCAAGGTAAAAATAGTTTTTTATTGGGTTCATTTCTAAAAATCTCTCATCATTTAATATGCGTGTTATATATTTGTGGACGAAAAAATTAACTAAGTGACAGTGAAGATATAGAGGAGAGCGTAGACTCGAACTAATAAAGATTCTGATATTTTTTCTGACTCGACTGTAGGTAAGGGATTGGGTTAGTCTCATTCAGAGGTCCTCATATTTTTATGAAACCTTATTTTTTGTTGAAATGAGTTGTTTACAGAATTTACAAACTGTTCACGTTTTCCACCACGAGTTCTGCAAATTCATCATATTCGCGTGTGTGCAATTGGCATATGATTGAAGACCTACATGATGTTGTGTATGACATATAATTCTGTATTCTTATTGTTACTTGTATGTATATACAAATTTTATGAATACTAGTTATCGAGTTATAGGTGTGTGTGATGCATATATATGTATAATTATAGGTTGTACAACGCGTATATGTATGAGTGAACAACTTGTATCTGTATGCTTATAGAATATATATATGTATTGTGTAAATATACAAGTATATTCATGTTGTATGTGTTGCGTGTTTATATATACTTAATTGAGTCGATAACTATACATATAAAGGGTATATATTGTACTTATTATGTAGGCTTATTGATATATAATATATATATATATATGATATATAAATAGGTGCATGTCTGAGTAGGTCATCTAGTGGCGAAGCTGATCAATAAAAGAATAACATAAAAATCTTTAAAAGACGAAAAAATTCATTTAACTAGTATCACAAAGGTGTGTGTGTGTGTGTGTGTGTAAGCCTTTTGGTATGTGACTGTGGTGAACTCTAACCGTGGATACGACTTTAGTCAGACATGGCGAAGCGATAAAAATTGTGAACTGAATATTGTGTACTGCAAACTGTAAACTGTGAACTGAACTATAACGTATTCACGTGGTAGAGGGGATTCTTACTGCTCTCGTTAATATTGGTGGAAACAGCATCATGCGATGAAACTATTTTTAATAAGATATAAACTGATAGGAAGGAATATAAAGTCATGGGTAAAGTTTACGATATTGAAATACTGAACTAATATCTACTGAATTGCTTATTGCTTAAATTATGATATTGAACACTGAATTATATTATTTATGGAATTGTTATGCCCTAAGCTATGATAATGAAATAAGAAATTCTGAATGTTTACTAATAAACTGATTTAGAAGATTTGGTGATTGAGTGTGTGCATGTCTTTGTTATGGGCACTTCCTCTTTTCCTTACTAAGTAAGTAAAACTCACCCCAATTCACACCCCCCAATGCATATTAGTTTAGATCAAAAGCGAGTTCAAGGTCGAAGGAAAACTTTAAAGAACTTTTAGTGACAGTAAGAGTCTGTTTTGTAAAATCAGTTTAATTATATTATAGCAATGTAATGTAAAAAAATTTGTAAGTCTCGCGACTTATAATTCTATACATGGATTATTGAATATTAAGTTTTCGCTTAGTTCTATGTAAATTTATCGGGTTATGTGTGAGGAATAACGCTCATTTCTTAATAGAAAAAGTGGGTCGTTACAATAACCATACAGATAATGACGAATTCTTTGCCTATTTTATTCATGTAATATTTTAATTGAGTTCGATCTCATGAAAGGAAAACCGAAATTGATATCTCTCCCACTAATTGTGACATCATATCATTCAATTTAATTAGTATGAAGTATAAATATTTGTTATTTAAATATTGTCTATATATATAAATTATTATTTCATATAAATCCCTTTAATAAAAATATTCATTTAGATTAAATATTTATTGTTATTAGAACATTTAAACCAAATTAAGTAATATATTAATCTTATTAATCAAGTTAGTAATAATCCACATTCGTAAATAATTTTGCTACTTCCCAAAAAAATATATTCTATAATTGAAACTTAAAGTTAAACAAAAATTTACATTTAAAATTTTAAAATAATTACCAAATAAATTAATAAAAACATTAATTTATCACTAATCACCATCAATAATTGAATCAGCCCACGTGACTACATATTAAGAAGAACGTATATACATATATATATGTATATATATGTGTATATATAGGCAGCAAAGTGGTGTAGAATCTCGTACAAATTACAAAATGGAAGAAGAAGAAGGTGGTGAAATTTTAAAAGGCGAAGTAAAGATTAAGAGTTCAGGTGAAGAATTCTTTGAATTTTTCTGGAAACAAACTTACAAATTACCCAAAATTAACCCACAAAGAATTCGAAGTATTCAATTACTTGAAGGTCACTGGGGAAAACAGGGTGCTGTTCTTCTTTTTCGAACCATTCGACCCAGTAAGTTTCCAATTTAATTATAAATATATATATGTATATATATTATATTATATACGTTTATTTCATGAGAAAAGAATATGTAACTCAATCATTTATAACTTTCATATTTATATTTATTTAAACGAAAAAATATTAGATTAAATTGTAACAAGTATCGAATTTTAATAATTTATTTTAAAATTAATTTACTCAAAAGATAATATAAATATACATAATGGTTTAGTCTATTGTTATGAATATTTTGAATTTGTGAAATAGGCGGAGAGCTTCGTAGTTCAAGACGAGTTATAGAAGTGTTAAACTATAAGAAGAAGATAGCAGTTGTGAACGCGGTTGCAGGAAATCTACTAAACGAATACAAGTACTTAAAGATTATTCAACACGACGTTCCTAAAAACGAAGTGAAATATATGATCGAGTTCGAGAAGTTGAATGATGAAGTTCCAGATCCAATTATACTAATGGAAGGTATAATTGAAACCACAAAACTGGTTGATGAATATCTTATGAAGAACAAATGTGAATCCACAATCTATAAATAAAAGGCTTGGGACTTAATGTTGAGTAATGTTTGTAAATAAATAAATGTAATTGTTGCTCAATACTATTGTAAGACTCTCCTTGTACCAAGTCAAAGTGTAAGAGGTATACCTCCAAATTTATAGTTATCTCTCACTAAAATTAATTATGAAATCAATTATGTTTACTGTTCTTATATATATATATATATATATATTAAATTATAATACTCGAGATGAAATTTAGCCAGGGAACAATTTTGGTGTCTTAATAAATAAATAAATAAATAATTTTTAATTTAATTTTGTTAAATTATTGAAGAAAATAGGTTGGGGATGTATTCGAAAATAATTTTGGAAAAAATAGGTGAAACTTTGAGTTCAGAGAGTGTTTTTGAAAGAAAAATTAGAAACATAAAGTCAAAATGTAAAAAAAAAAAATTTGGCTACGTAGGACAGCCCAGTCAGCAGCCCCGAAGAACTGGAGCACGCCGCATGGAAAGACATGCTGATGTCGGCGCCACACAGGAGGCCACGTGGCGATCTGCGTGTCCAGTAATCGGACGATCAAGGATCGATCCTGCGCGCGTGGACGACTCAAATTCGTTCCCTCCTTAGTTACGATTAGATGGACAAGATCAATCGCGATGAACAGTATTCAAATCAATGCGGGATAGGTATAAATACTTTGCGTCGTATGGGAACCTAAACCCTAGCCGCCGCCCCCCGCGAGAGAAGAAGAACCAGACGTCAGATAAGAAGGCCGACCGCCGCCGCCGACCGCCACCACCGGCTACCAAAAAAGATAAAAATTTTCTCTACCCACTTAGAATTCGATTTCGAGCATCCCTGTAACGAATCGGAGCAACAGGAACGACGAGTGAACTGGAAACTATGGGCAAAGTCCAGCAACGTTGCTGCGGCCAAAATCTAAAAATTCCTCTGATGAACCCTTTCTCGCTTTCCGTTTCACGTAATTTTTCGATCATTGTGTTCACCATCCTTTTTTGTGCAAGTTAGTCAAAGAAAGAATCAGAGTTGCGAAGGAGGACAAATGGAGCCGCCGCACCCGATGACCCCCCTGCTGGTAGATTCGACTTTTTTGTGATTTTTCAATCAACTGAGACCCCATAACATATTTTTTCGTAGGGATACATGTAAAATCGGCAAAAATCGGCTAAAACTAGTCAGGCTGAGGTGAACCGCCACCATGGACAACTGAGCCAATGTCGGGGTACGGCAGCAATGCCATGTCGGAACTCCAAAATTGGCCGAAAAAAATTTTGGATATCGATTTTAGATTTTTAAGATATTTTTAGGTATGTGATGAGTGTTTTGGATTCCATAAAAAAATTTAAGAAACTCGGTACCCGTTAAGAGACATAGTAGACAACGCAACATCTCGAACCACCGATCCGGGTAAGAATCCCTCACCCCATTCTTCGTTATGGTAAATTGAGGCTTAACAATGTATGATTTTGTGCTTCTATGAAAAAAATAAAAAATCCTAAAAATAATTACAAATCACTAGTGGAGACAGAATCGGTTAGTTCACGATTATCCTGATTTCCTGTTTATTTTTCTGTACTACCCTACTTGTTTGTTATTATATGGTGAATGTTCTTAATTTATAATTTCTATGGTCTTCACGAATTATTTGGCTTATTCGGTTATCTGGTTACTCGATCTATTGTTATGATAACTATATCGTCTGTATAAATATCATCTAATTAATCTATAAATATAATATGAGATATTGATATGCATTTGTTGATTGCTTTGTTGATGAAAATCTTTATGTGAAAGACTTACGAGGTACTCAAAAAAAGGGCAGACAGGCTCGGTACATAAGGAACCCTATCATGAACGTTATCTCAATTGAACAGGATTAGGAAGTCTCTTACTGAAAAGATTTTGGAGATATGATTCACTCTCATACCGGATGGAGTATCAAGACGATGAAATATTTGGCGTCCATTATTAGACGGGGTATGAAAATAACCGATTAATTGTAAAATTTTGATATTGGGTTCATGAGTAGGGAGACATCCATATGGACCTCCAGGGGTACCAGTAAGCAGGTAAGAAATGAAAGTTATCATCTATTATTCTCTTATGCATGAAAATAAAAAGTGATATGGATATGGTGTAACAGCCCCGGTAATTCATAATGGAATTTGTATTATAAATATCAAATGCGGAAGCGAAGTCAAAATTTGAATAACATCCCTTACACTAAAACCAAAACGTGCTCACAAAATATAAAAGATTAAACTACCTAAAGGAGAAACTTGAAAGTAAAAACTACGAATGTGACTATGGAGTCCTTAGGCGTCCCCTTCGTCGTCCTCCTGCGGAAGCGGCTCGGGAACGATGTCCTCTTGATCTGAAATGATTAAATAAGGAATGAGCTACACTAGTTCAGTAAAGACATCACGATATCTCACCGTCACGGAGGTAAAGGTGGGTAGAAAACACAAAAAGACCAATGGAGCATAATTTATAACAAATCCTTTTATCGAAAATAAAACCTTTACCATTTACTTACCTCGGTGAAATTCATAAAACAATATACGAAAGCAATAACATCATCATCATTATGAAAACATATATATGAACTGTATAACATAATACCCATCACACTCTTCGTAATTCAATAGTTTCACAACATATTTTCCTAATTCACCAGCCCACTAGTATCCATGGGGATCCATAGGGGTCCCGCTACCCGTTAATCCTTAACACTTGAGATCATATTCCAGGACCGTCCCTATACCCCGTTCGGTATGGGCGCCAAACCATAGACCTCATTACCCCGTCCGGTATGAGGCTGAAACGGACCGTCCCCATACCCCGTCCGGTATGAAGGTGAAACGGGCCGTCCCCATACCCCGTCCGGTATGGGCGCCAAAACACATAAGATCTTCATACCCCGTTCGGTATGGGAGACCACAATCCCGGTAGGGTTCCCTACGGACCCGGTCCGTCCACCATCTCCCAGGATATCTAGTCAGGCAGAACACATTATACAATTTCCATTCACATAATCTTTCATTCGCCTTTTTCCTCAGTCAGCATTTTCAATCACATACAAACAAGCTAAACGATAATTTATGCCAAACAGACAACATATAGTATCAACACCCCAGTCATTCAATCCATAATCAATAAAACAGTACAATATGCACACGAAACTATAAAATGAAAACATCGAACCTCATGTTGCATTGAAGACTGTAAAACAGGCCAAATAACAGTTAACCGACAAATACACTAGACTCGGGCTCCATTAGCGACCTTAAGCAATTTCACACATTCGTTGATTCATGAAATACCGTTTTATCATTTATTGAACTTTAAAACCATGATAGGAAATAGGGTGAGGGGTCCTTACTCGTTTCGGGGTCCGAACACGGCTTCACAGTGCGCCTACAGGCTGTCCCTAATTTTCCCTGAATTTTCCTCGGGGAACTAAAACGCACTACTGGTACCTGCACGTGTTCCAAAAAAATCCCAAATTAGGCCCAGGGCCCCTTTCGGCCCGAATCGCAACTCTGGCACGGCGACTCCGCCGTGCTCCGGCGACGGCGCTGCCACTGGCGGCGGCGATTCGCCTCGGGTTGGCTGTTTTCGGCCGTTTCCGGCCGAATTCGGCCACACTCGAATCGGTCCCTGCGAGAAAACAACCCTAGGGCCCTCGGGGGGCCAAAAAATCACGGAAAAACGGAGCTTACTGGCGGCGGCGCTCTCGGGTGCGGCGGCTCTCCAGCGAGGTTCGTGTTTTGGTGATTCGGCTCCGGTCAACCTGTAGAGAAAAGAGTGGTGATCACGGTGATATAAAATCTGCATCAAACGGAGGCCGGGAAGGGCCTCATCGGAGGCAAAAACCGAGAAGGGCGCGGCGGCGCCGCTGGGCTTCGGCCGTGCATTCCGGCCGTTTGGCCGGGATTTTGGCTCTGATTTGGCCACAGGAGGAATCAGCGTGGAAAAACGAGTTGGGGGTACGAAATTTACCTCGATCGGCGGTCGGAAGTTCCTCCGGTGCGGCGGCAGGCGGCTAGGGTTTGTGGTCTGGTGTGGGGGTTCTATTTATAACCCCTTGCCTTTTGATCTCAGCCGTCCATTTTGTTTTAATTTGGGCCGTCCGTTTTTGATTAAATCTGGGCCGTCCGTGCATTTAAATCTGGACCGTCCGATCACACGCTTGATCTGGGCCGTCTGATCGCGCCCACGCGGATCGCCAACGTGGCCCTTTTTGGAACGACGTGGTTTTGCCACGTGGCAGGTCCCGGTTGGCCGGGACTGCTGACCGGGCCTGCTGACGTGGCTGCCGATGTGGCTTTTTTTTTCTCGGTCCGGGCGCTACATATGGATCTTTATAGATTGTTTTTGAAAAATTCATTACGGTAAGTACCAAACAAACGTCTTTGAGTTAAATATATTTAATTAAAGTAAGGGTTTCATTAGTTATTTTTCTGATTTTTACCAATATTTAGTTTTTCGTATTTGTTATTAGTGTGATATTCTTACTAGGTTAGTATAGCTCACTTTTTCATTAACTATTTTATATCAAGAATACCAAGATCCAGATCCCGATCAGTAAGAGGGCTGTGAATAGTTCACCACTAGGACTCCCTTCAAGTGCTAGTGAATGTTGTCATAAAATACTTATTTATTTGTTCTTCTTTTTATTTCTTTAATTACCGTTTGTTTTTTAGAAAAGACATTTTCGTAACCCTATTGGGCATTCTAAATTATTGTGTAAGAAATGTAAACTCTAATTCTATTAATCGCTTCCGCATTTAAATTATAAATTCATTTCTTTTAAGGTTCCGAACCTTTATATAAATAATAAAAATTATATATTCAATGATAAAAATAAATCCAAGTTTACAACACATATTATCTTTATTTAATTATAAAAATAGTAGGTTTGTTTGTTTGTTTCAATCTAGTTTTGAATACTATTTTTTGAATGAATCAATTTCATAAAAGGTTGAGGTATGGGGACACATATATTAACTTAAATATTATGGCCCTCATCTAGATTGAGCGGTGAGAACGATAGAGGGTTATGGCACTCTTGTAGGTTAAGGTATGGGGACGACCGATGTTTATGACGCTCATCTTGGTTGAGGGGGTGAAGAAGGTTGATAATTTATTATGAAAGTATTTCAAATATCTACATGTAGAGGGATCATAAATGATACGGGTATGATGAGTATTGCACAATGAGATATAAAGATGTATGATTTTAATTCCTTAAGCAAAAGGGAGTGATTGATTGATATGTCTGTGGTACTCGGATATGGAATTATTATGATTCGATAATATATTACCATTAAGAATAAAAATTGTATTAAATATGAATTTTGATGCAATTTGATGATATTCATGGGTAGAATGAACTTAAACGAGAGAATCATGTATTTAGCTTAAAAATAAACCAAGTGTACTTTTGTATCTCATACAAATACACATAAAATTTATATCTCGTACAATTAATTTATAACTATATAATATAATTACATAAAGATAGCTTCAAATTTTTGAAATACGACTCTATATTTTACTTTGATATTTTATATTTAAACAATCGAATCACTAATAATCTTTAAACTTCTATACAAAGTCATTTCATATATGTTTACCGACTTTTAAAATCTTAAACTTGAATTATAAATTATTAGTGGTATGTGATTTCAGTTATTTCGATACGAGAATTGAGTTATCATAATTTACACTGTTCAAATCGTAAGTATACTCATTAAAGTCACATACTATAGTAATAAATTACAATCTAAATGCCTCACACGGTATAAAATTACATGTACCTTAATATTACTTGTAACACCTTATATTTAAGTGTCATTCATTTATCTAAACCACTAATATGTAAATATTAAAACTTGAGGTATTAGTAGTATGATTTAAACACTTAATATAAAATTCAATAATTATATATATTTTTAACGTGTGACTGATATATTACAAAAATCAATTATATATATAAGTTAATGAATTTATAATTAATAGAAAGGAAAAAAAAAATTAGGATTGTGGTTGAGATTTTCAAGAATGCATGATTTACTTTTATGATAATATTGTTTATATATATTTTAATTAAAAATATTAAGTATTAATAAAGTAAAAGTATATACATATATTATTATAATATAATTGTTATATTAAGTTTGAGGCATATTTATTAATATAATATGCAACACTTGATAAAAACTAAATGATTTAGTATTTTATTTGTTTAAATAAAATTATTTCATATAATTATTATTTATAATATTGATTAAGATAATAATTATAATTCTGGTTTTCCAAATCCACGTTGATTTTGTGGTACACACGGGAGTATACGGTAGGACCTTGCGCAGGGGATAGTTTCGTCGCTATCGGGTCGGGTCACGGGTGGTAAAAATTTGAAACTCCCCCCGATTTCTCCCACCAAAATTTGACCGCCAGTTTTATTTTCCTGTAAATTTGAAAACACTCGCCTCTTTAAAAACCCTTTCTCCAACTTCTCCCCTTTCCCTTCAATTTCTCTCCGATTCAGTTTTCCACCCTCACAGGTTTCTCTCCGTCTCTTTCCTTTTTCTCCTTCGTTGTACATTATCTTCAACTTCTACGGCTTCTTTCCCTTTAATTCGGTTTTGGTATTTCCTCTTTTCGTTTTGTTTTTTCAAAATTGTTTTCCTCCCGTGGATTTTGTGACAGATCTGGATAATTTTCGTTTCAGCTGTTCGTTCGATTCGGCTGTTTGCTCTTCTTTTTGCATGTTATAATAATTTCCGGCTCTGATGTTTAATTTCTGGTTGATGTACAGAAAAGGAAAGTGAGAAGCAGCAGGTGGAAAAATGGCTGGGAAAGGTGGAAAGGGGCTTTTGGCGGCAAAGACTACTGCAGCAAACAAGGATAAGGACAAAGACAAGGATAAGAAGCGGCCGATTTCTCGCTCATCTCGTGCTGGTATCCAGGTAAATTAGGAAATGCTTCTTTATCTTTTGGTCTCTTAGGTTTATCCCTTCTTGTTGCTTTTCGTAACTGTTTTTGCTTCAGTCGTTGAGATCTGGCTGCAGCTTCCGAGCTGTACATTACTCGATCTGATTATCTGATTAAATCAGTTTGTTCTTATTGATTATCGACCAAATTGTAAAGATTATAATTATCCACGGTGATTTTCGCCTGTTTGAATTCAGTTCCCGGTCGGTCGAATTCATCGGCATCTCAAAGCAAGAGCTTCTGCAAACGGGAGGGTTGGAGCCACGGCTGCTGTTTACTTGGCTTCAATCCTCGAGTACCTGACTGCAGAAGTTCTGGAGCTTGCAGGCAATGCAAGCAAAGATCTGAAAGTGAAGAGAATCACTCCGAGGCATTTGCAGCTGGCCATTAGAGGAGATGAAGAACTTGACACACTCATCAAGGGTACAATTGCTGGAGGTGGTGTGATCCCTCACATCCACAAATCTCTCATCAACAAAACCACCAAAGACTAAGTTAGCTTTCTTAACTGATTATATTTATGCAGTGGCTGTGGTTGAATTTATGTTAGGTTCGTGTCTGTTTAGGCTTGTGGGTATTTGTATATGGGTTTAACTTCGTAGGCTTGGTTTCCTGTGAACCACCGTATGTTGGATAGTTTTAACTCTGTCAGTGCTATTTATTGTTATTATTCAAAACTGTTTAGTATGATATCATCTCTGCAACTCGTCACTTGCCATGGTTAGGATCAAACTTTTTTCTTCTGCTCTAATGGGAATTTTGGCTAGCCCTGATGTTTATGTATTTGCTTGGGATTTTCTCTACCTGATTTTATTCATATGATAAGAGAAGAGAACCTGACATTGGAAATAGAGCTGTTTGTTTTGTAAGTTTGTTTTTTTTAATGATTTCCCAGTGGGGCTTGTAAGTTTTGAACCTACGCCCTCATGATAATATTTAAAATGGAGTTGTTTGTAAGAACATTACATTAAAATTAACCTAATTATACACATATTAGTTTATAATACATTTATAAATTAATAAATTTGATATATTATTAATAAAATCTTTTAATTAAAAAATAAAAATTTTAGTTATTAGATTATCATGTTGTTGGTAACATCTTAAAAATTTTCTGACTTAATTATCATTTTATTTTGTGTTTTCCATTATTATATAATCTATGTTATATATATAATATATATATATATATTAGAATGAAATTCATGTACATTTTAAAATGAAAGCTAAAACTTTTCTTGTAATATAATATTGAAATTTTGTGTCACGTGTAAGATTGATTGGAATTGACTTAGTGATGGGATCTAATCTCACAAATTGATATTATTTAATTAGGGAAAAAAAGGAAAAAGCAATTGATTGCAAATAAAATAATGCATGTAATTTTTTTTTTTGGTTTTTAAATGGAGGAAACAGCAAGAAGCTCTACACACCGTCGTGAGTGACTCTGATGTGATTCTCGAGGAAAAATTAAAGGTGCAAGTGGAAGTTTATTATACCATACATAATGTTTCCTTACAGTTGTTTTGGATGAGTTAATGATAAATTAGAGACATGATTAAATATCAAGTATGGTTTTCAATGGTCTACTTATGAAAATATAATTCAAATTTAAGTTTAATAATACCCTTTTTTTTTAATGATTGCTAAAACAATCTTACCCATTATAAATGTAAAGATTCCTGATTATAATTGTATTTCAATTAAAATATTGATAAATTAAGTCTAAAATTTAATTAAATCAAGTATTATAAATTTATTACTATTAATTAAATTTGTAATATTTAAATAAATAATAAAATATTTATTATTAAATCACTATATTGTTAATTAAAAAACCAATATTTTTCAGCACGCAGACATCTCTCAATATTAATTGTAAAAAAGGCAACTTGAGGCCATATTATTTTAGTTAATGGTAATTAAAAATTGAAAGAAATTTACGATTTTACCCTCCCATGTATTCTCTAAGGTTTCTTTTGGATAAAGCTTTTTGATAATTACCACTCAGATGTAAATACCGAGTATCAGCTGCTATTTACACCAGTTTTTAGACTTACCAATAACTTTAATACCTTATTTTAAACAAATTGATTATCATTTTTTACTAATATGTAATTTATTTACCCTAATACAAAATCAAACATATATTTTACATAAGCGAGTTTGTTAGTTCACGTGAATTTTTACCAAGAGAAATACTAAAAATAGAAACGCAACATTTATATGTCTAGACATATTTATATAATTTACCAAAAAATAAGAACAAAAACTACACATATATATATATATATGTATATGTATATCTGTATGTGTTCTCATAGATTCCTTTTGGAGGTTATAGTATTCTCAGATATATTACATACACACAACACATAATACCAACAAAAAGCATCTCCGAGCTCATGAGAGACTCTCTTTGTCTTAACTGGTGCTAAAGATTCCTCGTAATAATACTCTTTGATATCATCGTCTCCATGCACTCTTAGTTGTTATATTCTATTTCTACTTGTCCCTGTTATACTCTATGCATATTGCTAATTTCGATTATTACCATTCAAATCAAACCGCCAAATCTCCCTTCTCTCACGTCTGGATCAGATATGGAAGCCAAGCTATCCATGCAGGGTATAAGTCCTCTTCCAGCTCTATACGGCAGGCGGCGTATACTCAAACCAAAATGCTCTCCCATTTTTGCCGTTCTTACAAGGCCGGCAGACAAAGTTGCAGAAGCCATAGACAACAGGAATGCAAAGCCTGCAGATTTGAAGACCAGGTCATTAGCGCAACGGACGAGTGTTTATCATGATAACTGGTTTGATCTAATGGCTATTAATCATCTGTCCAAGAGTATTCAAGATTCCACAGGTTCTTATCAGCCACCTCTCTAGTTCTTCTTCTTTCTTTTTCGTTAGTCTTTTTTTTTCCTGTACTATTTTTTATATTCAAAAAGAGAAGAAGAGACCCCAAGACGGGTCAATAAATGGGAAAGATCACCTACTAAAGGAGATGTTAAGATGTGCAGGACTGAGGAGCCTAAAAAGGGGGTATGATAGCTTGGTGGAGGCAGCTGCAATGGTGTCAAGAAATTTCAATCCAAATCAACAACGTGAAGTCGTCGTTCATGCCCTTGAGAGAGCTTTCCCAAGACTGATTCTTTCCATGGCAAGTTGTTAATTTTCACTATTTGTTTAATCTCTTTCACTTCTTAGGATCAAACACAGAAAAACCATGCATACATACATACATATGTAGGAAACAACTGAATGCATGAATTCCATTTCCATTTGTTATATTCACAAGGCTTATTTAATAGCAGAGGTCAACATTTCTGTATATTAATGGAGAAAAATCTCTGGTTAGTCCACCTAAAATGGTGCCATCTACATAGGGTCATAAGCTTCCATTGAAAACAGTAGCCTAATGACAACAACACCATCCTCACCATGACAATTCCTTTGAAATAAATGGGCAAGTTGTTTGTTGCTGCAAGTGCTAGTAAAATAGAGGATCTAACAATTAACTCAACCTTTGTCTGTGCTTCTTAAATAATTCTCTTGCCTAATAATTTTTTCTTAATGTTGGTATTTTGGTGATCACGAGCAGGTAAGAATGTTGCTACCACAATCTAAATTAGGAAGAGAATATTGTGCAGCCTTCACCACTGTATTTTTTGCTTGGCTAGTAGGGCCTTGTGAGGTAAGATGAGTATGTTGATTACCTGGTTTGTCTAATAATATCTTCTTTAATATATTTGCAAATTTGTAATTTAATATCTTGATTTAACAATTATAACGAACATTACTTCACCCACAAAGTATTGGGGATACTGTAGTTATCCTCCTATTAGTTACAAATGAAGAAAAAGCACAGTAAGATATCAAACATCAGACACAATCCCTGATAAAGCAATACCATGCTGTATGGAATAATCGATTAATTTCGTTATGAATAGGAATATCAGATTATCTAGCGATTAGGTAGTTAGGGGAAACAAAAAAACCAATGTAAAGCAAGATTAATATAAAATACCTGCAAATAGGCTTAACTGACATTAAAATGAATGCATTGCTGATTAAGTCTTTCTCTGTTCTTCTCGACGTAGTTCCTCCCTCTTCACCCTTGAGTTCTTAGCCCCAACCTTAAACCCCTTTCATCCCCTGCCTATTCAATCTTTCCTGATTTCTCATACAACATCCCAATGAGGAGACATGGATAGATACAATTTAACAAGGATAGCAGGATACAGTGAGAGACATTATTTAGTGTGCAGAATTCCAACATCATAACACTCATGTTTACATATTTTCTCAAATCAGGATTTTTTTATGCATAGTACAGGATTCACCACCTATAATTGTCAATCTTGGAATTTTTTAAAGTTCAGTACATATGCTTAATATAACAAACTCACACCAAATCATCCTTGAAAGGCGATGCATCCCTCCCCTCCTTGAAAAGCAAGTTTTCTTACTAGAGGAATTATGCATGGGAAAGCTCTCATTTGTCAAGTAAATTACTCAGAATATTTCTTTGGCCACTAATCAACTATATTAATAAGGTAACAGCCAACCTAACCACTATGGAGTGGTATGATTTGTTGAAGCTACTTTCAACTCTTTGAGAGCAACGTATCTAAATGCGTAATAGTGCACTCCAGTTATTTCAAGTAAATTGTAAATGATCTCAACCGGAGTGATCTCAGGTGAGGGAATCGGAGCTCGATGGAAGAATGGAAAAGAATGTAGTGCACATAAAGAAATGCAGGTAACTTTAACATTTTCTTTAAATTTATCCCTACATTGCTAACTCAAAAATAGGGTCCCACTCACCAACTTATGAAATAACCTACTTCAATGATTGTGCTGCTGCTGGACTCTCTTCTTTCTATTGCTTTGTTATCATGACACTCATCATTATCATCAGAATAACCATAATCCCAAAATCATCATTAACATTCCTCTCATCTTAGATCAGCCTTATATCATTCTCTTATATTCTCACTCTAATTTTGCAGGTTTCTAGAGCAGACCAACTGTGTAGGAATGTGCACCAATTTGTGCAAGATACCATCACAAGCCTTCATTAAGGACTCACTGGGTATGCCAGTAAATATGGTCCCTGGTAAGTACACAGAAACCATTAATTGACCATGGTTCAAGTGTGAGAATTCTTCCACACCTTTTGGCATCAATTTGTATTGTTGGTTCTTCAAAATAAATGAAGAAAACCTAAATCTTACACGGCACAAATAGGTTACGATCATATATAGTTAAATCTATTTATACACGAGAAGAATCATGCCTAAAAAAGTTAAACTCGCATAACCTGTTCCTTGGAATAATTTAAACTAGTTTGACAGTGTGAAAATGTTAAATTTGAAATAAGCATACAATAAATAATGACTTATTAAACAAATATAATAAGGTGATATGATCATGATGATGGTGATGACATTAATATTTATTAATTAATTTTTTGTTTATCTTTGTTCAATGATGCATCTTTTAAATTACATCTTCTGTTTATATAGTTTGGAGTAACTTACCTTTTATATGTGATGTTTGTATACTTTAGTATTTTATAATCATAATGTTTTTTGTACTCTTTTAATTGTTTAATAAATAAATAAACCAAACATTTAAACTATAGTGTATTTTTAGTAAATACACATTAACTATTTTATAAAGGGGTTAAATGTATCAAATTGGATTTGAGTTCATTTACTTATTAATCTAGCTTATTAGAAAATAAGTCAAAAAAGGTTTAAATAACTTAATCCATTTAATGAAGATCTGGTTTGAATTTGTAAATGATGCCATGATTTTTAAACAGGGTGAGTTAGGATTGTGGGTATAACAATTAATATGTTCTGTTGACATGACCTTTTTAACCATGAATAACATTTCCTCAAAAAAAAAACAAAAAAAGAAGAGATGAATAACATGAATTGGCAACCTATTGTTAGTCCTGTCTACTTATGGTGGAAACATTCCTATGGCAAAAAATGACATTTTTCTAGAACACAATTTTTGTTATTTTAAGAAGATCCACAAGGTACAACGACAATAGAATGAACTAGTATCAAGTTGTCCCTACAAAGAAAAAATAATCCAAATTTTCTCTTAAAGGAAATATTATGAAAAAATAATTACAAGGACAGAAGAGAAGGAAACAGAATCATTCTCCATTGAATAATAGTACCTGCACTAGAATGTGGAGGCCATGCTCATCATGTCAACAAGGGCCCCATGTATAACCATTAAGGGAACAAAGCTACATATAAGAAACAAACTGAACATATATCTGAAATAACAATATGAGTAATACCTATATTCCTGCCTGTAAATATACAGATTGATCCCAAGTGCCATATAGCCCCCATGTAGTTGAAAGACACTGAATTCTTCTGCTCTCATGAAGCCAGTCATTCTTCCAAAAAGAGCCTATGTATAATAACACTACAAACATAAAACTCCATCACTAGAGCATCCAGATGACTGATTAGATTTCTATATGATAATCATTTATTGAGAATCCCAAAGTTTTGTTATTTGCATATACCAAAAGTCTATAATTAGTTGAATAGCTGCAATATAACTGCAACTAGAGTTGTTTAATAGACATTGATGATGATCATAATATTTGTTGCAGACTTTGATGATATGAGTTGCGAGATGATATTCGGTCTAGAGCCTCCAGCACCAACTGATGATCCTGCATTCAAGCAACCATGCTACGAATTATGTAAATAAAATAAAAACCTTTTCATTGCATCTGCACATTCATAGCTCATGGTCCATCTCCTCAGTTTATCATTACATGCATAAAGGATAGAATGCTATGCTAGAAAATCCTATATGACCAGTAGTCATCCCCTGAATTGGCGACAAGGGGAGGAGGTGCTGGGTTTTCAAAATTTGCCTCAGCCCACAGACTTTTGAAAGATGAAAATTATTACCAAATGTGAAAATTACGAGTTCTGCTTATAAGCTTGTGGTCATTGTTCATGCAGGCAAAGCAAAGCAAAAGCATAGTACCAGGTGCCCCAATTAATACAGAGGAACAGAGGAGCCTTTGTTTTTCGGATAAGATTCTTCTTTTGTAGTACACCATTTTCAGATGTATCTTCTTCACTATTTATATGAAAAATTGGTACAGCTCTGCCACCTAAATTCAAAGATGACACAGTTGCAATGCTTCAAAAAATAATTTCAACTATATCAAGCATCTATAATCTACAAGGAAACCACAAACTCTGTAGTCAGGACAATAAACAGCTGAGTGAAGAATATTCTTACCCAAACTTGAGCAATAACAAGCACAAGTTCTTACAAGTAGTGGTGAATAGGTAATTATTGATTATGCACCTACTTTTTCCTCTCCAAAGAATTCTATTGCTGCCCGTTTGGTTCACCTCCTATTTAATTCCTAACTAATTCTTACTTCCAATTTTCATATTAGCCTCATATACATAATTATTATAGGATCTTGTCTCTAAATTACACTTCTCCCAAAGAATCTAAGTGGAGGCAGTGGTATCCTAATCATGCATATCATGACTGATGAAACTCAAAACTAGGAATTAGCAAGGAATAAGGAAAATTAACCAAATGGTTCCTTATAATTAATTTCTGAAATTTGATAAACGAGGAACTTTGGTTCTCGGAATTTCAAACTCTAACATGCAGGAAAACAACAAATCTGTGTCTCATCCCATGCTAACATGAGCAAATACACGCAAGCTACCATACAAAAAGTATCCCAGAGAAAACACTGTCATGATATTTTATAAACATAATAGTAAGTACTAATTAGATCACAAGATGAGTTTATTGCCTCTAACTTTATCAAATGGTGTTGTTGTATCCAAGTCTCTCACATGATAGAATGATCTCATCTCACCAAATGAGATGAATGATGCATCCAAATCACAGATAGAGTGTGACATAGAATTTGTAGATCACAGATAAAACTGGTCAACTGTGAGCAACGAAAAAGAGAATACAGGAATATTCAAATAAAACAATATTTGAATTTTAGAAAAATATGAAGATTCTTAAAAATAATTGCAATAATTAGGGGTGAAAGATTTGAATGAGCTCGGCCCTTTCAGGAAGGAATTGACTACCAAGAGATCTATAATAAGTAAGTGTTTATTAATTAGCCATTGAAAGCAAAAAAAAAAAAAGAGAAGAAGAAACTTATTGATATTAGACAGATCCTCACAGGGAAATTCATTTTATTTTTCACCTCACATGGAAATGTTCTAATGATAATTCTAAGAGCAGATCAGTAATTTAGAGGCCTTGTTGAATTTTTGTTGAGGCTCAGGCTAGGAATTAATATTCATGTTTGCTTTAGAGTAATGGCAAAGCCAATTAGCTTACAAGCAGAAAGTATTTAGTGAAGACCAGCTGTAGGGTTTAAGGGCAGCAACGGTGGACCATGAGTGTTCGCCACACTTTATTGTTATAGGTTACAAAGCTATGATTCTTCTCATGTCATTTCTGTCTAAGTGGAGAGGAGTGAGCTGACCCACTTTCAACCATTAAAAAATTCGGCTGATAGTGGAGGCTCCTCATTATAATGTTTTGAAGTTCTTTTCGTATTCAAATAGGGGACAGTATAGTAAGTGGGAGAAAAAGCTGCACTGGAGCATAGCAAGAAGTTATTCATGCTATGAAGATCCTATCTGGGCAGACAGTGTAAAATATGGAAGGAAAATGTCAAGTTTATAAAGACAGGAGAGCAGGAACACCTAGATGACAGAATGTTTGAGTAAGAAGAAATCTGTTTAGACACTGATAAGATGAGAACATACAAAATAAATGAAAACAAAATGCAATCCTTTGTAGGAAGCACTACAAGCAAGTAGTAGCAGCACTAAAAAGCTATTAACAGATAGTCATACACGTGCATTCTCGTGTTCATACCAGGTAAGGTCTTGATTACTAATCTCAATGCCGACTTCAGGGTGATCATTATGGCGCTACATTATTAGCAGTATTTAAATACATCCAAGAATGAGATAGAAGACAAAGAATGAGACTGCACTTGACTAATATTAATAAAGTAAATAGTATTGAGAGCCACTCAACGAGATAATACATAGCAAAGAGACAAACATAGTATGTTGGTTTCCCTTCTTGGCCCATAAAATAGTCAGTTTGAACGGAGTGCATTACATTACAGCTGTAAGTACTCTCAAAAATCAAATTATAAATGACATTTTGCCTGTATTCTAATAAATTTGCAAATATCGGAAATTTTCAGGTTACAGATATCAGTACCACCACGCAAGTTGAAAACAATTAATATAAATTGAGTAGAGATTGTTTGAAATAGACGACCAACTAATGCGTGAACCTCGAGAAGCAAGAACCCTAAGAGAGAATGTAGCTCGAGTTACTCAACAATCCAAAAAATTTTCAGCACCATTGAATACGAGCGAGAATAAAAGACAACTTTCCGATTAAAAATATCTCCAATTCTAAGTTCATAACTTATAGTTGATCATTCTACTCTATTTCTGGAGTTGCTAGTCCCCTAGCCAGTGAAGTATTTTCAACGAAAACCTAAACAGACACAAGAAGCAAAAGACGGAATCTCAAATTTTCAAGACAAAAATAAATATCGGTTTCCAGAGAAGTATTCAATATGTTAATTGAGTACCAGCAACATATGAAGCAGAGATCGCAACAACAGAGAGGATAACAAAGCCCATTCCAATAAGATGTAAGCGAAATCAGAGGAGGAGGAGGAGAAGAGATAAACACTCTTACCTCCTGGATTGCAGGAAGAGAAGACGAATAGGAAACAAGAAGCACAACGCAAAGCCCAAACCGTGAGAATGTTTCGAGAGCAGTAGACAAGTTTCGATCCACAATCACCGACAACAAGACACTCATTGTCCGCCATTGGAAGGCACCGAAGGCGAGGAGCTTGGAGTGTGGCCTGCAAAAGCTTTGGGCCCGCTGGTCCACGCAACCGATGATTTAACAGCAGTAACTGGGCTTGGCTGGCTTGCTCTCAGCTAAGTGGATCGTGGATGAACCTGCAGCTGAAATTTTTCGAGAACCATAACTAAATAAATAAATTTAGGAAGATGGAATTATATTTTATATAGAAATATATTTGATCATCTTAGAAGATTCTGGAAAAATAATTGGTTTTTGTAATCAAAACTCTTCTAATTAATTATTATATTTTTCCAATTTTAAATGCTTGTAGATTTTACATTTTCAATTTCTTTCATAAATAAATTAAATATGCATATGGGTTACTGGACATGCCAGTTTTATGTATCTCATTTGACATCTTCGTATCCGAGAATCAACAAATTCAACTCCGCATTGTTCACAAAATTTCGGGTCTTTTTTTTCATCTCCGATCACTCGATAATTTTCACAAGCGCAGATTCCACTCTTTATAGGTTCAAAAATTCTTTCAGAAAATAATCCATCTTTTTTCGGTTTATTGGTTTTGTAACGAAAAGTATAAGGTTTTGTTGCCTGTCCAACTATCTCTCCATTAGGTAAGATTCTATTGGCCCAAGCACTTATTTATTGAGGAGAAACTAATCCAATTCGGAGTTGTTGATGTTTATACCGATCGATCATAGAAGAAAAATTCTAATTCATTCCGATTAAACTTCCTTCCTATTAATCTGGAAGTTCTTATCAGATACAAGGAAATGATTCAGTTCCAGAGCTAAAGATCATAGTTATCGAATGAGTAATCAAAAGGATTCTGAAGCATTTTCGAGTTTAGGTATTGTTCCCTCAATGATCGTAGTACTTGTTCATACTTTTACAGAATCATTACTGTCTGTAAACAATATACATACATACATACCTACATGCATGCATACATTCATACATACATACATACATACATATATATATAGGAGCATGGGCATGTGGCAATGGCAGTCAATCTGCTAATGCAAAACTTTGGATAAGCTTTCTTTGTTGTGCCCTCTTCATGTGACAAGAAGGCCCTATGTCCTCCCCCACCATCCCCGCCCCCTCCTCTTGCTTAAAAACCTTTGGGAATTTGTATTTTTTGAAATATGTATTTTCAAAAATACTTTAAATATAATTTCAATTTAAATTATCAACTTTATGACAAAAATATTTTGTGATACACCCCAAAATTTCTTAAAATATAAGTTAAATATCACTTTTTTAGCACCTCATTTAGGAAAACTCCATTTTATAGTCTAATACTAAGGAATTTGATCGTACTCCATTATTTGGTCGAGCTCTCAGAGTCAAAATAGATCGTTTTATTTTATCGTGCACTACTCTAAACCTTAAACTCTAAAAGCTTACCCGAGTCAATTTTTAATTTAGTTTAGTTCGAATTTGAAAAATGAGCTCATTGGTTCTTGTCACATGCTATTGAAATGGCTTCTGTCATGGCAGGCAAATAATTAAGAAGCCCTCTCCATTCATGATGTTTGATGTTGGTAGAGGATGAACCAATCAAAGAAACAAATAGGACCCAACCATGTGGATGTATGGGCCATCAAGCCCTATTATGTAAAAAAGTACAATGAAAATTGACCCACTCGGAGGCCCACTTCTAACTTTCTCTTTATCTCCTTTACCTAGAATTTGGTAGGGAAATGAAAACCCAACTAGTATTTTTCGTTTGAGATATTTTTTAGGACAGTGACAAATGGCGAATAGCATGGTCTCGCATGAGAATGTAGCGATAATCACATTCACTAGTTGCTCTTGAATTTTATGCAAGAGAAAAATCAAGATACTTACAATACTGGGGAAAGAAGAAATTAGTTTTTTGTTATATGACATATAAAAATATAAGAAGTAAAGAAGAGGCTTCTTAAAAGTGTTGAATTTGGTCCACAAATGTAAATAGTGTAACTACTACTTTTGTACTTACTGAGAGAGGACATGCTACTCTTTTTTATATGTATTGCGTAAATTAATTTTTTTTTTTAGTAATTGGGTTTGGGTTTTAGGTTTGAAGGGTATTTTTTTTGTGAGGTAATTATTGGGGTGGTGCAGAATTTACAGAGGAGGGTTTGATGATCGAAGTTGTGTTATAAATGAAGCAAAAAAAAGAGTAGTAATGGGGAGAGAAGAAAATGAGTTGAAAAACAGAGACGAATCCGAAGTAAAAGATGTGGGAAATTTTCAACAACTCAGTATCAGATTCAAATCAAGATTACTGTGTTGTACTACTCTGAGTAATTTATATACTGTCAGATTATAATGATATAATTATCCTGACACTTGATCATTAGAGCTTCATAAAAGAGGGAGGAGGAGGAGGAGGAGGGGGGAGGGGGAGGATACAGAGTCAACACAAGTCATTTAGTGCTACTACTACTGTTACTTCTAGTCTGGCTACCCTACCACCTGCATTTTGATTATTGAATTAACAATTGATAGCTATTAATAAACAAAAAACCAAAAATAGGACCACTTTATACCGTACACTTCATTTGGAGTTTTCTCTACATAATATATTTATATATATATATATGTGTGTGTGTGTGTGTAACTAGTTGGTATTTATATATATGTGTAAAAACCAAAAATACCCAGTAGGGGGATATTTTTTAATTATGTGGTTATCCCAACTTTTTTTCCTTTTTACATATTTGCAGCAAGTGATGATTGTTAGATTCTAGGTAATTCAACACTTAGAACATTTCCCAGATTTCTTCGAGTAGGGGGGGGGGTTCGTCTGGTCAAAATAAGAATAAAATAAAGAAGAAAACAGAAAGCAAAGGAGCCAAAGAAAGAAAGCGCGCCAGAAGGTGAATTTCGAAACTGGCTACCTTTCAATTTTCAGAAGACTAATTTCCTCCGGGAGACAGAGATTTTATTAAATCTGGCGGCATACACTGCGAGATCTCCGATGGTTTCGCCGATCAAGTCTTTAAAAATTAATCGTTCGAGGTCGAGGACAGCTTCCGACATCTCGATAGGGCAATCTCCCCACCCGTTGATTCCATCCCCTGCGAGGTCCTTCTTTAGCACACCACATATGACTTCGAACAAGTCATCGCTGGTTTCTCTCTCTCGGATCCTTCGATATTCGCACCAAATTTGCTGTAATGCTGCCTTTCCTGTTGCTAAACTCATCTCCGACACTGCCTTCCATGGCGGCAATTGTCTCTTTCGATTAAGGATTTCGCTTATAGTATCGAAAACAAGTCGTCTCTGCAAACTTGACACCTTGGATGTATCTTTTCCTTTCAAATATTGCTGCTTCTCTAGTAATAGGAATATATCTGAGTCTTCTGGTAGGTAGTTGCAAGCCTTCAGCACGTCAGAGATGTAGATGAAATCACAATCGTCTGATTTGGACTCGGCCGATGACATTGCTGAACTCCATATCTCATCTTCCGATTCAATTGGTTGCTCTAAGAATTATTCAGAAATTAACGGCATCAGTCACTCAAATTAATTGACTTACATAATCATGTTTTAGAGGTTAATTCAGTGTTAAAATGAAGATAATAAACGGAAGATCCGTATGAAGTACGAGTAGTGAAAAGAACAAGTAACAAGAAAATCCTTGACATGGTAACAGAAAAAGGGAAAGTAAAAAACCAGAGAATGGCAAACTCAGCCTTCCTCATGGTAGGGCAGGAGAAACGGACATCTGTCAGTTGGGTGGATGGGGGAAACGGACACCTGTCAGTTGAAGTTCAGCGAGGGATATTCCATTCCCCTCTCAAACCCTATAGGCAAGGCAGTACGGTTTTCTAGGGAACGTTCGTCACCACTTTTCAAAAAAAAGAAAAGAGGTTTTCAGTCACTTTCCTATTTAGAACCTATTAAATGACTGGAGCTCTAGTTTCAGCAGGTACTATTTTGGACCCTTCACCAATACGACGTCGTCATCAAACATCCGACGATGACCAAAACCCACGTGAATGTACCATACGGCTCACGTTGATTCCTCGCTTTTCTTTTTACCTTCTTTGGTCAAAAATAGCCAGAAAAAAACTAAAGCATCTTTCATTTACCTTTGAAATCAATGCTGCGTTTCATAACCGGCGAAGGAGACGACTCCTCCTTGTAAAACGACCAGTCAAGCACTGAGACTGGACTTGGCTGTAACTCGGTTGAAGTTATCTCTGCTATGCTGTGCAGCAGTTTATCGCACCTCTCTAGTAGATTCCTACCTTCTTTGTATTCCTCCATCTTTGTTTTCTGCAACTCATTAATCAACATGATTAACTGAATTTAGGTCGTTAAATAATTTGCATTGTTATTAATTGATGATTAAGCAAAAGTACAGTCTGGAATTGAGAGTACCTCTGTATCTGTTTGAGAAGATGTGCTTATACTGCTTTCGGAAATCATGGATACCTCATCTTCCGCTGGTGTCACCACTTTCTCCTCCTTGCGGTAAATCTCACCTGTTGGTTTCTTGTTCCTCGGCGAACGGTTTGGTACCTGATCTGTTCCGGTTCTCCTCATGCCTACCTTAGGAGACTGTACCGGAGATATCCTCCTTTGCTCTGTTGACTCATTTGTTCTCCTTTGTGTTTCAACGTTAAATGACCTCCTACGGGGACTCTTCACGCTGCTCTCACTCGTCGTTGGGGAAATCGAATTCCTTCCCCTGTTTGGGCTCTGATTCTTCCTGTCAATATGCTGCCGTTCCCGCCTTGGGCTCATAGCGGGCGACGCTTGTCCGGTAAGGTTTGCATTCCGGCGAATTCCGTTTCTGTGCGAATCGTTGCCGAATCTCCCTGTCCTGTTCGCATAAACCGGCGAAACCGCTGGTCTCATGACGACGATTGGAGATTCCTCGTGCCAAAAACTTTGATTGTAGGCGACGTTCCTGCCGTTGACATGGCTTGCAGACTTCTTAGAATGCAGCAGTCCTTTGAGTTGCAGCGCCTCAAGGATTTGCTTGAGAGTCTCAAGATCCTTAGATGGCTCGTCGATTCCTCTCATCCTGAGCCTCTTTTCGATCTCACCATATAAGGATACTGCTTGTTTGGGCTCGGGAAAGAAATCGGCGGAATCGAAGAAATTCTTCCGCTGCACAATGCCTCTGTGCGGTACTTTAGCAGGCTCAGCTCTGGCACTACGTAAAACAAAATCCCTTGGATCTACTGCTCCTCCGACGCCACTTCTATTATAAACTCGAGCTGCGGTATTATTGTTGAGTTCCTTATCTTTAAACATGCTGCTCGCAATGTTGCATTGACGATTCAGTTGTTGCTGCTGCAGTGACTGTTGCGCTTGAAAACTAATGCCGTCAATGAATCGGTACTGATCTCTGGATGCTCTCGACTCAGACGCAGATCTCCGGAGCTCCGCTTTCTTGGCCGGTTCGGGATCTGAACTCGGCAAAGACTCGAGTCCCATGAGCCGCGCGATAACGCTCGTTGATCGGCGTTGTTTTTCCATGTTATCTGCTCCGTCTTCAGTGCTCTCACATTGGTTGGCCGATAAAAACGCCGCGCTGGTTCGGATCTCTCTAGGCTTGAGACTTCCCTTGGCATCGACAATGGCCCTGCTATCGAGTGAGAGCCTCGGAGCTTCCTTGGAGAACTTCCACGACGACCGCGATCCTTCCTTGTAGTCGAAAATCGGGATAGGGAGTAGTTGTTTCGCCTGATTGTCCGCCGGACTTAAAACGTCCGGCGCCGGATATCGGAGTTCAGGCAACTGAGATGTCTTCAAGCGGTCGGGGGAAGGCGTCGATCTACTCTGCTGCTGCCTTTCCGAATCTTTACACATTGCCGGAGGACTATTATCTTTCTCTAATTCCGGTGACGATTCTACGACCTAAGAGTTCCAATCGTCAGCAAAAGAAAAAATCCAAACAACACAGATAATATACCATACGAACAAAATACTTTCAAATATTCCTCAACGCACCAAACAGAGCAATGAGAGACTTACAGGACTAGGAGGGAGGCGTTTGGTGGCGTAGAGGCGCTTTCCGGTTAGAATCTGGTGGCGATCAAATATATGAAGGAAACCGGCCATGCAACCCATCTGTTTTCCTATCTCCTTCTCCAGATTCTGGTCTTGCATTATACCAGTCGTCATTTTCCCGGAAAACCTCTTACCTCTCCTTCAACTCTCTTTCTCTGTTTCTTCCCTTTATCAAGGATCTCCGTCTCACTCTCTCTGTTTCTCTTACATGCTAATTCTCTCAACTCTGCATTTCTCCATGTTTCTCTCTCTATGTGATTGCGCCTTTATCGACATCTCCCGCTTTTCTGGTCTTTTAAAGGGTTTGGGAAGTTGAGGCAGAGAGCAGTGGGGTCAGAGCTGCAAAGACGATACTACCCTGTACTTTTTTGAAAATGGCAAATAAGTCCATAGATTTTGGGCCTCAAACCGTAGACGGCAATTTCCAATTACAATTAAATATTTAAATAGATAAGCATATAATATAATAAATATTTTTAATATATTTTTCGTACATTCATTAATAAAATTTTTTAAAAAAATTAAATATTCAGACCCAATTTAACATATAAAATTGGAGGGGACCATAATTTACATATCCTCGTTTCAAAGGTTTTTTATTTTTTATTTTTCGGCACATTATAAAAAATATATATTTTAAAACACATAAATTTTTAATTTTTTTTTAAATAAATAAATAACATAACATATCATACCCAAAACTAAGCGTCATTTAAAAGATATCTTCGTCGATCCAACTCTCTGATTTCTAAAAGATAGATAAAATTTTATATTAGTAATAGGAATAAAATTTTATAAAATATTTAGTATTTTTTAAAATAAAATAAATTTTATTAAAATTATAATTATATAAATTTAATTTTAAAAAAATTAAGTTTCAAAATTATTAATTAATTAATTATCGTTTATAAATTTTTAAGCTAAAACTAATAATAACCTAAAAAAATCAAGAATAAACATAACACTTGGAACCAAATAGTTCGAAGACATTCAAAAGCGAATAAGATTTGCCAAAACTATAAGAAATTAACTTTCTTTCAAGTTTCTAATTTTTATATTGTTTTTGTATATATACATATCAAAAGTAGCTAATAATCATTGAAGTAAGTATGCATGGTATAAACATTTAAGTGACCCAAGTGTCGAATCTTGCACCCGGCCATAACATTTAATTTAATATAACTTGAAATTTTTTTTTATTAGTGTGTTGGTGAAACTGTAGTAACTAAATTAGATTAATTCGCAGTGAACAGTGAACAGTTTTTAGATGAAAAAAATATAATGTAACAATTAAGTTTTCATAAATTTAAGTAATCATAAAACTTTTTGTAATTAAAAAATATAAAAATTTTGTGTAACCAATTCTTATTATATTGATAACCTCAAACCGTGTCTTGTGAACTTGCTTCAAAGCACCAAAAGAAAAATATCATTTTAAAAATTTTCTCTCGATTTTTTTTTTTAATTTATACATCCAATTGGTTAGAGTATATATAGATAAAATATAATACAAATTTTTAATAAAAATAAATACAAACACACGATTTAACTAAAAGTTATATAATAGTTATACAATGTCATTTATTAAACATCATTAAACATTCAGTAGTAAAAAAAAAAAATCTAAACTGAATCTTATGCTTTCGTGCTCAACCACAGGTTTAATACGAGAAAGATATTTTCAAAAAAAATATTAAAACGAATTAGTAACATACAAAAACAACATAAAAATAAATATAGACTCATAAATTTAAGTTGAAACGCGAGTAGATTATTGCAATGAAACCTGAAACAAACTTGAAGCTCTAAAAATAATAAGTGTGCCCGAACACAGCTAGAAAATTTAGAACTGAATGTAAAATCAGGATCTCGATGTTAAATTTGAATATTTGAAAAGAAAACTATGTTTTAAGGGGTATTGATTAATAGTAAACAGATTTGAGATAGTGAACAAGAATATCAGTAAAAATATGATGTAACAGCCCCGGAAATTTAAAATGAAATGTATATTAAAAATATCAAATGCGGAAGCGAAGTCAAAATTCGAATAACATCCCTTACACTAAAACCAAAAACGTGCTCACAAAATATAAAAGATCAAACTACCTAAAGGAGAAACTTGAAAGTAAAAGCTACGAATATGACTATGGAGTCTTTAGGCGTCCCCTTCGTCGTCCTCTTGCGGAACCGGCTCGGGAACGATGTCCTCTTGATCTGAAATGATTAAATAAGGAATGAGCTACACTAGCCAGTAAAGACATCACGATATCTTACCGTCACGGAGGTAAAGGTGGGTAGAAAATACAAAAAGACCAATGGAGCATAATTTACAACAAATTCTTTTATCAATAATAAATCCTTCACCATCCACTTACCTCGATGGAATCCATAAAACAGTGTACGAAAGCAATAACATTATCATCATCATGAAATCATATATGAACTGTATAACATAATACTTATCAAGCCTTTTGTAATTCAATCGTTACACAACATATTTTTTTCATCTTTTACCAGCCCACTAGTATCCATGGGGATCCATAGGGGTCCCGCTACCCGTTAACTCTTAACACTTGAAATCATATTCCAGGGCCGTCCCCATACCCCGTCTGGTATGGGCGCCAAAACTATAAACCTCATTACCCCATCCGGTATGAGGGTGAAACGGGTCGTCCCCATACCCCGTCCGATATGGGCGCCAAAACACATAAGATCTCTATACTCCGTCCGGTATGGGAGACCATAATCCCGGTAGGGTTCCCTACGGACCCGGTCCGTCCACTATCTCCCAGGATATCTAGTCAGGCTGACCACATTATAACAATTACCCATTTACATAATCTTCATTCTCTTTTCCCTCAGTCAGCATCATCAATCCACATACAAACAAGCAAAACAGTAATTTATGCCAAACAGACAAACATACAGCATCAATATCCCAGTCATTCAATCCATAATCGGTAAAACAGTAGAATATGCACACGAAACTATAAAATAAAAACATCAAACCTCATACTGCTTTTAAACTGTAAAACATGGCAAATAACAATTAACCGACAACCACACTAGACTCGGGCTCCATTAGCGACCTTAAGCAATTTCATACATTCGTTGATTCATGAAATACCGTTTTATCATTTATTGAACTTTAATACCGTGATAGGAAATAGGGTGAGGGGTCCTTACTCGTTTCGTGGTCCGAACACGGCTTCACAGTGCGCCTACAGGCTGTCCCTAATTTTCCCTGAATTTTTCCTGGGGAACTGAAACGCACTACTAGTACCTGCACGTGTTCCAAAAAATCCCAAATTAGGCCCAAGGCCCCTTTTTGGCCAATATCGCAATTCTGGCACGGCGGCGATTCGCCTCGGTTTGGCCGTTTTCGGCCGTTTCCGGCCGAATTCGGCTACACTTGTATCGATCCTTGCGATTAAACAACTCTAGGGCCCTCGGGGGGCCAAAAATTTACGGAAAACCGAAGCTTACCGGCGGCAGTGCTCTCGGGTGCGGCGGCTCTTCGGTGAAGTTCGTGTTTTGGTGATTCGGCTCCGATCAACCTGTAGAGAAAAGAATGGTGATTACAGTGATATAAAAATTGCATTAAACGGAGGCCGGAAAGGGTCTCATCGGAGGCAAAAACTGAGGAGGGGCGCGGCGGCGCCGCTGGGTTTCGGCAGTGTTTTCCGGCCGTTTGGCCGGGATTTTGGCTTCGATTTGGCCACATGAGAAATCAGCGTGGAAAAACGAGTCGGGGGTACGAAATTTACCTCGTCGGAAATCTCTCCGGTGCGGCGGTGGGTGGCGGCGGCTGGCTTCTGGTTCGTCTTCTCCGGCGAGGGCAGGCAGCTAGGGTTTTGTGGTCTGGTGTGGGGGTCCTATTTATACCCTTTTGCCTTTTGATCTCAGCCGTCCATTTTGATTTAATCTGGGCCGTCCGTTTTTGATTGAATCTGGGCCGTCCGTGCGATTGTATCTGGGCCGTCCGATCGCACGCTTGATCTGGGCCGTCCGATCGCGCATACGCCGATCGCCAATGTGGTCCGTCCCGGATCGACGTGGTCTTGCCACGTGGCAGGTCCCGGTTGGCCGGGACTGCTGACTGGGTCTGCTGACGTGGCCTCTCCCTTTTTTTTTTTTTTTTTTTTTCTTCTTCAATTTCCCGGGCGCTACATATGACCTAGGTCTAAAATGTAAACAATTAAATAAAGCAATTATGGAAATCAAAATTTCAAACTAGCTTAAATCATATACTTAAATATTAATATAATCATTTTATTTATCATCTAACATTCAATTTAATAAGTGCAAACTTACATAGTAGTAAATGGTCAAAGTTGTATAATTCATCATTATTATATATATCGATTACATTAGCAAGTATGATTTTGCATTACACTCGTAAAAAGTTAAAGTATTCATCTCTAAAACTATTTAAGTAATTCGCAATTGACGAACAATTCAAATTCATCTATTTCATTATCACATGTCACATGACTTGTTATAAATTGATGGCATTCCATTAACTAACATTGTTTTAATAATTTACCTAGTATAAATTATCGTTACCTTATCTTCATTTCCTTTTGTCTTTTTCTCGTTTACCTTTTTTATTTCGAGTCATTACCTTTTCCTCTTCATTTCAATATGTCTTGCTCACTCTCTTTGCTTCACTCTTCACCTTCATTGATTTTATAATCGAACTACTAGTCAAAACTTTCTTTATTCAATCTTTAAGATTAAAAAATTTGGTATAGTCTATTACGTATCTATTACAAGGTTATTTTTTTTTAAAAAATTATTAATTTATATATTTTTTAACAAAAAAATTATAGTATAAATATATATCACTTGAGGTAAATATGACCTTAAAAAAATTATTTTAATAGTTAAAATTAATACATCTTATTTGAATATCACGAGTTCAAATTTTATTTAAAAAGTATAATTAATTACTCTGTGAGTATATAAGTCGATAGTGTTAATTTATAAATAATTTATTTAATTCATTTGAATTTTTATATTAAGTGGGTACTAAATTTTAATGAAATTATTATTATTTTTTTATAAAAAAAATTATTTAATGATTAAATTTTTGTAATTAAATACTTAAAATATGTTAAAAATTTTAAATAAATTTTAAAGAAAAGAAATAATCAATGGGCGGACTCTCACAGAGACCTACATATGGATGACAGCTTCCGCGGGCGATGCTCTCCCGCAACGTGTCAGGCACCCACTTCCTCGCTTTCGTGAGTTTATTTCAATAATCTCCACCTTTTTTTTCCTATTTTGCCCCTAAAACATGATTAATTACTACTAATCCATAATTAATTAATATTAAACAAAGATTTTATTTGAAAAAAATAACAAAACCGATGGTGGCTGACAGCAGAAAAAATTTGACCGTTATAGATAAAGCAACTACTAATAATTTATTTACCAGCTTTTTTCTTTTTACCATTTATAATTATAATTTACCTTTACAGAGCATAAAAATAATTACCCCTGACGTGGATTTACCTTACGAGGTAAAATTAACTAGTAATTAATACGCCAGGGAAATCTCGATCTGAGAATAACGGACGGTCAAGATTCACTTGGCTTCTTTAATCAAATGAGAAAAAAGTCAACCGCTGTGCAATCTAACGGTCGGATCAAAATTGGTTCAATGGAGAAAATGCCCAACTGGGTTAGTAATAATAATTCACCTCTTATTCAAAAGTTGGTCTCTCTATATATATATATACACACATATACATACATACATAACTTTATATATAGATATAGTGGTCAGCCGTACATTCTTTCATCTATATAGTTTTGAGCTACTTATGATTCATTTAATGTTATGTTGGGTTACTGACCATTACTTGCACCTTCGGATGTTTATAGTGTGCAAATTATTTATATACTATGTCATAGTAAAATATATAACTTACTTTACATGGCTATACGTATACGTTTGTTTGGGTATGTCTAAATGTTAAATAAATGAAGATTATACTTTGATCACATGTTCTTTTAGTAGTAAACAATATGTATATATATTTTTTGGTGTCATGCAGGGAAAACGTACATATATATATATGTATGCATGTATGTATGTATATGTGTATGTATGAGCATGTTGAGGGTGACGAACGTGAATGGTTGGAATTGAAAGCTTTCTTAAAATGAGAGGACACTAAACCACTGTCACGGGAAAGTGCTCACATTTTGGTCTTACTCCGTGACCCCATTAAAAATCATAAGCAAATTCACATACATATATATATATGTATATATATATGTGATATAATTATTTTGTTAAAAAAATAAAAAACTAATCCAATATTTTCCCAGTTATATTAAATTAAAAATTACCCATTTGTTTGCGATAATTATTAGTTTAAATTTAAATTTTATGAAGTATTTTCACAAATGAATAAATATATTGTATATAACTTTACGGACAAAAATACCCTTGAAATTTTGTGTTATTTACAAAAATACCCTCGTAAAAGTATTATTATTGTACTTTTAATTATTAAAAAAAACACAAAACCGAACCGGGCGGTTCAGAGAAAACCAGACCGGGAGACAGGATGAAGCGGGTGTCACGTGGCAAAGTTATGGTGGTACAGGTGGCGACAGAACAGCTTTCAGTTTTGGGAAGAATCAAAACCGTCCTGTACCGAGTTGATCTGCCACGTCAGCCTCAGACAATTTTGTTGACTTCAACTTCCTTACCTCGCCCTTTGACCAGTGGGTCTATGTTGGATTAAATTAGATTTAAAATTTTGATGATTAAGAAAATATTTAATGGTAATTAAATTCGTAATTAGCTCTAATCTTATGATGTTAACAAAATAAAAATGATAATTAAGATTATAATCCAAGACGCCGTTGACCCATTAAATCAAATAGTCTTGCCGGTTCTTAGGTGCTTTGGTCTTTTCTTAAACATGACAACGAGTTCATGACATACACATAATTCAACTAGTAAAACTATATATATATATATATATATATACACGCACACCTATATGTATACAATAGCAAAAGGTCATATATAAAATCAATTTTCCTATATAAAATAATGTATCATAAGAATGATCTATACATACTACTACAAATAAAAGGCATTACTTACATTTCCTTTTTCATTTCACTATAATTTATAAGTAAAAGATATAAGCATATATTATACGAATTAATTATAAACTATAAATTCAATTAGTAAATAGAATTAACCGAACTTAACTCAGTAATTATTTATATTTTTATTTAAATCATATTTCGTATATATGCGACCAATATCTTAACAAGTGAAGATATAATTTATCTTAAAAGACTCAGAGTATTTATTCAAATTAGTCCATATATTTTTTTTAAAAAATTTTGAGTTAATTTATGTTTCGTAATTAATTTAGAGTGTTGCATGTTAAATTTATTGGCACGTGAAAGTTATTTATTAGTTCGAGTTTTAGTTGAATGTTATATTAAATGTCACGTAATAGTTAGCATAACATTTATTTTAATTTGGACCAGTTACGTAAAGAAAAAAAACAAATATCCCTAATTAGGCCTTCTTATTTTTTCTTCTTCTTCTTCTTCTTCCTCCTCCTCATCCTCATCCTCTTTCCCCATTTCCCTAAGCACATAGCATCTCTTAGTTCACCGTAAAGGAGCAAATCTATGGTGGATGGTATAAAATATGAAAAGAGTCTTTCAATCTATCTGCAACAGTCTTTATTCCTTAAAAAAGAGTTTAGTTATGACTGAATATTTGCCGTAATTTTTTTTTTGAAATTTTCACTGAATGACTCAGTTATTTTATTTCTTGTGAATGTAGACTGATTAACATAAACTTTCCAAATTTTTTATTCGTGATGATTTGCTTGTTTGTATATTATGTTTGTCTACAAATTTTTCTTTCTTCAAGTTATCTGTAATAACATCAAAAAAGTCTTCAACCTGTGTCCTTATTATTATTATTTTTAAATTTCTCAAAAAAATTAACAACGTTAGAGAAAGAATGAAGGGTCTACAACTACAGGGTGAAGATTTGCATGCAGAGGGAAGGATCGAGCCAAATCCATATGATCATGTATTTGGCGGTGATATAGACACTGATCAAGAGTGAGAGGTTGGGCATGGCTTCCTTATGAAAACATCAATTTTGATTTGGGTATAGACGGTATCTCTTTATTCTTTGTGATATTGACCACATTTCTGATCCCTATTTGCATTTCAGTGGGTTGGTCATAAGGACCGACAAGAAGAAGACTTGTTCAATATCGATGGTGCATCCATTTTTTTATGGTGAGTTACCATCTCTCTCTTATTTTTCTTGCATATTATCTTATTCGTATTCTTCTTCAACTCCAACACCCATCAAGTCTTTAGATTCGTCATCGTCATCGTTAACCAGTGCTCAGTTTTGGGGAGAGTGGAGGAGGACGAGGAACAAAAAAAAGGATAAGAAGAAGGCTGCTTAATTAGGAATTTTTTTTTTGTTTTGACCGATTCAGACCAATCTAAATTAAAAAAATATCGCATTAGATATTATATGTCATTTGACATTATATTTAACTAATTACGTGTATCTATAAAAACATTTCGTGTGTCAATATTTAACACATAACAACTTATTTTAATGATATTAACTTTTTAAAAGTACACATAACCTCGAAAATTAAGTTATAGATGATATCATTTTTCTTTTAATGTATTATCTCGAAAAGATAATCGTACCAATTAAAATTAAACGGGATAGATTCTCATATAAATAAGAGAAATATTGTCACTATTATATGTATATGTATATATATATATATCAAATGTTTTGTGCTTCGATTTATGAATCCAAGTAACGGCTAACTTGCTCCAATAAGTAAAAGTTGAACTGAATAGCATCGGAGATATGTTTGCTTAAGGTTTCAGCATACTTAATTAATATAATACAGTACGTAAGTATATGCTCTGTCATGTACTTACATGAATATATATATATATATACACACATATGGGTTAATTATTTTTGTGCATCTTGAAGTTGTAAATGTAAGCATGACAATCGATGAATATATATATATATATACATACATATATTATGTGTGTAAATTTATCTTTTGTATATACATATATATCTGTCTATATACATGTATATATGTATGTATAGATATATGTATGGATTATCTTGTGAATGAAAAAGCATTAAATTATATATATACTGTGTGTGACAAGATAATAGATAAATATAGTAGTGGTATATCGTAAATATAAATATAAATATAAGTACTTGAGGGAAATAAGGAGAAAGATGGGGGGTTATTTTGCAAATATTAAAAAATTTGGAGTAAGTAAGTCAGGCCGCCCATGTGGATTTTTTCTGGGGGGATAAAATTCCCAATCTGCTTTCTGCTTCCTCCATGTGACCCTATTTCTCCCCCCTACGACACTTACATATGCATGTAGTATACCTATATATCCTACACCTATATATCTACATTACATTATATATATATATATATATACATACATATATACATGCATTATTAATTCATATTTCTTCAATATATATATATATATATATTCGTATTGGTTATATAGCATTTGGTTTATCTTATAGGGCTAGCATCCCTTTCATGTGTCATGTCAATCCCATTTTAAAAATCACATATACTTATATATATATATATATATACAGGTCTCATATTAAAAAGCAATATATATATATATATTTAAAAGTATGCATGATTCATCTCTCTCTCTCTCTCTCTCTTCATTTAACCCCACATGCATTTTCAGATCTCCATTCCACCATCTTCTTTTCTTTTACTTTTCACTTATTTTCTTTATTTTTAATTTTAATTTTAAGTGATTTGATCATTCAATCTCATTTTCACTTCAGAGGACTCTTATATATGTATATATATATATATGTGTGTGTGTGTGTGTGTATATATGTAAATCAAATATGGGAGTGTGGAACTCCCACGTTCTCTCACCGACCCTCCTTTTTTCTGCACACATTCTTCTGTGCTCTGCACAGAAAGTGTTTAAATTGAGAGGTTAAACAATTATTAACAGCATTACCTTTTCTTTACTGCTACTGGGCTTATAAATATATATATATATATATAAGTAATTATATATATATATACACATTGTTTTTCTTAATAATTAAGAAAGTGCTCTAAGATTGTGGTTACCAAGAACAATAAAGCTATATAATATATATATATATGTTCAAACTTAATTGTCCATATAGGAATGAACCTGCAGGAACATGTATGTATGTATGTATATATTATAATACAGAAATATAATATATATATATATATGTGCATATGTGTGTGTAAGTCTAAGAAATGAATTGATTGGGCTAAATAGATTTTGGGAATGCTGAATCAATGATGAAGAAATGGGATTCTGATTCCTACATGGGGGTTAGTAGTATGGTATAGTTGGACCACTTTGGAGACTGCACACTACTCTATATCTCATCCACATGGACATCATTTATATATATACATATACATATACATATACATATACATATACATATACATATCTTTGTATAAATTTGTACAAAACAATGGGTGACAGTCAGCTCATTTTTACACTTCAAAATTTTGCCGCTTCTCTTTCAATTCTTCTGTCTACAATTATCAGAAAACTATATTATAATCTGGTTTTTTGTTATATAATATTTGTGGAATATGTATGTATGTATGTATGTATGTATGTATGTATGTATATACATATATATAGGATTTCAAAGTGACATTTTCTTAAAACAGAAGTAGAGCAATTTCCCTCCCAAGTTTTTCTTTTGACCCAGAAAAAAAAATTTGACATTATATGACCTGCCTACTATATACATAATATATATGTATGTATATATATATATGAAAATATCATATACACTATTCGTTGGTAGTTATTTGCATATTCATTAACCATGAATTAACATACTTTTGTTTTGTTTTTGCAAATTCTTCATCAACATTCAAGAAACTCAAATGCTTTGCCCTTTAGAATATACATACTATATATATATATACACACACATGTATACATATATATATATATATATGTAATACTGCGTACTTATCTAATTATAATAATCATATATATTCAAACAAGATGCATGTTAAATTAAAAAAGAATTGTCAGAGAGAAAGAATTAATACCTGCTGTATAACTGGATTAGTCCTAAATAAATACTCAATTACAGCCTCATATCAGTTGGGTTTATAGACCTACATATATATATATATATGTGTGTGTATACATATAGTTGAAGATTATATATATGTGTGTGTACATATATATATATATATAGCTAAAACAAGAGTCAAATGTTCTGATTGTAATTAGAGTAAACATTGGATGAAATTGCACATGACTTGATTGAGTAGATATACAGTGTATCAGCATGTTTTTTTCCTTATCCCCACAAATCAAATCATAATTAAAGAAATAAAAATCAATCACTCAATCACATGATGTAATAAAATTCTTTAACTTGTGAAGTTATCCGGTTCATAAAATTAAGTGACAGCTGGATACTATACATATATATATATACACATACATATACATACACATATACATATATATATGTGTGTGTACAATGCATGTAGCCACCTTTCCTTGTACTTATAATAAGTAGCTACATTGGGATTTTGCCATTCCTAAATCATGAATAGTGCTTTGTGGTGAACTAATTTACCCTTATATAGGTTATATCTATACATGTAAAATCATTTCCTCAACATATATATATATATATATATTATATGGGTGTAAATATGGATTTTTTACGCTTTGGCTTGAAAAGAATCACTACATACATACATATATATATATATATGTGTGTGTGTGTGTGTGTGTATAGATCTAATATACATAAAACTCTTGTGAATGAAAAAAAAAGTTATAGCCATTTAGCTTTATTTTAATTTGTTGCAGATTCCGTAGGTAGCCCGAAATGTGCATGGCGTAGGTGTAGGTGTTATATAATTACTACCATACTTTATCAATAAATTATATATATGTGTATATATATATATATATAGGTGTAGCATGTGCATTGTAATTTGTGACCTATTTCATTCTCTTTAGACACCTAACATAATTTACGGGGCTGATATATATATATATATATATATACATACATACATATATGCTTTTTTCAATATGATATGATATAAAGAGGAGGAAGTGAAAATGTGAAGAAACAAAAGATGTTTTTAAACTCAATTATATAAAATTAAATTTCATCATAAAAATTAATTTAATTAAAAAAAAAGGAAAGAAAGAAAGTTCGAAAATTTGTAAACTATATGTATCTAATTTTATATTATTTATTAATTAATTGTGATTAATTTAATTAAAAAAAATTTAGTAATTATAAATATTCTTTTACTAAAATTATAATGTTTAATTTATTTATAAAATTTAATTTAATCATACAAATATATAATAAACTAAACTTTAGATCTGTTTGATTTAATCAGTGTTATGAACGATAATTATTAGTGTATAATATAATTATAAAATAATAATTTTAATATTTTTAATAAAATTTAAATTCGTAATTATTAAACGAATCGTTTAGAATTTTTTACTATTATACGACTACCGTGTTATAAGTACATTTTTTTTCCTCGAGCTAAAAAAAGTATCGAGCTTTCTCATTGAAGCATGCTCCGTTCACGTGCCTCTCCTTTTGTCTTTCTCAAGCCGTGCCAATTTCATTACACCTTTTTTAACTTTTCAATTTCATTGAACAATGCAAAATACCCACATAATAATAGTATATAACACTCTTAATTAAGTTAATGAAATATAATTAATAACATTAAGAATTGATGTACTTTTGTACATTAATTACTTAATTAGTTTAAGATATCAAAGCAATAATTTTTAATATTTAATTGTTTAGTTTAGTTTAGTTTAGTTTGATTAAGTTTAGTTTATACTTTTTAGGCTTAGGCTCTGATTAATTAGTTAATTGGGTAAACTAATAAATGGGGTTATTGGCTATGGTTTTTTCTTTTTTGTTAATAATGATGGATGTATACATACAAATATATAATATATAATATAATATAATATATATATATATATATATGTGTGGGGTATGATTAATGGAATAAGTGACTTAGAAATGTAGGCACTGCACATTCTGTAGTAGCCAGCCAATTAATTAACCCCAAATTTACTATTTTAGTCCATAGGTTAGATTTCTATTTTAATATATGTATTATATAGTTAAATTAATTTTTATTTTATTAAACTCCATTATAAAATATTTATTTTATTCAATTAATATAAAAATCCAACTTAATTACAGTAAATATATTAATAACTTAAAATTTAAATTATACAGAATTAAATATTATAAAAATTATAAAAATAATGGATGATAATATTGTGTTACTAGTAAAATTTAAATTCATAATATTTAAATAAAATATAATAATTTTAATTAAATAAATATTATTAAAAATTTAATTTGAATTTATTTATTAATACTAAACTTTTTTTTTATGAAACTCAGACAATCAGAAAGAGTTATATTAACAATATATAATAAACTTTCAAAAAGCTCAGAATCAACTTTTAATTTTTTTTCTTCTTGAAATTAAGTCATGTATTTGCAGCATATGAATATTTTCTGAAAGGTAAGAATGGTACAGTAGGGTAATCTATTATAAACGTAGTTAGAAGAGAATGTTCATAGTTTGATATAATAATCCACTAAAAGAATGGTAAATCAATACAACTAGAACTATATATATATATATATAAATTGAAACGACTGTAAAAAATACTTGGGGTCTCATATTGGTTTCCATTTAGTTCTTTGAGAGCTTAGAAGCACTCTTGACGAAAATTTAGGTTAAGTTAAAAACCCTCTAAATGAGAATTTCCTCTCGAACAGAACGCAATTAAGGGAAGTCAGAAGCTACAAAAATCGAGCACTTAAAAAAAAAACTTTACCGGTGCCCCCGAGATTCCTTGGCAGATCTGAGTTTCGACCGACCATCTCAAAAGCTCCAAAGACAGATACCGGGCTAGTGTCTCTCTGTTTAGCTTGACTTCTACTAGGTGAAAATAGATTCAGACTCACTGCTGCCAACCATACTGTTGATTTCGATTGCCACCGGCTGGGTTGGAACCTCTGCTGCCAGCAGATCCTCCATATTGGCCGCTTTGGGAATAGTTCGGAGGGCCAACTCCGTAACCGCTACTGGGTCCTCTAGGACCAGAAGCAGGCATACCACTTCCGGTGTAAGGAGGAGCTCGTCCTTGTGGTGGATATGGTCCGCTGCTGTAACCTCCAACTTGGCCTCCGCGACCCTGGCTGTATCCCGCACTGCTTCCACTTGGAGGGTACCTATTTTGACCTCCGGGTGGACCACGAGGCTTTCCATAATAGTGGTGGTTAGTTCCAGCAGACACTGGAGCTGGTGCATTGTTCATAGGATGGTTTGGCCCTGACCAGTGTTGGGAATGAGATTGCCCGGTATGTTGAATGGGAGGCAGCCGACTATGCTGCTGTGGATGCTGCATCTTCTGTCTCTTTGCTGCTTCTTCGTTTTGTCGCTGTTGCTGCCTCTTTTTCTTCGTCTGGAACTCATGTGACGATTCATATTTGGGCAAGCTGTCAATGCAACCATATGGAGAAAGCAAACATCAGTTAAATTTTGGGATAGGAAAAGATGTATGTAGACATGAATATAAGAAACGAAAACTTGTCCGCCACATAGCATAACATATTTTAGTTTCTCCACTGGATATTGCAAGTTTAGCACCAGCCTTTTTCCTTATCTTGAAGACGAACAATAAACTCAAGACAATGGATCAAGTGTATGATCTAATCAGAGACATGGAAATTACCTCTTGGGATCGCAAGGTAAAGGGTCAGCCCAGAAATATTCAGCATCAAGTGCATCTTTTGCAGATATCCTCTATAGATTTTTTTTTTTTTTAAAAAACACAATTGTTAGTCTCCAATTAAAAAGAATCAGAACCAAGCAAGTTTCAGGTCTAAATCACATTCCTATAGCTTGAGAATGCTCAAATATGCCATCTTATTATCACTATTGACACGTGAAGGCCAGTGAGCACACTGCTCTACTTTCATTGCATTAGTAATAGATTGCAGAAGCCTCATAATTAGTGCATTATCAAAGAAAAACTATAGATGACAGAAAGCCGCTTTATAGCTACTCCTAAAGAATTGACTTCCACTCTCAAGTAGCAACTAATACAAATGACATTACCTAAACTTGTTACTCCAAGGAGACAAACCCCTGATTTTTCAGAAACACTTAAGACACATCATGCTATATTTTTTATACAAATTCCATAAAATATTGGAAATTTAAAAAGTTTGTGTCAGTATTTCACATCCGGCTTGTTCTCCCTTATGTGTTACAGCCCTTTTAGATTTGAATTTTCCTTTTTTTTCTTTTCTGAATTACTCTTTGGTTTTAAGGCAAAAATAATAAGCCCCCTCATATTAGCTTGGGGTTAGTTTTTTGTTTAATTAATTTAGGAGTACTATGCCAAAAAAACATGCCATGTCTACCTAATTTACTATACCTCTCAAAAACTAGCTTATAATTCAACGTAGAAGAGTTAAATAGGCACTATGTAATTGGCTTCCTATTTGACACCTATTGCAAAAAGATCAAACTACTGGAAGTTAACAATTTAAGGAAATAAAAGACTATAAGGAGTTCTTGATACGCCTGTTTTGACTGAAAAAAAACCGCATACATGAGCAAATATATATGGGCTTATGAACCATGAAAACCATAATTGAGGAAGAAAAACTATCACCTCGTGTTTTGGCCAAAATTTCCCTTTTGAATTGTTAAACATTTTTTTCCAACTTTTCAACTTAGGGAGATTGTATTTTCAAATATTTGACCATAACATGAAATTTATAAGCAAAAATTCACCTAATCAAACACATCTAAACTTGTTCCCGGGGGGTTTATAAACAGAGAAAATAATGAACTTTTTGTCCCCATGTTGCTTTCAGTCATTTACCAACTTTCCAACTTAGAAAGATTTTTATCAAACTTACCAACTTATGATAAGCTTACTAAAAAGTAGAAACACAATTAACCAAACACACTGAGCTTGTTTTTTCAGCTCCTAAACTCCATATGTTCATAAGCATTTAAAAAAGAAAAAAGAAAACAGCTCATAAATGTCCACTATGTAAAGGAGTACAGATATTCAAATATTGAAGGTGATACCTGGGATGGATCAAGTGTCAGCATTCTCTCCAATAAATCAAGGGCATGGCGGTCAAAACTACGAGTAAAACCAAAAATATCAAAACTGAATCTGTTGAAACAGGATGGAGAGCCATAGTTTCAAATAATGCCAACTGGGAAAGCTACATCTTTCTTTACTTACTGTCTGAAAACCTCCCTAACACGTCTCTTCATGGGCCTTGATGGCTTGAAGTTAGCATACCAAGGAATCTTAGAAACCCCTGGCCAATTATTTTCATCAGGTGACCCGCAAAGCTCAAATATCTTGTTCAATTGTTCAGGCTACAAGAAGTAAGAGATGTATATTACAATCAATCCCCAAAACAATTGAAAAAAAAGATGTACCATATCGAACTTGATCATTCTGCTTCATGTTCAAAAAATATTAAATGGGACAAAATTTATTGGCTAGCACCATATATTCAAGTTGACAATAGTTTCTGAGATTTCCAATGTTCTTAAGAATTTGCTTCCTACAAATGCTTGTCAAAACTGCCTTTCCCTCAAAAAACTGTATGTTAGTCTGAATCAGTGGTTGTTTATAAAAGTTCAGTATACTTTCTAAACAAAGTCCCATCTTCAGACCAAGTTAGAAATATAAGTAGTATCAAGAAAAATTAAGCTTGAAAGTACTTAATCTAATCCCAATTACACAAGTAGTTAACACGGGTAATTGTGTTGGTATCAAGAATAAAATAAGCATACTTAGTGCAGAAGACTAAATTGTGAGACAAGTAACATTTTCAAAACTTGCGCACTTCAACGCAAGACATGCCCAAAGGAAACACGAAATAGTCAGAACTCATTGTCCTACATGACATTTCTTTTTTCACCTTAAAAATTCTAAATATTGTAATTATTTTTTTTTTTGAAATAAAAAGTACGAAGTATGTATTAACAAGATACCAAAGGGAGTACCACTCATGTACAGCAAATTTATAATCATGTTAGAGTGTCAATGATATTCCCAAAATTCTCATCCCTAACAATGTCATGCACTAACAAAATAAACCAAAAAAAATGAAACCACCTATCTTTTAACTTATTATTTTCTCCCTCTTTATTCTCAAAAACCCTATCATTTTTTTCTTTCTATAGGACCCAAAAAATGGTCAATGAAATCATCTTTACAAACTCTCTTTTTACAAAATCCTTCCCATGCCCGTATCTCCTCTTTTACCGAACCCACCATAGTCCAATTAATTCCCAAAAGACCATAAATCATGCACAATAGCTTATAAGCTGCAGGACACCGTAAAAAATGTGGTTGCAAGATTCCGCGGCATTCATGCATAAGTAATACCTGTTGACTATAGTGTGGTATCTTAACATCAGCTTATCAATTGTCAAGTTACTTTCCGACTAGCCTCCCAAGCGAAAAAGGCGATTCTAGGGGGCACCTTTGATTTCCAGATTTCAAAGGCCAGGAATTCATGTGATTATAAACACATTTTTCCCAAGCCATCCACTGAATGATTCAAGTGAAAGTTATTTTAAGAATACTTTTAGTAAAAGTTAATTTGTAATTAAAAACACGTGCCCAATTGATCCCTAGGTTTCACGATAGTTGCTTTTACTAAAAATCATTTCCAAAGTACTTTTACCTGCTCACACTATAAATACCGTAAATCCTATTGAAAGCCAAAACCTTCCAACAATAATATTTATGGTTATATGTGCATGTCTTTCTACAAATATCTAGCTAAGAAAGAGCCCATGGAAAACAGGTTCCCTTATAGATAGATATGGAAGATGAAGGCACCCTCCAAGATAGCTTTCTTTCCATGGGATAAAAGTAGAAAGTGCTTTTTGACTATTGACAAGTTAAAAAGGAGGGGCAAGACTATGATGAATTGATACTGCTTGTATAAGAAGGCGGAGGAGACATGTGACCACTTACTACTTTGGTGCCTCATTGCGTACAGTTTGTGGTCTATGGCTTATGGTTTGTTCGGTGTTAATTGGATGATGGATGGTACAGTAAAGGATAAACTATGGGCTTGGAAGGGATTAATATAGAAGAAAAAATGTCTGGGGCTTATTCTACCAGCAATATTTTAGTTTTTATGGAAAGAAAGAAATACAAGAGTATTGAAGGGGTAGGTGATGTTATTGACAAAATCCAAGAGAGACGGTTTCAAACCCTTAGTTTTTTGGTTATGGGTCAACTATTGTACTAGATGGAAGATTTAGGAGAAGTAGTTAATATCTTTACTGATTTGTAAATAACTTTGTACATAGGTTTGCACCATCTTGGTGCCTATATTTAATGATACATTTTTACTTTATTATTTAAAAAAAATGTTTATATGCGTGGCTGTTTGTACAAGTAAACCTTAAAGCAAATAATACTACCTATTCTGCTCTGATTGGAAACAAAAAGCCAAGCATCAAGGAATAACTATGATATCCAATTCAAGCATCTAGCGTTTAAATAATTTTGCACCAATTTTTTGCTTGTATAAGGATTTTAGCAAAATATTATGATCATCTCAGTATAAAAATCATGGTCCCAAAAAATGCAAATCATAAAGGACAATTGTATACTAATCTATCATCATCATATAGCTTGTCCACAAAAATAACAAATCTAGGGCATGCCTCTAACCTCGTTTTTGCCAGGCAAGATTGGTTTTCCATTCAAAAGCTCAGCAAAGATACAACCAACAGACCACATATCGACAGCTGGACCATATTTTGTGGCTCCAAGCAGCAACTCTGGGGGCCTGATGAACACATCAGTCTCAACCAGCTAAAATAGGAATTTACAGACTAATAACACATAAATAAGACATACCTATACCACAAAGTAATAACACGGTTTGTAAGATTCCCTGTATGATCATGAGAAAATAACCTTGCAAGCCCAAAATCTGCTAGCTTCAAATTTCCCTCATTATCTATCAGAAGATTAGAACCTGCATGAAAGTGAAAGCGAGGGTTAAGAATAACGAAGTTGAAAATCTCATCTAACTTAAAATCATAATTTGACAATCACCTTTAATGTCTCGGTGAAGTACTTGATGGAGATGACAATAATGGAGCCCAGTTAGCAGCTGCTTCATGTAACACTGTTAAAAAGAATACTGTCAGTATGATGTATTAGATAGTCGAGATAGACTAAAAAAACACCACCAGAAATATGATACCTTGATCTGTGGAACTGTAAATCTCAGTCCAGGACGATCAGAAAGGCCAGTCAAATCATGGTCCATGTACTCAAAGACCATGTATATGCCACCTTTGTACTTATTACCATCTGTAAATCCAGAAATATATACTTAAAATAGGTTAACCTGGACACTTCTAGGATCATATGTAAGGTTATATGAAGCCAAAAAATATACGAAGAATTAATTGAATAAGGTTAAATGCAGTAATTTAGCCCACCTTGCCTCCCTTGATCATCCCTCTCCCGACCTTCAAGGCAGAGAAGAAATTTATCAGGCAAAGAAGCTATCAATCCAATACTATTTGCACACAACATACAGACACAGAGATGACTGAATCATGAACCAGGAAACTGAGTACCTGGAGAAGTCACAATTTCTTTCAGCTTTATAACATTTTCATGATTAAGCTTCTTAAGAATTTTAATCTCTCGGATGGCAGTTATAGGAAACTGCATAAAGAAATTAAAAACATATCAAACATGTGAATTAAAATGTAAGGAATTATATGCCAAATTGAAACGACATAATAAAGAAAAGTACGAACCCCCTCTCTTTCATTGTCCATGCGTATCTTTTTCAGAGCGACAATTTCCCCAGTTTTGATTTCTCTCGCCATGTAAACTTGACTGCAAAACATGTAACCACATAGTAACTATTCAGGCAACAAGCTCATCTCATCTCACAGAAATCTCAAAGAAATCTTGACCACAGTAAAAAGAAAGCAGAACAAACTCACTCAACATAGAAAATCTTCAGACAAAAAAGTAACATTGAAATTTTGACGTCTTTAAATTTTTCTCTCAAAAGCACAGCAATTGTTGTCCATAACTTCAGACAGTCTAGGAAAACCAACTAGCCACTTCAGTCCATCACTAAGCCATGTCTTCTTGGTTATTAATTTATTTCCAGTTTCAATGGCTTTTTTTAGAAGAAAAAACAGGTATGTACATATAGAGATTGCAACTAGGGGGTTGAATGAAGATATAGAGGAAGAATTCACAATGTATGCAAACTTTTTCTTGAGATAAAAATGAAACATCATTACGAGGCGCCAAGTGCATGCAATCCAAGAACCAAATATTTACATAACAAACATCAAACTGCCAATAAGATTCACCAAATCCACATTATGAAGGACGGAAGGCTCTGTCAACAATTTTTTTTCTTGTGAAATAAAAAGTATAACAAGTATTCATTAATTACAAGCACAAAGGGGGTGCAGACTCATATTAAAGATGCTTACACATCAATCATATAATCTACAAGGTAACCTAAACCCTCCATGGAATACAAAGAATTACCCATAGCCAAAAAGCTCAAGGTCTGATACCACCTAGCTTTAAACTTATCAACATCCTCTTCCATCCATTCAAAAAGTGCTTCTATTCCTTTCTTTCCACACCACAAAAAATAGTAAGAGAAATCAATCCTAAATGTTTTTTCTTACCACTAACACCCTTCCAAGTCCATAACTCCTCCCTAATATTATCCGCCATTACCCAACTAATTTCCAACAACCCATACGCCATATATGACCGCAAATCTCTTCTGCCCTCTTACAAAGGTAGCACCCTTTCACTAAAATCTTTTCCCTTTCATCAACGTGTTGATGGTCAAAATCACTTCACGTCCTGCTTCCCAAGTGAAGAAAAGATTCTTGGAGGAGCATTCACTCCCCATATTTCCCGGAAATCGAACCTGTTCTCCCCTGAGTCACTCTTGATCAAATATTTATAAAATGGCCACACCGAAAAGAGTTCCATTTGGATTATGGGTCTAAATCAGTTGGTCATTGCTCACGTTCAACGATACGGAAGACAATGAGCTCAAGAGAGATTCATAATGATTTGTTTCTCAATCGTTAAGATTCCTTAAAACTTCCATGTGCCACTTTCTTCCACCCCCTAATTCTCTAAATGATTCATTAACTGATATATCGTTGTAACTTGCAATTGCAAAGATCTATGAAAATTTCTCTTTAAGCGCTTCCTCCCTGAGCCACAGATCCATTCAAAAACTTGTTTTCTCTACATTGCCAACTTTCCACCTAATAGATTTCTAAAAACTATCCTGTCCAATACATTTTTTTTTCATACCCTTGCGCCATGTGGTCTAGTTACCCATCTAGGATAGAAGCCTTTATCCATTGTACCATACTTTGCCGTGTCAACAAAACATTCAGGAACTGGAACCAATAGTCTCTAATCCTATCGGAAGAAGAGGCAATAGCCCTAAAAAAATAGCCTTGTTTCTTTCTCCCAATATGACCGACAAGATAGACATAAGAATAAGTTTGAGAGGTTCTTTTTCCTCTATTTACTAGCTTTATACCTGACCAAGCAAAAATTTCCTGAAAATCAACCCAGCCGTCATCCAATTCAAGTTCAGAAGGCATAAAGCTGAATTCCACAATCTTCTAGCCTTTGACCATCACAGGAGAAGATGATTAGGGGATTCTTGCTTATTAGAGCACATAGGGAATCCACTGACTAATGTTTTCCTCTCTTCCTCTAGTTGTCAATGGTGAGGATCCTTCGCCAGGCTGCTTTCCAGACCCCCAAAAGAAAGCAATTGAAACCTTTGCTATTCCATGTTTGCTTCTAAGGGAATTTAAATGCAACAACTTCATGTCGGTCCCCACCTAGAATCTCGTTATAGGACCTTGTATGAGCTTGTTAACAGAGAACCCATAAATTTTCAAGATAAGAAAATGCTCAAGAAGCTTTTTCTTTAAATTCTTCTTTGCTTCTCTTCCTTTCTGCAGAAAGGATCTTAGTCTTCCGATAACTAAAAATAACTGCTTCTATAATCATATTAAAAAAAAAGGATCTTAGTTTTCTTTAAGTTTTTATTTTTTGTATTTCAAAAAAAAGAAAAACTGTTTCTATAATCAATGAACTTACTAGCAGTTAGAACATTATTAAAACCTAATAAACTGAAAACTAAACAAGTAAAAGAAAAACAACAAAATATGTAAATCTGTTATAACTGAGTGGTAGCAGTAAGCTGCCCAACAGAACATCAAACAAATATGTGGCAGAATATCAAAACATGATACCTAAATAATACAATTAATATAGCAATGCAGAAGATATGCCATGGAACATAAGTTAATAACTTAGCTTTGTCAGTAGTTCTTCATATAAAATATTATGGAGCATAAGTTGTCATACACTTCATAGAGAACTTATCATCCTTAGCAAGGGGCTAGAAAGGAGAATCATCCAAAGAGGTAACAACCTAACACTTTGAAAGAAGTGCCATCAGCTCCAAAAACTCGGCAAAATTCCAGTAATTGAGATTTCTAGAGAGATTGATGTTCTAGGAAAGATGGTGATGCAGAGTTAACTAAATTTAAATTGCCTAAAAAGATTAAAAATAATAATTCTTTTACATATAAAATTATTATACTATTTAGGAATCTAACGTTATAATTTCGATAATTTTAGGATTGCTATTGAGTTTGTTTGGACTATAATTCTCTTTAGTATTTAGTTTTCTTATTTTTATCAGCAGTAGCATTTTCTAACCCAATTATTATTAATATTTCTTAGCCTAATTCTATTTCAGAACGGATACTTAGAGAACATTATAAAGGTCATTTTAATTTCACTTTTGGAGATGATGTTTAGTTATTCAATACACTATTTTGGGAGTTTCTCAATTTGATGGTTTTGTTATACAATAAAATCTTTACTGTGATATTTAAAACTTGTTTGATGTCTTAAAACCTTAGGTCTGATATCTAGATTTTATCTCAAATACTAGAGTAAGTAATCTTAATATGTCCAACATCAATGATATTAGAGCTAAAAAAACCTTATACTAAACAGCCAAAAACCTTGCATTCAAACAACACCAAACCATCTGGAAAAAAATTTATCGAAAATTGCGAACCCTAATCTAGTCTACCAGATGCCATCCTAGATCATGACCACCAGCAAAAGGTGATCGCCACAGCCACCATCACGGAACTCAGAAAACCCCAACTAGCCAAAACCCAAAGCCCTAACACAAAAGTTCTCCTTTTTTTTTGAAATAAAAGTATAGATATATTAACAAAGCACCAAAGGGGTCATTGATCGAAAGTATTATACTAACACAAAACTTCTCCTTAAAATGCATCATTGATCGAAAAGAGCTTGAAGGTCATTGCATCACCAAGTCGCCAAAGATCACAACAACAAACCTTCCAGCAATCATCAACCTACAACCCCCACCACCGAATGAGTAAACAACTAAAACCCCAATAGTGCCAGGTGACTGAAAGCTGGCGCATGAGATCACGCAAAACCAATGCACAAGTGGGTGTATCAGAATTGTTACTTTTAAAACCAAATTTGACCAAACCAGTTGACCTATTTTCCAAACTGGTTTCCACTATTCAAAACAAGTAGTAAGCATTTTTACATGCTCTTCTTGTTCTTGGTCATGTTCGCCAAATTTGCATTTTATTGTCCTCTAATAGAAAAATTTTAGACATGTGGTATCTTAAGAAAGAGAATAAGCCATCATTCAAAGATGGTCAAATTCATAAGTCTTTCTTAGTTGTAGTTAAGCAAAACTGAGTGGTTAAACTGAAGGAACAATAGAGGCATTCTCCAATTTTTCCAAATCTTAGTTCATTATGGAAGATAAGGTAAGAAAGTTGTTATCATGAGAATTGTTCTAAAAACCTTGTCTTGATCTCTATACTTAAACAGCTCAAGCTTTCAACAAAACCACATTGGCGAACATCATATATACTACGTTTGCTAATATGGATATTAAACCCAACAGAAGTCAGTTTCTATTCTTCATGGTACCTAGAATGATTCAATTTTTTGTGATCCACACATATTTTTCTAGGTTGACCTTGGTTCTGTAATCAACATGTTCAGCATGACGAGATCTTAAGAGCTCAGCAAAACTGCGTGATTCACACATATTTTTCCAGCACTTATTAAGTTTGAAATAAGGATATAGTTCAAAAACACATAACTACGGAAGAAATGGTTAAATATAAATGTTAAAAAGCTATCTTCAAAAAATAAATGTCAACAAGCATATATAGTATCAGCAGCATTTCGAGCAACTTTCCACGCGTGCATCAGCCCTCACCCCTGAGCGTTCTAAATCAGTAACCTCTAAGAATATGTCGTTATTGAAGTTGAGCTACACCAACCACCCAACATCACTACAGTTATGAGTTTGCAAAGGCTCTATGAGAGGAGAGCTGACCAAAGGAAACCAGGAAAGCGGCAACCAGCGAGCATCTAACCTGCCGCAGTCTACCAAGAAATTGAGTAGGGAGGAGATGGAAATAGGAGGAAGAAGGGTTTCTATTTCAACTGTGATAAACCATTTATCCTAGGGGATATGTAGAAAGCTATTTCATTTAGAGTGTGAGAACGATGAGAGAAGAGATGAGAAGGAAGCAACAGACCCTTTGGTGCTTGCAGACAAGCTTCAATTCAAGAAGGGGAGAAATGTTACAATACAGAAAAAGCAGCACGTGGCAACCATGGAAGCAGCAAATGGAAAAAGTTTTAAGTCTATAGTTGGCTAAGAAGTTAGTTTCTTTAGGAAACTAATAAGAGACGGAATTATTTAAAGATTTCTATTAAGTACGAGTTACAGTTATTTAAGGATTTCTATTAAGTATTTAGATTTAAATTTAATTGGAATAAAAATAGGACTATGATTCCTAAAACTATAATTAGATTAAGATTGAGATTTGGAATAAAACTCGGAATATGATTCCTAAAATAGTACTAGGCATCTAATTCAATTAGCTTCCCTAAAAATACATCTATTATCATGAATAAAATCATGAACTATTAACCCAAGTGTTTCTTTCTAAAAGATTGGAAGTTTTCTTCGACGAGTAGGCCGACAAGGCCGAAAAACCATAAAGCAAGCAACTTGTCACAATAGGCTAGCAAGGCCGGAAAACCGAAAAGCAAGCAGCTTACTTGCTTCAGGATTTCACACTAACAGGTTCTGCGACCAGATCCAAAGCCCTGACGTAATGGTAGTAGAATCTTTTTCTAACTCTATAGGTATTGGAGCATGAGCACGGGCTTGTTAAGAAATCTTAATGATTGCGAGGATATAGATATCTAAATCTAATCCAATATTTGTCACTACATGGGACCTTGTCTGCAGTCTTGGAGGAGCCGCTCTGGAAGCTTAATTCGAGAGGGATCCTCTCGAAAAAGTCATATTACTCCTATTTGACAAACAGTGGAAGAACTAACAAATAATTCCTATAGAATCTGATTTGGAAGATCAAAGCACCACCAAGGGTCGTGCTTTCTACTTTGAAAGCACCAAGTGGTTGTATTTTAACTTTAGATAATCTGATTAGAAGTAAACGAGTGACATCCATGAAAGAAAGCTACAAAGGCTGTCAAACATCTCCTCTTATGCGTCTTTTGTCCTGACAGCTTTGGTCCTTGGCTTATAGTCTACTGGGGTGAAGTAGGTTTTCAGTCAGGAAGGCGATATGGCATGGAAAGACATTCCAGGGATAAACATGGGCATCAAGAGACATTAGACGGATAAACGTTATAATAAGCACTCAGTCCTTATTCCCCTTGGCAACTTACGGATCATATAGGGGAGCTTTCATATAGAATTAAACATGGTTTCATACCTTGTTTTCTGTGAAAGTTTGTCACCTTCTTTACACTTGTGAGGGCTTAAACCTGATTGATATTGTCATACTCATAAATAGTTTTATATACAGGTTGCATCCTTTTGATTTTATTTAGTATTTTTCAGATTTTAGATATGATAACCAACCAGGGGAAAAATAAAGCAAATAGCCGCACGTAATTTTATAACCATACAGAGGAAAAAAGGAACAAGTAAGATTTTAAGTTTTCACCGATTACCTATCAAGTCAATCCAACAGGAAGAAGAAAACAAAAATTTTCAGAAACAAATTGAAAGGAGAAATATATGAGTGAAAGGCAAAAAAAGAAAAAAAGAAAAGCACTCACCCGTAAGTTCCTTCTCCAATCTGCTCCAATTTCTCGAAGCAGTCAACACTGCGAGAACCCCATGTCGGCGGCGACTCCTCTATGTTAAGCTGCCCGAGTGCCGCCATCTCTCTCTCTCTGAAAGAGAAGTGGTTATTGTAAGGACGAAGAAGATATTAGGAAACGCAAAGACAACAAAAAGTTGATCGGAAATTGCATGACCTTAGCGCCGCTGCGCGTGAACGAGTTGGCGTCCGGTAGGGTTCTTGTCGGCGACTCGCCGGCAACGCTGCAACTGGTTTTTTTTTTTCCCTGGTTTTAACGAAAAAGATTTTCTCTCTTCTTATATACGAGTTATAATTTGAATATAATAAAATAATATTAATTTAAAATTTTTATTTTAATAATTTTTTTAGCTAATTTATTTTTATTGCATATTTTCAATTAAATAATTATTTTAATTGTTAATTTTCGTAATTAAAATTTTAATTATGTTTAAATTTGTCTAATTTTAATTTGATATTTAGTTAATTAATATAACTGAAATAATTAGTTTTGTGTAGTACTTTAATTAGTCCATTAAAGAATTTTACTTTTATTTATAATAATTAATTAATTAATATAACTGAAATACATTACTTTTAATTTAGTAAATTAATCATTTAGATATAATTCTAATAGAATCTTTATTAAAATACTTTGTAGTATTTTTAATTAAATTTTTTATTTACTTATTATTGTAACTTTTTATTTAATATTTGAATATCTAAAGAGTAAAAAATAAAAAATAGTAAATAATAAATATAATATAACTCTTTATTTTATTTATTTTTTACTTACTATGTACTTAAAATTAATTTCAATTGCCCATTTAAAAAAATTTATCTCAAAAAATAAACATTCGTTTTTAAAATAAATTTCTCAATATTCTATTTTAGAAAAATTAATTTATCAATATTTATTCATGTAACAATATTTATAATCTCCAAATTCGTACGTAAGTATAATATGTATCAATATTTATTCATTTAAGATAATTAATTTATTTAGAACTATACATATTCATATTTTCTTACCATGAAGTATATTTCACGTCTCATGAGAGAAAATACTCTGTCAAATAATTACGGTTATAAATCAAAACTAAAAAGAAATTGACATAAACATTTATAAAAAGAATTTTCAGTATTACAAAGTCAAAATAGATGGTTGTTGAGGAAGCATACCGAAAATTTAACACAACATTGTATGATTTATCAACGTCAGCGGAAACTTAAATGATCAGAAAGTTTAAAATTTTGAGGAATTGATAAATCTGCTGATAGAATATAGTGTTTCTAATTGTAATGATCACGCTGTATGAAAGTGTGAAACAATGACATTTTTTATGTTAAATCATATTATCATTTTTTAATGCAGAAAGAACATGTGACAACACATAATTTTTCTAGCAAAACAAATTTAGAAAACTAAAACTCCGTCTCGCATTGCTTTTTTCGCTTACGAGGCATGCTGAGAGATGATTTTTAACTATTGACAAGCTGAGAATTAGAGGAAGGGTGTTGGTTAATGGTTGTTATTGCTGTCTAAATGTTGAGGAAACATGTAATCACCTTTTTATTATGGTGCCCGATGGCATATAAATTATGGTGCATGATCCATAATCTATTGGGGATTAATTAAGACAGGGTTCGTAGAGGGAGAAATTTGAACTTGCAACGGGTTATATATAAAAAATAAGATTACTAACTTGATTCATTTGATCGTTTTCTGAATCATTTGGAAGGAGAGAAATAGTCGAACTTTTGATAGCATAGAGAGTAATAGCTTTGATATACAAGATAGATGAATTCATTATTTTGGGTCTATTTTATTATACCATAACATTATCAGTGATGTAAATTTTAAAAACGTCATCTAACACGATTGCAAATCCTTTATAAATGAAAATACTCTTGTTAATGTATACTATACTTTTTATTTTAAAAAAATTGCATAAAAAGATAATAAATTTGTATTTATATTTGAATTATGTATATATATATATATATATGTTATCTTCTATTATAAGCTTACCAGTGAAACACATTGATGTAAATTTTATTAAAAATTTAAAAAAATATATATTTTTTAAAATAAAAAAAATGTAAAAAATGATATTCACATTGTACCAAAAGAAATACCATAAAGATTTAAAATATATTCAAATAATATTATAAAAAATTAAAATATTTATTTTTATTGATATTAATTAAATATAAATAACTTATATTCTCCAAGCAGGTCTCTCTCCTTCATTGTTATTGGATTATAACTACATGTCAAATGCAGCAAAACAATGACAGTGGGGGGCTTCATTCTTTAATTTTTCTAAGGAGAGCCTTCTGCTCTTGGACTGCTGGACTGCAGTTCTGGTTCATCTTCATTTCTTGTCTGATACTCCTCTCGAAACCAACTGCTAAATCCACTGCATGTCAGCAGCTAAAGGTATTATTATAACCCTGCAGTGTATTGAAAATTAGTTGTTACATGCAGATTATTTCACTACTAGCATATACTAAAGGTAGAACATGTACATTTTTTTTTTTTTTGAAATAAAACCTATACAAATATATCAAAGACACCAAGGGAAAACCACTCATTCACAATATATTTACGAATATGTTAGTATATATATGGTATTCCCAAAATCTTCTAACTTATAAATGTCATGCTCCAATATCTATGAGCCAAAATAATATAATCATTCATCTCTAATTCTTGATATCTCTCTCTCTATTTCTTCAAAAGCCCTCTTATTTTTCTCTTTTCAAATCACCCAAAAAATAGTTAAAAAAATAATCTTTATAATTTTTTTTTTCTTTTTACATGTCACCTCCCATGCAGAACATGGAAATTGGTTTGGACATAGGTTTCAAGTTTATCTTGGTTATCCTTTGAGATGATATTACTTAAATGAGAATACTCTGTCAGGGAAGAAACTCAACCTCTAGCATTCTCAGGAGCTCTTGGAGCAGTTCTACGTGCTTGCCTGTCCAGCTTTTGCAGTAGAGCTTGGAGAATGAAGTCCAGCAAAATCAAATGAGAGAAGCATAAATGATTATCCGCGTCAAGAAAATGCCTCTGCACCACAGTCCCAATAAATTAAAAGGAATCCTATGAGAAAATGCAATGCTGATGAATGAACAATTTGTAAACTTGATGTCCAAAAAGTAAATCCATTCTAACATATCAGAAATGCATATATTAATAAAAATGCATACGGAAAAGAATACCATGAAAGAATGCTGCTCATTTGCATTTCTAAGTAATAATATCCCAAGTTACTGAAATTTCTGCCATAAGTACTCACGTTGAAATGCAAACAGACTATTTAATTTCAAGCAATAATCCATTTAAACCATCTGCGGCCGAAAACAAACTAAGAACCAAATATGCCTTCAATTTAAGACAAGCTTTCCTACCATTATCATATTCATGAAGCTGCTCAGTTCTTTCATACAACCAACTCCTAGCTATTTACCAGATAATTCATCTTATTCATTCATTCATCGATTAGTTAGTGCTAATTTTTCAAAATAACAATATAATTGAACATTTATATAAGATTTTTCTCTTGGATAAAAAGTTAAGACTGGAATAGATGTTTTTGGTAATAAGCTAGCAATGGTTTATGTTATGAGCCACATGGCTTTTGGAAATGATTGACACAAGGCTGCTAGAGTGAGTTACACATGGCTGCTAGAACAAAATTGTAATTATTTTATTTAATATCTTGTTTTATTTAATGCTATACTAGTTATCGGGATAAGTGTAAAGATAGTTTCTAGGATGGGAGGGTAAGTGCAAAAGTAGTTTCTAGGAAGTGGGTTACTTACTTCCAGCTAAGTTATTATTCTTAGGTGAAGCTATGTTTTTCGATATAAAAACATGATAGTAATCTGAATAAGATATGTGGAAAAATTTGTTATGAAGCTCTTTCCTCTTGGTGCTTTAAACTCAAGGAGATTGTGGAATTCTCTCTTAACAAGCTCATACTATCAGTCTATCCCATAACTAGACCCTAAATAAGGACCATAAAAATTAGTATCAAAGCCAAACGTAATGATGTGGGTGACCTACAATCTCAAAACCAGGAAATGAGAGACCACATGGATTCAACTAACTATCCTCTATTTGGACCCCAAGTAAGAAACATGTTCTAGGTGGTGGCAGTGTGAATCCATATAGATTTAACTGAAAGTGTGCACTTTAGAAAGAGAAGAAGAAGAAGAAGAAGGAGGAGGAGAAGGGAGAGAAGAATAATGGCGAGGAAAATCGAGGGAGCAAAACGAAACACATCTCAGATCCTTTAGCAATGCTATGCGTTTCTATTAGAGAAGGGAAGATTGGCACTGACAAGAGCCTTATGGTTTGCGTCAGATGGTAAATCCCAATTCCTTTACATCCAATAAATATAATCACCCTTCATCTTTTCCTTATGAGAAGCAGTTATCATGGGCTGAAAACAGGAACAAAGAATGAAGAATCAATTGTTTAAAATCAACACTCTTTGCTTCTAATGTTTATGGCAGCCAATTTTTTTAAAACGATGCTACTGGGAGGACGGTTTGCACCTACAATCAGAGGCAGAATATTATTGGGAAAAAAAGGATTTGCTATTGGCATATGCTTACCTCTCTACTGGATTGCATAATTCCTTGCTACCACCTTTTGGCTGTATATCTAGTTTGGGTGCTTGAGGAGAAGCACCTTTTCAAGGGAGGGTGTAATGCTACAGGCTACTGGAATGATTGGCACATTGCTACTACAGTGAGTGAACGTGGTTCCTAGAAAGAATTGGTTTTAGTTCATTTAGTTCTCTAGTTATATTTAATGATATAATTAGTTATTTGGATAAATGTGAATGTACTTGCTAGGATGGGGAAGGATACATGTAAAGGTAGTTTCTAAGACGTGGGGGTAATTACTACTAACTAGGAAAGTTATTAAAAGCTTAGGAAAAAATATATTTTCTTGCATAAAAACAGAATAATAATCTTAATAGGATATGCAGAAAATTTTGTCAAAAAATTTCTTTAATATTTTCAGCTCTAAAAGATCATTAGGATTCTCTCTTTATAAAACTATACTATTAATTTATCCCATAACAAGAGAGGATACAACGCAGATTTCTTTGGGGTGATGAGGAGGGGTCATAGGAAATTTCACTTAGTTAAGTGGGAGGAGGTTAAGAGACCGGTCAATAAAGGTGGTTTGGGGTTGAGATCTATTTCAAAATTAAATTCAGCTCTACAAGGCAAGTGGTTATGGAGATTTGTAAATGAGAAGGGGAAATTATGGAGGAGGGTGATTGGGAGAGAGATGGGGGTAGAAGAGGGAAATATAAACGTCATGATTCTAGTTTGTGGAAGAAAATCAGTACCAAAAGCAAGAATTTTTATGACTGTTTATGCTGGCAGCTAGATAATGGGGCTGCTATTAAATTCTGGAAGGATGAGTGGGCTGGTGACTTCAAATTGAAAGATAAATTCCCGAGGATCTTTGAGATTGCTAGTGAGAGGGATATTCTTGTGGAGAAGATGTTTGAGAAGGGAGAAGGGGGAGGTGGTGGTGTATACAGGTTAGAAGAAATTTAAAGGAGGAGAAAGAGGCTGAATTCTGTAATCTGCTTAGGAGGATTGCTGTTTTAAGGTGGGTAATGAGAAAGACAAAAGAATCTGGAAACCAAACAAGAAAAGAGGCTTTTCGGTGAAGTTCTACTATAACTTTATTGTCAAAAATGGTGAGGACAATGTCCACAGCACCGTTTAAGCAAATTTGGAGGTCAAAAGCACAGCCTCAAATGACTTTTTTCATTTGGGAAGCTGTTAAAGAAAAAATCTTGACCATTGATATGCTAAGAAAAAGAGGTATGATGATAACTAATAGGTGTTACATGTGCAAGGCTGAAGCAGAATCATGCAATCACTTGGTACTTCATTATCCTATAGTCTACAAAATTTGGGAGTGCGTGTATGGGATTATGGGAATGAAGTGGGTCAGGACGGGTAGTGTTAGTAAGAAGTTGTGGGCATGGGCTGGTTGATGTAAAAAGAAAAAATATTTATTCATTATTCCGTTTTCTATTATGTGGGTTGTTTCGAGAGAGAGGAATGCTAGAACTTTTGAGGATATTGAAATTGACATTGTAAATATTAAAAATTGATGGTTTCAAACTTTTGGTTTTATTTTGATTGATCATGACATAGTAGATTGGGAAGATATTGGGGTTATTATAGACTACCTAATCGACTTGTAATTTTGTGTTTTCGGATTATATTCCCTTGATACCTTTATGCATAATAATACTATTTCTCTTTTATTTTAAAAAAAATTAATTTATTCCATAACAAGCTTTTAAGTAGGGATCATACTTTCTATTTGCAAGAAGCAAACAAAAAAACAGATTCAAGAAAAACATTGTGCCACTAGTTTTACCTCTGAAGCTAGAAAAAAAAAAGCAATTCAACCTGTTACGTGTCAAACAGATTGAAGAAAAAACATTGGCTTGTGAGGTCCTTAAGGAACATTTCCAAAAAAGAGTCAATGGCAAAATCTACGGGGAAAGCTGAACAGAATGCTATTGGAACAGATGAGCATTGTTTTTGGAATTTATTGAGAGTGAGATATACATCTCAATCTGAAGAAAATGAATGATACCTTCATTTATAACCTTCTAATTTAGTTTGTTCCACAGCCAAACCAAATTTTAAATGATCGCCATGATAGTTCTGGCAACAAACAGATTAGATCTTGGTAAGCTGAAAATGAGTTCCACCAGCAAATAAGACATCAATCTGAAAAATCTTATCCATATTTCTGATCATTCTTCTACCGCTAACCATACTCCCTACAGAACAATTGCACATCTCAAAATCATCAACATATACAGTTCATTAATCAATTCTACAACTTGATCTGTGGGTCTTCACAAGAGAGTTTGTTTTCAAAGGCAACAGATATCCTGACCAAAGACTACTAACATACAACATGATAATTGTGCGCAACAAAATAATTGAGGTTAATGTCATTCCAGCAGCTTCGAAGTTTGAAATATCTATACCTCAATCAGGAGAGATCACATAGGGCCAATCACAGCTCGAATTCCCTGCAGTAAAATCATATTTGATCAGCAAACAAAGAGAATAAGAAATACAACAAAGCATGGTATAGTTCCATCACAACCATCGACATACACAATAAATTGAACCAACATGTGGTTAAGTAAAAATATTTCCACAGAGAGCAGCTCCAGAATTCTTTCTCCCAAAAATCCAGCATGTGCAGGTTCACACTCATTTCAATCCTGTATATCACAAACTATCATATTATCTAAGTTCTTTAGTAGCCAAATAATATATGGGTTCCTCCAAGTATTATCTAGAAGACATCTCTCTTGAGAAGAAAGGAAAACTAAACAATCTTGGCCCACGAATATTAGGAAGCATGATACAAGCAAATGAGCCATTTTTGTTAGATGTAATGGAGTTTGATTGAAAAGGTAATCTGAAAATAAGGATTTAAAAGCTCATCCAGGGGATAATTGAAAGATTGTGTCTTAAGCATACCTATTTCACTTTCTCTTTTCAGCTTTAAGAAAAAAACAAAACAAAACAAAAACAAAGAACGTTAGTTATAGCTTCACTTGGAAGCACAATAACCACAAAACTTTGATGAATTGTAATGGGTGACGCTAGGGATTTTAGTGAATCATATCACAAAACCTACTACGAAATCTATTTCACATTATGGAGAATTAGGAAGAAAAATTACATTTTAAAAAAAAGTATGTCTGTTTTAACAAGCAAGGAACCTGTTCCCACCCATGTACAAGAAAAGAGTTCACAGATCAGTCAATTTACGATTAGGTCCCCTCTACCCTCCTTAGAAGTAAGAGGATGACCCTTCGAAGAACACATGTTATGCTACAGATACAGACTATTAGCAGTCCATTGTGCTTGATACAATGTTCCGTAGTAATTTTGGGAAAGATCTAGGCAAGAACACAAAATGTATTTCTCATTCTACCTGATCCAACAAAATAAACTGAACTTTTTTTGTCAGTTAAATAAATTAGTAGTAAATTTGATACCAAGAAGAATTAAATACGATCAGATATCTGACCTCCTGAAATTCTTAAAATTGTGTAGTAATTTACATCTCAAACCAATCAGGATGACAACAGGAGTCTGCAACATGGAACAGAAATAGCTGTTCCAGCCACAGTTCATAAAGAGAATACTAGAAGTTCAGAGATAGAAAATAAGTTAAATACCAAATTTCAATATAAGAACAAAAGCATTAGTATAAAAGCATTTGTGGAGTCTCAAACCTGATATAACTGCAACTTTCCCATATGTTGTAGCAGAAATCAGCTCTTATCACAACTTGTACCATGCTTGCCAAGAAAAGGAGACTGGTGCCACTTAGTAGTATAAAAATATTTGTAGAGTCTCAAAACTGATATAACTGCAACTTTCCCATATGTTGTCGCAGAAAATCAGCTCTTACCACAACTTTTACTTCCATGGGCTGCTCCAGTAACAAAGATAAGTTAACAACCTTAGGAAATCAGCCTAGGTACCAAATCCAGGAACAGTTTCCACATGACCCTCAATTAACTCCATCACCTTTTCTGCTATCACAACCACACCTTGAAAAAACTTAAAAATGAAATCTGAACTCCCCTGACTAGTTCACAGTAAAGCCAAAAGTTCAACCCTGGCTAGTTCATATCAGGGACCAACAGAATAAGCAACTGCACTTTCTAGATTCACTCTTAAACTTCAGCTACCATATCTAGCCTTTGCCCCCTCCGCCCTGAAAAAAGGAAGTAACAGGGAAAAAAATCAAGTCAACTATGGTTAAGGACACATGATATCTAAAGGAAGAGGAAAGGTGAATCAAATTTCTTTTTAAAATATATGTGAATGGCTGCTGTGATAGTTTAGATTTTTTAATAAGCCAAATCAATGTTCTCTTTTTTAAGCAGGAAAAACAACTTACTTCGTAAATTGGAAATAATGTTATGCTAAAAGCTACGGTTAAATTAGCTTAATGGGTTAGAGCTTATAATCTAAAGGAAAAAAGCTTAGATGTGAGGAACTTATTTTTGGGGCTAATTTTTTCAGATTATTATACTTATCATTTTAGGTCAAACATACCTCAGAGATGCTATTCCCCATATAACTTAAAAGAACAACAGGAAGAGACTTCAAGAATGGCTAAAATGTTTGAAAAAAAAAATCCAAAAGAATCACATACATTATCCTTGTAATTTGTAACGGCTACAAAATTGCTGGTATGGGCTAAAACGTTCTTGCCATAAGGAGAAATGTTTCTTGAATGTATTATATACTTTCTGTTCCTGTGACTCAAAGTTCATAACTTGTGTATTAAATTTCAATTCTGTGGGGCATAAATCATCAAACTGTTCTAGTCCAATATTTTGCATGATGTCACTAGGAAGAGACTCTTTCTTATGCACTTTAGTAACCAAAGTAGCAAATTTCTTGTCTTCATCAAAATGGTTACCCTGAGAATTAATAACAGTAGAGACCTCACACAAAGCTGGATGATATGAAATGAAAGATTTTGGGTTTTGAGAGTCAATCCACATCTCTTCGCTGTCTGCCGCAAGGGAGACAGTTTGATCATCATGAAGCTCAGAATCATACTCCAGCACAGCCACTTCCCTAGCCACCTGCAAGACTTCATTAAATTGATGGCTAAACTCCAATTCCGCTGAAAAATCATCTTCCTTTTGTGAATGTAGACAACCATTGCGAAATTCGTGAAGTGTAAGCAGAACAGGCAGTGGGAGAACAGGGCCAACAAGTTCATTACTCCGCTGCACTTTATGCGTCCACTTGCTACTACGACATTCAGGCTTCCTCAGGATGAAAGGAGGCAACTGGGGTAGGTCTGGAACAATTGAAAATTCCAAAGAGGTTCTCTTTTTGTCCAACAATACCTCTAGAAATTCGGAGTGGCTGGAAAAGGCAAGAAGTAGAAGTTCTAAGGGAAAGCTCGCCCATGTTTGCCTCAAAGCAATCTCGAATAAGCTTGTTGGCAAGCTGACGTCATTGAAAACAGAAGCAAGAGAAGATCTAAATCTACCAAACCCACAAAGTCTCAGTTTCTCACATAAAATTTTATGGAAGTCTTCATTGAACAATTCATTCTCTTCTCGAACTGGGAAAGACTTCTTTATTCTTGAATCCATGACTTCAGTAAGATCTCTGTTCAAATATGCATGAAGATAATTAAGTCTCAGATACTTGAATCTTTTGGGAAATTTGTATTCCTCATCAACTGCAGAGTATGATAAGCAATCCCGAAAACCCAATGATAAATCTCCATGAGCTATATCTAGTTCTTTTACCAAATTCCAAGAGGCGCAAAAATTCTGAGCCTCAATCTTCCCCGAGGACATTAACCTGATCAGAGTAAAACCACCAAATTCAAATAACTCGGGAAGAAGAACAGAGAGGTCCTTGTTTAAAATCCCAAATCCCAGCACTATCTCTTTTATCTGCTGCCAATTAACCCATTCAGGAAGAGTATCCTCTGAGAAGTCTTCCCTAACTATACAATCTCCACGGCAGCATTCTCTACCGGACAATAACAGATGGTAAGGGAGCCCCCACGCATAAACCAATCCACAATCTTCTGAGGTTTTGGAACTAAAAGACTTCTTGCCAACTGGCAAGGAAGGTCCATAGCAAAAGAGAGTGAAATGAGAATTCCAAAATGATCCCAAAACAATGCAGGAACCTGATTCAGTTGCCCAATCATATGCAGCGACCGTTGAAGGTGACCTGAGTTCAGACAATCTGAACACATCAATATAGCATGGTTTCTCAATTCCATGGGCCCATTGCAATAATGGCATAAATGGTTTTCGAACATCACAAAGAAATAATAGACTGTCTGAAGCCAAAACAAACTGAAAACCGTCATATCCTGCTTTAGAAAATGCAAGGAATCGCTCTTTTCCAACTTGAGCATACATGCTTAAGGTCTCAATCTTTGCTAAACAAGTCGTGTAGCACTCGTCCAACCTCAGATCAACCAAAAAGACAGCATCTGATCTAGCAACTATGAAAATCCTAGGATGCCAACTAAACTCACAGCCCAACCACTTATAATTACCAGAGTCATCCCATGATACCTTCAGCTTATTTCCTTTAAGACGGGTATGAGATTTTTTTCCCAAATCAAACAAAAACAATGCACCACTCTCTAATAAGATCAAACTCTCTTGAGGTAAATGTGGACTCCAACAAGCACCAGCAACAGAGCAACTCTTGAACAATTTACAACCCATATAACCCAAAAGTGGTCTTTCACTAGATTCACTTGATTTAACACTATACCAATGAACAGAATACATAGTCCAAGCCATTACGTAACCAATAGTAATAAAAGAATTACCGAAATAACCTAAGAAATCATCAACCGGGTTCACTAAAATCCTCAATATACGACAATTGAACCTATCCTTAGCCACAAAAACATCACCATTATCAGCAACCTTGACATCCAAACTTAAGTTTTTAACTGAAAGCACTAGAAACCCAATTTGGTCGTGGTTAGAGCCAGTAGAAAAGAACACCAAAGCTGCCTGATTACCTGGCCATGGAAGAAACTGGAGGCGATTGTGGGAGAGGGAGAAAGCAGCATCCCTTGGATACTGGGAGCCAAAAAGAGAGGCAATCAAGGAGGAGGTGGAGAGGGGGACAGGGGAATCGGAAGAAGTAGTGAGGAAGCGAGAGAGAGAAAGTTTAGGTGCAGGAGGGAGGAGGGGAGGAAGGAGAGCTGGAGAGAAAAAGAGAAGTTGGTATTCGGGTTTTGGTTTGAAGAAGAGAGGACCCAAGATGGATCTCGACATTTGGCCGGAAAGGAGAAGTGGCCCATCCTTGCGAACTGGAAACTGAGCTTTCCAGTCGTGCGTTAAATCCATTCACGCCTTTGATATCCAAGAATGAGGCAGAAAAGGGGAATTTGCAAGCGTGCGGTAGAAGATATAGACAAGCACAGTCGCTAACTATAATACAGCGTGAGTTGATTAACAACATTTGCAGAAAGCATACCAAACGCAGCACCACTCCTCATTTAACAGAAAATCACAAATGCAGCTTCACTCCTCCATTAAGCATTTTAGTCTTCCCAAACCTTCAGTAATCAAGAAACGAAACTACTCTCCATCTTGGCCGCGACGATGAGAGCGCCGGTTTCGCGTGATTCAAAAGATAATACAGAGTAGAAATTGCGTGTATACTAGGGGTCTATGGCTGTTGAAAACTGGAAGACGCTGGTGAATCTATGAGGAAGTGAAAGGACTTCGATGAAGGAAGAATAAGATGAAGCTTCCGTTGGGATAGCGCAATCAAGAGAGATAGATTCTTTAGGGTTTGTTTTTTGGGAATAGACGGAGGCGGCTCTGATAGGAAAAGAGAAGAGGAAGCCGTTTCAGTTGCTCTTTCTGGAAGAAGGGTGCAGGATAGATCTTTGATTCTTCGGTGACTGTTCAAGTCCGCCGCAAGCGCGTATTTCAGATTTAGCTAACCATTCTTATCATACTTTATGTTTTTCCAAATATATATACATATATATGTCACAATTTAAACCGATATATTAATAAATTAAATTTTATTTAATTATATTAAATATTATAAATTAATTACATTTAATTTATAATAATATTAATTTATTTTTACGAAAAAAAAATGTGTATATAAATAAAGTTGGTCAAATAATACTATACAATATACATTATTCGTATAATTATATCTTAAATTAGTAGTGATTCATGTCGTGATTTGTACATAAAATTTCAACTAATTTTATAAATTAAAAAAAATCTACAAAGCATTATTGTAAACATTAATATTATGCTTAACAACTATATTACACTTTAAATTCTTATACTCTTTACTTAATAACCATTCTAATACAATATTTGTATAATTATATATCAAATTAATACAGATTCATAGGTCGTGATTGGTACACGAGACACTGGTCTCGCTTATAAATAACATACAAAATCCATTGAACAATGACATATATTTTCGTGAAATCTTTTAAAAAGTTAGTTTCTTTATGAGATGCAAAGAAAAAGTGGAAGTTCATGGGAACAACATTACTTCGGTTCCTCAATTCATATATTAACTCATCCTCGATTCATACGCTAATTGGTGAAATGAGGTAGAAAAATGCGATAAAATTAGCTCAAGAAAAATGAGGTAGAAAACATAAAAACTCAACTCAATATCAGATAAGATTTCCGGTTAACATGCATCAAATCTCTGCAATAGATATATTCGATTTACAGACTTACATACATGAATGCGAGCTGATTGGATATGTAAAAGAATTGAATCATCTAAGGACTCTCGTATTGCACGCAGTGGAAAACATTCGTTAACGAATCTCAGATAACAATCTCGCTGTAAGTCAACATCTTGTGTACAGAAGATTCACAACCCTCTTGCAACAAATTGCAGTAAATGTTAGAACTCGACAAATCAAAGTATTCTGCATCTGCAACCTTTTGACTCCTGGGGCCCTTCAAACCATCGATCCCATGATGTGTTGACTGGTCCGTTTGTTCTGTATATTGAATTAAATCAATTGAATTATAGAGTAAAAGCTGGTGAGGATTGAAGGCTGAGAAAAAGATTGTCAAGTGTTGAAAAAGTTACAGTGGCAGAAGAGGATCAGGCCTTGTTTCAATGTTTTGCAGCAACCTGATGGACATCAACGGAACAAACATCATTCTGTACCGATTTATCACATTTAACCTTAAAATTCTAACTTATCAGTTATGCTGGAAAACTAATGATTAAGTGCCAATTAGGCCATACAGCCAACAGAGGAGTTAAAAAACTGGGAAGGCTCTGTTACATGGCTGCTGAATGAGCAATCCACGTCAAAGAAATTCCAGATTTCGCTTCTCTACCTTTGCTTGTTGGGTGAAAGAAAATTTGAGCTCATTGGCTACTACCTCTTTGTCTTTTATAGAAGCATTTATCATTTTCTAAGCTCTTTTTAAGGAAAATAATTTTTTTGTACTTACTCCTCACACAGGGTCGATACATTATCTGTTTGGTCGATCTCTGCCAACTCCTCCTGTATAAAATGCATAGGAAAAAAGAAGGAGATTTGATGAATCAGAAAAATCAGGCATGTGAGTGTTAAAGAGATTCATTTTTGCAGCAGAATAATGATATTGCAGATAAAACTAAAACTTGTTTATCTAAAATTTTAAACTGCCCCACCTTTGACTGGAAAAGTAGTAAGCTGAATATATATGATGCATTCAAGGGGATGGTGGTGTTGAATTTGTTTCCAGCTCTTACTTCCTATTTGTACATGAGAAAGCCTTGTATGTATGATGCAGGACATGTAAAAAAAAACACCAACTCAATCTGAAACTTGGTACAAGTAGCGCATAACTACAGCTTCTGACACTGATATCCACAGTCCTTACTGTTATTTAGTTTCCTTATATACTTGATCACAGGAAAACACCAAGCGATATTGCAGAATGAGTGCATCAACCTGGCTAGCCACATGCAACATAACTATGCACTACATCTCCATTCACTCGAATGTATGCACTGCTTGAGTATGTAGTATTCCACTATTTTCCATTGTAACCCAACAAAAGACTAAGGTATAAAAATAGAAATACTATAAAAAATTTGAACTCCGTGGCTAAATTGTGATTGTGTTGGGAGCAAAAAAATTCCAGGAAATTTTCTGCAGTCTTGGTGGTTGAATAAATACAAAGAAAATCACCATGTGGTATAACCTCGTTATCCATGAAGAAGCAGTGGATTGCAGAATAAAAGAACTCGAAGAGAAGTTCATATACATTAGCTTAATGGGTTAATGGGACAAAGGACCTTCAACATTGACATTATGCCGTCCAGTCTAGAAATACAGAAGAATCCATAGTATAATTTTTTGCTTTCCAATCTCAGACATTTTCTTTTGTTCTTCATTCTCTTCCAAACAGGAAAAGACGAAAGCAAAATTCTATTACTCCCAAAAGAAAAAGCAAATCAGGCAACATCCAACTTTTCCCATGACTTTGCCACTTCTATCCTCATCCTTTTGAAATCAGAAAGAAGCTTTTGTCCGCATCCTTTCTTCCCCTCCCCAAAACAAGACTTAGATATAAAAAGTTTTCTCAGGGAAAATTGGAAATTAACGAGAACGTCAACTTTTCCTATAAGATCACCTTAACAAAGCAGCACCATCCCCAACGCTATTGTTAGTTAATCAAAGCCTAAACCAAAACAATCGCAAACACTAATTCTCCATAAATTCACTGAAGTTATCTTATCGTTCTACCCCCCTTCGAACAAAATGCAAGATACAGAAAAGAAAAAGATCAGAACAATAGCAATTAGATTCCCAATTTCCGAGATAAATGCAAGTAATAGCTACACATAAAAAAAAAATAATAATAAGAAAAATCTGGAGGGAGGAACTGGAAGCTGACCTCGAGGAACTTGGTTTCCTGCTCAACGCGCTTGAGCTCGGCGAGAATCCGATGCTTGCCTCGCGTATCAGGTCCTGATAAAGAGCCGACCTCCTGCTCAAACGAGCTCGTTTCAGTCTCCATTCGCTGCGAGTCAGTGCGCTACAACTTGCGACAAACCATACCAACCATTCTCCCAAGCATTCTCAATTGGACAAAGTTCTCTCTTTACAGATCTGGTACAGGAAATACCAGAGTGTCCGTAGAAGTTTGAATTTTCCCGTGTCGTGTGTATGGAAATCAGTATGTTACTGTTCCTCCAACACCCAAAATCGAATGACTTTTCCCCATAAATTTTCTTCTTTTCTGTAATAAACAAACATTTCTTTCCTCCTTTCTGGCAAAACAAACAGTCACTACCAATCTGTCTTTAACTTTAATTGATGTCAAATATTACAGTGTCTTTTTTAATATAAAATAAATAAATAAATAAATGCTAATTATGACGTAACTTTATCTGGTTCTATATTATTGGGATAAATAATTAAAAAACAGAATTTATTACAACAGTAATTTTCGGATTTACTATGCATTTGACTCGTTTTTACCTTCAATTTTTTTTTAACCAAAATGGTAATATTCAAACTGTTTTTAACAAGTCAAAGTCAAAGTTTATTTCTCATATACTCAATGCTAAAAGTTATAATATGTAATTTTTAAAAAACAATTTTATTTTTTAATAAAATTTTGCATTTAAGTTTCAAAAGTTAATTTTATTAAACGCCTGACTTTTAATTTTTTTAGATAATAATATTTTTTTTTACAATTATTTTTATTAAATATTAAATAACTTTTAATTAATAATATTTTTAAAATTCATAATTACTCGATTGACTTTGACTTAAAATAATTAATTAAAAGGCACGTTGATTTTTAGATTATTATTATAAAAAAAATAGTGTAGTATCTTTCCCTTTGAATAATATCATATGTTGAAATTCTTAATTTTTTGTAAATTTCTTTTTGTATTTATTACAATTATAGTTATCTGAGAGCCTAATTTTTTAATATTTTTAAAAATTGATCGGTAATAAAAAAATACTTACAATGAGTAACAGTAAAAAAAATAATCGATACATAATAGTGCATTATAATAATTAATAATGTGCGAGTACTATTGAGTGTTATGTGTTATATGTTTATTATGTAATTTAATAATTAATTATTAAATTTTTAGTATTATATTAAATTAGTAAAATATTAATTTTTGAATATAATAAAATATTGATGTACTTTATTTTTTATATTAAACTATAAGATACAATTCTCAAATTAATTGTGGTTACCTTAATTAATAAAGTATTTATTTTAATAAATTTAAAATTGTAACGCCTAATAATTTTAAAATTTTTTATTTTATTATTAATTTTATTTTTATTTATTTTATTTTATTTAGTTTATTTTAATTTAATTTAATAAAAATAAAAATAACAATAATTATAAAATTAGATAAAAATATTATTTGGATTTAATTGAAATTGATTTTGGGAAAAATAGGTGAAAATTTGGATTCTGGAAGTATTTTTGAAAAGAAAATCAGAAACCGGGGTTCAAAACGCAATTTAGAAAAAATTGTGCCCCGTCAGCGCCACGTCAGCAGCCACGTCAGCGGCCCCGTCAGCAGCCCTGGCCAACTAGGACCTGCCGCGTGGCAAGACCACGTCAACCCGGAAACGAGCCACGTGGGCGATCCGCGTGCGCGCGATCGGACGACCTAGATGCGTCCCCGCGAGCACGTACGACCCAGATTAAGCGTGCGCACGGACGGCCCAGATGCAAGCGCACGGACGGCCTAGATGCACACGCACGGACGATCCAGATTCAATTGCGCACGGATGGCCCAGATTTAATCAAAATGGACGGCTGTGATCAAAAGGCAAAAGGGTATAAATAGAACCCCCACACCTGACTACAAAAACCCTAGCCGCCTGCCCTCGCCGGAGAAGACGAACCAGACGCCAGAGGAGCCGGCCGCTGCCACCCGCCGCCGCACCGGGGAATTTTTCGACCGCCGATCGAGGTAAATTTCATACCTCCGGCTCGTTTTTTAATGCTGAGTCTCCTTGTGGCCAAATCGGAGCCAAAATCCCAGCCAAATGGCCAGAAAATACGGCCGAAACCCAGCGGCGTCACCGCGTCCCTCCTCGGTTTTTGCCTCCGATGAGGCCCTTCCCGGCCTCCGTTTGATACAATTTTTATATCACCGTGATCACCATTCTTTTCTCTACAGGTTGATCGGAGTCAAATCACCAAAACACGAACCTCGCCGGAGAGCCGCCGCACTCGAGAGCATTGCCGCCGGTAAACTTCAGTTTTTCGTAATTTTTTGGCTCCCCGAGGGCCCTAGGGTTGTTTTATCACAGGGACCGATGCAAATGTGGCTGAATTCGGCCGAAAACGGCCAACCCGAGGCGAATCGCCGCCGCAAGCGGCGGCACCGTCGCCGGAGCACGGTGGAGCCGCCGTGCCGGAATTGCGATATTGGCCGAAAGGGGCCCTGGGTCTAATTTGGAATTTTTTGGGATACGTGCAGGTACCAATAGGGCATTTCAGTTCCCCAGAAAAAATTCAGGAAAAATTAGGAACAGCCTTTAGGCGCACTGTGGAGCCGTATTCGGACCCCGAAACAAGTAAGGACCCCTCATCATATTTCTTATCACGGTATTAAAATTCAATAAATGATAAAACGGTATTTCATGAATCAATAGATGTGTGAAATTGTTTAAGGTCGCTAATGGAGCCCGAGTCTGGTGTGTTTGTCGGTTAGCTGTTGTTTGGCCTATTTTACAGCTTTAAATGCAGTATGAGGTCTGATGTTTTTATTTCATAGTTTCGTGCGCATGTATCACTGTTTTATTGATTATGGGTTGAATGACTGAGAACCCGATGTTGTATGTTGGCTTGTTTGGCATGAATTACTGGTTGCTTATTTGTGTGTGATTTGATGATGCTGACTGAGGAAAAGGGGAATGAAATGTTATGTAAATTGATAATTGTATAATGTGGTCAGTCTGACTAAATATCATGGGAGATGGTGGACGGACCGGGTCCGTAGGGAATCCTACCGGGATTGTGGTCTCTCATACCGGACGGGGTATGAAAACCTTATGTGTTTTGGCACCCATACCGGACGGGGTATGGGGACGGCCCGTTTCACCCTCATACCGGATGGGGCATTGAGGTTTATAGTTTTGGCGCCCATACCGGACGGGGTATGGGGACGGCCCTGAAATCTGATTACAAGTGTTAAAGGTTCACGGGTAGCGAGACCCCTATAGATCCCCATGGATACTAGTAGGCTGGTAAATAAGGAAAAATGTGTTGTGAAATGATTGAGATACAAAAAGCGTGATAAGTATTATGTTATACAGTTCCTATGATTTCATGATGATAATAATGTTATTGCTTTCGTATATTGTTTTATGAATTTCACCGAGATAAATGGATAGTAAATGATTTTATTATTGATAAAAGAATTTGTTGTAAACTATGCTCAATTGGTCCTTTTGTATTTTCTACCCACCTTTACCTCCGTGACGGTGAAATAGTGTGATGTCTTTACTGGGCTGGTGTAGCTTATTCTTTATTTAATCATTTCAGATCAGGAAGACATTGTTCCCGAGCCCGTTCCGCATGAAGACGGCGAAGGGGATGCCTGAAGACTCCGTAGTCATATTTATAGCTTTTTTATTCGAGTTTCTCTTTTAGTTAGTTTGTTCTTTTATACTTTGAGCACGTTTTTGGTTTTAGTATAAGGGATGTTTAATCAAAATTTTTATTACGCTTCCGTATTTGACCTTTTTAATACACATATTTCATTTTAAATTTCCGGGGCCGTTACAAAAATAACTATTTAGAATAATGCATAATTTAGTTACCTCTATCAGTGTACTAATAAGTCAAGTCGTAAATTTATTAAATTAAATATTATAAGTCAATAATCTCAATCTATAATGTACTTAAAAGTAACAAGTTTTACATAATTAATGAAATTTAAATATTAAATTTTAAATTCCGGTCGATGTTAGTTATATCAATATAAACTCAAACTATATAATATTAAATACACAATTTTTATAAAATTTAATAATAATCATATGTTTATTTATTTATTTTTTATACAACATAACATGTGGAAGATTTATATAGAGTAAGAAAATAAAAACTGATTTTCTTTCTCTCTTCTCTCTCATTTCTGTCGCGTCGGAGAGCAGGAACAACAAATTCTACTGTTATGATTCTGTCATCCCTCCTTGATTGGAAGGTAGGTATTGAAGGAAGAATTACAGTAAGTGAAATAGCTGTATAATTTTCTGTTTTTTGATGAAAATGGCTTTATAATTATTTAAAAAAGTGTTACGTATATTTACATATTGATGAAGCTGGCTGGCTGGCTGGCTAACTCAAACAAGGTCAGAGGAAGAAAGAAGGAGAACGAACGTACGAATTGAAGGAAATAAGAAAATTCCAACATGTTAATGTTTGTGAGAGGAAGGAGAAAAGGGAGGAGGAGATGTTCTGGTTTAGGGAGAAAGAGGAGGTAGAGGGAGTGAGGAGAAAGAGGAGAGAGAAAGAGAGGGAAAAGACGAAGAGAAGAAAAACATAATTAGATTATAAAATAAAATTAGGAGAGAGCAAACGGGGCGGCTTTCTGTGGAGGGAATTATGAGAGAGTGACAAAATTGAGCGGAGAGAGACCTGAAAAAACCCTAGGAGCGAGAGAGAGGGAGAGAAAGATAGCGAGGGGTTGTGGAAAAGCTTTTTCGTTTTAGTTTCTTCGTGTAGACAGAAAAGGAGAAGGCAAATCTGGAGAAAGGAGAAAGGTTATTTTTAAATTCATGTAGATGACATTGTTTTCTCACGGTAACGTCACCATTACCTGATATACTGACTTGGAGTGAATGAATATTATGGTGTATATTCAATGTTTGTGTTTCAAACATCATTGTGATTTTGCGTGTCTGAGATGCCTTGATTCTGCTTGACGAAATGCCAAAAGGAATGCTGCAAATGGTGTCATAATTGTGGGTGACTGGGCTTTTCTTTATTAGGTCTTCCTTCTGTCGTTGATACAGTCATTTCCCCGAACGATCGTGAAGATAGTTGTGCATGCTTATCAAATGTCTGTATGCTTTAGAAGAATCACGTCATGCATGTGGATTTGTGGCTAAAACTGGGTGCTTTTGAAAATATTTGAATCCTGCTTCCATACAGTTTGATCTCTTTGTTACTATCTTTTCTTGGTATTATTAAATGGAGCAGTTGAAGTAGGCTGGTTGATTTGAATGATAGGAAATCGAGATTGTTTTCCTTTACTGTTAGAACGAAAGAACCACTGACATTGTTGTATTAGATTGTTGATCTAATTTTGATTATTAGCTCTTATTCCTGCTGTGAAGAGAAAAAGAAAAGCTAACTCTATGTGACCGGAATGAAATGTGAACACGGGCAGGACAGTGTTGGATTGCTTAACTTTAGCATTAATAAACTCTGGATTTTGAGTTGCAAGTGAATGCTGCTTTGACTTTGTTTTTTTAGGGGCATAATCAATCATGGATCAAATATCTGTATTCTTAGCACGTTCTAATGGATTGTAAAAGCTGGAATTGTTCAAATCTTGCTATGAGTTTTTAGATTGATAATTATCTACATTTTTATAACTGTTCTGTCAGTGACAGATGATGAATGACAACATGTGCTTAGTGGATAGTGATGAAATGGTGATAAATGAGCATGAAAACATAGGAGCCAAATTAATCTTTGAAATTGGAATAAAATATAGTTCCAATATGGTGGTAAAGGTATGCCATGGGCGCGTAAATTCAAACAGAAAAAGGAAGAAAGCTTCCATGAAAAAGATGGCAGAGATATTTTATTTTAGTTTTTTTATGTGCTTATTTCCCAACTCCTGGTATTGTCTGTAAATATAATTTCATTTATTAGTTATCTTTGTTTATCAGTGGATGTAAATTTCACACTTGCCCTATAGTTAGGATAAAATTAAATGCACACTAATTAGGTCATAATTTAATTAGTTTACTCCACGAGGCGGAACAATGTCCCCGCCTTATATAATTTTTGACCCTTCTCTGAATATAGACTATTGCTGAATTTTATTGTCTATCCCACCCTTGAAGTGGAAAAATAGTGACTCCCATAACTAAAAATATTTATAGTGAGGTTGCCACAAATATTAGAAGGAACCCCATCTCATGTACCACAGTTGTAGAACAAGCCACCTTGCATACTTAATGTGAGAATTTGGCCCCAGAATTTAAGTGGTCCAAAGGACCATAGGGACAACTGTGTCGCACTGGTATTTTTTTGAACACAATATTCATTGATTGCACATGTTGCGTTTCTTTTTACTGCTAGACGAGGATATGATCATTCAGATACACTTGGATTCTATCTGTTTGACAAAATGCTGATTAAGATCCCTTTAGTAATGGCTTCAAATGACTAATCAACTATCAAGATGAATAAATGTTCAATGGCATCTGTTATTTTAAACATAATCAGTTGAGTCCTTTGTCGTATTTTTCCTTTTTGGCCAATTTTATCTCATGGATTGGTTCTGATGGGAACAAAAAGCTATCAATATTCTGTAATATTCATTATTTTCTGGTGTATGCTAAATCTAGATGGTGTGGCTCGTGATTGTTCTTTCACTTATTGTCACCTGGGTTGTTTCTTTGTGCAAAATTTTCTGCGGATCATGTTCTCTCTCAAAGGCCACATTTTTGAACAATGGTGGGCAATCTTTTGTGTCATATGTCATTCTTGATTCTTCTTCTTGCTATTGCTCAAGTTTCATACCTCATGTCCCTTGAACTCAGGTGAAACTGTGCAAAAGAAGAATATATTACTTATTGTTGCCCATCCAGATGATGAATCTATGTAAGTTTTAGAAAAATTATATAATTTTTGTAGTTGGAGATATGTTTTTAGAGGATGTTTCTTATCACCATTTTAATTTTAATGTTTTTGTTGGCACTACTGCCAAGTTTTTTTCAGGTTTAAAAGACTAATGTTCTCTTGTGATATTGGTCATTGGCAGTTATCATAATTGTCTTAACTGATTTACATGGTGGATTTTCAACTTTTTAAGTAATTAAATATTTATCCATCACAGAGTTATGATACCATTCATGCAGATGTCCTAATTATTTGATTAACTCGCTCAAATTTGTTGTGAACCAAGTTATGAGTTAGCTTTAACTTGGGGGAAAGACTAGCGTTACACGTGCACCATATGACGTGTTAAATTAAGTCAATTCAAGTAGCTGTTGGATATCATATTCTGTTATATTGAAATCTTTTGCAACACACACGCAGGTTCTTTTCTCCAACTATTAATTATCTAACTTCAAGAGGACATAATCTTCACGTGTTATGCTTGTCCATTGGTAATGTGCTGGCATTATGGCCCTTCTTTCTCTGCTGCAAATTTCTAGCTTTTATATTTTTGATTTTATGCATAAATTTTTGTTTTCAATTAATTTGATCAGTTATCTCTGTAAGCATTAGAGATTGCTAGAGCTTAGGATTGAGTTTATCTTCATTGTCCCCTTATGTAGCCATTGTTTGACATCATGAAAATCTGTCTCTTATCTTAATATGTCTTTAACCACTAATAAGCTAGACTCAGAGAGTTGAAATCACATCGATAGGTGAATGTTGAGTGCTTGTGCAGATAACATTTTTTTTGTGTCTAAGTTGATTAGATGCTAATAGAATAAGCTAATCTTTACACTTTTTATTTTTTTTAAAAAAGAATAAGCTAATCTTAAGTGGTTAAAAAGTATTTTATACTTCTTATTTCTGATGGTAATAGTATCTAATATCTTTGGAAAAAATGGAGCAGTAGTGATACCAGTTTAGGCCTTTGGGATCACAAATTAGTTGGTCTTGAAATTGCATTATGCTTTTAAATGAAAAAAATATAGTATTAAAGGCATTAAGAGGGTGCAACTTGCATACAAAATCTTTGCAAGGCTATCAACATGTCAATTGAATTCCCTGAATCCCCATTAGAGTAAAGGAGGATGACCCTTGATAAAAACATTCAGGGTCTAAAATGAAGTATCGTTGACTTTATCAAAAGAAAATTCTGTTCTTTTTTTTTTAAACATAAAAGTATAATTTATTTAGAAGCACTAAGGAAATGCAAACTTGTATAAAAAAGTATTCACAATTCTAGCAAGATGTCAATTACATCCCCCAAATTTTTGCACGAGTACAAAGGATGGGTCCTTAACAAAAAACTCAAGTGTTAGAATTAAAATCCTTAAAAATATGAAATTACATTCTGTACCTTAAAAGTCTTTCTGTTCCTCTCTTTCCATATAATCCAAAAGGTAGCCAAAGGGATAAGTTTTAGTCTCTTGTTCCTCTCTTTCCATATAGTCCAAAAGGTAACCAAAGGGATAAGTTTTAATCTCTTGTCACCTTGGATGCCTCTCCAGGGCATCTTTCCTCTCTTACTGAGCCTGCCACCATCCTACTCACACCTAAGAAACCGTAGTAAACCAACCACCACCATCCTTGCCATATTTAGTAAACAATACTCTTCTCTAAAGACTACCCTCCCCTCTTATAAACCTCCATAACCACTTCTCTTGAAACACGCTATTGAAACCCACCAATGCTTTCAAGCCCAAGCCTCCACACTGTAATCGTTATTTGACCTTGTCCCAAGCCACAAGGTGCAAAGTTTCTTCTCCATTCTGAATCACTCTACAAGAATCTTCATTGGCTTCTTTCCAGTCTCCTAGCCAACTGGAATTGATAGTTGCCACAGGCATAAAAGATATAGGGATGCTGCTCAACCGAGATTCAAAAAGGTTGATCACTGGCCCCCAAGTCAAAGCCTCCTTGAACTTATCCCCTAATGAAATATCCAAATATTTTATAGGTAGTCTCACTTCTTTGCGCTCCAGAATGTAAGCCAACCTTCCATCTTCTTCATTAAGCTGAATTTACACAAGATCTGATTTTGTCAAACTAATCTTGAGCCTCAAGACTGCTTCCGAACAAATTAACACACACCTGATGTCGAGAAGCGCCCTGTCATCCGGTTCAATAGGTAGTCTCACTTCTCTGCACAACCAGTCATTGATCAGTTATCTCCCAGAAGCTATATGTCACAGACCAAAGCTGGGAATCAAAGGGGCACTATCAAAGAAGATGGCTTCTTATTTCTGTATCATTTTTACACAAATAACACCTGTTTACCAAGACTATTCCTCTTTTTGATAGATTATCCAAAATTAAGATACAACCTCTTGTCACCTCCTATTTCTTTCTGTTTCTCTATAAGTACATTGAATCTTTTCTTTCTAAATCCTTTTGTTATTGAATATTATGTTGGAAACGAAAAACTCCTAACAACAAAGGGACTTCAACACTTGCATAAAATTAATTTTCAGTTGGTAGAGTTAATAAGCAATGAGATGTGTGCATCCTATCGTAAATCACACCGCAGATGTAACCTTTTCCTTCTTCTCTTTTTCCCTAGCAGTTCCAGTACTCCAAACTCTAGTATATTCTGTTCCTAGTAGAAAATCCCTTACTTCAGTGTTTCACGTAATTGTTGAAAAATGTTCATTTATTTGAAGGAAGAAAAATGATGAAGAGCAGATAAGATGGGTAATACTTTCTGTTTCTTTTGGATATTCCTCATTTAGGTAATGCAGATGGTAAGGGAAATGTCAGAAAGGATGAATTCTATCAGGCCTGTGCGGTGCTTAAGGTGATTTGTAACGATAAAATATCTGCATAGTGGAAATACAGCAACTAGAAAGCTGCAGCTGTTTTATATGCATGTTAACCTTGTACCTTATGCTATACCTATCACTTATAGTTTGCCAATAAGTCAAAAGGGAAAAGTCAAACAAGGAAAGGACTTAATTTTTATTGAAACAGTATCATTTCTAGTGATTGGTGTTGTTCAATGTACTTAAAGATTTAGTGGTCTAAGCCTTGATAACATTGTCAAAAGGTTTAGTGTTCTAAGCCCTGATAAAGTTCAAACTATCAATTGGAAAATACTTTGATCTGTGCACTGGCCTGCCTGCAATTTTATATGATGTAAATTTGTAAATGCAGGTTCCACTCCAACAAGTAAAGATTCTTGACCATCCGGATTTGCAGGTTTTTCTCAAGAATTTTCCTGGAAAACTTATATATTTTAGTGGTCATATGTTCCAGGTAACTTAAGTTATTGTCATTATTAGGATGGTTTTGGTCAGCTCTGGAGCCATAATTTGTTGGCAAAGGTCATTGAAGGCGAAGTTACTAAACATGGCATTGGCATAGACTTGGTATGACCTTTGTTTCTATATCAGTTAAGTTGACTGTGTATGATTAATATCTCCTTTTAAGATTTCTGGCTTTGTGTGTGTCTGTTGGGGAATTCCCACTGGGAAGCATCTGCTTGAGGACTTTAGGTTGTTCTTAGTTATGCATAAGTTATATGTCTATCTTTTTTCACTGCTTATTACTTTTCAGATCATTACCTTTGATAACTATGGTGTGTCTGGTCACTGCAATCACCGTGATGTGCATTATGGCGTAAAGTAAGTTAAATTATCACTTAAGGTTGAGCTTGGTTTGAATTTAAATTTCATGGAACAGGAAGACTAATATTAAAATAGACAAAAATTTAAATGAAAATAAAATTCTAATTCTAAATCAATTCTAGGTCCAATTCAAGTTAGTTGTTTCTATAATTGATTCATTGACATGTGGAAATACAAATCTATTATTATGAAATTGGTAATGGCACAAATAAAGTATTACTAACTTTGACATATCAAATATCTAGTAATTGAATGGGTTAGAATAAACTTGAGCCAAAAACAACGTTAACTTAACATTTTTATTCACTTAGGATACCTCTTAATTATGTTCTTTATGCATGTGCACTATGTGGGGATAAAATGGTGTGTACGTCTATTATTAATTTCTTCCTAATTATCATGACTAGGAATTTTCTCCTGTCAAGTTTGTTTGCATGTTTCTTCCCATTTCAGCATGCAAAAAGCTATTTTACATAAGGTTTCATTTACCATGCATGTGAATCTCACTGGTTTGCTTTGCCAAGGATGTTGAAGTTGAATATTTAGTATTTTGTCATGCTATTTTCTTGATAGAAATTTTTAGTTGAGAAATTGTAATCGATCTATTTTGTGAGCTAGCACCATATGTGGTGTTGTTCTGTCAAATTCATGTTCTACAATTTAAACCTCTTGAATTGTGTAGATCTGTGGAACCCTCGCTTGGCTGTTTTGCTTATGTGCTCTCTCATTGCTCTAATGAATGCCTTAATACTAGTTGGAAGTATCAATATTGAACTGTTATACTAAATGCTAGACTGCTCATCTTGCAGTAAAATGAGCATTATGCAGGGGAAAGAACATTACTTTATTATCTAACTACAAATCTACTATTACTGAAAAAGTATGTGGTAGATTCTGGATTACTTCACAAACTAAAGCAAATTCTGCATCTGTCTTGAAATAATATGGATAGGAAGTTAGGAACCATCATTTTTCTATTATTCTGGTGAAAACCCCTCTTTCTTTTCATTTGTTGTCTTAGCTTGTTCAACACATTAATTTTATGATGTTATGAAACTATGATATGCTTTGAAACCCATTTATTCTCTTCATTATTTGTGCTGTGTAAGCAGGAAGTTTTTGGTCAACAATCCACAAAGAAATATTGAAGGTTGGGAACTTGTATGTTTTTTTCCTTTTGTTTAGATTATTTTCTTTATCTCTGCTTTACTTAAGATGCAAACTAATTAGCATGCACCATTTTTTGTCTTGTTTAACTTGTGTTCAATAGACGCATCCTTGATTAAGAAAGACTTTTCCTAGAAGCATGGAAACTACTTCAATCTTTCTTGTTTTGTTTGGTTGCTGCCTGAAGATTTTCATTCTTATTGAATTTTTTAGTGAACTGATTTTTTGGCAAAAAATTCATGCATTTTTCTTTTTTTAGACATAGAAGAAGGGAAGAATATAAATTTGTTACCTGGTTATTTTTTCCTCAGTATAAAAAAGGGAAAATCCTTAATGAGCTATTTTCTTCAACATGATTCAATATATGCCATTTTTTTTTAATATTTATTCTTCTATTATAAAATTTTTAACTTGGAATCAGGTTAGTACTAACATATTACGCAAGTATAGTGGGCCTGTTGACATTTGGCTATCGAATTTATATGGCATGAATGGCCCTGGTGGAGTAATGCATTGCTTGCTAAATGAGCAGCCCAAGAAGAGCTTCTTTGCCATGGCACAACACTCAAGCCAATGGGTTTGGTATGTCTACTTTTTTTTTTTGAAATAAAAGAGAGAAAATATATTAAAAGAAAGGCACCAAGGGGGTGCCACCTATGTACAAAAAACGGTTTTATATGTCAATGAGCATATCTACAATTGCTCCTATGTCATTAAGAGTGTGTAAGTTATGACCCCAAAAAAATGGAGCAAAAAAAAAGCAGCCATTTATCTTTAATATTTACAAAAGTATCTTCCATATCCTCAAATGCCCTGCTATTTCTTTCTTTCCAAAGAGTCCAGAAGTTTGGTATGTATAAATCCCCATGAAATTCGTATAAGAGGATGTTATTGATGATTAAGATGTGACTCGTTGTACATTCTCCTTTCTGTTTGACTTCCGTTCTTTGTTTTTTTTGAATTTAGAAATTATTTTCTATTTGAAATTTTTTTCTTTATTTGTTATACTGAAGACCAACAAGTTTCTCTTGTCCTTCTTAAAATGATGCCACTGTTACTTCTGCAGGTTTCGGAAGCTTTTTGTTTCCTTTTCCAGTTATACGTACGTGAACACGCTTAGAAAGATCTCTATCTACTAGTCTGTAGAGCTGGTGAACATAATAAAGAAATAATGGTTTGTGGGATCATTTTTGCTTTGCTGCTCTATTGTGAGTTATTGCCTCAATTTTTCGGTATCACTCTTATGTAAACTTGTCATTTTTTATTTTTTGATAGATAAGAGAGAAGAGAGATAGATCAGGTGGCTGGAGATAAGAGACCGGTGAGTGATGATAGGAACTAAGGTTGGGCAGCACCAACGGCACTGTATGTAAACTTGTTTTGTATCTACATCTGCATGTTCTCTCTTCAGTTTCTCTACATGGCTTTTTAGCAATGAAGAGTTGTGGTGCATATAACACTGAATTGTAGATACGATTGAAGTCAAATGATACTTATTGGTGAAAGCATGGATGTTTCTTTCAAAATTTTCAATATTAGAGCAATTTGTTTAATTTGTATGTTTTATTTATTTTTGGGATGTTATAGGTAAACTAGGTATAATATATGCTTTCCTTCTTGGAGTCTAGCTGAAGAGTGTGATTGACTTGTAACTCTCTCAAAGAGCTTGTAAGCTCAATAACTTACAAATTTTGTTCTTTTAATTTATAGCAAGCCAAAAATTGTCAATTGTCTTAGAGATTAGAGGGGAGATTTAGGGCAAAAACCTGAAGTTTTTGAGGGTAGAAAATACGCAATGCTGAGAAGAAAATAATTTAGAGGAAGACGCTTTCTTAAGATGTGAAAATATAATTAATTAGAAGGTCAAAACAGTATTGCCTATGTAAATATTTAGAATCGATAAACAAAAGGTTAATAATGAGGCTGTGTTATGGGCTCATGAGTTTATACTCCATGATAATACAAAAGGTACTAGTTTATGTAGATGATGTAATGTTATAGAAAATGATGAAGAAGAGAAAATGATCCTCAAGCAATGACTAGCCAAGGAATTTGATATTAAAGATTGGGAATATTAGAATACTTTCTCAGGATAGAGGTGGTATACTCTAAATTCAGAATATTCATATCTCAGCAAAAATATATTCTAGATCTCTTGAAGGAAACTGGCAAGTTGGTGTGCAAGTCTGCCAATACACCAATTGATCCCAATCACAAACTGAGACATGCAAAGGAAGATCCCGGGGGTGGAGAAGGAAATGTATCAGAGGCTAGTGAGAATATTATTATACTTGTCACATATAATGTCAGTTCATGCACAAGCTCAGATAAGTGCACTTGCAAACTGTCTATAGGATACTCCAGGAAAGGGCATTATGTTCAAGAGGAACAATTGATTGCTCCTTGAAACATATACAGATGCAGACTATGCATGTTCATTAATCGATAGATGGTCTATATAGATACTGCACTTGTTCTTAGGAGGGTGACTATGCACGCCCGTAGACAAAGGTTGTAGGAGGGTGAGAGATAAGGTTGTTAACCTTGTTCTTCAGACCCCACAACAAATTCTTCCTGCATTAAATCCTAGTGTTCTACACGGGAATCAAGTACCTGCATGGGATTATCCTTTCTGTCCGTCTCACTATTTAGGACATTGAATTTGTTACCTGAAATTGGTGAATGACTAACATTCTTTTGTTGACTCGGATTTTTCCTATTGGACAACTCCTCAATTCACTCCTTACTAGTCTGACCAACAGTAACCTGCATGGAAATTCCTTATTATTAGACATTTTATTTAAAGCATTAACTCTATTACTTAGATTTTCGGTTGATTATTGTCATTTGGTTGACCTTGAATTTGTGGAGCCTTGTTCAGAGTTCTCCAAGATTTGTCAGTCACCAACATTCACTCACCAAAACAAGTCTACTTCCTCATCTTCTCTGCTTGTGGGCAGATGTAGTGTACACATAAAACATCCCTAAGTTCTTGAATAGGTTCAGGAAGCTCCTTGATTACCAATGGACAAGCACATTAACCAACTTTCTTGTACTTGAAACAGGCTCTGGGTAGGTAGACAGGCATGTTAACCCACTTTCCCATACTTGGCACAGATTGTGGGTAGCCCTTCATATTTGACCTTTAAGTATGAGTTCACCCATTCTAATATTCAAACAAAAGGTTTCTATAAATTAATCTCTCAGGAGAAGCGAGCATAATGACCTTGGGTGACATATATTTTTACGTGGTTTATCCAAATGGAATAACCAATGGCTTTTATGATTTCAAGAATCTGATTTTTCCTTATTAGAGCTCTAAGGGCCAAAAAACTGGGTTCTAGCCTAGACCATAATTGAAAGAATTTAGGTGGTTTCTGGCTGAAAATTTGGCTTTCACCTTTGGATAGTAAGGTAAGTGCCAAACATCATCCACGGTCCTCCATAGAGGACTAATTTAATACCATTTGGGGAGAACTTGTAAATTGAGAACCCGCATCTTATGCCAAGAACTTCTTGTTCCATGTCGATCATCTTTTCTCCCGGTACTAGATTCAAGATATCTTACTCCTCCAGTGCATGTTTCCCCGGTTGCTTTCAGCGTCCGCACGAGAGCTCTCACAAACGTTTTACCTTCACTTCAGTTTTTGTGATCATTTTACTTCACTTTTGGTATCTAACATCCTGCTATGGAAATTGCTGCATGTGCGGCTTTTGATGCATATATATTTGATTAATCGCCCTAAAGATAAAATAACCATACGGCGAATGAAGATAATCAACATCAGTTCTGCTGCATCGAATTCCAGTGTACCTTCTATCTTTGCTTCAAATTTTCTAGATTGATATCTTCGAATCCTTCAGTTGTGCGATTTTGAGGTGATTCGGATCCCTCTAATTTTAATATTGATGACCTTCTGCTGTGCTTTTCTTATTTTAGTGATTCGATGTTCCTAAGCTTTGCATCGACAATTGTCTTCGGTTTGTCTCTAAAAACGGTAGAATGTTAACTTAAGATTCATATTAGCACAATCTGTAGAGTCTTGTGTAAATTTAGAAAATACTTAGGGTCTTATAAGTCTGGTGTTATATATAAGAGAAAAAATAAAATACTTTAGGACAGTTAGGGGAATAAATCTTTAATATTTTCAGTTGATTTTTTCCCCTTTGGTATGATGATCAAAAATAATTTTTTTATTATAAAATAAGTAGTTATTAGTAAACAATAAATTAACAAAAAAATCATAATAAAAGAGTTGAAAATAACCAAAATATTAACAAAATTAATTAAAATTATCAAGTACGCGAGCCGGTTTAAGCCCAGCTCAAATGGCTAGTTGGGCCTAGAAGAAGCTTGATCGACAATGAGCCTGTCTATGGCTGGGCTGAGCCAACTTACGCAGTCAAATCGGGCTGCGGTGACATGGCTCACCCATTTTCACATGTGTAAAAGCATTCAACTCCAGCACCCTGTGTGGATCGTGATAAATAATAATTAATTAATGTATGATACTTCGCGGACGCGAGAAATTATATTTGTTTCAATTTACAATCGGATGAGATGATAACAAACGGTATTCGATTAACAAATTTGGATTGAATTTTAAAACTATTAAATCGATGGTATGTGATCAATAGGTAATTTTTTTTTATTATGCTCTCACAAAATATATATACTTCCAGTTACACCCTCAAATAAAACACCATATTTATTTTCTCATTTTTTCAAATTAATTCATAATATATGATTATTTCAAACACATTTTAATTTTTTATTTATTAAAATAATTTTAGATTTAATATAATAATATATAGTATAATTATTTATTTTTAATATATAAATAATTTTATTTTTATTAAAATTAAATTAATACGATAATATAAATAATAATTATTTATTTTATTAAATATAAAAATTTAATTTGATTATGTATAATAATTATTTATTTAAATATAAATTTAATTATATTTTTGTATAATTTATTTTTTTATTACATATTTTTTATATGCTATTTACTATTACGTATAATAGGTAAGAGTATATTAGTAATTTAACTGAAAATACAATTATATCATTCTATCATTCAAATAAATAATTATAATTAACATATATTAATACACAATTTTTTAAATATATAATTTTTAGGTTATTATTATTTTATATTATTGTCATATATTAATTATTTATTATTAAAATTAATCTAAATATGATGTAAAGAACAAATGCCATTATCAAATAAACGACAAGAGTATATGGTTCGGTTCTTATAGATATAAGGATAATGTTATTTTATATTTATTGTTGAGTAAATTATGTTTAATATTATTTTAAATTATATTCTGCTTTAATTAAAGATAATTTTGATTAATACTTTAAATTTTTAATTAAATATTTTATAATATTTTTATAATTAAAAAATTAGTAAGTGGGGTGACTGGAGGGCAAAAAATTTTACTCATGGAGAAGGGAGTAAAGAACTTTTTATCCCCTGTAGGTATAAGATAGGTGCAAGTTTATGTTTTCTCTGGTAAGATGGGTAAGCAAATTTACACTATACTTTGTGCCTGTCTCTAATTTCACTCTTGTTCGTGGTTGAGTATAAAAGCCATGGATGGATCAATCAACCTCAGGAGTCTCTAGATGTAATGAGATTTACAAAGGGACTGATAATCAGATTCATCAAAACCACTGACCCAGTAATAGAAATTGTGATCAGTGTGTATAGATAATGGAGTGTGAGGGTGTGGAGAACCAGATCTCAAGCCATTTCAAGCTCACCCATTTTACTAGGCGGTGCGACAGGGAACTCATCTACGCCGTAAACAGAATTGTGCCTCGACTCGTACTTCTCCCCATCTCCCCACAATGCATATGCTTCTTCTCCGTGAATGGCATCATCCCCAGTTTGCAGTTCATCCTCCGCCAACCTCAGTGGCACTGCAAACCTGATCAACACGCAAATGATGCTGGTCATCACCACATTGACAATCACCACAAAGACAATTCCCAGCATCTGGATCCCCATCTGCTTGAACCCAGCGCCTGGACGCCCGTCTCGCAAGCTGTAGGCCAAGCCAATGTAGTGCTCCCAGTTGTCTACCAAGTAAAAGATCCGGCAGAGCTTGGGCTCTGCAAAGAATCCCACCAGGACACCGCCCAGGGAGCCTGCCACGGCGTGAGTGTGGAACACTGCCATGGTGTCGTCGACTTGTTTAAGCAACTTTATCCTCTTGTGCAGCACCATCATGGTGAACCATGGCATGCTACCTGACATTATCCCCATCAGGATAGCTGCCCATCCTTGAACTACTCCTGTTGATTATGACGAGGATCATCATCATCATCATCATCATAAGCAAAAGTTAAAATCTTTGATTCGTCATATTCGAGATTTATAGTAATTAGAGAAGAAAAGGTGAGGAATGTTATGCACCTGCAGCGGGCGTGATGCAAACTAGGCCAGTAATCATGCCCTGGGTGGCACCGATGACCGAAGGTTTCCCGAAGAAAAGAATGTCAAGGATGAGCCAGGTGAGCAAACTTGTAGCGGTGCAGACGTGGGTGTTGAGAACGGCAAGAGATGCGTCAGTGCTGACAGTGTAAGGATCTCCGCCGTTGAATCCTGTCCATCCCATCCACAGTAAGCCTGCTCCTGCCAACATCAACAAGATGTTGTTTGGTGGAAACCTCTCTCTGTCTTTTGCTATCCTTGGCCCAACCTTTCATTAATCACATCATCTTATAATTAACTCAATCGTTCTTCACGAGTGTTTTCTTAAAAAATAATCTGATTAATAAAACTGCATTTCAAATTTCTGATAATATAAAGTTTACCCAGAAAGCAGCAGTGAAGCCAGCAACACCAGAAGCCAAATGGATGACATAGCCTCCGGAGTAGTCAATGAGACCCATCTCGGACAGCCACCCGTCAGGACACCATATACTATAAGCAACAATGGTGTATGAAAACGTGAGCCAAAGCGGCACAAACAACATCCAAGCTAGAAAATTCATCCTCCCAAGCAATGCTCCGGCTATCAAAATCATCGTGATTGCGGCAAACACGAACTGAAAATAAATCATTGTGGCATTAGGCAAATACCCAAGAAATGCCTGATCCAAAACAAACTTCTCGTCTAAAGACAGGTTTGGCACCCCTA